>NC_081269.1:5005500-5659000 GCF_030490865.1 Poecile atricapillus
AAGCAACACAAATGAGCCAGGCACAGGGACCCAGCCTACACTGCTCTGCTGTCCTGACCTAGTCTCACCTCCCACCACGCCAGCAGCCATAGACGAAGCCCAACACACTTCATCCTGCAAGAACGCAGTGTGCAGGACTCCCAGGGGTGTGGTGGCCATGAGCTCACTGCATTCCTGGAGCCCTGCAGCCAGCCAAGTCTCCTTACTCCACTCAGAGCAGGATTCTGTCATGACAGTCACACCCCTTCAACTTGCTTTATATTGGCAACCAAAAAAAGAACAACAACAACAACAAAAAAATCTCTGCTCTGAAGAAAGAATCTATTTCGTGTTCTGAAAGAAAATGAAGTTGACAGTTTGGAATGCCAGACAGCATTTTTAGCTAAACTGTGCAGTTCACATAGATTAGTGTGTTCCTGAGAGCTCTCACTGCCTGGCTGGGCTGCTCCTCCATGGAGGTCAGGTTGGAGCACGAGCAATCAGATCTGACAAGGATGGGAGGACAGCCTCAGGTGCATGGGAGCAGTGGTGTGCAAGGTGTGCTTCAACAAAGGCATTTTTTTTCCAAGAAAATACAACATATTAAATTTAAACAGAATGCCATACTAACAATGTCCCTTTAAACTCACATCCTGCTTTAAAGGGTCTGTTATAATGGCAATACCATAATTTCTTTAGGCTTTGAGTTTCAGGTTACCACTTCAAAATTGGATTATTTTGTATCTTTTCATTTCAGGAAAAACTAAACCTATTCAGAAGAACACAGCTTTGAAGTTGTTCACTTCTCCAGAACTTAATCACTTCAGAATTTGTTAATGTATGTTAAATTTTCACAGAAACAGTATCAACTTATAGCACTAAATATATCTCCACATTGGTACCTTTCCTGATTCACTTCTACAGCTGTTCAGCAATTGACTGTTTTTCAGTTCAGAAGTTAACTGCCTCTCCCACAGAATGTGAACACCCCTAGTGATATCACTTGGCTACTCTGTCTATATAACTCTTCAGATAATGGAAAGGCCAGTTCCATAAACACCAAACTGGAGACTTGGTCTTGAATTCTAGAAAGCACATTTCACTCTTTTCTCTAAAACTCATGGCCCAGAAAGGGAACACAAATATTTCGCACTGTGATTCAGCTAAGTTCTAGGTATTAAATAACTACATTTTAATTTTTTTAAAGGAAGTAACTTACCTAACTCAATACAGGTAATTCCAAGAGACCAAACATCTACTTTGCCATCATACTGCCCTTCATCCATGGCTAAAATCACTTCTGGGGCCATCCTAAGGAAAGAAATTGGTGCTCAAAGTAGGCAACGGAACACATTATCTTCATCAGTATGAAGTGGGCTGCTTTCATGATTTCAACTACCATAAACAAATCATTCCCCAAGCTATCAGACATGACCATGGGACACTGGGAACAAAGATCCAGCGCCTACACTAGTGCAGGCCTGCAGATGCTGTGTGATGCTCTCCTGTGCTTTACCCAGCTCTCCATTTATGTGTATCACTGCCCAGCTCTCCATTTATGAGTATCACAACCTTCTCACCCTCCCACATTTCCAATAGTTTAGCTGGCTGACCAGCTCTGGTGAAATAATTATAACATGCAGTTGAGTAAACACCACAGATTAGGTGTAAGAGATCAAAAGCATACAAGGGATCTGCAAAGGGGTTGGTTCAGTGAACCTGGCTTTCCTATGAAAGAAAAAACACTTCAGTTATTTCAACAACCAGACACGGTGAGAATACATGAATTGTTTAAACCACTGGGGGGAGTGATTAAAATATATTACAGATGATTCAATCCCACCTCTACCACTTTATGTCAGTCCAAGTAGAACAGCAATATATTTTTATTAATTTTTGTGAACTACAACACAGGGATACACAATTTCTTGGAACTCAGAGCCTACTTACTATTTAAACTTTTTTTTCTAACAAAGTACATTTTATCACCACCACAACTGGAAGATTACAAAACCAGCTCCAATAAACCCAAGTATATTAAACAGCCAATACATGATCCTTTCACTTCACAAAGCCAGCAATAACTAGAACTCCTGGCTTACCAATATGGCGTCCCCACAAATGAGTTGGCAGGAGATGCTATGGAAGCAGACCCAAAGTCAGCAAGTTTCACCTGTCCTGGCTCTGTCAGCAGGATGTTCCCTGCCTTGATATCTCTGGTGATAAAATAAAAGTGTCAGTATTACTCCTCTCCAAAGAAGAAAACACTCTATTGGACAGACTATGAAACACACCAATATTCACATGTTCAAGCTGCAAAATATTCACATTTCCTCCAAACACAAATTCTTTAACCATTAGGTTTATTGCTTAAAGTGGCCCATGATTTTGGATTCTTTTGTCTTACATGTTAGTCTTAATGTCTGCCTTAAAAATTAACTTTAAATGGCACAACAGGATAAGCATCACATACAGTCCAGCAAAACCTTCTGAATCAAGTATATCCTTTATCAAAGTTTTTTTAAAGGACTTAAGAATGTAACTATTCAAATTCTTCATCCTACTGTAATGCAGAAGCTACTTAAAACACTAAGAATATTTGCATCCCAAACTTACTGTGTGCTTCTCAACATGTGTGTTTGTGTAAAACTGATTTTTCAAGAATTAGTGCTCTCCTTGCCCCAGCATTCTTGGCCTTTCAGTTCCTGCAAACTCTTTGGGTGCACTTGCTCTTCACTACTTAAGGGACAATCAGCACTGAAAAGCTTAGCAGATTTGAAGGAATTCTGCAGAAATTATGGACACCAGCTATAAGAGACAGTGCATGTGCAGATACAGAGCTTGCTAGTGTTTAGACTACTATAAATCACTTGTTTGGGAGCATATGGATACTGTGAAAAGAAAATCCCTGCTTACCATGTTGAATTTGGGATGGAGGGGATACAATCAACAAAACAAATTACGTATGTGTATGAGACAGCAAAAGTATAACCACTTACCTATGGATCATATTGTGAGAATGCAAGTATGCTAATCCCTGGAGAGCACCATGGGTAATTGCTGCTATTTCCACTTCTTGCAATGGCTTTTTATGAACTTAAGGAAAGAATTTATGTGAAATTCAATATTACAGAAAACAATACAGTTTGCAGCATGCAAGCCAGTACTGTTAACAATGTAAACAGAAACTAAAAATCCATTTTCACTAGGTTCAGTATGTGAAGCAAATGTAAAAATAGTTCAGAGTACATTCTATAATCAGATGTAATCTTCTAACTGTAGCAGCTATTTACTACCAAAGAGACTACTCTCCAACCATAAACTACATTCTTGTTAGTTATGTGACCATTCTCCCAAGCAACAATTTGAGACTCAGTATCCAGTTTTTCCTTAATGAAGTGAAACCCCAAACCCCAGAAATTTACAGCAATTCACACACAAAGAAATTGTAGCAACACAGACAAAATTCTGGCAGATAACCTTTTGGTCCTGAAATGCATCTGGCAAGGAAAGGAACAACCTACTGGCTATACATAATCTCTTCAAAGAAAGTTCACTATAAGAAGCCTGATAGGAAATGGACCATTTAATGAAAGACCTTGCAAAGTACAACCCTAACACTGCTGTAGTGCTATTCTAGTCAACAGGTCTACAGCTGTTAGTAAGCATTAGGGTCAACAGCAAGGGTTTTCAGAAGTAAATCTTGAACTGTCATGGCAGGAGAACCTAAAACTCAGGAGCAAACAAATAGCCAACTGATAACTATAAAATAATATGAACCAAGGAGAAACTACACACCTGGGAAAGCAAATTTTACAGAAAAATCACTACAACTATCAAGAATTTGACAAACTGTGCCTATTTATCCACACTCTGGCCCCAAACAAAACTATGAACTCAAGGAAAATTCTGTGATGCTGTAACCTCCTAGTTCACTACTCTGACTTTCCATCAAATAAACATGTGTGACTTACTTACCTTCTAGTAAGTCTGATGCTGATCCTAAACAATATTCCATAACAAGCTGTTAGAGGAAGGAATCAAAGTAGTTAGAAAATCTGTAATAGTAAATATCTGTTTCCTAGACTTGTATAGAGAAATCTAAATCCTGGAGCATACAGTGCAGGCTGCCATAACAAAGCAAGTACTGCTTGTACCATAAACTCCATCTCAGCACTGTCACACTGACCCCTCTCACATGTACAGCTCTAACTGGAATTAGGCATAACCTTCCTGTGTAAGACACCAAGCAACACCACTCGTAAGGAAGGCCAAAGCACATTCATAACCAGTTAGGTATTGTATTACATATCGTATTTTATATGCACATACTTAACAGGAATGTTAAACTGCACTTAACAAGCTTATCAGAGTATTAAAGGGCTATTTAGGGATTTACTTAAGATTCTGTCCCAGTCAGATTTCAAAAAGAGAAACTAAAACTTTGCCCTACAGATTTATTGAAGCCAATTCACAAAACAGTACTTAAACTATTAGTCCAATAATATGATTTCTTTAGTACATTGCACTACAGAACTTTATTAGTGATGGGTGCACAATATTTCAAATACTCAGCTTATCAAGCTAAATACACTAGAACAGCAACACTTAATATAATCAAGAGAAAATTTCCTTAAATCTTGGTTCCAGAAAGTACTTTCAGTTTGCTGAGCACCTGTAATGCCCTTGGCTATGCTCATCTCAGTCTGTGCAACACCAGTGCTCAGGTGCCTGCCAAAATCCAGCTGCAGAGATTTCAAAGCACCTTTAACCAAGGCAAGAGGAGAGCAGAGCAGCAGATGCTTACCCATGCTGTATGCTCCCGCAGATAGCAGCCTTTGTATTCTATACTGTTAGGGTGTTTTATTCTTTGGAGGAACTTGACTTCCTTAATAATATCCTGCCATTTCTGTAGGGAATAAAAAGAATAGAAAGACTTTATAAAACTGTTACCTTTTGGTTTTTTGGTTGTTGTTATTATGTCATTTAATTATTTTAAGAGGCAAAACTATCTCAAGGTTCAAATTAAAATAAGTTTGTATCAACACTATGATTTTCACAGATTAACTCCTCAGCAGACCTACAAAATAAGTTGCTGATCAATTAGGCTGTATGCAAGGATCTCTCATCAATGCAATGCTTTATATGTGTGCATAGGATATACTGGTAATATCTGAGCAAGTCCTCAAAAAAGAAGTGATGCTCTATTAAGGGATACCAATTCTGTTATCAAATCAAACATACACCCCAACCTGAAAGAGATGTGGGTGATAAGCATCCTTCAGCAGGATCAGCTGCCTCTCTTAACTCTTGTTACTATAAAGACCTAGCCCTACTAGTCACTATAGCTCCCTTTATCAGCTGCCAACTATCTGACTACATTCTTGATAATGTTTCTCTATTACTAGTTTAATCTTTACAAGGGCCAATTTAAAATGAGTTATCTACTAGATAAAGGAATGGTTTTTCTGGAGAAAAAAAATATAAACAGATAAAACAAAGCCAGGTTTATAAAAAGGGGAGCTCTGCTAGTGCAGAAGACACCAAAATGTCAAGTTCCAATGTGTGCCTAGACACTGACATTGCTTGCCTTGGAGACCTCCAAGTCCCCCACCATGTGCTGCACATCCACAATTCAGGCAGGAAAGGCAAAAGTCTGAGAGTGCAACAGCAGAACTACAACTACCAGCAAGTACCTTCAAAACCAAATGCAGCTGAAACCATTTAAGTATGGATCCATCAACATAAGAGTGTTGATACTACAAATGTTTTTGAGCAAGAGTATCAGTTTTGAAGTTAACCAGAGGGAAAAAAGCCTCACCCAGCACCAAAAGGCTCAAAAGCTGTTTTCCAGATCCTGTTAATCTCTCAGCACACTCTTCCTCATGTGCTGATATGTGGGTATTATTCACAGAGGGGCAGAGGGCCCATCTACCCTAAAGCTCTGGAAAAAAATGTGCAAACCCCAAATCCTCCTCAATAAAAATTTTAGGGTTAGAGAAACACACAAAACCAGGGAACACAGAAGCCCACAACCAAGGCAGCTGATTGACTACGTTAAGCATTTCTCAACACTAGAAATGCTATAGAATGACAGCTATAACATGAACCCTCTCACTGATACTGGAGTGACTTAGTTGCCTTCTACCTTCAGCCTCAAAGACCTTGAGGTACTAAGCAATAAAAGCCAAACCAAGAAAGCACCATGCTGAATTTCTACACTGGGAAGAGAGAAGTGATGTATTAGTCACGAAGCATTTATGATTTCCTGCATTAATGAAACCCTCCAAGATCACATTAAGAGCACAGTACTACATTTTTCAAAAGTTTTAAACTTATTTTTAGTATAAAATATGACCTTATTTGAGAGAATAATTGTTCCCAACAATGATAAAATTTTATCATGAAACCAAAGTAAATACAAATGACACCAGAATGCCCTTTATCAATTTTCTTTCCATAGGCTAGATCATAACTCCAGTGAACTTCCAAACAAAACAAATACGAACATAAAATAGAAAATGCTTTAATCCTAGTCTTATTACTTTCTTCAAAATAAAGAAACATAGGCATTGAAGACAAACAGAAGCTATTTCTGAAGCATGCACAGTTTGTTTCATTCATGTGAATGGAGTATTTATAGCTCACAGTAATTAAAACAGTAGGACAAGTAGCAAGTACAAATTATTCTTTCATCAGTACACAGTTAAACAAGTCACTGCAGTGACAAAACAGAAACAGGCATGGCAAATTTAACTCTGAAGCTAGAATTCAGGACTGCTGGAGAGACAGTGCCACCTCTACCTCCTACACAGACATACACACACAGAGAGGAAGGAATAGTTCAGCTCCTTGGAGTGCAGATGATCAATACACAAAAGGCAGGCACAGAAAGAAATGAGCTGTTAGTTGAACTCATCAGAGCAAGACTGCTGCTAAGATTGGAATATAGAGAATGGAGGGAGGGAACCACAAATGCTTTGGACAACATGCTTACAATAAATACTTATGTTGAAAAATCATGCCATGATTTGATAGGTGCTGTTTACCAGAAATAATACCAAATCAGCTGCTCATGTCATCTCAGGCTTTTCAATAATCTGCATTAACACTTAAACATTTCAAGTATAAAATCAACTCTCTCTGCCAGATGGAAAGGAGATGTCTCCAGAGAAAGGAGACATATCTGGAGTGGCCATGAAAACACTTTAAAGTCTAAATCTCAGAGGCCCACTTCTACAGACCCCTCTGCAAAGACTGCCTTAACCCCTGGCTCAGGCAATTCCTCTGGAAGTATGCTGCTGTTCAGATTTTCACACTCATTCATGCACCACTCTTTTGCCTTTGTTTTGGCTGCTCATGAGCACACTCATCCCAGGGAGGGATGTGTTCTGCCTCACTACTTTGTACAAGCAAGGCTCCCTCTGAAGCTCTCACTACTCTATCCATTCCTATTATTCCTTTGTCCAGGAAGCAACATGTTTTTTGGAAAAGTATTTAAAATGGAACATTTAAAGGCAATAAGACACCAACATACAAACCCATCATTTTTCGTTGTCTTTTTTTCCTGTCTTCACATCTATGTGTAGCCCTTTACATCTGAAAGAACAGAGTTCTACCCATCTTTTTCAGGAGCAGATTACACGGAAGTACACTGAACAGTAAACTGATTTATTTTGTTTACACACTACTATTAGTCACCTTTTCAGTTACAGAAAATATTTCTCTTGCAGGAACCAAACTAACTAAAATCATCCCATATAGTAATTATTTGCAATGATCAAGGTTTAATATACAACATGTTCTACATACCTCATTGGACTGCTTCCCACTATATGACATTTTCTTGATGGCCACCACTTCATTGGTGCGCACATCACGTGCCTGTAACAGAAAACACAATCCATCAGTTTCTTCAGGCCCCACATTTCCATAAGATGCAAACCACACACAATCATAAATAATCTCTATTCTTAGTTAACTTCTGCAGAGCATTAAACTAAAATATCTTCCAAGAAGGGTGACTGCTGCAAGAATTAGAAATTTCTTTCCTAAGTGAAAGATCACCCTCCTGTCTGGGAGGTGACATTTTTCCATGCTCAGCATCCACCAAGTCTCTCCAGGACTCAAGCATTGTGACTTAAACTAAAAATCCCAGCTAGTAAAAGTAGCTCTGATTCAAATAGAAGGGATTTCCCCTAAATCAACTTCTCTCCTTGCCCAGGTCCATTCCACATGAAACAGAAGTAAGGATCAGCCACTCAGTTCCATTCAAGCCATATGGAAAGATGTCACATGATCCACTGGACACAGCCACCAGTGTCTGGAGCAGGTTTCTCCCCAGTGCTCCAAAAATTAGCTTTTGTGACTTAAAGGAAGGCAGATGACACAGAGAGACATGGTAGCAACCCAAGTGACCCATCTTCAGATGAGACTTCTCAGTTTCATAGTATTGTTATTTACACTGCACCATAAATGTACATAGTTGTTCACACTTCAAAGACAAACCTCCTGACTTCAGACAGCAACAATGCAAGGCAAGGAGCAGACAGGAAGCTTTGTTTAATTCAGCACCAAAGCAAGGGCTCATTCCTCACAGCAGAAGAGGCAGCACCTTGCAGGAAGGATGGCTCTAAGACCCTAGATTTCCTCTGATAAGAGATTTCAGCAGCACAGGAGGGTGGTGGAAGAAAAGACCTCTGAGTCTCTCTGATAATAATGATCAACTTGGACATGAAGCCAAATCAGCTGATATAAATCAGAATAATGTGAACCACAGTATTCACTGATGACTGATGAAAAGGCTGATTTTTAATATATTTGCACTATCAAGCATATCCTACCAGAACATGGAGTAATGAAGTACTAGGGCTCTGTGTTTTGTGAAAAGGTTTTCCAGTTATGTTTTAATTCTGCTGTTCATTAAAGAGATTCCCAGAATTCCTTGCCAGTCTTTATTTCAACTGGTTATGATATGAACCAATACTGTTTTTACTTTTCTTTCTGTTTGAGGGGATCCTCTCACTGATAGTACCTGAAAAGTTGGGTGGGGAGTGACTATTTTGGTTGTTTGGCACAAAAAAAGTAGAATAAAATTCTGACTCCTAGATCTTTACTGATTTGAGAAATCTCTGAAACATTCAACTGTGTCAAGAATTGCCAATAAAGCAGGGAAGCAAAATACTACAGTAAAGCAGGAGAAACTCAGCTTTAACAAAGGAGAGTAGGTTTTTTTCTGCTCCATCTGCAGTGTTCCAGTGTAGTAGGTTTCCTGTGTCAAGCAAAAGCTATTATTACACTGCAGAGCAGGGAGTAGGGTAAGGATAATACCAAAAATGATTCAGAGGTGCCAGACTTGCAGTTTCTAAGAAACTAAAACCATGAGGTGAACCAGCAAAATTCATATCAATTATGAAAGAAAAAAAAAAAATAAAAGGAAGTTTCTGCCATTGAAGGATGCAACAGAAACAGACACAGGAGTAAGATCAATATATAACACCCATTGGTGGGATAACTGCTAAAAGGGAAGGAAGATGGGTACAACTAATAGTGAAACACTAAACTCTATTTTAAATAAAATAGGGGAGATTTCAGGATTATATGGATTTTCTATTGGGAAATTACCCCCACATCTATTTATCAACCACATTTTTTGGTGCAGGCTGTATGCCATGAAAGCTGCCTGGAGAGAGGATGCTTTGCATCAGAAAACCCAAGCAAACAACACCTGACAGAGTTTGCTGAACACCTACAGTCCTAGAGACAGAGAACTGTTCCGGCTGACACCTCAGAAATATTAAAATCACAGACTTTAATCTACCTTTTTTTTTAGGTTCCCTGTGAACTTGGGTAACTGAAAAAACAGTTCCTAGACAAAAGCCAGGAGGATGTGCAAGGCCAGCTCCCTTTAACCATTCAAATGAACAAGGCTTGCTTTATGGCAGATATGTACACACACTTATGTCCTGCTTTCCCTCAAAAACTCCACACAAAGGATCAACATCTGGTGACCAGAGTAGCTTCAGCATTGATACAGACAAAGTATGCACAAAGGAAAAGTGGAGTATGTCACTGGCTTTAGTAATATAATTTAAAGCAGTTATTAGCTATAATCCAATATTATATTAATTAGAGAAAGTTTAATTGTTTGCAGTTGCAGAATCAAAATCTTGTTAAAGAAACTTAAGAAGTTTTATTTCCAGCTTTACAGAGGAATAAAGTATGCAAGAGATAGATTACCCTATGTTTTAGTTGTTCATGCTTATTTAATTCACATTAAATTTCTCTCCATGTTGTCTCTCTGATCTTTTGGGCTTCTGTTTGAAGGATGGGGCACATTGCATGAAACAGTTTCAGATTCAACACCTCAGAACCATTAGCAGTAAAAAAAGATAAAACACTAAACTTACAGATTTAAACTTCCTAACACAGAAACAGCAATAGAATGTCTTTATCAGAAAACCTCTCTTGACAAAAATGAAGCTGCCACTTGGGCTGGGGTTGTGTGATGCACTGCTTATACTTGTCTTTATGCAAGTACCAAATCAGAGGTACTTTCTGACAAAGAAGCACAATCCAAATGCCAGCAAGCAATTGCACTCTGTAGTGAGTAAATACTGATCTATAATGAACCGGTGACTTAAAATGGTGGGGGGAAAAAGAGAAACAAGGGCTAGAAATTAATGGCCTCTGAGTTGCAATTGCTTTGGAGAAGGAGCTGGTAATGGGCCATCAGTCCTTACCACAAGGACAACGCTCAGGCAGGCTACAGATACCCCATGGCAGCTTCCTGCTGGTGTTTGGGAATGCTCTTTGCTTCCAGCTCACAGGCTACCTGCAGCTGCATTATGGGTTTCCATATCTGTGTGGTCCATGCATGACTCTGAAAAATACAGTGCTCCCAAAAACTTCCGTAATATTTCTTCAATAATATTTCCACATAGCAGGAAGACAGATTTGTCAGTTCCCTCCCTTTATGTTCACTCCTTAACCAAAGTGAGTAAATGAGGTGAATTTAAGGCCGCAGGTGAGTATTGTTTTGTTAGAAAACACTTCCTCCCCCAGATCTGTTCTCAGACAGTGGTGGCTCATAGTTTTAAGCAGGGAACAAAATTAAGAAGCTTTTCCTAATTAGTTCATCTGTGCTGCATTAAATTTGTGCTGGAAGGTTCCCAACATGGTCTGCTGCAATTATTAACACTGAATAGGCATTTCATAAAATAGTGACACAAATGGCTTTCTGAAGGAAAGCTGGCAGATTTGGCCACACCTCCTATAATTATAAACGTGAAAAGGTTTTCTGAGGAAAGTGTTTTTTAATGAAGGCCCCACAGTATTTGGTTAACACACAGCAACCTACACTGAGGTTGCCATGAGGATCCCACTGCCAGCTGAGCTATACAAGCAGCCTGAGAAAAATTCTGCTGTCCAGACGTTCATGTCAAGTAAGTTTTATGCAGATGGATACTGGGATTCTTGCCTGCAGTAAGAATGGATCTGACAGGACAAATGACAACAAAAGCACCAACACTCAGGTGTCAAACATAAAAAATGGCTTTAAGGGAGCCTCGGGGTATGCACAAAGGAGGAGAGAACTCAATTTCTTTCAAGGAACAAGAGGTGATAAGGAGATGATCCGATCAAGAGAACTGCATTGCTAGTCAGAATTGATGGAACAGAAGTTCATGTTTTAATTTGCACATAAATCCCTGCTTGCAACATAATGATTCACCTAAAAGCATCAGGCAAGGACCAAGTTTCCAGGGTTAGTTGTTTTTTTTTTTGTATGCAAACACCTTGCAGAGACTGCAACTTTGTTTAAGGACTGAGACCATACAGACACACAAGATAACATCTCTGCCCCAAACACCACACAAAAAACGTCACAGTAGTTTCTTTTCCTCATTATGCTCAAAAAAGTCTACACCCACAGCTTATAAAGAAACACAGCTAAAATTCACAAGTCATGGTGCTACTTACAAAATAAACTGCTCCGAAGCTTCCATGGCCAATCTCTCGGAGATCTGTGAAGAGCTTTTCTGGATCTTCTTTAAAGAAGAGCTCTGCAATTTCGGGGTCCTTCAGGCTGCCCGCTCGGCTGGTTGATGGCATCCTGCTGGGCAGTCAGCCGACCGACTATCTGGGTTTAAAGTGCTGCTTCAACCCTTGGCTCATCTGTATGAATGGAGCCTCTTCAGCATGGATTACTGCAAGAAAAAGATTGCAATCCTTCACTGATTATCCTCTCGAAACAACCCACAGCAAAGCAGCTTCCACTTCCTCCAGAGCAAGCAGGCCTGGTGCGTGAAGCAACACACCCTGTGTGCTGGGGTAATGTCACAGCCCTACTGTGACACCAGTCAAGCTCTTCTCTAGGACAAAAACCAAAAACAAAACACAACATGAGGCGCATTCCATGCTCCAGCATCTGCTCCATCACCCGCAGAGCAGTCAGAGAATCTGACCTACAATGACAAGCAGCTCATCACCAATGAGTCCATATTACTGTGACACCCTCCCTCTGAAGAGTTACACCAATTGTGTCCCAAAAATTGTTTGGATTTTGTGATGTCTATCACAAAGTGCCTATGAGCACAGGTTTACTTGCAACCCCTTTCTCCAGAGAAACAGCATCCAGAACAGAAGACACCCGATTCCACACCCATTGCTTCTCTTTCTCCTGTGCTTCAGCAGAGGCAAACACACATTTAAATTGTGATTGGCACATGAGACAATGGACAATAGGCCATTGGCAAACACTTTCTTCAGAGGAACTTGCAACTTCAGACACAACTGGAAATGTATAAAATTCTTTCTGTCCCAAATTCTTTCCATGAGTTTGTTTTCATTTACTGCAAGCTTTGTGTCTTGGAATCTATCCAGAATAAAAATATACTGTTAAGTTGTGCTAAAATCTTACTATATCTTTACAACAAGTGATGCCAAAAATCCGCTACAAATAAAAAGCCCTTTTCTTTTGCTCTTAAAGGGAGGTATTAGGATTTCCTATCAAATCCCTGTAAATTATCACCAATAAAAACAATTCTGTCACTGGCGAACAGTTAATCACACATCTCGCCTCTCAAAAAAAAATGCATTTGGCCAAGACTTGTACTATTTTTATTTCTATTTCATATCTCAAATCTGTTTTTTAAAAAAGTTGGGGGTCTATTTCCATTATGAAGATGTGAAAGACAAACCTGAGTTTAAACAAAACATCAGAAGGCCCTGTCCATTTCTCCTCCCTTTCTGGACACTATAAACTCTATCTTTCTCCAACCCTCTAGACCATCAATGAATCATTTGTTTTCCAGTCCCTGCAGAGCAATTCCTGCAAGGATGGAAAAAGACATATTCCTGCATGTTTGTGCTCAGTGGTTCTCTTCTCTGGAGAGTTGCAGCATGTGGAAGTGCCACAGTGTGCTTGCTCCTTGTTAGAGACCTCCCAGCACTGCTGCAGAGCCCGGCTGTGATACAGCCGAGATGTACCTGGCTGCAAACTCCACAAGCATCTCGAGTTTTTCTGAGGAAGACATGCATGGGAGAGAGAATGCAGGGAAAGGAAGCAAAACCCAGCATTTTCCTCCAAGCAGTCAGCATTCAAAGAGATTTATAATGCAACCCAGAATGTGTTTCCATGATAGCCTGCTCTCAGGGGATAAAGAAAAGCCGACACTGAATCCCAGTGGTGGACCAAGTAGAAGAACATATACACACATCCAGAAAATATGCAGCTGCTCACAACTCTGCCACACTGCACTGCTGAGCACTCATACATTTCCTATCAATGCAGGATCACTGCAGGAGCTTTGGAACAACCAGCATCTGCACACAGCTGCCAGTGAGGCCGAGTGGGATGCACAGGAACGGGACTGTGATATCCCCACCTTCCCTTGCATAACACAATAACTAATACCGTGTGGGAAGGGAAATAATTAGCTCCAGCTCAGCTCATACCTGAAGCACACTACATTTATGAAAGCTGGATGAAAAGTGGGGGGTTTTGTTATTTTTCTTTCTTTCTTATAAATCAACAATATTCCACTTGATTCCAGCTCTAGCAAGCACATAACACTGGAAGACAACTGTTTCACATTTACAACCCCCAACAAAACAATAGACAAAAAGCATGTCAGAAAAGGAAGAGAAAGGAGCTGGGGGAAGGAAGCTGATAACCAGAGCACACTCAGTATTATTGAAGGAATGTTTCTTGGATCGACAGTAATGATGTCATGTTCCATCTTTTAAGAAGCATCAGATTCTTACAAAAAGGACATTGTTGTTCAAAAGCAACTGCTGCAATCCCAGAATGCCCTTTTCCCTACATCTGTTAGTCAGAGGGGCTAGGCTTGGATAAACCTGCTAATATGGCCAAAAGTCACATGTCCCTGCGAGCGAGCGTGCGTGTGAGAGCCAGCACGAGGGGAAAGCCCTGTGCTCACAGCTGAGATGGATTACAGCCTTCTCCCCCTCCCCACCTACCCCCCATGCCAAACCAGCCACCACACTCGTTCTTGGCGTCCTTGCTGAGCATGCCTCTGAAATGTCATCAACAGGAACATTTCTTCCTGCAGCTGAAACTCCTACCAGGCCCACTGACAACACACACAGGCGTGGGACGGGACAGAGCAGAAGTCCTCACCTACCGCGATACACCTTAAAACACACTTTTTTCCCCTTTATTCCTGAGAGCATCAAGACAAATTTCATTATTTTTTTTCCTTGGAAACAATTGCTGCTTTGAAATGCAAGAGGAAAAAACCATTTAGTATTAAAATCTATTAAACAGAATAGTCGAAAACGTGTACATGACACTGTGCTTATCATTTGATCTCCTTAGATGGAACAATAAAATGCATTCATGTAAATTCCATCCATAAGAAAGCTTTACACAATCTCGATTAATGAAGTGCTCCCCTTTTTATGGATGCTACAACATTAAATTCCCTCAGCCCTCTTTTTACCCAGACAACAGGCACTGCCTGCCAAAGCCCAGCAGTGACAGCAGCAGAGCTCTGCCTCCTGCCTTGCAGTAATGATACCTGGATTCTGTGGAGAAATGGAAGGGAAGGCAGGAGATGTGGCAAGCAAAACAGTCATTGCATTCTTTTAAGTGCATTAAAAATACAGGCGAGACTTAACATTAAAACAAAAAAATCAATCCTGCAACTAAACTGCACTGAAAATTAAATCACACACTGGTAGGCAGCTGGTTTTCTAAAGTACAGTCAAGTTGCACTTGGGTATTTTACATTCTTCCACCACTGCAGTCTATTGCAGCTATACTGTTAAATACAATTGTTCCCAGTGGATGGGACTGATCATCTCACTTTAGCTCAGATCAGGTGGCTGGATCCTGGCTCTGGCCAAGGAACAGGCACTGCAAACAGGATACGGCACCCTCCAAGTGTGCGTGACTACCTACAAGCCACCTTGCAGGCTACTAAAATTAGAAAAAAATAAATTCAACTCTTTTTTTCTAGATGTCACTCATACAAAAAGAGAATCTTGCACTGCATAAACACGACTACCAGGACTTAGATCAACTTGACTCTTAACCAATAAAGTGGTGTAGGAACATGAGGAAGATTCAGAGCAAACCAGGGAATGACCAAGGCCCAGGACTGGCCCAGCTCTATTTCCACACAGTAGTCTGAACTCACTACACTTAATGGCTACCATTACTGGTGTAAATGACTGACTACAGGCCAAAATGTTTTATCAAATTACTTTCATCTGAACAACTATCAGTTAGCAGAAACCGCATGCACACATCCACAAAAGTCTATGAATCGATGTTACATCCCTGTAATTATGGCTATATTAAAGGTACACACACCCCCCTTGAACCTCTGACACAAGAAAGCTGAAGATGAGGACGGGATAAGACCTGTTCTCTTTGGAGTTTTCTGCCTCCTGCCATGTCATCTCAAGCTGAAGTTAAGACCCACCCCTGTGACTAACATCCCCTGGGATGCTGCAGAGCAGAACAAGCAAAGCTCAAAATGGTCAGCTGCCATATTTAAAGTGCATATTGCAGTCTTACACTACAGAGACCTCAGAGAAATTAAAATCTGTCCACACTACACTAAACTCTCTGACACCTGTCACAGATAACCACTTTCAGGTAGTATAAATCTATGTACTAAGAGAATGTGCTTGGCCTTCCCTGCAGAAGAGAAGGGAATCACACACTGAGATTATCACTTGTCCATATTATTTCTCAAGTTCCCATTCAGACCAACTCAGTGAGTGACTGTGACTAGAAGATACTTGGTTACAATAACCATGAGTTACAGCAAAGCATTTTTAGTTCCTTAAGACGGTTCAAAAGTCTGCAGAAACCAAACTACACCACATGCTTGTAGATGATTAGCAGTGAAGAGCACGCTTTGTCCCTACAAATGTCCCTATAAATTTCAAGGAACTAACACATCCAACAAGAATATGAGAACCAGAACTAAACAAATACCATGTGAGCACAAAATGGAAACAACAAACAGATTTCTGCATCCATCATCCTGTGTCTCCCCATTTTACTGGGAGCAAGAGCCACACAGATTTCCAGAATGGCTGTGGAGGCCAACAGGAAAGCTGTCCCCTATTACTGAACTATAAACAAAGTTATTTACAATTCGAGACATAAATCTTGTTTTATGTTATAGTCATCTGGTATCCCATACACTTAGCACAGTAACATCTATAAAAACTTCTCTTTGGTGTCAAATATAGTTACACTGTGTGTTTTTCCCTGATAGAATATATATGACACTTTAAAAACAAACAAACCAAGCAGGAGACCAGTTACAGCCCCTATAATCTTCACAGTTGACTGTCTAACAGCAAAGACTAAAAAGTGAATATTCAACACAAAAAAATACTGGTTCTTTGCAGATCTTCTGACTCAAAGTAATAAAACAACAAAACCAATAACCCTCACAGCACTAAAAAACAACTCCCCACTACAACATAACTTTATTTAGAAACTGATATTTAGACTTTTTATTTAAAGAATCTGCATTGCTGGTAGTGCAAACAGTTGGTGAATCTTAGAGTAATTTTCTCTGGCATGATCTAATGCACAAGCATCAATTAAGATGGGGAATTGAGTGTCATCATACAACTATCAAAAATGGGAAAAGGGATTTTTCTCTTACTTGCATATGGGTCAGATCCATGGAGTGTATGAAGCTGAGATTAAATTATCCTCTCAACACACTATTAAAAGTTTCCTGAATGGCTTCCAGATGACACTAAAAATTTCCACAACTATCCTAAATATGATAAACTGAAACTATTGAAAGAACTGATTTTCAATTTTTTTTTCTTTTACTTGCAATTACACCTAAAGTAAGAGATAGATGGTAAAAACACTTAAAGAATGATTAGATTATAAGAATTCTTAAAATAATGAATTTTAAAAGTTTCTCTGTAGTAGTGAATACTTAACCTGAAAGCACAAATTCTTTTGGAAGCAGCAAATAAATCACTCCCCATTTCTATAAACTCGGAATAAAAGCTTGCAAGATCAAAAAGATGAAAGCACTCTAAGGAAAGTAAGAATTTAACCTGCAATGGGAAGTAGAAGGGCTTCAGTTCATGGGCAGGGTCAGTTCATGGGAACACAACAGAAAACATGATGAAGGTCCAGCATCAGAAGAAATGAATAACCATCAGGCAGTGCTGATACATGTGATTTTTGGAATGATCCCACTTACCCCTGACTTAATTTGTGATCTGCATTTAAATCAGCTCTTAAAATTTTAGCCTGATGAATTCTATACATGAAGTTACCTTATCCAGAAAGATAAAGGGCAGGAATTACCTAGTACAGGTCCTATCACTTCATTTACTGTTTCCAGAAGCCAGGTGCCAGCCAGTGGTGGGGCCTTTCCAAAAGGGCACAGACAGAAGAAGTTCTACTGGCTTCTCTGAACTTCAGGGTAGCTGCAGCCAGTGTGATATTGTCAGATTCAAGATTGTACCCACCCTTCTGCATAGCTCAGCAAACAGAGGGACTCACGTTCATCAAGTCCTTCATGGTTCCTGGGAAAGTACATTCCTGATCACTGCACATTTGTCCTTACAGCAAGCTTGTCAAAACTATGTACACTGTTTTTTGTTGCTTTGCATTTCTTCAAACCTCTTTTAACCCAGGCTCCGCTCCACCCAGTCAGCCTTTTTTTTCCCCCTGTTCTGACAAAAGCAGAGCAATTCTCAAGGGCCTCAACATGCTCTGAACACATGGAAGAAGAGTTACTCTGCTCACAGCAAAAGGTGGCTGTTTCCTTGAATAGCTTAAAATCAGCTTCCTGTCCACCCTCAGTGACCCAGGCAGATGGCATCGAGACAGTTGTGTTCCAGTGACTGTCACAATGGAAGATCCATCAGCACCTCAAGCCTCCCAGAACAGACAGGAATTGTAGTCCCTTGAGTCATGCAAAATCCCATATCACAGGCTCCTCCTGCACTTGGCTAAGCTTTTCCCACCAAGCTAACATGTTATTTTTTCTCCTCCTAGTTCTGCATTTTGGAATTCTTCCTAGAGTGGCAATTAAGGAAAAGAAAAAAAAAAACCCAAACCAAAACAAAAAGAAACCCAGAAATGAAACAAGAAAAGGATGAAGATAAAGCAAGGGGTATTTAACTTCTCCCATGCCCTGCAAAGCAGACAAAGGGCACTCAGGAACATCTCCCTTGGGATCCTGCTAACTTACTTTTACCACTTAGTCATGAGCTGCAGCTCAGACAAAAAAAAATGCTGACAAAGTAATGAACTTGCTTTATTCTTAATGATCTTAAAATCATTCTTTTCAGTACATTTGTTCTCCATACTGGATCCACCAGGGCTGTCAGTCATTAAGGAAAAGGGAGGTGAAGATGAATGACATTCTACAAGAAACTGTTAGAAAAATGTTAAATACTCAGAAAAATATCCAAAAAGCTGTCACCAAACTAATTATCCTAAAATAATGCCAACTACAAGCAGAACAAAACCACCTGAAATGGGATGAGCAAACTGGATTGTGGAAGGTACCTGTTGAGTACGGGAAGCCCACTAAGATTCTTCTCCACATTGCTTTTCACTCATGTACATGAGATGTTCCTTTGCTTTCTGCCTGTCTCCAGGGGAAGGGAAAAGACACAATCATTTCATTTCCAAGTGAGAAGATCCTTCTGCTGCCGAAGCCTGAAGCAGGTGAGATCTTAGAGCCATGCTGGACACTTCCATCACTTGCCTTACAGCAGCAAGGGCACTTCACATGGTCTCTAACCCCATGTACAGCTCTGTAACAAATTGCTGCTTCCTGCACAGGAACAGAGATCCTTCTCCACAGGAGTTCAGCAAAGAACAGGCATGAAACGCTGTCCCATTTATCTTTCACATTCCCTCACCTAGGTATTTCTAGAAGGAATAGATTAGAAGGATAAAATGAATCTGCACCTGGATACTACAGTGAATTCCTGCAATTTTTTGTCTGTGTGAGCATCTATGTTTGAACAGGCTTTTCTTCCCCACTCAGTACTTCTTTCTTCATCTGACAAGGAACAAGCCTACCATTCCTGTAAGATTCCTTTTTCAATTTCTTTTTAAAAGATTCTTGAGGAATAGTTCTATCCTGAAAAAACCTCTTTGCAGATTCTTTTTCCTTTCTGTCCCTGCTTTTCTACCTATTTTTTTTCTTTTATTATACTTTTTCACAGAATAGCCTCAGGAAGACACTTTTATGTTCGAGCACTGCTTGCATTTCTCTTATACATGCACTTGTAGACTCTGTGCCTTACTTTGATTTCCTCTCAAGATTCTGGCACTAAAATGTCCATCATCAACTCTTTGAATTACTTACCCCAGCACACTTTCTGATCCCACTGAGCTGTTCTGCTTGGGTGTTTACTTTCCAGGAATGTCACTAACAGAAGGGTCAGAAAGTTGCATTTCCCAAACCTTCACTGACAAGCCCAGGATCTGTGTTTCTGGGCTGGGTGTAAATACTTCTTTCTAATTATTTCTACAGTCTTTCAAGTTTTCTAAGAATTTAAAAGATAACTAACTGGGTAAGTGTGCTCTTGTGTTAAAGACAAGATATTCTGAACAAACAAAATCTCTTTTGACAGGTTTCATATGTCAATTATAAGCAAACACAAACATTCCTAACACTACCTGTACTCCTGAGCATACTAGTTTTGTTAGCTGGCAATTTTTACAATGTCAGTCACACCAAATCCACCACTGACCCTACCACTACAACATATAGAAAAGACATTACTGATGCAGTTGAGAAAAATGAATGCAAAAAAGCATCTTTCTGATTTTTTTTCCTACTATTTAAAACAGAATTTCCCACAAGATCAAAAATTATACCTACAGAACAGGTGAAGAATAGCCAGCATTCATTTCTCAAAGACCAATGCTATGAAAGTTCAAGAAGTGCTCACCATTCCTTGACATAGTCAACACCAACATTTCCTGGATGTCTTTGCTTGTGATAGTTCTGGTGCATTTATTAAGAAGGTCAGGTCTAAATTTAGTGATTCCTTAGGCTAGCAAAGCTATGAGGAAGGCAACTGGAAAAAATGAAATCTTCTGTCCCACTTCTTTTGCAATTCATTAAGTTCACAGTCATTGCCAACTCTTTTCCTTTACTAACATAAAGCATCACATTAATAAACATTTTGTGAGTGCATCACCTACAGCCAGCTCTCCATGGCCACATCTCTCCCACCAAGGAGCACATGTTATAACGGATCCAGTGTGAGGGATGCTGTGCTGGTAGCACACTGGCCAGGAAGAGGTTAGCAAGAGGCCAGTTGATGAGAGTCAATTAAGTCTAGAGGCAAAAATACTGGGAAACTCCAGCTGCCCATAAAAAAAATTGGTCAGATATCCTAATGGGACTTGAGTTTAAAGAAACCTTTTCTTGACCCCACAGCAGTTCTGTCCCAGAACAATAAATAGAGTAACCGTAAGCAAATGAGCTATTTTGGATTCAGCATAAATAACTCAGAAATAAGCTACAAAACCTCACAACATAGATAATTACCCTTGAGAAAAGAAGTAATTAAAAAGTGGCAGTATCACCATAGTTTTAGAAAAGAGGCCTGAAAGGAAGCAATTCAAAGTATTTCTGGTCAATCAGTAAAAAAAAGAAAATGGAGAAAATATTTAAATTGAGCTTGCAAATGAATTCCCTGGAGTGCAAAAGAACTCCAGGACACACTCCCTCTCCAGCAAGAAGCTGTGTCCAACCCTCCAGTCCATAGGTCAGATTCTTATTTGAGCAAGTATAAACCTGGCAAAACTGATGCCAGTAGGAAGAACCTGAGGCAGAAAATAAAGCCAAACACAAGCAGAAAAATCCAGGGGAACTGTGTGAGATTCTATAGGAACAATCATACAAACCAAGCTGCAACAGCGAGAAGCCTCAGGCAGTCACCCAGCCTGATAAAAAGCCACACAAGAGAACAAGGGAACAAGAGAGAAGGTAAACGACCTGCACAAAGAAGATAACTGGGTATAAGGTAAGGTGCTGTCTCGGACCAAGACAGCTGCTCCTTCCATAAATATGTAAATTAAACATTACTGACCTATGGGGACGAGTAAGCAGCTGCCCTAAAGTCTGACATAGCTCCAGAGTGACGTACAGCTTTTGTCACAGCTCCTGTCCCAGTAGCTGTTGCTACTCCCAACAACGGCTGCAGCCAAACTGAACAGAAGAATTAACTGAACTATTAATTAGTGGGAGCAACATGCTAATCACTTGGTGACTGTGCTACACTAAGAACCAGAAAACGAACCATTTATGCACTAGACAGTATGTCATTAGAAGAACAGAACGACTCAAAGGAATATTCAAAATGATGAGGAAAAAGTACATAAAATTACTGTGAGAATTAGTCATAGGTGGAGAACCAAATCATCACCTCTGAATTGATACAAAACTAAAAAAAGTAAGAAGTCAGATAATAATTACATTACATTTTGAACAAGAGAAAAGGCTCTTGCAACCAGAGTGACCACAGATAATGTGTGGATCCAGCATAATATCTGCACTTCAGGTCTGGATGGGAGGAAAAGATACACAACATGTTTTATTTAGGGCAACTGACAGCATCCAAAAGTACACAGGAACCTTAAAAAAGAGTATGAATGAGCAACAAGACAGGAGATGAGAGGTCAAAAAAGTAAAGAATCATAAAGCACACATCTACTCTTAAACTAAACATAACTCAGGAGCTGAGCCTGCTGCAGAAAACTCAGCAGAAATGATTGCACAATTTTGCCAAAGATAATGTCAGACTGTTTTATTTTAAAAAAAGAAGATAAAGAATTAATCAAAAAAATAATACAGAATTTCTGACAGTACTTGAAGAAGTCTCTGCTATGGCCCACTCCTGGAGATTATTCTTCATTCACATTTAGCAATAAAATGGAAGTACAGTAAAAAAAGCCTTAGAAATGGGAAGTTGTAAATGCCTACCTAAAAAGACAAACTAAGCTTGAGAAGAAAAGGCGTAAGAGTTTAAAAGCATAAATAAGGTCATGATAAGTGCTCAGACTTCAAAAACAAAGGGAGAAGCCATAAAGAGCAGCACATTTATAATAGTGAGAGAATTCAAGCAATCAAGGTATAAACAGCAAAATTAACCTGTAGAAATGACTGTGAGGCATTGAGCTCAAGAGATAGAAACACTTTTTAAACCAGACATTTAGATGAGTAAGAGCATCCACAGGCAGGTCAGGTAAGGTATTCCTGGATGCTCCTGGCACCGCTTCTGAAGCGCCCAAGTTGTCACCACTGCCAGGGACAGCAGATAGGACCAGACAGGCGAGGTATCACAACCTGGATGACAATTCTTGTGTTGCTATTCTTCTAAGGTCAAACACCTTTTTATGAAAAAGGTCAAATTCTTTTAACACAGGATTTTATAAAATACAGGATTACTATCATAAACAGAAAAAGGGTTTATTGAAAGGCTGCAGGGAAATAAGGAGAGGTTCTAGAAAGGTTCATGTATGTGATGGCCCTTCAGCACTGGGCACAGGCAGAGAAGCCCTGTCAGAACAGATGACCAGTGAAAGATTATTCTGTTCTTTAGGAGTGACCAACCCATTGCAGCACACAGACACTGCCAGTGCAGCAAGGATTTACAGCTGCTTACCTAAGTTTTTAATTTCAAGCACATTCAAAAAAGGGTTCAAACATATTTCAGCTTCAGAACACTTTAAAGCCTTTTATAGCTGTTAAATCTGTGCTACCAGATTATCTGTAGCCATAAATGGGGTAGCTTTAATGAGCAATTATGACACATGTTTCTAGAGCCCATGAGCACTTCCTTTCCTGCTGGAATTCCCCAAAGTCATGGCAATTTGTCCAGTTTTACTCCAGCTCAGGTTATTTTTTTTTCCAGTCTTCACATGACTGAGCAGAACCATCTCCTACACAGCGCACAAGGGGAAGAGGCAAACAACCAAATCCAAACAAAAACAAATTTTAAAAATCCCCTTTTTTTACTATTCTACCTACTTGAAGAAATGCCTCTCCACTGGTTTCTGCAAGGTCTGAATCCCTTCTCTTAATGCTTTTCACTTAAAACAAAAATTAGTTTTCAGTATGTATTAAGGTAACAAGCATAACCTTTTAATTTGATGAGTTTTATCTGCTTTCATGGGGAAAATGCTTATTTCAACTAATACACAAAACAATTTGTGGCTCAGATATACAGAGTATGTCTCAATTGGATTGTTAAGATCACAGGACAGAAGGTCCAATTAAGTCCTTCTCCTGCTATTTTAAGCAACTTTATAATAGAATCCAATCATGAAATAATAACCAACTCCTAAGAACTCAAAGCCACTACTGTGATTACAAGGCTGCTCCAGAACCCCACTCCTATTTTGATTAGGAACCAATTTAAGATTAAGAACTGATTAAGACTGATTTACAGATTTTTACTGTGGGTTTACACTGCCTAACTCTTTTTCCCACACCAGCCTTAGTGTTTTAACAGTTTTCTTCCCTTTCAATACTGAGGGATAAGCACAAGGAGAGAGAGAATACTGTCCCCTTAAGCCTGTTAGCTGAAAAATGTCAGTTTTGACTCCCTTTATGATGCAGGAGAGAGAACTGACTTCACAGACCATCCTAACAGACCTTCCCCACATCTGTCCCAAATGAAGCTTTTTTTTAAAAAAAAAAAAAAATCCTCCACCACCATTTTCTACATCTGCTTATTTCCTAGATATATAGCACTAAAGTTTAAAGATCACCATGGTATCAAGGGATATATTCAAGTATTTTGCATATTTCCATTTCTAATTGATAAACCATATTTATTTCATATCTTTATACATAATAATGTGTCTTTATATATTCTGTATGTCATTATATACTTGCTACTGCATGACCATTCACTTTGCACTGTTCCATTTAGGTCTCCATACTGCAAATCCTCCAGCTCATTCAGTCCTGCCAGAGACTCCAGTCCTGGATTGACAACGTCCCCCAGCTCTGCACAGCAAATTCCATTAACACAGTCCTTTCACATGGACATCAAGACTAAAACGCCACTTAAAACTGTCTGAAGACTGGACCTTATTATCAGCAAGGTAACAAGTTACCAGCAGCTTCCTTCCAGCCCACATTTCCTCACTAGGACTAACTCATTCTTACACCATTATACTACACACGGCTTTAAGAAAAATCCAACATGCTGCCGTGCCCTGTTCTGTCCTGACCCGCACCTACATGGGATGGACTGTACTTGAAATACTTGTCCAGCCTGGACACTGCTTGCTCCATCAGCTCCCCAGCAACCCTGCTCTGTTGAGGATAATCCTCAATAACCCACTGGTCCCCAACCATGGGAAACACTGCAGAAATGGTTTTTCCATCAGAAGGTGTGGGTGGGAATGGAAAACATCCTTGCTGCAGATGCAGAAAGAGATCAGAAGTGTGCAAGAACCACCATCCTCTCCACTCCTGTGCAAACAGCTGCCCCACATTCCTGCCTGACAATCCCCAGGATGCTCTTGCTCTCCAATCATCTTTCCCCAGCTGCTATGGTTGGGCAAGACCTCACCATCACCACTGCCGTAACAAACACAACAGCTTCTGGCACAGACTTCCCCAGGTACCAGCTGCACTTCCCCAAATCCACCTAGACAAAGCACCAACAGTGGGGAGGAGAAAACTGGTTGTGAGGCTGGGAATGAGTCCCACATCCATGGCTCATGATGGCCTTTGAGCAAGGAGGGAGGCAGAGCAGAGGGCAGCAGCAGCCTGCTCCCATCCTGCATGCTCATGGTCTGTCCAGCCAGCATCTGTCCTGCACTTCCAGCAGCTGGATGGGAACAGAGACTTCCCCATCCTGGCACAGAAGGGAGGTACGTGGTCTGTTTAACCAGAATTTTTGGGCACATCTGCTGAAATTCCAAAACCCCAAAAGATTTATTGTAGAAGCTCTTACGTTGCTTTCACACAGGAACACACATTCTGGCAGCAAGAAATGAGACTGAAGCAGGAGAAGTTTTAAGAGCCTGCTTCCCAAATTCCGGTAGTCACAGGTTTGCGTGCTACATTACAGCTGTTCTGATTGCTAACATCTCATCTCTTATGTACTTATATACCCATTACCATAGTAACCAAATTCCTTAGAACATAACATGCAATTTTTGTATCTGGTGTATTAGAACAAAATTATTAAGGTTACAAAGGCAAGCATTCCAAAATTAGAAAGTGTCAGTATTCAGACTGCCATCTCCCTTGCCAACCTATCTTCTTTTGCTGCCTCCCTCCCTCTCTCCCAAGTCACCTCTCCTGCAAACTTCCAGCTCCAGTTCTCCATCAGCTCCAGCTCCTTCCCCTCTGACCCCTCTGCAGTCCCAGCTTCACTGTACTCTGACCTGACATATTCTTCTCTCTCCCCTCTCATCTGACTTTTGTATCTCCTGCATTCACACCAAGCATTTTCCTCCTCCACACTGCCTGAGCACTCTCCAGGAATGATTCACTGAACACAGGACAGATTCCTGACACTCTAGGAACTGGAAACAAGAGGAGCCTCTCTCGCAGGAAAAAGTCCTTCTGATCTCTCATAGTCCAGGGCTGGAGCATCTTCTGTTCTCCAGGGATAACTGCCTGCTCAGCACCAGGAGTGACTCAGGAACAGTCAGTGCTGGTTCACTCTCTTACTGCCACTGCACTGCAAAGATGGGTCCCACTAGGGAATAAGCCCCCATTTAAGGAAGTGTTTGGCAAATACAGAGTCTCCATCTTGATAGAACTTAACATAAACAAATTAAACTTCATACTTTACCTGCCTATAGCATTATTTTATACACATAAATATATTACTAGGAGGAAGACACATGCATGGAATGCTTAAATGTTGTGTTTTCTCTCAACCTGCACCTGCAAGCACTGTGGAGTCAAGAGCTGAATCCACTGCAGTGGAACACACCCAGAACATTCAGCACACCTCTCCTTAGAGGTTTCCTAAAAAGTCCATCAAACCATAGACTTAGACACCCTTCTGATTGACTGCCTCTCTGCTAGAGAAAAAGGCTGAGTTGATACATCATTCTGCACACACAGTAGGTAAATAACTACATCTTTTCTCCAATAACCTGCTTTAAAAACATTATCTGTCTCTTTTCTGGTTTGGCAGTATTAATTGTCCTATAATGTCCTGGGAAGAAACAGGTAGGTCAACATCTGCACCTGAAGCAAATAACTTGGAACAACAATTCATAAACACGGCCCACAAAGCAGGTTTAATGCTCAAGCTTCATTCTACCTGGGTTAACTCTTACTATGAGTATTTTTTTTTAATTTTCTCTGGCACACCAATTCTTCAGCTCTCAAGTAAGAAATGCAGCACTTTTTTTCTGGTCTGCAGAGAGGAGGAAAGAGTTTAAGCTACTTCTATGTAACTACTAAGTGCTACAGCATTTTAAGGCTGGAACAGAAATTTCAGCTCATGTAGAAACACATCCATCCTAAGTTTGACAGAAAACTGTAATCAGAAACTGGTCTATTTCAACAGCACAAATCCAAACACCTCTGTATTTCACAGGTTCTTTGTGTGCTCACACATAAAACCACTTAATCCAGCTGTTCTCAGCAATCATTCACAAAAGCAAATGAACAAAAAAGAAATAATCAGCAACCATTTCACTTCTACCCTTTAACTGAGGGGAACAATAATTTGACTGCTTCAGTCAATGGACAAAACTATTTTCTGTGCATTTAAACAGAAGGTTAATTGAGACATGGTGGAACCAGCTCTCATACTTGGACTTTTTGAAAACAAGGTTGTCCTGCCTGTTTCAAGGACTTTGGCCTCAGCTTCTTCAGGAATTGAGGCAGGAAGATGCCAACAGGTGACTTTTCCAAGACTGAACTGATCTTCAGAAGACATGATGGAGTAGTGTTGCAAAACAAAACCCAATTAAATTAATCTTATTTTTCTCCCTAAGCATTCCTGCTAGCAGGGAGTGGGCTGGAAGGCTGTGTCCTGGCCTGGGCCATGCTGGATGGCAGCACTGGCTGCTGCCAGGAGTTGCTGAGCTGAAGGCAATCAGTGATTTGGTCCAAGCTAAACCACATTGATCAAAGCCACACAATCATGCCATCTAATGAAGGATGGGAGCTGGAGATGATTAAAGCTACGACCCAGAGCAATAACCACACAGCACAGCTGGAACAGGACTGAGCTCTATGGTCTGAAGAGCCTCCTTAAAATGAACTGCAAATATGCGACAGGAGGGGCCTGGCTCCAGCAAGACATGAAGAAGCAAAGCATCAGGGAACAAGGACAGTCACAAAACAGTGGCACAAGGGATCTTGCCAGAGAGGTGTTAGAAATTTTCAAAAATCAATCACCTGCTGGTTTGTTTTGGTGCTGGATTTGTGTTCTTTGCTTTTTTTTTTTTTTTTTCCCTCAGAAACAAGGCTTGATATTCTTTCTCCATTTTCATTTTGGCAAATGGATGACTCCCATCACACTCCTCTTAAATGACACCTCCTAAAGAACCTCCCATTCCCCTGGAGAATTTATCAAACGTTTTTAGACAAAGCAGGAGAAGTTGGCTGCATTAGAGCTTCAATACTGGAGTGATAAATCTTTGCAGAAGAACAGCTAAGTTGGTGAATAACAGAATCATAAGCACTAACATCTTCTGCCTTGAGACTCTCAGCCTGTCTCCAGTCAGAGAACATGGGGGCCAAAGGCTGTCTGCTCCAGTGGCTGTTTAGAGGTAGATGTTATCAAATTCCTTCCACATCTGTTTAGATTTCAGGAGACAAGCACCTACCTCACACACAAAAAAAACACCTTCACATCCTTTTGTCAGCCAGCTCTCTGAAGGGCTGCAGAGAAAGGAGCTCCTCACCCCAAGAGGCTGCCTGTGAAGGGCACAGGTAGGGTGTAACAGCAGAATAATACAGGAAATTTTTGCACTACTGCAGTCTGCACTGCACTTTCTCTAGGGATAAATAAAATTCCGATCTCCACAATCTCCATGGCTGTCAATCTGACACCTTTTGTGAATACTAAATTCACACATACAAAGAACTTTCTCCTTTGTAGGTTTTGAAACATTTCACACGCAGTTTCCTACCGGTAACGGAACAAGCAGCGTAATTTCATACCTGGCAATTTGAAGCCTCTTCCAGCAGTTTGGAATAATGGATTATGCCTTTTGTTTGCCAGTAGGAACAGACAAGTAAGAGGAAAAAAGAAAAACAACTGCAAAGTTTCAAGCAACAATTCCTGTATTAGAAGAAGAGCTATTTTCTGACTGCTTCTGTTGGCTAATAAACAAAGGGAATTTCAGGTGTCTATTTTATAAATTCTAAGGATCCTGGATTTTTGAACTGGGAAAGTAGGACAACCTCCTGATACCTTTGGCAGATACACCCCTAACAACCAACCAGCAAAAAGCAAGAACTGCTCCCTCATCATGCATGCAGCTCACCCGAGCAGCCCAGCTGGACAGGGAGCTACTGAGAGCTCAACAGGCCATGCCAGAAAACACTATTTACTTTTTGGACACAAGCTATAAAGAGCAACCAAGAAGTAATTAAGGTTCTTGAACACAACAGGGCAAATAGTATCAGCTCCAGTGCTGCTCACTGCCCAGAAGTTCTTAGTACATCTGGACAGCCTCTCAGAGACCACCAGCCCATCCTCTCACTATCAATCCTCAGTTTAGATCCTCCAAAAGCCTCTCTGCAGATTATTTTGCAAAGTCATTCTGAATGAGTGAATATCTAAAGCTCTAGCCTGAAAAAGAATAAACCTATCCATTTTTACAGGAACTGTATTGCTCAGTATAGCTAACAAGCTGCATGAGAGCCAACTGCTGCCAGGCCACAAAAGGGCTCCCAGAAAAAGGACAAATTCCAATACATTCTTAAATTAATATAATTCTAAAGGCTTGAATAAAAATCATCCTGGTTTTATCAGCCCAGCAGTTGGTTTTGGCTGCTCCCCTGACCCTGGCCAGGGCCCAATAGTAATCTTGGTGGAAGGCTGCTGCTAGTACTACCTTGATATCTATACAAACACCTCAAGTGTATGGGACAGTTCCTCGGTAGAAATTCACATAAGTATGTCAAGAAGACACTGAGTACTGCTCGTTTAAATAGCTCCAAAATAATCAAAGAACAGAGAAAGGTTATATTAAAAGATAAATCATCTCTGAAACAAGGAATACTTGGATTTTCATAAAGTGCCCCTATATTTGCATCTGGCACAAAACATACATCCCATCTTCCAGCCAGGCAGGAAGGAGTTATTTTTGAGAACTTGATAGTAAAAACTGAAAAGAAAGTAACTCTCCTTCTCTCGCTCTCTTTTTCTATTAAGCTAATTCCTGTTGTATAAAGTCAGCTTGAAAGCTCCTTTCAAAGAAAAAGGGGGAGGGAGGAGAGGAAGAATCAGATCTGCTTGTTTTTTGGATTTGACATTCAGGTCTCGTCGCCCTGTTTTGTTTTCCTGGAGGACACGGCGGTGCAGACCTCGCAGAATGATGACATCACACCTGAAAAAAAGCAAAACCCAAACAGGAGGGAATGAGCTCTCCCTCAAACGAGCTCAGAACACCAGCTCTGCTTCTGGCTGGTACCTTTTGGACAACTCAGAACTCAGTGGGTCTAGGGGGGTAAGCAAATATTCCCTTCAGACCCCTGGCCCATGTGAGCAGCCCATGAAAATGGGAAAGGGGACAGTCCTGCTTCTTTCCAGGCCAGGCAAAATCAAGTTAAAAGTTGTTTAGCTGCTGTTGCCCTCTAGAGACACCTTGAACACTACATTGTTTTATGCCTGTTTATACCTGTTTTATTGTTGGTTAGGAGTTACACAGCCAAGTGGCTTTTAACATGATGTAATAAAGTAAAGTACAGCATGTTTAAGTCACTCAGTAAGTTGGAAGCTGCTCTTTCTGAAATGTTTCATAAAGTTATTTTTCTGTATGAGGTAGACATTCTGAGCAGTAGCTTCCTTGAAGAGCAAGGAGCCATGCTGCACCTGAAACAGAAGAACTGCTAGATGTGCATGCATGCAGAGTGCAGCACCTGCACAGGATAAAAACACACCTCTTGTGGTGAAGAGATGTTCATACCTTGTCTGTATTTATTAAAACTCAGGAAAGGCCTTGCCAGAACATGTATTCACTCCTCCACGTCACAAGGAGATTTACCCTTCATGTAATACCTGAACTCAACACATTGACATGATTGGCAAGCTCAGAAATAATAGGTTTTAAGTGAGAAATACCTGCCAAATCTTGGAAGAAAATCTCCATTTAAGACACCAAACTAGACAGCACATGACCACTCTCCTTGCTTCTAACAAATTATGACTTCATTTTCACAACAACAAAAAGCAGGAAAGAAACAAAGAGAATTACAGAAGTGGAAGTTACTAAATATTCAGTGGTCACATGGTTCCATTTATAGCTATTGAACAGCACAATGGTGACAAAGCCTTTGATTACTTTTGCTGTGATTTTTTGGTAATTGAACAGGAAACTAAGAAGATTGCCATCTCTACCTCATGTACAAGCTCAATTCAGACAGAACACTAATAATTCCTCAAAGCAGCAAAACAAACCTAGCCTTGCTATTAACTTAGGTACAATGCTCCAACAGGAACATCAGCTAACCAGGGGCTATTCTCAGATTTAGTCCAGAAAAATATTTTAAGATATGCCGTCACAGAGGATATCTCATTACACCACAGAACTCAAAAGTCTTGTTATTACTATTCATTAAACAGTAGGAAAAGGTTCTTCATCCAGAGGGTGTTTGGGCACTGGAACAAGCTCCCCAGGGAAGCAGTCACAGGCTGAGAGTTCAAGAAGCGTTTAGACAATGACATCAGGGACATGGTGGGATTCTTGAGGCCACAGAAGTTGAACTCTGATGATCCTTGTGGGCCCCTTTCAACTCAGAATATTCTGTGATCATCAACCTTGAGAAATCCTCTCATAACAATGGTTGATTTCAGATCAACAAATGGCTTATGTCAGATCAAATGCAATTAGACTTCTGTAAAGTAGCTGATGTTTTCTATAGAATTTGACTTCCAATTTTGAAACACTAAATGCATTCCATTGTCTTTCTAAAGATCTCAATCTTCTGCTCCAGTGATTAAAAGGAAAATGAGACAAGCTACTGCCTTTAAGGAAGCATCAAAAATAGGTGATAACTCCAATCCAACATGGAATTCTGTTTCAAAGTTTGAAGTCGGAGCTGTGTTGTCTCAGATGGGCACAACGGAGCGTGCCAAATCCTGTTGGGTTGACTCTGGAGACCAGTCAGGACAGTCAGACAATGACCATCTCTGTAATTTTCTGTTTACATATTTACAGAATGTATTTAAGTGGTGAGACTGTATGTGTCATGTCCTTAGAAATGCTAATCACAGGCATGAAATCACATACAGAAAACCCCTAAATCAGCAGGTACTCATTGCCTCCAAACCAGAAAATAAGCAGACAAGTAGAATCACAACTCACCCCATCCTTTCCTTCCACTCATGCTGCTCCGTATCATCCTTGTTTCCCCAACACCTATGTAAATAGGTAGGTAAATTTTGCAACAGGCATAATAAACAGGTACGAACCACTTCAAACCAGCACAGGTAACATTAGTTTCAAAGCTGAAAGCAGCTTTTGGAGAAAGCTTGCTAAATTTCACACTCCATGTCTGTGGCAACATGGAACAAAAATCCCCCAGAAAAACAAGGTCCCAAAATAATGAGCACTTTCACACAGGTACTCAGATTTCAAGGTTTTAATGATTTCTGGAGGTTATTCTTATTTAAAAGAATGACTGAAGCAACAAAATTCTTAGTTTTATTATTTCCAGGTAAGCCCCAGCTATTTTACTGCATAGATGTGCCTTAAATGAATCCCCACACTGCAAACTTCTCTGCCGAGACAGGTACAGTAGAATTTAGAACAGATGAAAGTTATTGGTGATGAGCTGAGCAATGGCTCACTCTGCAATCTTATGGATTCCCAACAGGCACAGGGGCTGGAAACTCCTTTTTCTTCCCAGGGCACCAGGTGAGAACCCTTTCAGCTTTTTACTGCAGTGCACATTTGCATTACACAATAACTAGACCCTAAAGAAAAGGTGAGATTCAGCTGTGGCAGAGACTGCACAAACAGGGTGAAAAGATCCACTCTGCTGCCACAGATCTCCATAAAAATGTCCAGACAATACCCAAGTCTTACAATTTTGTACGCATGGGAATATTTTTTTACTTAGATGGGCAGCCCCCAGTTATGGGGGATCATGGATTATGGATTCATGTGTGACTGAATCCAAAAATGAAAAAAATTAAGTTTGTTGTTCATCAAGTTCAGGGACTGATTTACAATGCATTAAAAGCCCTTTTCAGATTTATGTAAAGATAAAAATCAGCAAAAAGTTTCACCATAGTAACAAAGAATATTAAAAATTTCAAAACTTAGCCAGTTTATTCATGACCAGCATTAAATTGCCATTATGGTAAGAAAATCTACATAGTGCTCTTATGGTGAAACAAGAAACCTCATCCCCTGCATTTTCAGCAGGTCAGCCAGACTTTCAGAGGGAGATCTGGGACAGTGGTCCTGCAGAACTTTGAGGTCTATGTTGCTCCACCACACTCCACCAGAAAAGCACTCTTACACTTCTGCTTCCACCTTACAAGCTGGGAGGTTCTGATGCTAACTGGGGACAAAGGAGACAAATTCTTCTACCCCATCATCACCAGCCATGCTGAGCAAATTACTCATTTCTCAACCTAAACTTCAGTATCCCCATCTCATAAAAGTGGAAAATAAATAGGCCTTTATCGTCCATTTGAAATACCTTGAGATTTGTGGATGAAATTCAGAGCAGGGAATTACTATTATTTTCCTGCTAATTCAGAGAAAAGTATAAAACCATCACATATGTAAGATAATATTTCTTTGCTATAGCTTAGATTTCTATTAGTGTATTAATATTTCATTTACCATATTAATATTAATTATAGCTATTTCTGTTTAAACATAAAATATTTGTAATACCTACAGAAAACATTGTTATTATAACAATTTATAGTCACTAGAGTAATTAATTTTCTGTACCAGGGATTCCCACAGTTATGGGAAGACTACTCAAATGAGGATCACACACCCTGGTGCTGGACCAGCCACTGTAGAAAAGCTACAGAGCCCAGTGTGATGGCCCACCTGTACAGTGGCCCACAGTTACCAATTCCAGCAACAGAGGAAAAGATAAGAGACATAAAATAATGTGTTAATTAGTATTTTCAAAATAAAAGGGCCATTCAAGAAAAAGCACTAAAATATTTGAGAAAATTTAGGGGCTTTTCCAAAATATTTTTAAAAACTGGGCATCAAATATTCCATGTCAAATTTTTGTTCAATAAACTAACAAATAATTCTTTAAATGTTCTTTATGTTTTTGTGAGTAAGTATGAGCTAGTTAAGGTAAATTATGTACTTTATAAAGTATTTTCATGTTAGTCTAGTATTCAAAGGACTCTGCTTGTTATTGTCAAATCAGGAACGAATCTTTTGCCCAGTCTTGTTTTTGCAAATAAATTTACATCATCAGTATTGTAATGAAATCAAAGCAAAGGTGAGGATGAAGACTTCCTTCTTCCATAGTATTTTATTTTGGATAAAAAACCACATATTCAGATGTCTTCTTAAGTACAGATTATCTTAGTGTTTGGCTCCCTGTGCTTTGTCCTTCCAGTCAGCAATAGAAATGTTGAATTCTCTGGTCAGTTCAGGACATCTGTGTAGGCTGATCTGCTAAGAATGTGGTCAACTACTGAGCTAGCAGCTGACAGCAACATCTGAGAGCAGAAGAAGGAAATATCTCCAGTGATTGTCATGCAATCACCTAAATTCAGCCCAAGCATCCTCACTAAGCCAAATTCCCTCACCTCCATGGGCACTTCAGCTTGGTCAGACCTGGCCACTCAAGGTGGCTTCTGGAATGGAGATGCTCTAGGATTTGTTTGCCCATGTACTGTGTCAAATGAAGGGAAAAATAACCTTCCATCACTTACAAAGGACAGATGATCAGCATTCAGATGGGTTTGCCTGCATTCTTGCTGCAAAACGGGCAGGTCCCAGCAAGAATTAAAAGGAGGTTCTACCACACACCTCCAGCCAGAGACTAACCTAGTTTTAAACACTTCAAAGCATGTGTTAGAGGGGGGTTTGTGTGGAAAGGGAAGAAGGAAAATTAAGCTGAAAACACAGGTAAGAGTTCAGGGTTTGCCTATACGGCAATTAACCCATAATAAAAATGGAGCTTGGCATTCTCTGCAAGGTACTGCCTCTGAAATGTATCATTATTTCCTTCCCAACTCTGACATGCACTTCTAGGAGACAGCAGGAATTTTTGTCAAGGCCAGGTTACCCTCTTTTTTTAACTAAAGTTGCAAGCTTTCATAAAAGGCTTCCAATCTAAGAGTCTAGCTGCATATTCAGATGTACCAAGCAAGTATGAAGTAGAGTTTGTACCAGCTCAGCTGATGCCAGGGAAAATCACATCACTGCACCTTGGTCTTTATGGGCAGCAAAACCACATTACTGCAGTCAGCCCAGTACATAATTCTCAAGACTTCAATATGCAAAGACTAATTTAAAAAGCCCAAGGAGACACAGGAGAGTGATGGATTAAAGGCAGAAGATCATGCGCTGTGCACAGACCCTGTGTTCTGTTTGACCCTCAGAGGGACACGCCTTACCTAGGGGTACAAGGCCAAATCATACCAAAATAGATTCCAAACCCAGGGTTTAACTAATTTGCTATCTAGGCCAGGAAACAGTTCTGGAACACATTTAACACAGTTTAATCGCATCAAATCACAGCTGGCCCAGAACTGATTTTAACAACTGTCAACTGCTCCTTGGAACAGGCAAAGCCAAAAAGAAGATCACAGCACACAGTTTACAAAGTACACAGAGACAACCCAAACATCCAGAGCAGCAGCAGCAAAGCAAGGCACATTCAAATCCCATGATCTTTATTCAGATTGGGTTACAAGGAAGTGGGAACTGGGAGGAGTTAATGTTAGTGACAACTGCAAGCCAGAACTAAAGGAGAAACATGTTGCACTGCCACAGAGACACAGCTTGAGAAATCCTAGTAACTGGTGGAGAAAGTTATTGCACTACTTACTGGATACCCGTGGCCTATTTGAGAAACAGCACTAGCAAAAATAACCTCTCCTCTCATCTCGGCTGGAGAGGGAGGGACATTCAACAATTAAAAGGGGACTGAGGTGGGAAATGAGAATTACATATTAAGAATAGTGAAGGAGGCAAAAATAACAAACGTGCAATAGCAGATGAAATTCTTTCCAAGAAATCTCAGTACAACATTTCTTTGGGCATGGGCTCATGGGTCTGTTACTGCCCTTGAGCAGTAGAATGTCAGGGAAGAGGAAAGATTGCAGGGTGCTTGGAAAACAGTCTGAACACATGGATGGGGAGTAAGCCAAAAGTGTTACAACAAATGGTCCCTACCCTTTCAACATATTTGCACATGCATATTCCTCTTTCCCATGCTCCTGGATCCCAAAGCTTTCCAGACATCAGAAATCAGCCAGACCAGAGTGAACTGAAGCTGAACCAGCAACACAAAGAGAAGGACTGATCCTAAGGACCTAATCCCTCAAAATCTGTGTCTAGCAGTGCAAGGCTAAAAGAAATTTTAAAGTTTAGATGAGCTAAGTGTAAGGCTGAAAGCAATTATCCACATTTTAAAAGTTCAAGTGTAATACATATTGGCTTTCAGTCTAAAGCTATAGCAAAAGTCTCTGAGATTAATGGTAAACATCAAAATTTTATTTTCAAATATGGACTGACAAAGCTGACATGCAATAAAAGCTTCCAATGAAACTCACAGGCACTGTTCCCCAAAATTCTGATAGGAGGCTGCCCTGTAAACATGCTGCATTCAATGAGCGTAGGAGAAAACTGTTTTTATAAAATTACATCTCACTCTAAAGAAAATATTTGCATGGCTGTAGCCAGGAGTGTAATAAGGGTCATTGGAAGATCACAGGCACAGAAAACTGAAGAGCCTGCCAGCATTAAGAGTTTTGTGACTTTTACTTTTTTTCCTCAAGATCTAACTTTTCCCCCAAACAAAACACTTCCAGCCTTTTCCATCCTAAGGACAATACTCAATATGTAAATTTCATGCTGTCACCCAATCCTGACCTCTGAAGAAAAATCAAAACTGTTTCCAGACAGGCAATACAGCAGGCAAAACTTACAATCTACTGTCCAGTTGTATTAAGAAGCCACCATCACTCTAACTCATGTTGGACTGTCCTCACCAACCCCTAAGAGAAAGAAAACCTCACCTCCAAGCTATAGGTGTGTAACTAATGCTGTAGATCTGTCCTCAGCAAGCTCTGATTAAACTGAACAAACTTCTCTGTTTAGACAAAACTTACTGCTGCTTTGGCAATTTCATGCTATGTTTACAGTGGCTACCTTGCCTTTTCTTCTGGCAAAGAAACAAAGATTTAGCAGAATATGAAAAAAAAAAAAATCAAGAGAAATAATGCACTGATTTCTGATTAAGTATTAGAAGTTCTTAATAGCTTCCCTTCCATAATTTAAAAAATACTGTAATTCCAGTGATCATCAAATATTTGTTAAAAAATTCTTTTAAAAACCATGCTTGGAGCCCCCACTGTGCTGGCTAATGTCCATTGTGTTTCTAAGGGCCTTCAGAAAGTATTCCCTCCTCCATGTTCTGTACTGTAAATGAGCACTGAGGCAAGGAAAGTGTGTAAAAGTCTACTCTGCTTTTAAACAGCTCTATCTTTTACTACTATATTCTGCACATTTCTTCCCCTCAGACACTTTGCACTTAACCTCTGATTTCATGTTTTTATATTTTAATTTTTTTCACAGGAAGTGATCTCCCTCTGGAACTTCACATGAGGGGATTAGTGATTTTCTTACCCTTTGTCCACTGAATTTTTTTCAGTCTCTTCTCCACAGAGAAATCAATGTATGATCAGTAATGCCTCAGCATGTTAAAGGACAATAAAAACAAAGAATCCTGAAACCTAACCACTACAAGTTTAGCAAAAAGTGCCACGAGCCACCTCTGTCTTTAAACTTTATTGCTGGCTGTGGTGCAGCCCAGTCCCTGGGGTTGACTCTAACCTCACCTCACTGTGCACTGAGCCATTTCAGACCACCAAGCTGACACAAAACTGTATTTTTCCTTAGTTTAGCTTTCTGCTTGAGCAGGGTCAAAAAACAGAGCCAATGGAATGACACATGGAGAAGCAGGTGGAGGACAGGACTGCACATCTCAATCAACTTCCAGCATAAGGGGAACTTGCCAGAGAGCACTGCACACAGCGAGGCTTCATCCTGCACAGCGTCCATCCAGAATGAGCACTTTGTGGAGAAGAGCAGGACACACTCAATATCATAGAAGAAAGGACAGATGTGGGTCTCAGAAAGTATTAAATCATCCTTCTCTGTCCTGTTACAGGCAAGTCTGTCCCGAGCATGGTTAACTAGGAGAGGACATAACTGAAACCTGGCTGTCAGACCAAGGAAACTTTCCAGTTCACATATAACTCCACTCCAGGGTTGTACTTCAGCTCTTTCCTTTGTCCAGGTTCACAAAAGGAAATAAAAGTAAATCCTTGACACTACACAGCATACTTGAACAGGAAAAAGGTAATGGCCACACAGCACCACTGCCATTCAGAAGTCAAGAGCGTGGCTCATGCCTGGTAACACCGAAGATTTTTATAATTTCTAGTATGCACTTCAATCTAACAGTATGTTGTTTACATGATTTTAATATGAGTAGGAACACAACAGAAAATGCTTCTAAGATAGGATCTTAGTGATTACGGAAGTGTTCTCCAAAACACACTGATAATGGAGTAAGACAAGTGGTATTTACCATAGCTTCCTCACCACTTCCGGATCACAAAGAGAGCCAGATAAATCCTAATTATCTTCTTACTTGACAAAATACCTATACTGTCAAAAAAACTTCTATGAGGCATATTTTGCAAATGACCTTACTCCCTATGAAGTTAGATCAGAACTGTATCTGTGCAGAAGTGACAGAGACAAGAGACAACAGCAGCAGGACATCCAGCCTGTCTTTGCTAGAAAGAGAATTACACCTGAAAACCAAGTACCTGGAAACCACCTAATGTGCTGTTGAGTATGCAAGGGTTGTGTCAAAGTGGAACTCACTACTGCAGAGTCAGCTACCTACAACATCTTTAAAACAAATCTCTGAAATTGCTGCCATATCTATTGTTCTCTACAAAACATCCTCATTACAGGAAATCCACTACTAGGATACATCTGAAGATGTAATTATTAGTGTGATATTTGCTTCTCTTCTAATGAATCTCACCAAGCATAAAACCTGAGACTGTCTTACTACTCATTAAAAACATGTTATTCTGGAGACAAAAACTGGTGAATAGAGCTAGAGATGAAAACTGCACAACTGGAAATGTTATTTAGCTGGAAGTAAACATTTAAAATTCTTCAGTTTAGCTTACACTGGAATTTAACAGCAGGGCACAGACAACTTTTTCAAATAGTCTAACTTGAGGCGTAAGCCACCTTATCTGTACATAATTTTAATGCCAACATCTGGTCCCATACAGGCAACACTTAATTCAGTCTAGTTAAAAAGAAAAATAATATCCAACTATCCAAAGAGTTTTTACTTCAGCAGGATTAAAATTAAGCTGTTCTATCAGAATCACCTTCTTTTCAGTGAAATATTGTTAATTGAGGAACAAAATATCCTCTCAAGTTCAAAGGACAAATTGAGGTTCAAGTTTATCAATGTATTTCAGTCTACAGATAAAAGGAAGAGGAGTCCTAAAAATGGCAAACATACCAGTCAGAACTAGGCCAATGTTGTGGAGAATCTAATATGAAGGCTCAAACCAATCGTTGATTAGGTTTGCCCTTGGACATAAGTAGCAAAAACTATGACACACTATGTGGAGGCACAAAGGCAAGGAAAATGTAGGCTCAAAGTAGGCTCAAGAAAAGCATACCAAAAACTGCATTTATTGCAACAGAAGATGTTATTCAGTAATCCTGAAATATGAAAACAAACCTTCCCTAGTGTCCAAATGTATCCATTTTCCACGGTTTTCACTATTATGTGCTATCTACTAGAGCTGTTTTTCAGACACTGAAGATCTGAACTATATTGTCCAATTTTATACATAAATATATATATTTGGGGTGGTATTTTTGAAACGTTTCATCTGAAACATTCCAAGATGATAATCTTTATCCAAATACATAAAACACAAGCCATGTCAAACGCACTATAAATAGTATTAATAGTAAGGAATCAATAACATCCAAACCTTTAAGTATTATCTTATTAATCCGCCTTTGGTGTGCATGGGCACACTGCTGTAAGGGCTCTCAAAATGCAATAGTCAAAGGTGAAGGACACAATTTGTTCAACTAGTTAATGCAACTGCTATTTAACCAACAGAGCCACTAAAATGCCACCTAATGAAATACTCTGTACCATGATAAGCAGCAGAGACAAGCACGATAAACATGAAACGTTTTTCTAAGAAAATATATTAAAAGTCCTCAGGGCTGTTACCAATATTTTCTTCCAAAGGCATGTAAAGATCTACATTTGACAACAACCATTTTAATCTCTGGTTCTCTTCCCCCCCCATTTCTTGTACCGCGCCCAACACAATGGTACAACTGCATCTCCCAGGTATCGCCTTGATATTTATTTCTGCTTTCACAGTGACAAAGGTGAACTCTGATGCTCCAAAGATGCTTGCAGCAAAGCGGGGTGAGAGATATTTCTAACGACATACCCACACGCGGGTTACAGAAATCCAGCCTCCATGAGATGTTTTAATCTGACAAATTAAAATGGTTGGGAAACGCTATTTGGGTAACGGAATCGGCCGCCACATGCATTGCTGTGGGGGGAGCAATAAAAGGTCTTTAAAATAGGTCACTTTCAGCCAAACCCCACACCAGCACCGAACAAAATGGTATATACACTGAAAACTCACCGCTTGGGGAGGAGCGAGGGGCAGGGAGAAAAAAAAAATATTAAAGGGTAAAAAAAATAAAAGGGCATAAATCCGCGCGGGTCTCCGAGGGACCCACGACCCCCTCTGGGGATCGGGGCTCGGCCGGCGGAGCCCCCGGGGGAGCCGCAGACAAAAAGGGCCGCGGCGCTGGGCACGCCTGGCCGCGGGGCCGGCCCCGGCCCAAGCCCTGGGCCTCCGGCGGCCCCTGACAGCGGGGAACACCCCTCCGCCCGCGGCCGCCCCTCCGCGGGAAGCGCCATTTCGCCGCCCGCTCCCCCGCCGGTGCTCGGCGGCGGCGGCCCCGACCCTGCGGCACTGCCGCAGAGCGCAGCGGGGGAGGCGCCGGCCCCACCGGGCCGCCCCCCCCACCCACCTCCTCCCGCACCCTCCCGGGGCCGCCCCGACCGAGCCCCCCGCCGCGCTGCCTGCCTTACCCTCCGCCGCAGCCGGGCTGGGAGCGCCGGTCGGCCCCCCGCGGAGGAGGAGGAGGAGGAGGAGGAGGAGAAGGAGGAGGAGCGGGGCAAGGGGCGGCGGCCCCACGGGGGGAGGCGCCCCCGGAGGGGCGTCGGGCCCGGCCCCCGCGGGTGCCCGGGCGCGGCGGGCACAAAGGCGGCGGGGCACGGCACCTAAGATGGCAGGGCGGATGCGGCGGAGCGCTCAGTCGCCGCCACCGCCGCCGCCACCACTACCGCCGCCGCTGCCTGGGCCCCGCTCGCCGAGCCGCGGCCAGGCCGCGCCGCGGAGGCGCGGCGTGCGGGAGGGCGGGCGGCGCCGGCCGTGCCGCCGCGGCGGAGCGGGTCCGTGTGCCGGGCCGCGATCGCTGCCGCCGCCCCGCCGCCACCTCCCCTCAGCGCCGCCCGGGCTCCGGCTGCGCCGCCGCCGCCGCTCCGCGCTGCCCGCAGCCAGCGGCCCCCGCCCGCCCCTCTCGCGAGATTTCGCCGCCCTCTCCCTCCCCCCCCACCACCGCGGCCGGCGGGAGGGGCTGGGGGCGGCGGGGGGAGCAGGGGCGGGGCCGGGAGGGGGCGGTGGAGGGGCAGTGGTGGCGCGGGGGCAGGCGGGGCCGCGTGGGGAGGGGGCGGCGGTCTGAGGGGTCCTGGGTGTGAGGGGATCGGTGGGGAGAGGTCGTTGGTCAGGTGGGCTCTTGTGAGAAGGGGGTTAGCCGGCTGTGAGGGCTTTTATGAGGAGGAACCTTTGGTGTGAGGAGCTCTTGGGGAGGGCTCGTTGGTGTGAGGAGAGAGTAACCAGCTGTGACGAGTTTTGCCAGGAGGGATTTTGGCATGAGGGACGGTTTTAGGGGACAGGTGAGGGGTTGCTGAGGGATAGGAGAACAAGAGAGAGCTGCCATGTCGGGGTGCTGAGGGGAGTTTGGGAAAGAGGTTTTGTGGAAGCCCCATGTGGGACACTGAGGGCGGAGAGGGGCCTGAGGGAGAAGATGGTGCAGAGCTGTTGCTGAGGCCATTTGAGCTCGGCCACGGTTTTGGGGGGCAGCAGGCCTGAGGAAAGGTGTGGGGGAATAGAGACATGGGTGCCTCAGGAATGGGGTACATGTGGCCTGGACATCGGTAGGGAGAAGAGGGGTAGGAGAGAGGCCTGGCATGGGTGGCAGGGGACAGTGGGTTTGGGGCAGGCTGGCTGGAGGACATGGAGCCTAGTGGAGCTGCCTGTGGCCAGGAGCAGCTCAGCTACAGGCAGTGAGGAGGTGGTAGATGACTGCTCTAGTGCAAGTGCCCTCACCAAATGGGTGTATTTCAGCCTGCCCTTGGCCAAGCTGTATCTAGGTTGTGGCCAGAAGAGGGGAAAAAAATCTCATGGGCTGAGCACATGGTCTTCTAAACTGTACTCTTGGCTCTCAGTGGTGGGGTGTTGAACTTGGTAGGTTGTTGAGCCTTTGTGTGCTTTGGTATCTCCATCTACGAAGCAGAGATAACAGTTAGATTCATGCAGGGATTAATTATCGCATCTTGTAGTAACGTGTTTGTTTATTTGTTTTTACTGTAGATTACAGCTGGAGGAATTCTAAACAGTCCACTTCTCCTTGTCATGGTGTTTGGGCGCATTGTGCTCGGGTCTGAACAGAGGAAATCACTGAGGTCAGTCTCCCTTGTGTTTATAGTTGCTTTCCCTTTCAGGAGTATGGGGACAAGGAATCATCAAAATAACAATTTGTACTGACATTCTGATAATAAATGAATAGAAACAGTTACATAAGACACAAAGTTTGTCAAAGGTGTTTGTAGGGGTGGCTTCCGCTTTTGACTTCAGAATTACACTGAAGGCACAGTGCACTCTGTTATAAATTACCTTGCAAATACTAAATTTTGAGATGTCCCCAGTATGAAATAATACAACTCTGTAAATCCAGTATTATTGCTACTGCTGAAATAAAACAGATGAAACAAACTTTCTTATTTTCCACATAATCTAACAGATATTTTGTATCATAAGAAAGCTTTGTATCTAGCAGGTGTTGAGGTGGTGCTGGATATGATTTAAGTAAACTTTTCATTTACCTTTAGACAGGCAAAGCTACTGGGGACTGTTTAACCTGAGATGGGGGATGCCTGAGGAATGTTACTGGCCATGACAATTGTGGACCACATCTAGAGTTTTGTGAACTTGTCCCAAAGTGGCCTGATACTTTGCTTTTTCAAATCCCAATAGGAAAAGTGAGACAAATGTGGATCACTTCAAACATATGTTGTTGTGGGTATTGGGAGAGGCAAACTAAAGGTTTATCTGATGATCTCAACCTTGAAGTTGGCAGCTATGACAGGAAACTTGGTTTCATTCATCTGCCAAAGATATTTGTAGTGTATCATTTGACAAGTTAAAAGGCATTTTTGTAATGACACAAAAATAAAACCATCCACTTTCTGAAACTACAGTTTCTGTCTTGTGAAATATGGGAGACACCCCTCTGGGGAAATTAAGGGCATATTTGAAAGGTAAACATTTGTATTTTCAAATGTTGGAAGAACAGTGTTTAATGTGAATCTGCTCAGCGTGGCCTATTGATATTAATTTGGTTTCGTACTTGTTTTGACAAATTAGTGGGTATCATTTGCTTTTGGAGATAGGACAAAATGGAGCAGTAAGGGAGAGTGATCCGCCCACAGGGTCAAAAGGTGGAATTGGGAATCAGGTTCTTCTGAATCTTGATCTTGTACTTCTTCCTGCAGACAAATTGCCTGTAAAGCTCATGAATTATGAGAGCTAGTGAGGTCCATGGAGCTAACCCAGCAAATGCCAGCAGAGAGTCTGGGCCTCAGCTCATAGTAGTACACACATGAAGATAATGAGAGGTCTAGGTAAAAATCCTTAGTCTCTTAGTCTCTTGCAGAAAAATGTGAATAATGCTTTACCCTTAACTATCAAGTATTTTACTTGAAATGCTAGATCTGCATTTGATATGTATTCAGTGACTGCTTCAAAAATATACAGTGTATTCTGTGAACAGACTGTTTGGAAAAAGTTCACTGAAATTCTGAAGGAACAGCCAGTATGAAAATTATGTTTATTGTCGCCAGCTGAACTAAACAGCACATTTAGCTTTCCTAGTTCATCGCACTAGGCATGTTCTTGTTGCTTTCTCAAAAGACCATAGTAAGCATCTAGAAAGTTAGTTCAGCTTCATTTGCTAATTTTCTGATGCAAATTTAGTCCACTTAAAAAAGAACTAAACAGGTTTATATATGTCTACATCTGGGATTTGCACCAGTCGATCTGTCAAATAGCTATACCCAAAGTTAATTCTGTCTGAAGGAGGTGCCAGAACATCAATAAATAAATATTACAAATTGCCTAGCGGTTCAGCTAGACAGGCAGAACTGGTTTCAACACATTACTCCCAATGTGCTGCTGCAGAGCTGGTCCTGGAGTAGACCCATATGACATTGCAGTATGGACAGGAGCCTTAAGAGCATGCACCACCTCTCCATGATATTGTAGGAGCGGAAGTAGAGAACAATGCTAAGTCCAACGGAAACTGTGGCAAGAATTTATTCAAGGCACATTGTAATTGCTCGAGCTGGGAGTTTGGCCAGGACATTGGGGTTAACACCTCTGCTCCTTTAGAGGTGTCATAGTTTATTTTTTTTAATGACTTTTAAGTGATGAGAAACTCGCCTTTCTGTCTCAGCAGAATGACACCAGTTCAAGCAGTGTAAACTTCTTAGGGCAATATGAAGGTGTTGGTTCAGAACTAACTCAGAGCAGTGATGGGGCCTAGTACAGTAATCATTGCTTTATAAATACTTGAAGTAGATAAGAAAGATAAGAGTGTGATTAGGGCACAGTTTCAGGTGCTGTAATTACAGCCATGCCTTCCTCAGCCTTCAGTCCAAATGCTGCTTGAATCTGGCCATTTTTAAGCAAACAATTGTAAATTTTAGGAGAAATCGTAGAACTTGAAGCAGAGAAATTTGGTTATTAATTATATAGCAGTTGTGAACAGTAGTTACCAATGGGTTTTTTTGGGAAACTTGTCATCATACAAGCAGAATGTAATTTAACCAATTTGATTCCTTCATGCCTGTTGCTATATGACACAGAACGATTCACATGGACATGGTTCAGTGTATAACAGGGAAAAAGTACTTTTATTTTTCTGACTCTAGTATTTATATTCTCGACAATGTCCAGGGATTGGATAGTTAGGTTACTGCCTTCCCAATCACACTGTGCAAAACGTCCATCAAAAGACGTTTCTTAGAAAGAATGTATAAACATCCATGTTTATAGCTACTTTCCTGGGAAAGTAGAAACTATGAAAACAAGATCAGAAGGTTTAATTTTCAGGGCGACACATGCCATTGAGATTTTTAGAAAGTGTTCATTGTATGTATGACGTACCAATTTAGAAACTAACTTTCAGCTTGTTCTCTACTTGCAGAGAAGATAAGCACTTGTGTGTTTTAGTGAGTGACTAGTTGTGCAATGCACAAGTGAGGAATTGTTTTGATTTTACTAGCACATGAAACCTGCCATCATTCCTATAGTGCAGTTTGGGCCATTATTATGGGTTATGAGGTTATACAGGAAAAACATGTTCTAGAGAAAGGCTGGTCAAAATAAACGAGGTAGAGTCTTCCAGATTACAACAATCTGGTTTTGTATCAGTGATGTAAATGCTTGGGTGCATCCACTGGGATGAAGATACTGTGTTTGACAGTGTCCCTCTGACAGTTTGTGTTGTAAGGACAAAAATGAAGCAATACTCACATTATTACGTAACTGCTTTTGTATTCTACTACGACAATTATAATACTTCACTCTTCTCTTACATCTTATTAGATGCTCCTTGCTGTGCACTTATGATTGTTCCATGAGTTGAGTGGTTTTAGCTATTAAGAAATGGGGAGATGGTGGCATAAGAAGAAGTACTTGCCAAGGTCATATGGGAAATGAGTGTCAGAGACATAAACAGAATCTCAGCCTTCTGACTTGTCCCACTCTGCCCTCTGGGAAACCAGACAAAAGTGGAAAAGTGGCTTGCAGTGTGACTCAACAGCCTTTCCTTCCTCAGCCACTGCCATGATGGGCAATTACAAATAAATGCCAGTAGGTTATTCCCACCTGACTCAAACAGGTTTCCAAGGGACTCTAGGCAGCTTGTCTTCTGCTAGTGAGGGCTCTTTGATGGGTTTTTGCAATAAATGTGCTTTGAAATATTTTCAGAAGTTCAGAACTAACTGTTTTTTTAGGCCATGACAACTGAGTACAGGGAGAGTCTGTTCAGGTATCTCAGATTTTTTCCCAACAGCAGGCCTGGAGGGCGTTTTACTCTGGCATTGGTTCAGAATACCTGCAGTGGGTATAAGGATCAGTATTATGGAGTCCTTGATCTTGAAGAGTGACTGATGGAAAGAAGCAGCTCAGGAAAGGCCTTGGCTTTGGTCCTTGGATGGATGGGTAGGAAGAAGCCTTTGGCAGAGAAGGGAGAAAGGTGACTAATAATGTGAAACTGGGAGGAAACTCATTTCAGTTATGCAATCTGCTGGCTTGCTTTCTCTGAGGGAAGACACCTTTTGTTAGTTGTTCCACTGGCACTTGCTGCCCATGCTGTCTTCTGAATAGAAATCTAAACCAATTATTTGTCTGCTTGACTTAGGAAGCTTAATTTAGCTTTGCAGCAATGAAAATACAACAGCATTTAATTTCTTTGTTCTTTGTCTGCAGGATTTCTTCTAGATTTACTTTGTCTCTTCCCTTCATTATTGGTTCTTTTTCCTGGCTGTCCAGTAGTTTAGCCAAGATGACGAAAGTTTTTTTCTGCTGTCATGCACTTATTCCCCATGTCTCACTTGTTCCGTGGCTTTCTGTGTCCTTTTTGCCACATTTCCAAAGCTTCCATGGAGAATTTTCCCGTGGCGGTTCAAAAAGTCGCTGTTGTCTGGCCTAATCCTTCTCCACAGGTTTTCCCTCACAGCTGAGTCAGCAGAAGAAAGTTTGTTCTGTGGCTGACCCTGCTGGGTTAGTGCTGGCTATCTCAGCTCAGACCCAGCCCTGACAGTGCTGTGACTACCCTGGCCTTTGTCCTAGACTGGCTGGTGTAGGGATGTGTATTTACACCAGCTGACCGTGGTACAGGGAGGTAGCCTCTGGAAGAGCAGTTTGCTGGAGAGGATGATTGGAACTGCTGGACAAGTGTTGGTGGAACTCTCCTGACAACTCCTATATTCTGTTTAGCTTTGGTGGCTTTTCCAGTGACCTGCAATGCACAGCTCTGCTGTTGACCCTATCTGGATCTTGATATCCTGTTTTATAGACTTTATAGGTAAAACAACATTTTACATTGTTGTAAATGTGCTTCCAGGCGCTGATTCTTATAATCTGTAAAACAGTTGTGAAACTGTGGCCTTGCTCTTCAGCAATTCTGCAGTCGCCTATCTCTGAGACACTGTATTTCACCCTTGAATAAGATTCTAGACCAGAAAATGAGTTAGACTGCATACAGATTAATAAATGTGTTGCTAGTATCTCTGGCTACTGCAGCATGACTCACCCATCAGTGCTTGTCAGAGTCTGGCGTGACCTCATTGAAAGCTTCAACATCTCCTATGTGAAGGCAAGTTGTAATCCAGTGTGGGAATCCTAAATAGGTGGGAATGAAGTTCTGAGATTGTGATAATGCATACATCATAAACATCTCCCTGGAAATCAATTATGCCCTGACCAGGAATATTCTTTAAGATTTCTGAGGATCTCTTGGTGCTAAGCCTGCCTATCCCTGCTTTTATTTAAAAAAACACCTGTACTATTCAAGACAGCAACAGAAGTCAGTGCTGGTGGGAAAATTCAAGAGTCAATGGGACATATCAGGGAAGAGATGCTCTGTTATTTCCAAAGACAAGAAAGAGCTGATGGTTCCTTTTTATTTATCACAGCTTCTAAAGAATTTTGTTCTTTATTTTTTTTTTTCCTATGTCAGTAATGGGGCTTCTGGTACACAGATATCTGCTGCTACTTGAACTGAAAGGGAAATCCCTGGCTGTTGGTCTGGTTGCTGTTCTTAGGACCTGTGAATGTCTGCTCCTGTTTTGCTGTAGGTAATTTTTGTATGTGGCAAAGTTTTCTGTGTCATCCTGGAAGCTTTGTCCATAAGTAGCAAGAGTTATGGTCTCTTGGTTTCTCAAAGCTACAGCTCCTCACTGGTTCCACAGACCTGCTTTGTCACAGAGTGTCAGTAACTTTGTAGAAGTCACTGCATCCTCTGCTGTGCTTGGGATGAACTCTGGCACCTGTCTGAATGTAGGTACGTCCCTCCTGCAGATCTGCTTTTCCTGTATGAACTTTGACTTGGTGAGTTTCTTTTCTTACCCTTTGCCTTAGGTAGATGGTAGCATGACTTCTGCATTTCTTAATACTGTTTTATCTTGAGTCTGGGAACATGGATCATTATTATTTTAGGGCGAGGGAAGAGGGCAAAAATCCTGTTCTGAGTAGATATATGTTACATTCCGGTCCTTCTTTAAGGAAGGTGTAGCAGATCACAGAATCAAGGCATGCATTTCCTTTGTAAGGAAAAGATAGGCAACCTTAGGCCTTTTTATCCATGATTCCTTACAGACAGAGATAAGACAGGTACTTTTTTGTGAATCCATGGTGAAATAAGTTGATGAATCTGCCCATTTTCTAGTATTAAGCACTGTGCATGTGCACACAAAATACATCTAGTTCTAAAAAATAATGTCTCTAATGTTCTTTGTGCAGAGACCAGGGCCTGGATGATGTTTTGAGACTAGGCATACCTTTCCTGGATGATCTGATGGATCCACATTGTGATGCACTAGGATGTAAGAGATGGAAGCCCCATAGAAGTGCAATCCATGTTGCATTCATCTGTGGGGATGTTAGCTTAAATGATTGATCATATTTGAAGTCCTATTTCTTGATTTACGTCTTGATTTTTAGTATCTTTCTTTCACATAGTAAAGCATACCTGGGGTTCTAGTAAAATTCTCCTCCTGAATCAAGCTCAAACCTCATTGCTGCTCCCTGCCTTCAGCTGGAAATGGACAGACAACATTTGTGACTGAATATCCTGAGTCACCGATTCCCAGCTGGCATGTGCACTGCAGTTCCATCTCTTCCTTTCCGACTGCTCTCCCTAGAGGAGATTGGGAACAACTGCAGTCGTCAGCTCCAGCGTGGTGTGTGTGCTTGCCGGGATCCACACAATTGGTGGATAACCCCTGTCTACGTCTATGGGGTGAGCTGCTTGTGATTTGTTACTGTATGCCTGGTGTTTCCACACCGGAAAATAGAACAGGTGTAGAAATATTAAAAAAAAAAAAAAATCAGTTTCTCGATATTTATTAGAAAAAATATCTGCATTGTGGAGATGGTGATAGGATCTCTCCATTGAATAATCTGTTGAGACAAGTGATGATGCCAATAGTGCTCTCACAATAAGATTGTGTGATAATGGATGAAAACTAAGAATCTAGAGAAATTATGAAAGGTGAAGTAGTTACTCCCTACACTGGCAAAGTTCTGCTACCAGGAGCATGGGTCCACCATGCAGGAATTGATAGATCATCGTGCTGTGTTTGTTATCCTATTTGTGCAGTGTCCCAAACAAAAGCTGCTTAAACTCAGCATGGAAATAATGCAACATGTTACTATGTTATTTCATCTGACCAAAATGTTTTCACTGTGTAAGGTTTGCTGCTAGTCTTGTGCATAGGTCTGGGGGAAGTTGAAACACAAAACACTTCATTGAGCTTTTTGATCCAACAGGTCTTGACATATTGCTGCTGGCCTCATCTCTGTGCCTGATCTGAACTGCGACAGTTCCATTCTGTCCTGCTAAAATAACAGCATATTAAACAATACCATTCTGTCCATGCCATTTCAACCTATTGACTAAAAATCTAAATTCTTATTAAGCTAATTTTAATTTACATGTTATAAGATATTAGTTAACGGTCAGCTAATTTTCCTGGCACAAAGTGTGCCAGGAAATTTTCCTGTGCAAATAATAATTTTCCTGTGCAAAGTGTGTAACACAGATTAGTGCTTATCTGGGACCAAATGAGTTAAACCAGCTCCTTCTGCTGAAATGCCCAGTGCAATACAGTGATGCTCTGCATATCAAATCTGTTTGCAACAGGTCACCAGTGTTTGCCTGGGACAGTTCATCCTGTTAGCAGGCACTGATCCGGCTGTGGAGGAGATATGTGGCTTGTGCTGATTCATGAAAGCAAGTGCAAGTTGCATCAGCGAAAAAAGGAGTGGCTCACCTTAGAAGCATTATGTAGGTATTAGTGTAAGAACTGTTAACAAACTACCTTTAGAAGAAAGTTGGGGGAAAAAATACATGAGAGAGACTTGGAAGTCTGACTTGATGAAATTCTGATTCTTTTTGCTGCATCAGGGGCTTGTTCCAAATGGGGAAGGTGTGGAATTGTTAACATCACTGAGGTGTCTTGGGAAAACATTCACTGTAGCTGCAGACAGCAATAATCCTAAGGCAAGTTTTCTAGGGAGGGTTGGATGACAGCTGTTCAAAAACTTTGATACAGTTTCTCTCTTTTTCCTTCTTTATAGATCTGACTCATCTGTCCCTGTCTTAAACACACCAGTTTCAGTTTGGGGTATTTTTTTCCTCCTCTCATTTACCTCATATCTTATATCCTTCAATATTCCTTTTGTATCTCTGGGCTTCATTCTATTAAATCCAGTTCCTTTGACTTTTACTTTGCCTGTGCTTTGCACCTGCTACAGAGCCCCAGCAAACTTGGCAGCCAACTCTAGGGCACTCCAGAGAAAACAACTGTCTAGACCAGGCACCTTCTGCCCAATGCCCTGGACTACCCCAGAGCTCCCAGGCATTACTCTGTATTCAGAGCAATATGTTGTTATGCAAACGATTCCTTTCTGTTCTTCCTCTTACCTCCACAGACTTACATGCACCTGACTTCTCAGCAGGCACTAGCCTAATGCTTATTGATCTTTTACAGAGGTCTGATTCAAAGGAAGATTTTATCAATCTTGTCTGGTGTTTTTGTGAACTCAATTGCACCTGCCTCCTCCTAAGGAATGAGGCAAATGGGAGTAAGGGAGCCCACAGAATAAACAATGCCTTCTGCAGAAGTGGAGATAGTGCAAGCTGGAGGCCATCACTGCAAAGGCCTTACAGAACCTCTGGTATCCAGCAGAATTCAGGAAGGTGTGTTACTCTTTTCTAAAAGGTCAGGAAATCAAATCTTGATCTAAAGAGTCCTATGGCATGGGAAGGGCACAGAAGCTTTAATGCAAAGTTGTAAGCTGTGCCAGTTCCCAGTTTAAGCCCCTGTTGCCCTAGGCAATCATTGAGCCTGTCAGCATCCTGCAGCTTTCGTACAGAGATGTGACCAAAATAGCTCCACAACTTTACAATGGCTTAAAATAGCTTGCAGGTCAACTTTTTTCTCAAAGGTGGTGGTGACATCAGGGGGAGAGCACTCTTGCTTCCTGTTCAGTGCAAGTAGAATTGGGTAAACAATTCAAAGCGGGGATAGCAGCAGTTTAGCTGAACAGCCTTGAGGAAAGAGGTGATAAGGGATGGGGAAAGGACTAGGGAGAGACACGCTAAAGTGGGCGGACCTGCTGCTGCTGGCCAAGTTAGTGTGCTTATACCCAGACAACTTCTCTCTTTGGGGTTTTGTTACCATGATGTCTGAGAGTTAACAGTCTGTTCCTGTCTCCTTGTGGCCCATGTCAGGATGTATCACTGGATGGGCTGGCCAGCCAGTGCAGCATTTCTTGCTCCTCATTTCCAGACAGTGAACACAGCCCATGACATCACCTCTGGCCAGCAGCTAGGCCATAGCAATGTCAAGTGTGTTTTGCTGTGGCCACTCAACCAGAGAGCTGATCTTTTACAGTGCAATTTGCATGTCGAGAAATCTGGATGGCCCCCTTTAGTTTTAGGGGGATTTCAGTATTTGTTCTTGGGCCAAAAATAGGCTGTTTTTATGGGGTTGAACTATGTTTTTGTAGAGCATTACATTTTACCAAAGGAGAAAAGCTGCACACCATGATCCTCAGAGTTTTAGTCTCTGTTGTGTATACTAAGTCTGGCCATGGAGATGAGTCTCAGCCAAGTCTGGAAGTGCCTGATTTGGAACGTTATGGGAATCTAATGTAGGTTATGTGAGGTTTGCCATGCCTGCAGCTCCTGTGCTGCTGAGGTAAGTGTACTGCAGCAGGCTGTGCTAGTGAGAATTTCCTTTGTGCTGCAGGTATCATGCCTGGTGCTTTCATAGTGCTGAAAGACAGGAAGGAGATGACAAAAATGTGAAAAATCGAGGCCAGGTCATTACTGTCAGATGAGGACAGAGTCCTGTAGCCAGTCAAATGTGACAGAATGCACTTGCTGATGCTGCTACCAGGAAGCTTGAGAGAAATGTGACTGAGCGATAGCAGTGCGCATGTGCCTTTGGAGGAAGGAGGCTGTGTGTGTGCTCTTGTGATGCTTTTCTCTGCCCAGCAACATTGTTGCTCCTTTTCCTGGTGTTCTGCTTAAGCAGCTGTTCTGCATTTATGATCCAATCTATTCTTCATACAGGGCTATCTTCACACTGGGCCACCTTCACTGTCACCTGTCACTATCAGAAGGACTGATAAAACCTCAGGTTTGCTTTGAGTAAGCACTATAAATAGGGGAAAAGCACTATAGTTACTGTTCTCTTAAACTAGTGTCAGTCTTATAGGACCAGGCCCTGTCCCCACCTATTTAAAATGGCTCCTATTGCCTCACAAGAGGGAAAGTGCAGCCAAATGGATCTTCATATTGAAAAGTATAGAGAGAATTATGCGCATGATCAGCTTGCTAAGAATTTCATTTGATGTGCAGCTGGAAGTCAGCTGCCAATAGAAAAGGGAGCTCTGCATCCCTACTTGTGTGCTTCGTGTGCATTTAGATGCTACAGGTCACGTTAATTGCAGACTGCAGTTAGAACAGTTTATAGGTAAAATCAACTCAGTACCATCACCATAACCATTTAGTACAGTCATTTCTGAGCACTGCAGTTTCTTACCACAGCCTGCTCCTTCCCTTTAGTGAGAGCTGTGCCTTGGTCTGCCCTGCCCAGTTGTAAATGCAGCTCTTGAGTCTCTGCTTCTTTGCAAATGAGCTGCCTAGGTAATGGGAGGAGAAAGGAGCACTGCAACCTGCCCATCCCCAGCTGGTCATAAAGGCTCCGTGCTCCCTTAGGCTTTCTGAAGTTATTTGCCACATGAATCGTGTGGGTATAAAACTTTGTTGTTTCCTTAAATGCTCTGCCTTTTGCAACAGGTCATTTCCCAGTGGGGAAATCAGGCTGTTGATGTGGTAGGCACTCAGCTTGTCATTTGGCTAAGATCCAGAGCCGATTAATTTGGGCACAACAGTGTGCTAACACAGACAGAATGCTCCCTGACTGGCTCCTGTCGAGGTAACCCCAATCTCCCCACTCTCCCCACCTCTGTCTGTGTGTCTTCCCGGCTCACTGTGAGCACCGGTCCCTGTCCCTCTCTCTGCCTGCGCTGGCACACCCACAGGGAAACAGCATTTGCACCCAGTGCTGCTTGCCCATGTCCTGATCAGTACCAACCCTCCCAAAGCAAACAGTGATTTGCCTGTCTGCACTGACTCAGCTGTGCTGAAGGCAGGAATCAGTAATAAATCCGGTAAAGTCCATAGGTAAAGAACAGCTTTCTATAGCAGATACTGAGGCATTTTAAAGGAACTTGACTCCATCCCAGGAAGTGCACTGAAGTGAGCAATGCTGCATTGGGCAAGAAAGCCTACCCAGGAGCCATTAATCTCTCAACATCTGTAGCCCTGCGGTTGTAAGCACTGGGGGTTGTCTTCCCCTGCCTGCAATTACTAGCTAACAACTGGGAATTCAAAGGAATCTAGGCTATCTTTAGGAAGCAAGTACCTTTGCCTCCTCTCAGGAAGCAAGGTCCTTCATTACAGCCTGTCATGGCAAGGGGCTTGCAGATAAGGAGGAAGGGCAGGAAACCTGCTGGGCTTTGCTTCTTTAGCAACTCTAAATATTTTCCATAGTCTTAGTACTCTGAGTCAGCATTTCTAGAGCCTTGACTTGTTTACAGCAGCAATCAGTGAGATGATATAAGGTAGGTGGGGTGTGGACATATGTTTGTGTCTAAAATGAGAAACCCTTTGCCCAGGCACAAGTGGAGAAGTTACCAACTGTATTTTCCATTTGTGACTAACAGGAAGCAAAGGACTGGAGATCCTAAACAGTAGCTGCAGTGGAGCCATTTCCAGGGTAAGGAGTTTCCTAGTGTGAGTAAGGGAATTGAACTTCACAAAGCTGTAAACATTGTGTTGTCATTGTTCACTTTATATATATATATATATATATATATATAAAAGACTGCAAATATTTAGGATTACCACTGTAGTGGAATAAAGGTAACACTTCCTGTGTGAAATGGTAATGATTCATTTTGCATTGGCCTGGCCAGACAGGCTGTGGGGCAGGAATACCCCCAGAAGTGTACAGGTAACAAATCAATCACTGACGTTTCCATTCAGAGCCCATTCCTACTCTGGAATAAAGAACATCAGCCATGGGATATCTTCTGTCACCACATGCAATCTTTTTCCCTATGCCTGACTGGTCAGCCTGGCTGGATATCATGGTAAAGGGAGATGACATCAAAGCCAAGATATTTTAGATCTGCAACCTCAGTTCTGCAAAGGTGTTTATTTTGAAAATTCTGGTTTCCATAGCGATGTAGTGCTGTTCTCTCTCATCTTTCTCCCATTAACCCAATCTTAGCAGCCATTAGATAAATTATCAGTGAGGCAAAACTTAGCATTTTTTAATCTTAAGTGATTTTATATGTGTTGGTTCCTTAGTGAATCAGAGGCATTTAGTCAAGGATTGACTCATACTTTCCTGAGGCTGACATGAGGTCTATTGCAGTGAAAAGATGAAAATGAAGAGTGAATATTATTAATTGACTTGATGAATGAATTAGTAGGCTACTTTAGAGTGGGGGTCTTATGTCTAGAATTCTGGTTCAGTTATATGTCTTTAGATTTTACTTGTGTTCCACTATAGCTTCATTAGGACATCTGTTTTCGTTTCATACATGTAATAAATAAACTCTTTTGTAAGGGTTGCTGTATACTGCTGTTCCACTGCTTTTATCCACCCCAGAGGTGACTTTTGGACACAGTTCCCCTTCCCATTGTTAACAGAGTCAGTGCTTGTTGCTCATTCCTTCATTCTTCTTTTCAGTATCTACAAAAAAATGCAGTTAAGAAAATAAGGCAAGATCTTTTTCATTGGTATGTTTTGTTTGGTTGGTGGTTGTTGTTGTTGTTTTATTTTGTTTCCTGGTGCATCTGGCCTTTCCTGGTCAAGGAACTACTAGTTTTGCCAGAACAGTTATGCAGGTTGGAATGTAAAAATCCCAGACTTAACCCTGCAGCAATAATGGCATGCAAAAAAAAAAAAAAAAAAAAGATGTGGAGATGATTTATTCTGATGGTGTAGCTTGCCTTTTAAGGAGATGATTTACTGAGTTCTTTTGCCTACATGAACTGTATCTCCACCTGGGGAGCTATGCCAGAATAGCTGTTCCACAAACCCTTTGGTGTGAACAACAGCCTTTGTCCTGGAATTCAGTCCTCATGACTAGGTAAGCAGTGAAGTACAGAAACTGTGTGGGAGAACAAGAGTGGCACTGTGGACTAAATTCCGAGATAAGGAAGTAGGGCTAAATACAGGCAAGTGTTAGCCTTTGACTCCTGCAGCGTCCTCACTTAGTAACAAAAATACCTGAATTGTAGAAAATAGAGCACAGATCCAGTAAGATGAGGATGCATGAACTCCTGTGAAATCTGGATGTTAACAGGCATCTGCTGCACAGTGCCCATTACTTGCCCTGCCAGTTTTCCTCCTCAGCTAGAGCCATCAACTGTCTCCTTTGTATTCAGTCCAGCAGTTCTTCAGAGGAGATGGGTTTTTAAAAGTAAGTTCTTCACCCCTCTTCTATTTGAGCTTCCCAGGCCTTGGATATCTGGCAGAAATAGCCTCTTAAATCCCAAGAGGTAGAAGCTCACTTGTGCTCCAAAGAATAGTAATCCTAACAAAATATCTATTTCAGATGTTAATATTTACTTTTAGCTGAATTGTGCCCATTCATTGAGAAAACTAATAATACTTTGCTCTCCAGAATGTAGCTTACCAGTGAATCATGATATATATTTTATGCAAAACATTAAAAGGTGGTTGCTTATCTATTCATTTACCCTTTTTTTTCCCTTCATGTTCCTGCATTCCTATGTTTTGAGATAAGGTGAACAAAAGTTCTCCAACTGCTATCTCTAAGCTATGTATTCTGCAATACCTTCACTGTGTTCTCTCTGATTCATTCCCTCTGAGGTGAATGGTCCCAGTCTTTTTAAATTTCCTTCAGACAAGGGCTCTTCCCAATCCCTAATCTTGTAGTCAACCATCATTGTCCTGTGCCTCATAATGCAGCAGCAGTCACAGTAATAACTCAAACAATAATCCCTCCAGATCTGGTGTTCTGTCAGTGCTGGGCATTGTTAGGTTGGAGACCATGAGTGCAAACACAAGCAGTGAAGTTCCCATGTGCCAAATGCAGACATACCCAACACACATTTAAAAACTAATAATTAAAAAAATAAAATTCCCGTTTCAAAATAACTTGCTTGGTGAAATGTGACTAGCAGCCTTGTGACTGTTGTGTTGTATAACAAGATAAAAAGTGCTTGGGATTTGTGGATTGAGTTTTTTTTCATTTGTCTTCAGAGGTCAAAGTCTACTGCAAGCAGTGACCGGTACAATTCCCTGTATAAGTTAGGCTGGACTCCCTGTGCCTCGGGTTCTAGCAGGGGAGTTTGTGCAAGAACACCTTTGTAGGTGTTTGTGTGGATTTCTCTGTGGTCCCTGTGATGATCTTAGGAAGCAGGAGGAGATCCAGAATTGTCTGAAAGCCAGAATTCTTTGAAATCCCAGAGAAGTAATGATAAGAGATGTGGCTGAGGCCAACCTTGTATGTGTCCAAGAAGCTGCCTCCAGTTTATACAATTGCACTCTAGTACTAAACAATTTTGCATGCAGATATGGGCAGCGGATGTTACTCATGCCTGTGTGAACACTTCAATGTTTTTACAACAGGGATGATCCTTACATTGAGTCCTGTTAAACAATGGATGTACCCACCAGAAGTCCCACTTTGAAGGATGGTCCACCATCCTTCTTTGGCCACACAAGGGGATTGACTCACAAATATGAGCAAAATAAAATTAGATGGCTTAAGTGGCTGCAACTCCAGCTGTGTCCCTACTGCCCAATTCCCAGAAGGTCATCCCTGCAGCCAGGCTGGCTGTGAAAGGCAACTCCTGAGCTGCTGTAGTGACAGCCCATTCTTCAGGGTGTTATTTGTCTGGCTCCTCTGTGAAACAGTTTAGGAAGCTTAACCAGAATAAAAATGTGCACTTTTCCATCTGAAGAATTGTTTTTTTAGTTTAATTTCTCAAATGGGCTCTGAGAAGCAGCAGTGTTGCTATGAGGGCAGGGCAGAGAGAGATGACCTTCCCTTTTGGGAGCAGCCATTACGTCAGTTTTGCTGCCTCACAAAACTATGCCCTATGGTTATTTTTGGTGCTGGACTGCCTTAATTTTCTGGAGAGTGAATGAAGGATTAACATCGTGTGCTTATGACGTTTGGAAACTAAGCTTTTAGAAAAAAAAAAAATCATAATTCATTATGTGGAAATGCTTAAATTGCTAGGGATGGGAAAGATGAGTGTCCATGATATTCACTTCTGCAATCTAGCTAAGGGTTAAATCCTTTTTTAATTTTTTGGGTTTTGCTGCTTTTTAAGACCTCTAACCTAATGCTTACTATCCAGCTGCCTCTAGAGAGAGAAGACTTTAAAGAGACCAGCTTTGTACCTATAAATAATGTACACAGCAGAGTACAAAAATGGAGTCAAGGAGAAGCTCCTCCTTACCTGAACCTAACTGCAGCAGCTTTGTGAGAATAGCTGTGGTCAGGCTGTGAGCAGCACTCGTACCCTGTCATCCATCTTGACTAAACTGCTTCTGAGAACTAATTCTGGGATTCCAACACTTGAATATCAACTGGTAAATCACAACTGCCTTGTACTGAAACATTAGATGCCAGCAGCCAAATGTGGCAAGGTTTTGAACAGTGTGGTTATAATCCTACTTGGAACTAAAGGTCTGCTGGAGTGCTTTGTTAAATTGGATGTGTTGGAATATGGAGGATTTCGCAAGTCTGAACCCTTGCTATAAATGAAAACACTGTGGCAAAAAAAATGTAAATAAATGCCACACATACTTTGTGTAAGAGCCCTTACCAAAATCTATAAATATGGTAATTTTGGTGTTTACCAATTTTGAGTTTTAAACAGGAGTTTTAAACACGTGAAATATTACAATGCAAGCATTTTATTTTTTTCATGGACTAATTTTATAATTTGACTTTTAACTTACCTTAAAAGAGTTGATGGAAACTAAATGTAGTGTTTTAAAGAGGATTGCCTTTGAAAGGAAATCATTTGTTCTTGAAAAAATAACTACACCTAGCTTCTCAGTTTAACTGCATTTTAATATGAACACAAAACTCATCCCAGGTTAGACTCTCCAGGAAAACTTTCTCATGATTACTGTAGCAGTTGATTCATTCCTTGCTGACTTAATTCTGCAGCTTTAAATGGTAGGTTCTTTGCAAAGCCATCCACTTCAAAGCTTCATAAAACAGAGCTTTGAATAAATTACTGAGTTAGAAATTATACTGGCTGTGCCCAGTTTTGTGCCTGGATGTGGGAATACTTGGCACTGGCTGTGGAATTCCAAGGAAAATTGCCTCTTTGCAGGCTTGCCAAAGAGCAGTAAGAAGGAAAACTGCTGCCGATGAGCAGACATGGAAATATCCAGTTTCCCTTCCCAGAGAACACATCCTGAAGAACTGTTGAATATTAATACACGTTATAACTGGTACAACATTGGGCAAACACTGGGATTAATAGGAACTACTGCTTCTGGAGGGGATGTGTCCCAGTGTGGCCACAGAGCAGCCCTGGCTGCTGGAACTGCTCTTACCTTTAAAATGCATCCCTGCAGATGCAATGTGGAATCAGTGGGAAGTAGGGAAGGCCTACCATGTGTGGACACACGTGTTGAGGGTATGGGATGCCTATGCTTCATGTGCCAGGTGATGAGCCCCAGGCTGTATTATTTGGGTTTTTTTTTTTCTCTCTTTTGCAAGCTTTAGATAATATGATGGTGATAATATGACACTTCTAAGCAGTGACATAGTTGATTTGTCTTTCACAAAGAGCCCACCTTCCTCTGTGTTCGGATTTCTGGTATGTGTGTGTGGAGATGATTTGTATATAATTGTTTGCTTTTTTCAGAGTCTTTTGAAGTTTAAATCTTCAAGCCAGCTCCCTATATTAAAAATAAATTCTTCCAAGCCACCAATAAAATGTCAGCTGTGATTAAAGCCCAACTCTTCATTTTAAGACTTGTCCCTTAAGCACTGTGAGCTCACTCAATGAGTGAGCATTTGAAAGGACCAGGACCATTATTGTTTGGGTAAAGCCCAAAGTTCATCATTGCTTGCTTAAATAGTTTCATCACGTTTTAAATTGCTTTGCATTGTGCTGAAAGAAATGTAAACTGCAGGAATGATTTGGCAGATAACTTGTGATATTTCAGGCACCTAAAATCTTGAAAAAACCCTCTGTATTAATGTTGAAGTTGGTATTTCTGGTAAGGAAAAGCTTTATCTCCTGTCTAGTAAAGAGGAGGGTGAAGTGGGAAGCTGTGTTTGAGGCATAAACTTTCAACTGTGTTCTCTTAAAATAAAGCTTGGGAACTGTAAAATCTCCAGGCAAGGGCTCTTGTGCAGTGCCAAAGTCTGATAGGGCTTTTCTAGACACATGAACTTTATTAATTTTGTTTATTGAAATAGTGAAAAAATAGAACAGAGCATTAAGCTGCAAGGGAAAGCCTTAAGAAGCAAGTCCATACTATTTTGAAGACTGTCTGTGGAGCCCATTTATATTTTTTGTGCACATTAATTGTAATAGTCTTTAATTACATGAACACATTTTATTTTGTCACTTTTCCTCCGTTTGCTGCAGTGCACGCTGTTGGGACTATTTGGAGCAATTAATCACACCAGAGCAGCAAATAACTTGGGGCACGACTCTGCCTTGGTCTCCAGCCTGTGTCAGTCGTGGGTCTCCCCATTCTCTCTGCCCTTTTCCTACATTCCTAATTAACTCCTGCCTCAGTTCCTCACTGATCCATACTAACCCAAAACCCTTTGTCTTAGTGCTGTCTGGAGAATTGGGCCTTGGTGTGGAGGAGGAATCCAGGAGCAGCAGTTGAATGTCTTGCCTGCCTTTGAAGGCTAGTCAGAGCAGAGGTGGGAGTTCAGGTCATTTAGCTGCCACCAACCCCCCTGGAACATGCTCGAGTGCGGATAATCAGAGATTGTAATGAAATCTGTTGCAAATTCTGTCAAGTTTCAAGAATTCTCCTTACACTCTCGGGCTTTCCCATCAACCTTTGATTTTTTAATTATTTTTTTTTGTTAAGCATCAGTTAAATCTGGTGCTTCTCCCGGAGGTGGACAGGTGCATTTGTTGAGCCCACCTTTCCCGGGCCCGGTGGCGGCTGGAGCCCTGGAGCCGGGTGAGCTCCGGCTGCCTCGGGAGCGCTGCAGCTCGGCCCGGCAGCGACTCGGGGCGCTGCTGCTGCTCCGCGCTTTCCGTGGCCGCTGCTGGGAGCCCGGCGGCTCACGGTGTGCACATCCCTGCCCAGATCCCCTCCGCGTGGCCCTGGCTGGGGCTGTTCCAACCCTCTCCGCCGGCCCCGGGGCGCTGTTCATCCGCTTCATGACGGTAAAACGCGGCTTTGCAGCATCCCGGGCCGCCCTCCTCCCGGTGACCCTGCGATGAAATCCCTCCGGGGGTGCACGTCGCTCCCCGCCGGTTATGGAACACTCCAACGGTGAGGGCCGGGGACGGCGGCGGCTCCGCCGTGGCCGCTCATTCTGGCTCTACCACGCTCGCACGGGGAGGGGGCGAAGCGCGCCCACCCCGAAACAGCCCCGTCCCTGGCAGCCTCACCTGCCGCTGGCCCGGGGAGGGGGCGGCCGGGCGGGTCCGCGGCGGCCGGGCCGGCTGTCCCCCGGCCGCGGTGCGGCGGGGCGGGGCGGGGGGCGGGCGCGGCAGCGCCGCTCGCTGATTGCAGGGCGGGTGCTGCCAGTCCACCGCCTCCCCCGCGCCAGCCGCGTCCCCGCGCCGGAGCCGCACGGCCCAGCAGCTAGCACCCAGCCCGGCCCGGCCCCGCCAGCCGCCACCCATGGAGGAGCAACCCCACCACCACCATCACCACCACCACTATTACTACTACGGGCACCACCACCACCACCCGCAGAGCGCCTACCTGCCGCCGCCCGACGGCCGAGCCCAGCCCAAGCCGCCGCTCCGCCACGAGCACAAGCACGGCGGCCCGCAGCACACGGAGGCGCCGAAGCGGAGACCAGGTTGGAGCGGGCACCGGGACGGGGCCTGTGACCTTCGCGGGGCGGCGGTGGGGCACCCCTCTCTTCTTCCTCCTCCTCCTCCTCCGCCGCCGCCTCCCCCGGCCCGGCTCGAAGCTTCTCCGCCGCGCTGGGGCCGCTTCCTGTCCGCCATGTTGGGGCTGCGGGAGCCGCGGGCCCGCCGGCACCGCCGCCCGCCGGCACGTGGGGCCGGGCCGCGTTTGCCCCGCCGGCCGGGTCCCGGGGGCACGGGGGGGCGCGGGGGGCGGCCGAGCGACTGACGAGCGCCAGGATCAATGAGTCACAGCAGCCGGAGGGGCCCGGCCCGGCCCCGCCGGCGGCGGCGGGAGGCGGCGCGGCCCGGCCCGGCCCGGCCCCGGGTGCTCGGCCGCCTCCGCGCCGGAGCCGGGGCTGCGGTCCCCGGGCCGGGCCGTGCCGCCGCTGGCCGGGCGGCAGCGCCGCAGAGGCGGAGGCCGGTTAGCGGCGCCGGGGGAGCCGATCCCGGGCAGGGCCGGAGCCCCCGCCCCGCTCCTGGGGGGCTCCCCGGCTCCAGCAATACCTTTGGGGGGTGCTTGTGCGGGGTCAGAGCGAATGCGTGGCCACCAGCCGGCCGGATTGCCGCGTACATTTTTTTTTTTTGTTTTTTCTTCCCTTGAATTTTCCTTTTACATAATGAGGCAGGAGGTGGGAGGGGGCCTGGCAGCAGTAGAGCGGGGTCGGTAGTGCCCCATGTGCAGCCTGGGCAGGTAGGGAGGGACCTGATCGGGCACACGCTAAAATAAGTTACCGAGCAAAAATAAGTTGAGAAGTCATTTCACTGTTTGCAGCATGCCAAGGGTTTTAATATGTGCCTAGGCTGGCACCTCTCTTTTACCAGCTCTCAAACTGTTTTCCAGATTTTTTCTTCACCTGTTCTCCTTACCATCCTGTTTTTTTTCCTCTCCCCTAAATTTTGGTTGGTGCACCTCCGTGTCCAGGCCAAGGCCAGCTGTGCCAAATGTTGATTTGGAGAAAACTCAGGCAGCTGAGCTGTGAATGCTTGAGAATTGGAACTAGAAACTGCTGACACACTGACTTACTGAAATGGATTTTGTTCTTCATTTTATTCTTTCACTCCTCATCTGCAATGGTCTTATGACCACTCTTATTGTTTTGTTTCATTAACAAGTGGTGTCAGAAGTCTTGAGTCATAAAAGGTCAGCTGTAACACTCTGTTCTTGAGAGGGCTTCCTCTTCACGCTATTCTGAAATACTTCGTTTTAGAGGATCCCACCTTTCTAGTTCTCTCTGGGGTGAAGTATTTATGGTTAATTTTCTTAACAACATATTTGAAAGTTATAGTGGAAGTTGTGGTGATTACAGATACTTGCATGTAGTAAAGTCCTTTTTGATCCCCCTCGGCAAACTCAGTTGTGGAATTTCTGTAAAGATTCCTACAAGGATTCTTGTGTTCCCGACTTGCTCAGAGCTGGAGCTGTTACATCTGCCAGACATCTGAGGCTCCAGGATGTGAGGGTAACAATGATTTTTAGTTACAGCAGTTAATTTCAACAACATCAGGAACAACAAAAATATTCTTTCAAGCTGGAGTTTTGCCCGCTCCAGTTGTTGAGGGACTCCCTCTCTGTGCTGACTCTGTGCCACCGTGGCTGCAGATGGAGCCTTAGGTGGGTCAGTGGTTGTGGGGGATGTGAGGCTTTCCAGCCTGGGGAAGGAGGACGGATGAGTCAGAGGAGCAGCGGGTGCAGGAGGAGGGATCCCTCTGCTCTGTCCACAGCTGGACTGTATTTGTAGAGCAGGGCACCGTGTGCTCTCCCTGTCTCCCACTGGGGCTCCAGGGCTTCTCTTGGGGCTTTAGCCAGAGTCCTCGAAAGCAGCAGGCCTCTGGCCAGAGATATTTAAAAAGGAAAAAGCAAAGAGGAAGTTGGGGTGGTTCAGTGTGGACTGTCCTGGGCTTCCAGCTCTGCTGAGTTACATGCCCCATATTCACTTCAGAACCATATGGCCTAGAAGTGAACTTCATAAGGAAAGGGGAACGCTCAGTCTACATCACAATCTCATGGTTTTATGAATTTGAGCCCTCAGCAGGTACTTCATTTCTTGGGTCCCAGGCTCATCCCAGCTCTCCTGGGGACTCTGAAATGCAGCGGGCAAAAGACCCATTGCTGGTGGCAGCAGAAGGGCGCTTGCAGGGATGCATTTCTTAGTTCTATCACCTTTTCAGTGCTAAAGAGCATGTGTAGGGAGGTGCTGGTCGCTATCTTGAAATGCAGTGAGGAGATGTCACATTTTCTTCCCTCCATCTTCCAACTGGATTTGCACATGTCCTTTTGGAAATACTGCTTTTTTTTTTCCCCCACCCCTTTACTGAGATGGCATTTGGGAGATGGGTGGGAAGGATGACTGCTGGTGTTGGAGGCCCAGGAGCTGATGGAGATGGTAGGAGTTGTCCCTTGTTCACAGTGTGTATTCTGAACCTTCCACAGATCTTGTCACAAAGGCAGTGGATCCTGCTGTCTTGAAGCATCCTGGGAATTAATTTTTTCCTCTCTGTGACCTGGAAATAGTAGCTGATGAAATAGCTCTCCAGCTTGCCAGTGGTCTTCAGTACAGTGTATCTTCCTGACAGTATCTGTATTTTCTTTTGCTTTGTTATGTTATCTGTATGTCACTCAGTTATGTGAGAGTCAGTCATGGCTGGTCCTTCCTGCTTAACCCTTCTTGCTATGGGTTCCAACAAATAAATTTATGCAGCTTGACCTCAGAGACTAGATATTTTCCTATTTTTAAATGTCTGCATGAGGAAACTGGATATGTTTGGGGCTGACTACAGCTTTCTGCAATGACAAGTCTAACATTTCACATCTAATTCTTGCCTTTTGCTGTTTTTGGCTTCCCTCTAGGCTACGGAGAGCTAAATGGTAATGCAGGAGAACGAGAAGTGTCACTAAAGGGCCTGTGCTCTGATGAAGCCACCACCCCAGGATCCAGGGTACCCAATGGCAGCCAGCAGCTTGTAGATGCTAATGTCACCCCAAAGCAGACTGTGAAGGCCAGTGCTTTGGGGAAAGCTGGAATCAAAACCAAGAACTTCATTCAGAAAAATAGCATGGACAAAAAGAATGAGAAGTCCTACGAAAACAAACACAGAGAAAACCAGTCCTCAGACAAGCCAGAGGGAGTGTCTATTCCAAATGGCGTGGTAACCAATAATTCCAGCTACATCACAAATGGCTACGTAGGCAAAGGGGCCGATAATGATGGTAGTGGCTCTGAGAGTGGATATACTACACCTAAAAAGCGGAAAGGCAGGCGCAACAGTGCCAAGGGCTGTGAGAACTTGAATCTAGTACAGGACAAAATAATGCAGCAGGAGGTCAGCACATCAACCTTGAAACAGGAACTTGAGAGTTTCAAACCTGATTATAGTGAACAAAAGGGGAACCGAATTGAAAATACTAAGCCTGTTTGGAAATATGAGGCTGGGGCTGGTGGAGCAGGCCGGGGAAAGCCTGGGCTTGGGGATGTACCACGGAAAAACTCTGATGCCAAACCTGGGATTAGCAGCAAGAAGTTTGATGACCGGCCCAAAGGGAAGCACACATCATCAGCTTCATCTAAAGAGGACTCATGGACCTTATTTAAACCACCCCCAGTTTTTCCAGTGGACAATAGCAGTGCTAAAATTGTTCCCAAAATTAGTTATGCAAGTAAAGTTAAAGAAAACCTCAACAAAGCAGCTCAAACCCCATCCACATCGTCCTCATCATCTTCATCATCTGCCGGGGAAACTCAGGCCCAAACATCAAGTCGACTTTCCCAAGTCCCCATGTCTGCTATGAAATCTGTCACTTCTGCCAGCTTCTCAAATGGGCCAATCCTTGCGGGGACCGATGGAAGTGTGTATTCCCCAGGGACCCAGCCACTGCTGTCCACTGCTGCTAGTACTGTACCATCCACCTCCTCTGAGTCAGTACCCCAGGACATGAGTACAACTTCGACAGCTCTTGAACAAAAGAAATCTGGCCTTTTTATCTACCCTTCAAATATGCAAACTGTGCTCCTGGGGACAGCACAAGTCGATTTTCCTTCGCAGACAAATCAGCAGAACCTGGGGGATATCTTCCAGAATCAGTGGGGTTTGTCTTTCATAAACGAGCCCAGTGCTGGACCTGAAACCGTTGTGGGGAAATCTGCGGATAATCAGTTAATGGAAGTGACATTTCAAGGGGAATATCCTGCCACTTTGGTTTCACAGCGTGCTGAAATCATTCCCTCAGGAACTGAACAACCTGTGTTTCCTAAGGCTTATGAGCTGGATAAACGGACTAGCCCTCAAATTCTTAGTGCTGTTCTTAAGCCTGGGACTGCTGTTGAGGGTGGTGTCTTAGCTTTGGAGTCGCATCACACAGGTGACCTACAAAAGGCAGACACCGGTAGCCAAGGTGCTTTAGTGTTTCTTTCAAAAGACTATGAAGTAGAGAATCCTCTGGCCTCTCCTACGAACAATTTGCTAGCCTCCGCCAAAGAACAGAGGTACCAGAGAGGCCTAGAAAGGAAAGATAGCTGGGGTTCTTTTGACCTGAGGGCTGCTATTCTATATCACACTAAAGGTAATGGCTTAACTTCCTGCCTAAGGGCATTCTCTTCTTTTTTGTTTTCTTTTCTTTTTATAAATGCAATATTTTAACATGGTATGTTCCTTCCAGCAATTCTAATTGTTTTTAAAATTAGCCTTTTTTTTTTTTTTTTTTTTTTTTTTTTTTTGCTTGCATATCTATCATAGTAGTAAGGGTCTGGGGAAGTTACTCAAAGGGTTGTTTAATTAATGTTAAGAGGTATTTGTTTCCCGTTCCCATGGACAAACATGAGTGATGTTGATAGGGATGGTACTTAGCAGGTCCTCAAGCCGCTCGGCATTGGAAGGAGTTAAATGTGTAGGTTCAGCTGCTGTGTTCCAGCTGTACCAGGTGATACTCTGTTACTGTGAAGGCTTCATAGTCTGTACTTACACCTCTGCCACCAGAGTGTTGCAGCTTCTCCCCTGGGCAGATCAGACCATGAAATCGTGGCTTTGAAGGAAGAAAAAATTATTCCTACAGCTGTAGGTGTGATTTATTTTTTTTAAGTGTGCCCCACGCTTTTTCCCTGCCCCTGAGTGTTACCACAACAGCAAGACCAATCTTTTCTTATCAGCTCCTCTGTAAGCTGCAGATTGAATTCACTCCTTGTCTTTGTAGGCCACATCTTTCAGATCATTTTATTGCTTTCATGGAGTCCTTTGTAGTCCAGCTCCCTTTTTTTTCTGAGATTGAAATGACTCAAACATGATACAGACACTTTAAAATGGAAATGAAGAGAGTGAAGCCTGTGGGATGGCTTGCTTTCTGCTTTAGCCTGAGCCCCAGAAGTTCTGAGGACTTGGGGCATTTATTGGCTTTTGGTGCTGGCTCAGTGTCAGCAGGAGCTTGGTTGTGTGTTCCCTTTTGTCACAGAATTGTTTACTCACTCTTGACCAATAAGGGGGCAGTTCCTTTTATTTTTTTTGACCCCCTCCCTTCTCCCTGCATCCTTCTATCCTGAAGGGAAAAAGGCAATCATGCTTTTTTTTTTTTGTTTAGTATTCCACATGCATATAGGTATAATGTCTTTCTTTCTCCCCTCTATAGAGGGTGGGTACTTGGCTTTGGCAAATTTGCTCTTTTCACCCACTACAAAGTTCATGAATTACTACTTCACACACTCTGTATAGCATAAACCCAAATGCCTTCCTGTAGTAATAACAAACCCAGTCATTTAAAAATAATAACTCCAAGTATTTTTTCCAGGTCATCTCCCTCTCAAGACATTAACATTTCAAGCTCTAGTATTCTTGAGAACAGTGTTTGTCAATTGATTTTATCAGGGTCTTCTCCCTTTTGCTCAGTTTATTTTCCAGCATTAAAGCAGGCTTTCTAGTCTCATTTTTTTTTGTCTGCTTGCAGCTTAAATCCCAGCTTCCCATCAGAAAGCATAACATGGGAGAAAATCCTCTGTGATCTTTTTCTTAATTTTACAAGTATTCCCTACACTCTGTTTGCCTGTGTTTTTGTCAGCCTGAACTTGTGGAAAAGCAATTGTGCTGCCAGCAAGGCTCATCAGCTGTCCTGTTCTCACTTGCTGCTAAAGGCAGACCTCAGTGAAACAATAGGAACAACAGGAAAATAAAGAACACTCCCATCCCATGTCCTCTCAAGGAGGTGTTAACTTCAAAGCCTGGCTGCTTTGAGCTCTTCTAAACAGAGGAGTTAATTACATTTGTTGGCAACAATGGCCACTTGAAGCACCCGTTAAAATACAGTTTCTGCTCTTGTGCGTGTGAATGGTCTTTGAGCATCCAGAGCAAACATCCTCATGATGGCCTGGGGATACCTGAACCTGCCCCAGCGCTCTTTTAATTTCCCTTTTCACGCTATGTATGTGCCATCCTAAAGCTGTTACTTAGGGGTAAAAGTTAATGGATGCTTCTAATCGGCATTGTCATTAATGCAGTGTTGGGGTGCTCCAAACAGCTTTGGCTTGTCTTCTATTTAGTGTTCAAAAGCTATTGCTGCTTTACAAAGCAGATCAGTCCAGGTCTTAGTACTTCTGTAATGGTGGTGGGTGTTGCATTTCATCCTTGGGATAGTTGGGTTAAGGAATATTTGGAGGAACGATGCCTCCTGTCCTCTCTTGATGGCGTGGTCCTGGAGCCAGCTGAAATGCCTCAAAAGCGGAGCTGGGAGTGTGCTTGCAGGACAGCAGTGCGGGGGTTAATTCCCACACTGTTCTCTCCGTTTATCTTGGGCTGTTTTCCTGAGGTCCAGCTTCAAGCCAGCCAGTTCCTCTGCAGTAGGAAAAGAACGATTTCACTCAGTTCCTTTTCACAAGCTGCCTTTTCCTCCTTGCTCAGGAGAGCGTGTGGGTTTGCGTGGGTCAGCGTTAGGGCATTCCAGGCAGTCGGATCCTCAGACTGTTTGGTTTTGATTTTGAGAGTGGGGTGAACTTCTCCCTCTCAGATTGATCTGTTTGCTTTTGAGCAAAGTCTCTGTAGTTTGATCTTTGCATCTGCCCTGTCCCTGGGGTTATGAACACAAAGAGAAGCGATCACGGGACGAGGACAGGGGTGAGTGTGGAGCACTGTGGGGTCCTGGTGTGTTCCCTACCCTGGGCTCCCATCTGCAATGTTTTAATGCAAGGATGAAGCTCTGGGAGTTGCAGAGAAGAACGAGCTGTAGTGTGAGTGGTACAGTGCTTTAAATATCACAAATGTGCACTCCTTTTTGCATTGTTTGTGCCTGTAACTGTGACCAGGTTGTGTGGATCCTCATCCTGGACTGTAAATTTCTCTGGGAAAGCCTCCAGCTAACTCAGTAGCTTTGTTCCAGCAAACCAGGCTTCCCTGTGCGTGGCTTGCCCAGCAACTGCACAGAGCATTATAAACTGTAATTGCTTCACAGCTTCCCTGTGGAAAGATGGATAGAGGAGGTGGCACCCAGAGAGAACTGGCTCTGGTACAGTGCTCCTGTAACTCAGCACAGTATCCCTGAGTGCTGGCAAGGCTGTGCTGGGGTGTGAGCCTGGGTGGCTGCAGAGCACAGCGAGCTCCTGGTGCAGGATTCCTGTGTTCCTTTGCTTGTACCCTGAGTGCTTTTTCTCCAGAAGTCAGAGCACTGGGAACATTTAGGCAAGGGTGATGATGCACTCTCTTGTCCTTCTTGGAAGCTTTTCCTGTTGGTTTCCTTGTACCTCTGCTTCATGCCTTGCTTGTTTCTTATTTTTCCCCCCTCTGTTTAAAGGGCAGAAAGACTCCCTTGATCATCTGATCTGCCTGAGTGTAAAACACGATCCTTCAATGTGGCTGTCTTCATTGACAGCCCGTGCCACTCGGTGTTTGTGATGGTGCCTTGAAACACTCGCAGGTGACACATCTGATTTACCAAGGGAGATCTGATTTAGCTCAGCACTGGTAGGCCTGCTCTGGATGTGCTTGGAGACAGGGATGGGCTTCACATGGGAGACTAACAGGCCCAGGAAGGAGTAGTGCTCTCATTTCCAGTCATTGTCCCCAATCTAGGTTAGAGTTGAACTTCTGCCTCGGTATGGCATTGCCAAAATTCTTATCTTTTTGAGGTAAAACTGATTCTTGCAGATATTTTGGTCCTTGAGATAAGGAGGGTGAGTATATGTCAGCCTTACTTGCATTGAAACCAGCATCTTCTTACTGCTTTCATCCTTCTTTTAAAGACAGCTGGATGAAGCACTTCATATTGGAGTAATTGTCAATTGCTTTGGAGAATTTTGTCATGTTCAGGCAATTGCAGTCTTCCAGGTCAGGCTGTCACTAGCACTGAGCTCTAGATGGTAAGTTTTGTGGTGGGAAGCTCAATAATTTACTTGTCCTGAGCTAAAAAGCAAATCATTGAGGCCTCCGGCTCAGCTGCACAACAGTGAAGACCACATGGGTGAAGGAGAGGGAGCTGCAGGGTTTTCCTTGTTCTTGCCCCTGAATTTCTGCCTGTGCTGCTGCTTTGTTCCTTCTCAGCATCTTGGTTGCAGCAGTATCTCTGCTCATGTGAAGATGCAGGAGAGCAGCATGGAAAATAGAGCAAGGCAGCGTGGGCCAGCCAGGAGTGGCGTTCACTGGAATGGTGAACTGGGTCAGAAGAAATAGCAGAGCTGTGAATTCAGCAATTTTCATCCTTTACATCAGGAGAAAAAAAGTGCCTTGGTTTCCCATCCCCCTGTGGTGGGAAGGGGTTAGAGCTCGCTCTGTTGGTTATGGCCTTCTGGGGCCTGAGCTGTGGGGCAAAAGCTGATTTAATTCTCCTTCCAGTCCCTGTTTTTTCTGGTTGTCAGGATGAGTACAGTGTATGCTGTACAGCCATGAGTCTCCACAGCATGGAATACTTATTCTTCGCTTTGTTTCCAGGGCAATCCCCCTACTTAATCATTGTCCTGCAGATACAAACAGAAAAAATCAGGCAAGAACGGTCCCTTCTTGTTATTTCTTTAGTATTGTATTTTAGGGACAATTTTAGGATTTATAAGGACAGTGAAATGGTAGCATGGCATTGTGCAGACACTTCTGTTAGCAGGGACTGCCTCTCTAGCAAGAAAAATGTGTGCAAAAGTGCCTTAGCAAGTTACTACAGAAATACTTCTTTCCCTTCCCAGGTTATGTACCAGTCCTGCTGTAAAGTTTACTGACCTATGAGGAATCCCAGTACAATTCACCAGAGTGTGCCTTAGTCTGTTCCTGACATCAAAACTTTCCTTCAGTGACAGTCCCCAGAAAAAGTGGTATAGGTGGATGTGGCTGGGACTTTTTGCCCCAGGCAATTCCTTAGCAAACCACAAGCCTGAGGGCTCTGGAGAGGCCAGCTAATTATAAAAAAAATCCTGGAAAAGAGAGGTTGGAAGGGGCACAGGAGGTGACCTAGTTCTGCCCCTGGCTTAGAGCGGGCTGGCTTTGATGCTGGTTGTGCAAGGGTTTGTTGATGGCATTTTCTCCAGCTGGGTTGGAGTCCACTTGAGAAGAAAGTTTGCTGTTTCCCCAGCCACGTGTGTGGTTTTGGGAATGGTGGCTCCTGTTGGGCAGGTCTTTTGGAAAGCAGCAGTTTTGGGGCAGTATCTGAGAGACTGGACTTGGGCTGATGGCAAAGATATCCATTTTCTCATGCAGGGTGAGCTGCTGTAGGAGTACTTTGCTTAAACTCGCACTGGAAGCTCTGGAAGGAGTGCTGAGAGCAGGCTTGGGGCCTCTTGTATGTCCAGTTCTTGGGGGATGTCTTTCCATCTGCTTGGCTGAAGCCAGGCATCGGGCAGCAGTGGCTCTGCTGAGCTGCCTGTGCACCAGGTCAGTCACCAGGTCACCCTGTGACAGTGGCCATGGCATTTGTCAGTCATAGGTGCTCACAGCCTGGAACTGACAGGAAAACTTAGCTGTATTACCAAGTAAAGCAGAATAAATAATACAATTCCATTTTAAGATTGAAGAAATCCCTTTTTTCCCTAGTTTTGTGTTGCAGTTAGCCTAAGACTTACTTTATTTTTCCTTGTGAAGTTACTTCACTTTGTCGGTGTGCTTAACCTGTGCTGTCCCCCGTCCCTGTGCTGCCAGGTGGAGGGGAGGACCTTGCTCTGCTGATGGCAGGTGATATTTAGTAGGAGCTGTTATTGCGTTGTTTGCTGATGGTCTTTGGTTTTGTAGCTTGGTTAGGCCGAGCATCTGCCAGCCTGTGTGTCCAGGTGTCTGGAATTTCCAGGATACTTTACACCACCCTCCCTTTCTGAAGGAGGAGAAGGGGAATGGAAGTCTGAAAAGGTCGTGGGTTTGTTAGATTTTTTTGAAACAGAGTATTGTCAACTTAGTAGTTTTTTGGTGTGTTCTTAACAGTATCTCTGTTCATATATCTGTTGGTCTTGCTGTCAGATACTCTTAAAACAAGGAGTTCACATTCTTGTGGTGTCCAGAGCAGTTAAGGCCAAGTGAAGTGCACAAGACAACGTGGTCTGTGCATGGGGATATAGTGGTGGGTGGTGTTTCAGCTCTGCCTTGTATTTCATGCTCAAACATTGCTCTAATGTGCAGGAACCAACAACTCGAGTAGTTTTCTGTCCCCTTTGGGGAAAGCTGTTAAAATGGGAGATGTTGAATCTTTAGCTGTTAGGAAATGATGCATCAAACTGCGCTGAATGGAAAACTCGTTCCACAGGAGGTAATTTTAGTAGCTGGTTCATTTTACTTCAGGGGAATCTGCATCTGGCAGATGAGGGAGGCAGTCCCTCTCCAGCCTGCTTCTATCCCAGGGGTGTTGGAGGCTGGCTACTATTCCCTAAGCACTTATGGCTCCCCAATAGAAGTGCAAAGTGTTGCTGTTACTATCCTAATGCAAAAATAACAGACCTCATAAAATTTTGTCAGGGCCTTCCTTACAAAAGGTTTAATTGTGCAGGGAGGGCTGGCAATATTTATTTGCATGCAATTTCCTGCCCCAGGGAGCTGGAGATTGTAGCAGACAAAGGACAGATGAGGGGTTGGAGAAGGGAGGCAATTGATGGAGGTGACACTTGGCACGTATCGTGCTGAGGCTGTGGGTTTTGTAGGGCTTTTTATTCTTCCTTTCACATGCTGGTTAGTTTACTTACTGCCTTGTTTTGTGCTTTACTGCACATCTCATGTAGCCTGATAATCCCTTGCCATTCCCTTTCCCTAGCCCCAACCAAGATCCTGTCACCCTTTCTGTCAGAAAAGAGACTTAAGAGTGGTTCTTGCAGGTTGTGTTCCGACTAATAATCATTTTCTATAATTTTGTCTATTGAACTTGGGCACAGGGTACAGTCAGTGTCTTAAAAGAATATTCTAGCTCATAAAACTCCAATTTGATAGCAGCTCAAAACAGTTATTTTCAATGGTTCTCTAAAGATGCATCTTTGTTTGGGGGATATTTTAAAGGGAAGAGCCTACTGTTTCTTAGAACTAATGAAAAGAACATTTAACTTTGCTGTTACTTCTTAGGTAAACAAAAGCATGTGCATGTCCAGGGAGAACTGGGAAGGGTTTGTCTTTAGCCTACAAATGTGTTGTAGAAGTAAATTGGGGAAGAACTGCAAGCCAGGTGTGTGGAGCATCACACCTTGCTCGTGGACAGTGCATTGGCAGCAGCTCTGCAGAGATGTTCACACAGCAACCCTTGCCTGGTGCCTCAGCACACACACACTGTGAACCATGTGCAGCTCGCTGTGTCCAGCAGTTCTCATTTCACACTCACTAAGCATCAACTTGTAAAAATCATCTCTCCAGGCTCCTTGTTGAGGCTGTAATGTGCAAAGCAGCGTTGGAGTCAGAGTAGTAAAGCCTGAAGTTAGATTTTGATATGTAGGACTGGTGAATGGTGATGACATTTCTGATGCTCAGCTTGGCTCTCTGACCCTTAAGACCATGTTACAGCCATCCCATCCCTTTGCCTTTTATTGCTGGATTATTCATGTCAAATTTGTGTAGTCCTGTGGGCTGGGCTGGGGCTGTGCTGCTGAGTGGGAGGGAGTTGGCTCTGTTTGAAAGCCTCAGCACAACTGCCACACCTGGAAAATTGAAGTGTGTTTGGAGTGGTCTCTAATGGCAGCATCAATCTGCATAATAACAGTGGTCTCATTTTGCCTCCACAGAAATGGAAGCGGTTTGGAACTTGCAGAAGCAAGGTAAGGATGTTGGAAAGAATAAATGAACGAAATTGCTGTGTCTGTTGGGAGGGGGGGATGAATGAGAGTGGATTGTGTCTGGAGATGCTGGGTTCAGTTCTTCAGTGCCTGTGGTTTGTAGTCTGGATTTATCTCTGTCTCAGATCACTGAAAGTCAGGACGATAAGCTTTGCTATAATGGTGAGCTGCTTGGAGAGAAGCAGCGTCTCTAAAAGAGCAATAAACCCAATGTCAAATTAGATTTAATGACTCTTCCTTATGTGTATACAAAATTGCTTTCTATTTCTGGTGTTGAGTGTCACATCCAATAATAAGTTTTGAATTCTGGTGTATCCCCACAAGTCACCTGAGAAGAGGTTTTGTGTGAGAAGAGCTGTATGTGGGGACCTGTGTGCTGCTGTGGGGAACAGGCTCTGCTTTGGGAGGGCCAGTCTGGCCTTGGGGTGGCTTGGCCAGGGAGGGGGGCATCCAAAGGAAAAGTCTGCTAAAAAGCCAAGTACCCTGTGTTTATTTTCATCCACAGGGCCTGAAATTAGCTTGTCCAAAACATAGAATTCTGCTTTCTTTCAGATCCCAAAAGGATAATCACTTATGATGAAGCCATGGATCGCCCGGATCAATGAAGGTAGCAAGACAAGACTGCCTGTTATAACCTTTCTGCAGCATTTGTGCTGTTCGTGGGGGACAAAAAGGCTTTTATGCTCCTTCTAAATCTTCAGTGCAGCAGAGGAACCATAACTAGAATCACAGGATAATATATACAAAAATATATATAGTTATTTAAAAATGGCAACTGAAAGTAATTAGACTTCTTAAGGAAACTGAAAATTTATTTCAACAAGACTACACACGTGATTATTTAATCTCCGGTACTGAATAGATTTTTTTCTTTTTTCATTTTTGTTTTGTTTTTGTTTAAAGAGTGAATGCAAGTGATTAAGGAATACAGACTCAATTACAAGCCTGGTTTCAAAGTTCCTGCTGTCGTCTGCAAGGGCAACAGCAACCCACTGGAGAGGCATTTCCACTTGACAAGGTTTCTGTTTCTTGTTCTGTGACTGTAGTGACATACTAATCACAGGGAAATCAGGATGATTCACCATCCTTCATCTCCCCTTCCACCTCCCTTGTTTGGTTTCTTTTTTTTTTTTTTTTTTTCTGATTTGTTTTCTATTGAATGCTGGAGAAACACCTTGAAGTTTGCAGAGTTTCTTTTTTTTTTTTTTTTTTCCAGAGAATTATAATCCGCATGTTTTGCCAGGAGTAAAGCAGCAATCCTATGCTGGTGATACTGTCTTAAAAGGATCATTCTGCTGAGGGAAAGATGGTAATACTGCAGTTCTAGGATGCATGGTGAAGCCACACAGTTGACCTGGCTCCTGTTACACGTTGGACTATTGCAACTGAAGAGTTATTTAATTTTAAAAGACAACATGGAAAAATAAGCAATCTGTTTAGGCATTTAACATGGAAAAAAAACAAAAAAAAACCAAAAAAAACCCCCACTGTTCCCACAGTTTAATGCCATTGTATTACTGGGAGCAAGAAAAAAAAAAAAAAAAAGACAAAAAAAAGTATCTCCTGCTTTCAACTGTAGGTGCTTCATATTTGCTCTGTCTGTCTCCTAACACTAAATGTGCTGGATTTTTTTCCCATTTTCATTGGAAAACTGAAGAGGAATTGAGTTCTGCTAACTTTCACCCTTCTTGAATTATTTTTTATCTTAAAAAAAAAATCAAAATAACAAAAAAATGAAAAAAGTTAAAAAAAAAAAAAAATGGGAATTTGAATCCTTTTCAATTTGTCCATAGAACGCCAATGGCTGGGCTTCCTGCCCCTTGGAAATGCTCTTTTATATTTTAATGCAGTCTGTGTATTTCCGGGCTCTGCTTCTAATTATCTCTTAATAAAAATATATTTTATTACAAAAAAATGGAGGACTTAGGAATGAAAATAATAATTTAAAAAAATAATAAAAAAAAAAATCCCAGGGAAAGGAAAGCTTCCTAGCAGTGGTAGGGAAGGCTGAGCGGAGTGCAGGCTCCAGCTGTGTAACCCCTCTGTCCTGTTGCAGCTTGTGTAAAGTGTCCAAATCATCTGGGGGTTGGGTAGTTTTTCTGGGCTTTTTTAAAAGCTGGGAAGTTCACCAGGGTCCAGTGCAAGAGCAAGAAATGAATAAAGCAGAAATGGATTTGTTGGCCAGCCCCTCTGAACCCAGTGCTCATTGTGGGTGACTGTGGCCTAATCCTGGCCCCTGGGTATCCAAATCAGCAGCAGTTGGTGTCACCTAAAATGAGACTGGACCCTCTGGGGCACTACAAGGAATAGATAAATCCAACATTTTGGAATTCCCTTTGGTTTTAGATCTGCACATCAAGCCATCAGGCTGCTGTCCAGTCACCAGAGGGTTCCACAGGGCTCCATCCTCAGCCCATTTCTCTCCAACATCTCATTAACAACCTGGATTCAGGACTCAAAGAAGTGCTAATTTTGCTGACACACTAAACTGGGAGGAACTGTTGACTCCCATGAGGGCGGAGAGCTCTCAACAAATTAGAGATGGGCAATCACTAACTATGAAATTTAACAAGGGTGAGTGTTGGATTCTGCACCTGGATAGACTGGGAATGAGAGGCTGGAGAGCACCACCACGGAAAGGGAGCTGGGGTCCTGGTCCATGGCCTGTTGGATCTGAGTCAGCAGTGCCCTGGCAGCCAGGGGGGTCAGCAATGTCCTGGGGGGCACCAGCCCAGCATGACCTGCTCTGCTCTGCTCTGCTCTGCACTGGTGCGGCCGTACCTCAGATTCTTAGGGCACCACAGTATAAAAAAGACCCCTATTAGAGAGCATCCCAGGGAGGCCATGAGGATGGGGAAGGTTCTGGATGGGAAGCCTTATGAGATCCCTTGGTTTGTTCAGCTGGAGAAGAAGAGATCTCATTATGGTCTTCAACATCCTCCCACAGGGCAGCAGAGGGGCAGGTACCAATCTCTTCACTCTCACGACCAGTGACAGGGATTAGTCTGAAGCTGAGTCAGGGGAGGGCTAGGTTGGATAGCAGGAAAAGGTTCTTCACCCAGAGGATGGTTGAGCACTGGAACAGCCTCCCCAGGGAAGTGGTCGCAGCACCAAACTTGTCTTGAGTTCAAGAAGAGTTTGGACAATGCACAGGGTGGGATTCTTGGAGTGTCCTGCACAGGGCCAGCAGTTGGACTCGACGATCCTGATGGGTCCCTTCTAACTCAGAATACTCTATGATTCTATTGCTTTATTTTTTTTTTTTAACTAGGAGTATGTAGCATGTGGTTTTTTTTAATTGTTTTTATACTTTTAATAAGATTGTTCCTGAATGAGACACTTGAGTTCATGGTGGGACAATGAAACTGAATTCTGTACCTTGTGTAAGACGCCCGCTTTCTGCCACGCTTGAACATTTGACTATGGATTGCCTACTCCATTTGATGTATCCAAAGCTATATAGTATAATACTGAGTGTGATACTATATAGTCATCATGTATTGTATCAGTCCAGGTTCAGAAATGTGTGGTTGGCCAGTTGCAAATAGTTCTGTTTCACCTATAAACTGTACCACCTCTACAGGTGTGTGTAACTTTGAGATGTATAACATGTTTACAGATGTGCCCGACATCTAGTCCTCCGACGTTCCTATTTTTAATTCTGTTGAGTCTCCCAACTGCTTGCCAAAAGTCAGAATCGCCTCCAGCTCTGCTGCTGAAGAGCTGGGGCGTTCCTGAGCCTTAAAGTGTTGAACAAACTGGACGGTGGGGCTGGGAAAATGAAGGTGGAAGAAATGTTCTTTTTCCTTTTTTAGTATTATTATTATTTTCAAAAAGTTGAAGGCTAATAGCAAAGTTTCCAGTTTGTTTTACTGGCTTTAAGGCTCCGCTGAGTATTTATTTGCCTTGTGTAGTCACTTGTCGCCTTAAGGGCTGGGTTCCATTAAAAAAAAAGAAAAAAAAAAGACAAAAAAAAAAAAAAAGACAAAATCACCCTGTTTTGCTTTCCTGGGGTCTGTGCTGTCCTGTACCCCTGCCCCAGGTCCATGCTTGGGGCAGGGCAGGAGTTGAGAAGCACTAACCCTGCGCCTCTAGAAAGGTCTGAGTCTTGCTGAATATTTGAGGACTCTCATCTTGGCCTAGTCCAATCTGTCACCTAAATAGCAAAAGAAATGCTGAGAGAAACGGTTCGAGCGATGGGTTGGGCTGGGTTTCCCCCGATGCTCATCTCTGTGGCTTTGCCTCGCCAGCAGGACCCATCCAGAAACACCCTCGGCAGCACCTTTTCTGCTGTATTTCTGACCATTCTCTGTTCAGATGTCTGTCTGTGTGTCTCCATGAGCTCCACGGCGTGTGCTCAGCACTAAGCAGTTAGGAATTCCTCTCTCTGAGCTCCTGTAGCTCCGGCTCCCTGGTATTTCTGGGATAGACTATTGCCTAGAGGCAGGCAGGACCATGGAAGGAACTTCCTCATGCTGTCGTGTAACTCACCCTGTTGCTGTCTGCAGTCCTCCCCAAGCCCTCACACAATTCTTAACTGAGCACTTATTAAAAATATCTTAATATTTAATCTGTTTTCTGATTATTTTTGTGTAAACTTATAAAAAAAAGAAAAAAAAAAACAAACTGAAATTGAGCTGTGATTAATTTAGCACATTGAAATAATGATAAGGTGTTACTGATAAGTCTCATGTTTTGTTCTGTTTTTTTGTTTGACTCAGAGTATTAGTACTGTAGCATAAACCAAATACAGCCCAGAAAGGGGAGCAGCAGCCTCCTGTCCTGGGTGTGCACCCGAGGGTGTCTGTGGGGGCGAGGAGCCAGCAGTGCGAGTGCGAGCATCTGACCTGTGAGGAGAGCGAGCGTGTATTTATTTGTGCCATTGTTTTCATTACACTGAGTAAAGAAAATTTTAAAACAAAACCCCCTAAGTACGTGTAGTATCGGAAAGCGGCACTAAGGGTGAGATCATGACCTATTTTTTTATTAGCTATGAAGATACTAATTCAGGTTAAGGCTTCTCTATTTCTGTTCCCGTTGTGAGTCCTTTTCCTCTGGTTTCCTTTCCAAGCTGTGTTTATTGGAGTGAGGATTCCTGCACAGGTGGGGGCTGTCTCCTTTCTCCTCTGGTCATTCCCCACCTCTCCTCTGCCAGCGGGTTCTTCTGGGTGTCTCATACAGGTTCTTGTGTAATAGAGACTAGAGCGTGTAGTGTCAGCCAGACCCAGCTTGGGATCTGCTTGCTTTTTGGTGGATCATAGAGTGTTCCATGTGCTCCAAGAGGTGATTTAACAGCTGCTCCATGACAGTGGTTTGGGGCTTTCAGTTTCTGCTCTCTCCCATTCCACCCATTTGGTGGATTGGCAAAGCAATGGCTTTCAAGCTTTGCTTGGAGTTCAGTTTTGTTTTAAATGCACCTTGGTCCTCTGTGAAACCTGGTAGAAATCTTCTGTCTCTCCTGTCCTGACCAGTGGGTAGCCCCAAGGCATGGATTCTGTCACTAACCTACTTCAAACCTTTCTGAGCTAGTGAATCACACTTCTTGCCTTTCCTAGCTGCTGTGAACTTCTTTGAAATGTGGAAAGAAACCCAATTCTCACTAGGTTGTGAGTCCGGCAGCTGGGAGCGGGTGATGGGTGAACCAGCCAGCTAAAGGGAAAGGAAAATTGCTTCCTGCTAGGAAAAAAAGAGAGCTGGAAGTTGTGCTCCCAGTTGTGTGTGTGATTAGTGCTTTCACCTTCAAGAGAGCATTATGGTAGCACCACAGTGTCCTTTCCCAAGTGGCCAGTGGGTTACCTCAGGGACATCTGGGAGCAATGGTGTTCACAGCCAGAACTGCTGGTAGTTCTCCTGTGTGTCCAGGGTTTGATCTTGATTCAGTAAATTGCTATGGTGTCCCAAGCTTTCAGGAATCTTACTTTCTCATCCCTAGAACACTTTTCTGTCCGTCCATCTGTCGTGATACGTTTTTTTACATAGGCTGTTTACAAGGGAGCTGGTTGAGGTTGGGAGGGGGGAGAACAAAGATTCACCCGCTTTAAAGCTGCTGCACGTTTTCACACTGGTGTGTAAGGCAGGAGAAGGGCTGGTGTGGTGGAGTATCCAAGAAAGCCAGATTAATTCTGGGTTTGGCCACCACCAGAGCATTTTTCCATGTGGGAAACCCCTAGTGCACACAGCTGGGAAGCAGGAACCAGCGCTGGTGGGAAGATCTTGATGTGCTGCCTTCCAGAGCTTGAAAGGTTTTCCCAGTGCATGTTACACCCCAGGGTCAGGCTGGCTCCTCTGTCCCACCTGAGATCTTCTAAAGCAGCAGGAGAGCAAAGCTGTGGATGTCTGGGGAGGTCAGAGAGCCCTGTGGTGGCCTCATGTCCTGGGCATTAGCCCACTCCCTGTGCTGGGACTGGAGCAAGAGTCCTGCCTGTTTCCTCACCAGGGGATGCTGAGCTGGATTTATCTTGACTGTTAATCAGAAAGCTTCGTGTCCAGAGCTCTAAAGCCATTTTGTAAGATAGCAGTGTCCCTTTTCTACAGCCTTATTAATGAGTAGAGGATCTTTAAAAAGAAGAAAACAAACAAAAAAAGGAATTGTTCGTTTCTTTCTGTGGTATGAAACTTGTGTACTGCGAACTTCTGAACATTTAGCAAAAATACAATTTACAGTTTTCTTAAAAAAACAAACAAAAAACAACCCAACAAAAAAATCCCCAGCCTGTCTGCTTTCCATACGGTCTTTCCTCAGGTGCTAAATAAGGGTTCCAAAAATGGATACTGCTTTAGGAGTTCCTGCTTTATTCTTAAAATACATATTTTTTTTGCTTAGGTGTTGTAAAGATATTTTAACAAGAATGTTTTTTTTTTTAATGTAAATAAGATTGTGTCTTTAATTTTTGTTTTATCTCCTTTTTGTCCATATTGAATAGTCTTAATTTTCATTTTTATCCTTTTGAGAAGGACCCTCTTATGCCCCTCCCCGAAGACATTTCATTAAGTGTTGCTGCATTTAAGAATGAATCTACAACTGTTCATTGTCTTGGATTAATGCTGATGCTGCTGCTATAAGTAATCCTGAAAATCAAGAATGTGTGATGCACTTTTGTTTCTTGTTTTTGTTGTTTTGGTTTTTTAACATGATCATGTAGTTCCTCTGCAGATAGTTGAACCCTCCTGTAACACAGCCACTAACTGGGGAAGCATAGGAACTGTGGGAGCCGGGGTGTAGGACAGGGTTGGACCCGATTTTGGTGCTGACCTATGGGAATTTCTATGCAAACGCAAGCAAAGGAGAACTCTTTAACTTGAGAGAACACTGTGCTTTTTTTTATTTTTATTTTTTTTTCCTCTCCTTCCTTTTCTCAAGCTGCTATTGGAAAGGTAGTGCAAATCCCTGAGGTTTTCAGCTTCTCCTTCCTCCATGGCTGGTGGTACAGGAAAGGTGCCTGAGTAACCTGTAAAGTAGAAAAACCTCAGTCAGCTCTTGTCTCATCTCTGGTTTTAATATATTTGTTTTCTAGATGAATTTATAGAAGGAAATTGTCATCTCTACAAAAAGATCTTTTGAATGCTTTATCTCAATGTGAAGCTAACCAGCAGTATTAAGGATTGCATGGCCTCCGTCCTGCCCTTATCCCAGTGCTGGGGACCCACCGGCTCCTTCTCCACCTGGGGAGCGCTCAGTGCTTGGGCTCAGATCTTTTCCAAGAAAAAAGGGAGGTGAAGCCATCCACCCAGCCCAAACCTGCCAGTAAAAGGCTTAGGGAGCAGTGGAGGGAGGTCTCACTGCATCAAGGTGCTGCCGTGAGGCATGGGCAAGTCCAGAACCTCTTCTCTTTCTTTATGGGTCACACCTGGACCATGGTGGGGGAGGAGTTTACTGGAGGGGAAAAAGGGATTTTACTTGACTATTTATAGAAGATCCTTTAGGAATATAAAGTATCTCTCTGCAAAGTGAGAGAAGAGTAAGGAAGGTCTAAAGTCGTGTTGGAAAAACACTTGGGGATTACAACTGCCTGGAAAATAGTCTACAAATACATAGGCCAGAGCTCTCTGCCTGTTTAGTTTTTTCAGCATCAATTTATTTCTTTTTCGGCCAGCGTTTGCTCTTTTACACACCAAGGTGTGTGTACATCTGACTCAATGTGCCTTGCATGTGTGCTTAGTCTTTCTGGAGAGAGGTGGTGGGGTGTGAGCTGGGGCATGGCCAGGAGCGCCGTTCCCCATCCACAGTCGAGGGTTCCTCAGTGTCCTGGTGACCCTTCGGATGAGAATGAGACCTGGACTCCAGGCTGTGTAGTGGCTGTCTTAGCTTGAGGATGACGTCCTGTGCAATGGCACCTGTGACTTCAGAAGGGAGTGGGAGGGAGAGAAAGAAAAGCTGCTTCGCTCTTCTGCGGACAAAAAATCGGCATTGCCATGGTTTGCCTGCAGAGCCGAAACAAGCCGAGGTCTGGAACCGGCTTTGCTGGAGTTCAGGCTCTCTGTGGCACCGTGATCCCATTATCCAGGGGATTTATTCTCTGCCAGGTTGTGGTTCTTGTTTCTGTGGGGTTTACAAGATTTTTTTTGTAAAGGAGAAGTCAACACACCTTGCTTGAAGTTAACGAAATCCAAACGCTTGTGTTTGCAGTCCGTGACTTAGAACTCCAAGCTGTGCAATTCTGGGTTCTCCATCTCCTGCCCCAGCGTGTGATGATTCTCTCCAAGTCTTTCTGTAATTCTGCCACAGTAAATGTGAAAGCTTGCTTGCATTATTTTTTAGAAATGCATTTTGCACACTCGGGTTTCACTGAAGCTCCGTGAAAAGGTTAGTTTGAAGCAGATGAATAAAGCTATGCACATGTTTTGAAAGTTTAATTTGTGTCTCATTACCAGAAGTGACTTATCTGCCCTCTTTTGCATTCCTGTGCTGTCATTGCCTCCATTCTCTTCACCATCTCGGAGGGTATGATGTAAGGTGACAGTTCTTTGCTGACAGCTGTAGCAGAAAACTGGCGCTTCTTGATTTATTTAGTAGCCTTTCTCTCTCCTTTGCTTTCTCTGTATCTCTCTGTATAGCTATATAAATATATATATTATTTTTTTATTTTAAAGAGCCTACTTTAGTAATTGAATCGGAGGGAGTGGGGTGTGCTGGCTTGTGTCATACACTTTGTGCTGTCCCCTTTTTGTCTCCGGGAAGAGCGTGGTGGTGGCACCCACCGGTGTCCCCATGGGGACAGGGAGCCCCCACACAAAGCAGCTTTGGGGAAGGGATGGAGACCAGTCCACTGCGCTGCAGGCCGGTGGTGTGGGCAAACGCAAGGCTTCTAATGACAAAATGAACCAGGAGGAATCCTACGGCTGTGTATCCCCACTGGGAGGCAGGAGGGACAGGGTTCCTCACTATCCTGCTGCAGGGCTGGAGTGGAGACTGGGTTCCCTCCAACCTCGGGGGTGAGAGCTTTATTTTGGTTTTGTTTTTGTGTGTTAGGCGCATTGGGTTGCAGGTACCACCTTTGGAAACGTGTTGCTTAGCCCAGAGCCTGTGTGCGGGAGAATTGGGATTTTGTGACGGGAGAAGGACCCTGACAGCTTTCTCCTCCTGTTCCCTTCGCCATGGCAGAAATTTGTACTAACTTGACAGCTTTTTTTCATACAGAACAGGGCTGCTTTTCTATCTACCATCACACGTGTACTTACACACCTTCAGCAGCTTCTCAGCCTCTGGAGGTCCTCAACTTGTTTACTGGGGGGACTGATGCCCCTCTCTCCCCCTTCCCTGAATATTTCAGTGTTAAGGGCGGTGCAAAACACAACCGCATGCTTCGACTGCGAGCTGGGGCTGGAGAGATCCCTGCAGGCAGAGCCAGGCGGGGTCTGTCTCCTCTCCTGCCCCCCTTCCCTGTCGATAAGTTCTCATTTCGTTCCTGGTTTGTATTCAAATTGCTGTGAGGGGTTGTGCTCTACCTTCTCAGGAGCTGAATTACCTCTGACCTGCTGAGAGGGGCAGCCCCTCTTTGGTGTCGATGTTGTAGTGTGCGACCACACCGATCAGTAAAGGTAGTCTTTGTTTCCTTCTCCCCTCCCCAGTAATTTCTGATTAGGTTAATGCACTCTGTGTGCCCAGCTGGAAAAGCGTAGGCGTTTTCCCAGTGGTGAGAGGGTGGCTAGAGGAGTTTAGTGTAAAACCTGCTGTAGCTGTGTCTGGCGCAGCCCCTTGCGCTGGTGTGGGTGATGTCACGGACTGTAAGGATAGGTAATGTCCATGAGCTGTAATGGCATGATGTATCTTTACCAATGATGTCATACTTCACACTAAATGTTTAAGAAAAAAGAAAAAAAAAAAAAAAAACTTAGCTGAAATTTTGTTTATTCTGCACCGACAGGTCTTCAAAATTTATCCAAATTTTATTATTTTATCAGGAAAAAAAAAGAAATTTGTGTAGATCGAATACGTTAAGACAGACAATAAGTGATGTAAATTGTTGAATAAAAATTTTAAAGTTTGTGGGTGTCAGTGTGACTTTCTTTTTTGCGTTTTCAGGGAGCAGCCTGGGTGTAGATCCCAGAGGCCTGAGCCCATGAGCTGTGTGTACACAGGTGGGGTGGAATCCAGCTGTCCTTTGCTTTGTCAGGAGAAGGAGAGGGCAGGGAGGGAAAAATCCAAGGGTTTCTGTGCAACCATGGAGGTCTGAACCTCCCTTAGTGTGAGCCCCACCACACTTCACCCCAGCTTAAAATAAGTAGGAGAGAGTCTGCTCCCTGCAACCTCAGTCCCAAACACACAACAGCAAACACACACCAAGCTGATTTATCTTTTTCTTTCAGTCACATTTATTGGCAATTGTGGCAGTCGGTACCGTTTTGGGAGTGTTGTTCCATAAGCAGTGGCAGAACGAGAGGGGATGGTTATTTCGGGAGGGGAGTATTAGCACCAAGAGGGAGCTGGTGAGCTTTCGAAACCTTGCAGAGATGGACTGGGCAGTGAGGAGCTACTGCTGGACACGCCTGATAGATTGGATCTGGGAGGTCTGGGCATGCGAACCCCACTCTCTCCAGTGCTTGTAGTCTCCACCGTGGTGGTCAAATTCCAGGACGTACTGGTAGCCACGGTAGCCGGGATACTGGTAGCACACCCAGCTGGAAGAAAAGGACAGAGAGGTAAGCTGGGGGGGTTACAGGGTGTCCCCCTCCCACCGTGGTGGCACAGTAATGGCAGAGGATTGTCCCTGCTGCTCCTGGTCCTTGGCCTGTCACTTACGCTCCACACTGGATCTTCATGGAGCCCACTTCGTTGTTGGCCCAGCCCATGGCCTGCAGCGAGGGGTAGTCGTCAGCAATCTCCCACTGGCGGCCGATGAAGTTGTCTTTCTCGAAAACGGTGATCTTGGATTCCTTGTGGTTCTGTGGGGGAGAGCAGGGGATGAGGGGGAGGTCATGGGTCCCTCCCCAGCGTGGGTGGGAATGGCAGGGCTGTCACTCCCTACTCATTGCTCAGAGGGTTCCTGGAGAGGGAACTGTTCAGACCCTGGATCTTTGGAGTTTTCTGAGTGGCTGGGAAGTGCCAGCTATGCCACAGCTACTATGTCAAGCTGGCTGTCCCCTAGCTCAGGTCTAGTACAGCTTTCCCAGTAATTCCTTCAAAAGCTTTAAAAAACAGGACAGAAAGAGCAAATCCTGCTGGGGTTTTGGGGGGAAGCACTGAGCCTGCCCCTGGTGTAGCTGTGTTTTCCCTTCCTAACCTCACTGCCATGGCCTGGCATGTTTTAACGGGCTCAGAGCTCCGTGGGACACTCACAGCAGAGCAGACGGGGCGGAAGGACATCAGGCGCTCGATGTGGTAGGCGTTGCTGCCGCTCCAGGCGTCCCAGCGCGGGTACTCTCCCCTCTCCAGGATGAACTGCTGCCCGCAGAAGCCGGTGTGCTCGTAACCCACCCAGCTGCAAAAACAGAGCGAGGGCTGCCAGGGCTTCCTGCAGCAGCTCGGGGCATCCTGCTGGGAGCTGGCATAGGGGTAGGATGTAGGTGCGAGGAGGAGGTTGGGGTCTGGCCTCTGCCCACAGGTTGGGAGGAGAGGAAGTGGTGCTGGATGTGGGCAGAGAACCAGGGAGTGTGAAACTGCATCTGGTGCTGGGGAGGCACCCACACGGTACCCCTGGCTGCAGTGGGAAATGAGGAGATCCTGGGGCCCATCCTGCACAGGTGGCCCTTCTCCGTGGCTGCTCTGTCATTATCTATGCAGAACAGCATCAGTTCAGAATGCCCCACCTGCCCTTCTCTCCCAAAGGCTAATTTCTTACTTGTTTCCCAATTACAACCTGACCCTGCTGGAAAGACCTGGATTCCTGATGCCCAAAGCAGGCAGAGCCCATCTGGCTCTGAGCAGAGAGCAGGGACCTATGGCCTTTCCCCCTTCTGCCTTCCCCTCTTTGCTGAAAACAAACAAGGAGAGGGGAGTGGGATGCCTCTAACATGCAGGACACATTCTGCAAGCCCTGGTGTTGCCCACGCCTGTCCCCAGGCACCTGCCTGTCCCCAGCGTGGGGATGTCCCCTTAAGAAGGCTGGGGACAGAGCTTGGGCTGGGGGTTGGAAGGTGGTGGGCACAGGCTGTGCAGTGCATGGATCCCCTGCTGATGGGGTACAAAGGGTGCTGAGGGGGTCGAGGGTTTCCTGCCACTGACCCAAACTGAGCCCCAATGCCATGTCCTGCAGCCAACCCGCCCTGTGCAAGGTGAACAGCCTGATTAGGAACACGTCAGCGGGAGCAGGGAGCTGATTACAGCGTGAGCACGCACGCTGCTGTAATCCCATTAGCATTACACATCCTAAAGATAGCAGCACAAATCCATCCCGTCTGCTCCCCGCCCCGGCGGGATGCGCACGGCGGGCACCGCTCCCCACACTCCTCCTCCCTGAGCTGCTCGGGAGGTGCCACGGAAGATTCCCGTGCACAGGGAGAAGCCCAGCTTTGCTCCCTACCCCTCTCAGGACTGGAGAAGCTGCGGGAAGGTTCTGCCCTGGTCTGGGAATCTGTGCAGTGCAGGGAAAGCCCAGGGCAGAGCAGGGCTGGCCCTGGGCAAGAGGTGGCTCTCTAGGGCTGGTGCTTCATGACACAGGCAGGATGAGGACCAGGCTAAGACAGGCCACTCACTGAGCACTGACCCTCTCTGCATCCTTGGGTGGCAACTCTTCTCCAAATCTGACTGGTCCAACACTGCAGGAAGCAGTTTTGGGTAATGCCAAAGGTATTGCTGCTGTCCTCTGGCCCTCTCTCTGTATCAGTGCTGCCCGGGACAGGCTGCTCTGCCCTGGCAGGATGGGATCCCCCCATGCCTGGCTTCCCTTAGCTGTGCTGCTTGGCTCCAGCCAAGCAGAGCAGGGACAACTGGTCCCACTCCAGCTTTGGGGACCCCTCTGTCAGCCAGCCCGCCTGGGAAAGCATCCCCTCCACAGGCAGCCGGGTACTCACGCGCCACATTCCACCTTCAGGGAGCGGATATTGTCGAAGCCACATTCCATGATGTTTGGACAGGCCGAAGTGAACTCCATCCTCTTGCCCTGGAAGTTTTCTTGGTCGTACACGGTGATCTGGAACAGAGAGCGAGCTGCCGAGTTGGAAACTGCCCAGCAGCGGCCCCGGGCAATTCAGCTCCTCTTGGGGACGGAGGGTGGCTCCGTCAGGGAGAGCAGAGGCTGCCCCGGGCACCCCTCTGGGCTGGGACACAGCCCCGCACGCCTCCGTGTCCCTGCACCGCTGGCCCCGCCACGCCCTGCCTTGGTGTTGAGGGAGCCGCAGGCTGGCCCCCGCTCCGCTCTCCTGCTCACCCCTGCGGACATCAGCTCCCGGGGCAGCGGTGCCGTCCGGAGAGAGGAGCGGAGCCGTTCTGGGACGGGCGGGTGGCAGGGCTGTGGCTGGCGGTTCTCCCGGCCTCTGCTCCGAACGCTCTAGGGCAAAGAGGATTAACGGGGGAAAGGGCGAGGGGCACCTCCCCGGGGGGCTGCGGCTGAATTCTCCTCTCCCGTGACAGCTCCAGGCTTCGACGGGATGCTCCTCACTTGTGCACGTGTTTCTCCTCTCCCTCTCAGCTCCCTTCTCGACCTGTGGCCCTGGGGCTATCACCGGAGCCCTTGCGGCTGCTCCCTGTCTCGTTCCACAGTGCCCACTGCCCATGCTCACCCTGTCGGCATGGACAGGAGAGAGTCAACAACAGCCAGTGGCTTTTGGGGGGACTCTGTAACTGTCTTTCACGGAATGGCTGCTAAGAGCAGTGCACAGCTGGCTCAGGGTGCTGTGAAGAGCCTTCTGAAAACACCCTGGAGGTATTGCAGCAGGCAGGAGGCACATTCCTCTGGGCAGAGGACTGGGGTGCCTGTTTCCTGTGCCTGTCCCTGCCTTGCTGCCCTCTGTGCAGCTTCTCTGGCCCTGGAGGATGGGCTTTGCCCTTCTCCCTGTTCCCTACCTGCACACAGGGAAAGGTGAAATATAGGGGATGCGAGGACATACCTTCCACGGGCCCATGGGAACAGGCAGAGGGTTTGTCTGAGCCATCTTTGCTACTGGATCGGTGTCTGGACAAGGAAGGAAAAGCCATTTTTACTGCAGCATGTCCCTGTACACCCCTGCTGCCTGCCCACAAGGTTGGGGGACGACTCTGTGCCCACCACCCACGGCCCCTATTCGAGGACAGCTGCCCCACTGCTGGGGACAAGCCACACCAGTCACAGCGAGACCCTCCTGGCAGCCCCAGGATGGGGAAGGGGGCACAGTAAGGGGCTGTGGGACACATCCAAAGCAGGGTGCTCCCATCTCACCACTGCAGTGCCCCTTCCCTCCTCCCTGCCACGGCACGGAGGCTGCGCGCCCACCAGGGCACAGTGCCGAATCCCCCTTTCTCCTTCCCCGAGGCCATCCCACTGCTGGGAAAAACACCCCTGAGCCAGAGCAGGGGGCTTCCCTGGGCACAGGCTGCCCTGTGCCTGGCAGTGTCCATCAGACCCACCCGATCCCCTCTCCCTGCCCGGTGTCCCTTGGGAAGCACGGTGGGCTCCCATGGACAGCCCTAGCTAATAGTGGGAGATGCCAACCGGCGTGCTGTGCCGCTGGCTGCCGGGAGCGGAGTCCCCTCCTATAGAGGGGCTCTCAGCCCCCCTGCCTTCCAGTGGGGTCTTGTGAGCCTGTCTTATGCCATGGGAAACAGCGACAGTCCCTCTGGGTGTCTTTTGCCACCAGGCAGGAGGAAGGGTGTCTGCCCAGCCAGCTGGCAGAGGATGGGTGAGGTGGGAGAGGTGCGCATCGGTCCAGGACTCACCTAGCTCAGGCGGTTACTGCTGCTTCGCCCATGTAATGTTTGCCTACTTCAGCGGCTCAGCTTTTATAGGGTACTGCTGGCCGGGAACCGGTGCCAGCGTTTGCAGAGCCGTCAGCACAATGCTTGCTCTGGCATTGTCCTGCTGATCCCTGGAGATTTCAGCTGCTCATCCCCATGGTCTGAGCCACATTCTTAGGGAAAAAGAAAAAAAAAATTTTGATAATAAAAAAAAAAAAATATTCAGGGTGGCTGTTTGCACAGATAATCTTGGGCACAAATGACTCAACGATTTGACCGCGCTGGCATTTTCCAGGGGCAATGCACCGCGCTGTCACGGGGTGAGCCTGGGGGCTGGCCTGGCCCTGGCGCCAGTTGGCACCGTGGGGACAGCAGGGACACCTCCCCGTGAGACCCTGCGGGTGGTGGGCTCAGCAGGGTGTCTAGCAGGCCCTGTCACTTCGCTTCACCAGCCAAGGCATGTTCTCTGTCACCGTGTTGCTGTGGACACCCTCCTCCCATCACAGGCGAGGAAGGCTGGAGGTGACAACTGGCACCTGGCAGACCCATGTCCCCACAGCCACGCCGAGCCACAACGTTCCACACAGCGCTGCCACCGCTGCAACCCCACACTCAGGACACCTGCCATGGCCTTGGGGAGGCCTCAGCCCTGCGGTGCCCACAGCCACCAGCCCCACAGCCCCCTTCTCATGCGGGGCTCCCGTGGGGCAGACACTGCAGGCCCTGGGGCACCACGGCGGGCACAGCCCAGGCCGTCGGGGGTCACGAGGCGAGCGTGGCGGCTCGGGCTGCTGCCTCAGCGCATGGCTGCCAGCACAATGCTCGCCCGCGTCTGACTGCCCCTTTTGTCTCCCCGCTGGGCAGCCGCGGCCGCACAAAACAAAGCGCCCCGTCAGCGCTGCCTGCAGCACGGCCTGGCGCCCGGCCCGGGGGACCCTGCGGGGACGAGCGGCGGGGTGGCAGCCGACCAGACGGGCCTCGTGGGGCTCAGCGGGGTCCTGGGGGACCCCTGCTGCGAGCAGGGCACTGCCCTGACGGGGGAAGCTGCGGTTTGTGGGGGTCTTTACCTTCTCTGGCTGCTGCGAGATGGGGATAGGGGTGATTACTGGGGGCATCACCGTGACACGGAGCCGTGGGGCTGCACCCCCAAGCTGACAGTACCACCACATCCCAGCAAAACTGGGTCAGGGAATGGGAAGGGCAGGACCGGCTGCCCTCTGCAAGGATGCCAAAATGGGGGGCAGGTGGTGGGATGCTCCTGCAAAGCCTCCCCGGCACTCTCCCTGTGCAGCTGCTGGGGGCATCCTGGCTGAGCGGGGAGGTCAGCTCGGAGCTCACCCTCCAGCTCGCTCCAGCTCCTCGGACATACCCTGGTCACGGCTCCGGCCACCCCAGAGTGTGGAGGCTTTGCCAGGAGCCTGGTGCCACTAGAGGGAGAGCTCAGCCCGAGCAGGTTGGGACATCATCGGCGCATGCGGGTGCACGGTGGGTGTGTGGCACTGCACACCCCGCTGCACCCCACACAGGTACCTGCCTCCCCTTGCAACAGGAAAATTGTCTCACACTGAAAACCACCCCAGAGCAAAGCCTGGAGCTGGCAGCCACCCCAAGCCAGGGGCAAGGTGGGGGGAAAGCCCCCCTGCACAGCCCACACTGGTGATGGCCGGGGATGGGTCACTCTCAGCAGATAACAGGACCCCAGTATGGCTCAGGCTGCTGTGGAGCCCCCAACCCCTCACCCTCCTCACAGTACTGGTGGGGCAGGTGTCCCCCCGTCAAGGACCTGGGGGCACAGCGGTGAGTGCCTGGGGAGCCAATGATGCTGGTGGGTCCACAGGTTGTCTGGAACAACTGGTTTTTCTAGATCCAAGAGACTATAAAAACGCAGTGACCTATTTAGGGAACCCTGCGGTGCTGCAAAACAGATGCTTCCCCTGCCAGCCCAGCTCCAGGCCCTTGCCCTGGCCAGCCATCTGTGTCTGCCAGGGGCACGCAAAATGCCATTGGCACTGGAGCTCTGTCCCGCTTCTCCATAGAAAACCCTGGGCAACACAGACAGTTTCCTTGGATGTGGGATTTCCTGGTGCCTGGGGAGCCCCCTGCCAGGGAGAGCCGCTCAGGGAAACCCAACCTGTTTCTGGCAAAGCCAGACAGGATCAAGTGGACAGGAACAGCTGGTCAGCTTGCTGGAAAACACAGGGTGTTTAGCTCTGGGGATGTGGCAGGAGAGCGGCTCCAGCGGGTGGCTGCTGGCGGCAGGGCTGTGTGGCACTAGGGACCCGGTGCTGTCCCACAGCTCGGCGGTTCCAAGAGGCATCAGCACATCACCACCTGCCCGGTGTGATAAGGAAGCAGGAACTGCCACAGGCTGTAACCAGCTGTTCACCCGCCTGTGCCAGGGAGCAGGGCAGAGGAGCAGACACAAAGTGTGTCCCCTTGCCACTGCAGCTGGAAAGCCCTCCTCAAAGCTCAGTTGGGCTCTGCTGCCCTTCCAGATCACTCAGTTCCATCCCTGCTCTCTGGATGGCTGCGGCTCCCTGCACTTGGTGCCACGTGCCTGGGACAAAGGACAGTGTGACAAAAGCAGGCGGCTGCGCTCACTGCCGCCCCTGCAAGGGCTGCATCTCCTCCACTACTGCATCCCTCAGGCCAGGGCCCAGCCCGGGGCTCCTTGCTCAGCTGCCAGCTTTCTCCGCCGTGCCCCATGTGTCCTGCTCCGCTGCTGCTGTGGGATGGTGTCCTGGGCAGCGGCTGCAGGCTGGAAATCACAGCCAGCTTTACCACCACGAGGGAGAAGGACTTGTGACACCCAGACAGATGTGTCCCAAAAGTGGCTCAGCCTGATGGTAGGAGAGCCAGGACCACATGGCTCAGGCAGCAATGGTAGGATGGCAGCAGGGGTTTGGAGTGGGTCCCCTGGGGTACCTTGGGACAGGGCACTGTCCCTATCATCTCTTTGAGCTTCTCAATCAGAGAACTGGAAAGTGCTTTTGGAAAGAGCTTGTGGATGCCTCTCTCTGGGGTCCCTGCTCCCAAAGCCTCACTCCAGCTTCCTTAGGCCCAGTTGCTCCCACACCGGATAGGAAGGGAGGTCGTCCCAGCACTGATACGGCAGGGCTTATCCTGAAACCATCTGTCCCAGGATTCTTGCTGTGTGTGACATCCCAGAGCTGGACACCAGTGGAAAGGGTGTAACAAAGACTGTGCTGCTGTCACTGCTGGGTGTGCTGGGAGATGCTCATTGTTAACCGTGGGCTGTCTCCTGGACAGAGCAGCCACTGTGCTGTCAGTCAGTCCCTGCAGGCTGACAGCTCTCGCTGGGGACAGGTGCTGAGGGAGAAGCTGCGGAATGGCTCCACAGGCAGCTCTGCCATGGCCAGTTTGGTGTTCCCCGCACTGGGGCCAGCAGGCACCAGTCACCCTGCTCCGGCCGGCAGCCTGGAGCCTTCCCTGTCTGGATCCCTGTTCCTAATGGGATTCTTCCCAAAAGGAGAACCCCAGGAGTGCGTGTGTGCATTGCGGTCTGCGTGTGCCCCCAGTGCGAGCGTACAACACGTGAGTGTGAGGCTCGGGGTGCGTGTGTGTGCGGGAAGTGCCGGCTGGACGGTCACGGTGTGTGACCGTGACACACCGGGGGCTGTGCCCACACCGTCTGCGCGTCTGCGGGGGTTGCGGGCTCACCGCCGCTCCCGGCTGCGTGCGGGCGGTTGGGCCGATCCCAGGTGCGCCCCGGGCCGTGTGTCCCGCTCCGTACGGTGGTCACAGCCGGGGTGGGGGGGTTGCACAGGGTGTGTGGGGCCGTGTCCCCGCTCCGTTCGCTGCTGCCCGGAGCCGCGCCCGGCGCGGCGGGCGGCGCGCGCAGAGCCGGCAGTGCCCGCCCCGGTGGGGCCGCCCCGCCCCGCCCCGCCCCGCGCCGCCGCCGGGGCCCGGCACCGCCGCCGCCGCCACCGGGCCCCGCTCCGCTGCTGCCGCTGGGTGAGTACGCGCCGCCATCCCGCCGGCACCGGCCACCCCCCGCCCCGCGGCCGCCACACCGGCACGCACCGCCCGGCGCGGGGCGGGCCGCGGCTGCATCGCCCCCCCGGCAGGCCGGGCCGGGCCGGGCCGAGCTCCGCCGTGCCCGTGCCCCCGCGGCGTTGCACAACCGCTGTAGGCGGGTGGGGGGGTGCGGAGCCCCTCGGTGCCGCCCCCCGGCTGCGGGGTGCGGGTGTGCGCATGGCTCGCTCTCGTCTCGCAGCCCCCGGTGTCACTCGTGTTTGCATGTGTGTGTCACCTTGCGCAGGGGGTGTTTCTGTGTGCCGTGTCCCTGTGTGTCCCCCCTGCGGGATGCCCTGTGTCAGGTGCTCCGGGTTGGGTACCCCAGCGCTCGCTGCGGGATTCCCCAGGGCCAGCCCTGCTTCCAGGGAGATCCCGCTGGCCTGGGCCTTTCCCACACCACCGGGGAGTTGCATCCAAAGCCATTAGCCTGGCTCGCCACTAACCACATCTCTGCTGGGGCTGGTGCCACTGGCACCTGAGGCACCTTTTTGGAGTGACAGGGGTGGGTGGCACTCGGCGAGCTGCCGTGCTGGGGGTGCTGGGGGGCTCACAGGGCTGGGGCCACCCCAGCACCTGTTAATTTTCCCAGAGAGGAATATATGGAGCGTCACACAAGGGCTGGGAAGTGTGTCTATCCCTAAGTCGTGTGGTTTCCAGCCGGCCTGTGAGATGCAAATTGTCTGGTCAGCGAGTGCCAGAGCTAAACTTAGGGCAATTACAGGAAAGTGTGGGCACATGGCAATGTATTCCTACACCCCAAGGCTGGCCCTGGCACTCTGGCACTGGAGGACCCCTGTTCACTGCCCCATCCCAGTCAGGATGTGTTCCCACGGCTGAGTGTTCCCACAGCACCTGAATCAGCCCTGGACTTTGCCCACTGACGAGCTGTGGCTCAGCCCTTCACCTTTGCCATGGGCTGGGCCAGGCAGGCCATCAGGCTGTGAATTTGGGGCCAGAAAAGGGTGATAAGTGAGGTGTGCACCCTGTGCTGAGGGGGCTGCAACCCATCTGAGCCCCCAGCTGGTCTTGGAACCACGTCCCACCTGGCAGCCCAGCTAAGATCCTGCCCCACTACCTCTGGCTCTACCCTGTAAGACCTCTTGAGCTGTGTCATTCCCCAGCTTTGAGGCAAGGCACCTTGCACAAATGCTTGCACCCCATGCACCCTCCTGGCCTGGGGTGACCCCTCATAACCAGTCTGGGTCCACTTTGTTGTTAAGACATGGGGTTCCTGCAGCAAGAGGGCCTGAAATCCTGTTCTGGGGAGAGCCTGGTGGCATCTCCTGGCTGTGACTCAGGTAGATCCGGGATTGTTTTCCTCTTGACGCATTCCAGTGTTGTCCATAAGGGAAGGCACTGCAGAGAGATTTGGAAACCCCCTAAATTTCCTTGTTCTGTGGAAAACTTGTGTCCAGCAAGGAGCCATCACGCAGGTCAGCTCTCATTTGGCCTGCGTAGGAGGTGGCCTGGCTGCTCGGAATCGCTGCCAGCAGCTCCTGTTCCCTGGCACGGCATCATCCCTTCCTGGCTGGGCACAGCCAGGGCATGGGGTACCCCAACACAGTGTGCCCAAGGAGGCGACAGCCGCCAGTTCCTGTGCCAAAGTGACGTGAGAGCACAGCCCTACTGCTGGCATCAGGGAGCAGAGCAGGGAGGGCAGGCGACCGTGAAACTTGCTGTGCAGGTCCCTGCGCGGGAGTGTGTCGGACGAGATTGCGTCTCGAGGAGGGAAGGAGTGGCTGGGAGTTTCAGTGAACGCCTTCCTCCCTGCCTGGAACTCCCCAGAACCCTGGCAGGGACGTGGGGGCTCATGGCTGTGCTGGGGGGACATCGGGGAAGCTGCATCCAGCTCCTGCTTGGGTGGCTCGGAGAGGACTTTTGGCTTGGGGAGTGTTGAGATGCGTTTCCCTTTCTGCCATCTGGCCCTTGCAAGGTGACGTTCTCATCGTTCTCCAGCCCGGTGTCACAACAGCATCCTAGCGTGCGATCCCAGAGTAGCATTCTAGCGTGCCTGGCCTGCAGCTCTCCCTTCCCTGTCACGGCTCATGCATGCCACTGCCCCAAACACGCCTGGCCAAGGGGAGCAAGCCCGGGCTGAGTCAGGAAAGGCGTGTTGGGTGGGAATCAGGAGCGAGGAGACACTCGGCAGCCACTTCCTTCTCACGGCATCGGGCTGGAGGCTTCTTGGGGAAAAGGCAGCAAACCACAATGGCATTCCACACGGGCTGGGGGCATCAGTGGAGGGCGGATGCTGCGGTCCTCTCCCCAGCCCACAAAAGTCCTGTCGCCCTGCCCCACTGCTGCCTATTGTGGCCCTGAGTGGGGCACACGTGGCTGCAGCAGTGGCTGCCAGTGCTGCCTGATTAGCGATGCAGCTGGGAACGCTGTTCCCCCTTTTTGTTGAGCGTACAAAGGCTGGGAGGCAGCCTGTGTGCCGGGAGAGAAACCACCGAGGACAAAGAGTGCGCTGGCCGCCTGTCTCCCGGTGCTGTGGGTCTAACCAGCATCTGCCTGGCGAGTGGCTCTGCTCCCAAGGGACCCCCAGGAAGGACCCCAGCAGCCCCCTCCCTGCCGTGGGGTGAGCACTGGGTGCTCCCAGGGGTGCAGCCCTTTTGTAGAGCTTCAGGGATGCCCAGGCAGCTGTAGCACGTGTCACACAGCAGGGACAGGAACAGGTGCAGGTGGTTCCTGCCCTGCCATTGTCTGTGCTGAGGCCCTGGCATGGGGGAGCAGTCTCCAGGATGGCATGGCCACGGTGCTCTTTGTGGCAGCACCTGCTGTGGGTCATGAGAAGGAGCTGTGCTGTCCCCTGGCTCGGGTCAGTGATCACCCTGCAGACAGCAGTTCTGACAGAGAAGAAAGGAAGTGGGCTGTTTTCATGTGTTTTGGGGCCCTGCCCTGCCCAGGTCCTGCTGTGGGTCTGGGTAAAGCCCCAGGTGCTGCAGGGAGGGCAGAGCAGCCAGAGCCCCAGGACTGGGTGGTGTGGGCACAGCTGTGACAGCCCCTCTGACCTCGTCCCTCAGGCTGCTTCCCCTCATTGTCTCAGAGGTATCACCCAGAGCCAGCACTGCCATGGCTTGCAGGGCTCTGTCCTCATCTGCCCTGTGGCCAGGCCTCTCCTGGGCACGTGTGCTCCTGTCCTGGCCCCGAGGGACATCAAGGTTCAGGGAGTTCCCTGCCATCCCTGCATGGCTTTGTCAATGGGAAAAGGGCTTTCCCTTGTCCCACTGGGTGTGTTCAAGGGCAGTGGAGACCATGTGCCCTTGCAGGGGGATGGTCCAGGCAGTGATGGTGATGCAGTAGTGATGCTGTGCTGGAGCCAAGGTGCAGCTTGGCACAGCACAGCACATCCATACAGCCCAGGCAGAGCCTGCACTCCCACCGTGGACAGCGCTACCCATCCCTAGAGCCACCCAAACTTTGTCCCCACACCCGTTGGAGATCTCTAAAGCAGATGCTTCAAACGTGAGGAGCTTTCCTGTTGTCCTTTGTGCTGAGGTTAAGTTCCTGTGCAGTTTCCTGCCCTGTTATATATAGCTGTCAGCCCGTCCCGTGGGCTCTGCCAGCCGCCTGTTCCACTTTGGAGTTGTTTATCCGCAGCCCAGGCACTCAGTGGAGGCTGGGGGGGATGGGGGTACCTCAGGGGCAGAGGAGTCCTATAGCACCCCGTGCAGGGTGAGACTGTGGGTGCCTGCAGGCACTGGGTGTCCCCAGACACTGGGTGCACATGGGGTTTTCCAAGAGGGAGCTGGGTTTTCTGCCCAGCCGTAGTTTTCCCACTGGAAGCCGGGTGCTCCCCCTGCTCTGCGCGGGATGCCCGAATGAAAGAGCGACTGTTCCTGGAGGTCACCAACAGCGTCATGAGCCTCTATGTCACCCTGGCTAAAATTAGACACTGATCAGTGTTGGGAGGGATGTGATTTTACAGGTTCCTGTTTATTAGAGCAGCCTTCGCTCCAGGCCATGTTTCCGGCTCCTCCCTGGTGGGGACACTGCCCACGGCAGCCCCTGTGGTTTGCAGTGGCCAGAGCCAGGATGAGCAGCAGAAAGGCCTCTGTTTCCTCAACAAGGGGCTTTTGAACAGCAGGCAGGACGTTGGTGGCTGGATGGGATATGGGATTTTACCGTGGGGAATGTCCCTGCCCGCAATAACTGCTGCAAAAGCCACCGGGATATTTTCTTCCCTGCCTGCCCATGCTGCTCCAAAAAGGCTCCTGAGCTGCTGAGGGTCTTGCCTGCAGTCAGCCCCAGTGCCAGGCACTGCCAGGCTTCTGGGCTTCTTCTGGGGCAACCCCGAGGGTATAGGGCTATCTGTGTTGCACCCCTGGGGCTTGGTGCCCAGCGAGGGCCAGGACACATTGACTGGGGCAGTCTCAGCCCTGTGGTGCTGCAGTCCCCAGGGAGGGTGGGAATGCTGGAGCTGGGGGGTGGCAGCTGGGGTGACCAGTGGGGTGGATGGAGGGGTGGTGGGAGGGTGTTGGCCATGCTGCTCTCTGACAGCACTCTTGTCTGTCCTTCTGCACAGGCGGCTGTGCCGTGACCAGCGCCCCAGCCCAGTGTCCTGCCGTGGGGGCAAGAGTGCCCCCGAGCCCCCACCCACCATGTTCAACCTGATGAAGAAGGACAAAGAGAAGGATGGGGCCCGGAAGGAGAAGAAGAAGGAGAAAAAGGAGCGAATGTCAGCAGCTGAGCTCAAGAGCTTGGAGGAGATGAGCATGCGCCGGGGCTTCTTCAACCTCAACCGGGCCTCCAAACGGGACTCCAAGACACGCCTGGAGATCTCCAACCCCATCCCCATTAAAGTGGCCAGTGGTTCCGAGCTGCACCTCACAGATATTGACTCTGACAGCAACCGGGGCAGCGTCATCTTGGACTCAGGCCACCTGAGCACGGCCAGCTCCAGCGACGATCTCAAAGCCGATGATACCAGCTTCAAGGGCTCGGTGCTGCAGCGGGCAGCCAAGTTTGGCTCCTTGGCCAAGCAGAACTCTCAAGTGATTGTCAAACGCTTCTCCTTCTCCCAGAAAAGCCGGGATGAGAGCACCTCAGAGACCTCCACACCCTCTGAGCACTCGGCAGCCCCCTCTCCCCAGGTGGAGGTGCGCATGCTGGAGACCCCGCTCGACAAGCAGGGGGCTCCCCCTGGACAGCCCTGCACCCCTCCCAGCACTTCCCTGCATGCCAGGGTGCCGGAGCTCGTCGGCAAGAGATTCCCCGCCGAGCTGCGGCTGCCCGCCCTGGTGCCCCCCCAGCCCCCCAGCCCACGGCAGCTGGAGCTGCAGAGGCGCAACACCGGCGATTTCGGCTTCTCCCTGCGCCGCACCACCATGCTGGACCGGGGCCCCGACGGGCAGGTGTACCGGCGCGTCGTGCACTTCGCCGAGCCCGGAGCCGGCACCAAAGACTTGGCCTTGGGCTTGGTGCCGGGAGACCGGCTGGTGGAGATCAACGGGCGGAACGTGGAGAACAAATCCCGGGATGAGATTGTGGAGATGATCCGACAGTCGGGGGAGACGGTGCAGCTGAAGGTGCAGCCCATCCTGGAGCTGAGTGAGCTGAGCCGCTGCTGGCTGCGGGGCGGCCAGGGGACACGCCGTGCTGCCTGGGATGTGAGTAACGCCGCCCCGCCGCGGGCACTGCCGGGGCTCTGCCAGCGTCCTCACGGGGGTGTTTGGGTTGGCAGGGGCCGTGGGAAACAGCGGGTGCCGCGGCTGCTCCAGCCAGGAGCGATGCACAAGGAGGAGTGGGAGGCTGTGGTTGGGATGCAGTGGCGATGCATCAGGTCTTGCAAATCATTGCTGGTGGGTTTTGCCCCTCAAAGGAGCTCAGGGTGCTGTTGGGTTGAGTTTTCCTCCTGCCAGAGGTGCCACAGGAGAGCCCAGCTCTGCGTGGCCTGCGGGAAGTCTGTCCCCATCTCTTTGCTGACGGAGCACAGTCCAGCTGAGAAGGGAGCTTTGCTCCTCACTGCCAGGAAATTCCAAAGGCTACTTTGCAGAAGGACACTGCCTCCTCCACTGCCCACGCTGGCGTCCCCCGCTGGGATCCTCCCCGGGGACTGGGGCAGGCACACAGTGCGCCAGGGGCCGGGCGCTGCTGGCGGCGTGCGCAGCCCTGCGTACGCGGCTGCTACTGCTGCTGTATAAATAGAAACTTAATGGCTGGGTGACCCACATCCCTCATGCCTGCTGCCCAGCACTGCTGACCCTGCCATGGGCTAACCAGCGTCCTGGCCAGCCGGGCACCCCAGCAGAGCCCCACAGATGCCAGCAACCTGCAGGGCTGGACCCCCTCCATGGTGGCAGGGGGTGCAGCAGCATGGCACGTTTTGGGGTATTAGTAACTGGACTTGTTTAGTGTATTTTTAAGCCTTCCTTGGGGGAGGAGGGTGCCTGCGCCTGCAGAGCAGGTTGCTTGCACTGGGGACAGCCACCCTATGCATGGCGAGGCTCTGTGCCTGCGGGATGGTGGCCAGGATGGAGTGAGGGTGACCGCAGGGCTCCACGTGCTCCTGGAGCAGATGCCGGCGCTGCGGGATGGAGTCTGCGCCAGGGCAGAGCCGTGGCTTTCCCGCAGCTCCTCCCCGGAGCCCTGCGGGCGTCACCGGGCACTGCTGGCTGTGTAACCCCGCTGGGATAACCCTGTGTGGGCACGGCTGTGGCGGTGTCACAGCGCCAGGTGTGTGTCGGGTGTCAGCACACACGGAGCCAGCGAGGAGCTGCTTGTGCCTTCCAGGAGCAGCGGGCTGGGCTGGCAAGGGGGAAGAGGAGACAGCGGTGCCCTTGGGGCTGCATGAGAGAGGCTGCAACATGCAGCCTTCTGCCAGAACATGGTGTGGTTTGATGGCATCAGCCGGTGGGAGCTGGCCAGAGGGCTGGCAGTGACTGTGTCGTGGGGTTGCCACTGCAGCACAGGCACCTCCAGGTGCCTCCTCCTCTTGCCTGGTGCACCAGAGTGACACACTGTGGCTCTGCTGGAAGCACAGAGTGGGGTGCTGGCTGCAGTTGGGGGTCCCTCACACAAGGTGCTGGCGCACAGGGAGGCCCAGCTCTCCCCCAGGCCCCACTAAGCTCCCTGGAACGTTTCTGGTCCTAATTTAAATAAAAATTATCCTTTTTGAAACAGGAAATTATAGACATATTTTGGGCTGTTGCTCTGCAAGCCCCTCCCCAGCTGGAGTAGGATGGTGCTGGGCTTTCTGTGCACCACGGGGATTTAACCACATCACTGGGTCACCCTTGTCCCCACGGACCCAGCTGGGCAGTGGCAGCACCCTCTGTGTCCTGGGGGGCTGTCAGTGCTGTGGGGTGATGGGGTTCCAGCTGGTGTCACAGCATTTGGTCTGGGGTGAGACCCCTTCCATGTCCCAGCCTTGCTCCCAGTGTGGGGCAGCCGGGCTGGCTCGGCTCCACACTCCTATTTATTTATTTACTGGAGAAATTCCTCAGGCAGGGCCCAGGCATGCGCCGGCCCAGCAGAAATATTCCAGAAACGCCTCTGACTGCTCTGGTGCTTCAGCAGGGCCATGGGCATCCAGCCACTGTGCTGGCCAACCTTGTGTGCCACTGTCCACAGGCACCCAGGTCCCTGCAGGTTGCTGTCCCCAGGGTGCAAGGCCACTGTGCCATGGCGTGGCTGGATTCCCCATGTTCCACCAGGTTGGGAGTGTGGGACTCTCATCATGTTGGAGGCACTTTTATAATTTTTCCGTGCTTGGGAATTTCTTTGTCTGGCTCTTTTTCTGCTCTCACTGAGGGGTTGGTGCTGCTGGGGTATCCCAGTGTGGGGGGTCCTGGGAGGGGGCTTGTATCCAGTGGGCTCAGCCATGGGCCAGTGTGTGCCTGCTGAATTTCCTGGCTTAGGAATGAGAGAAATATGCTGGCCAGGCAGAAATGCTGCTGTCACCAAACAGCTGGGCTGGACATCCCAGTGGAGGTGGCTGCATGCTTGTCCTACCTGGGGACACCGGTGTCACTGCAGACACTCTCTGCTGTGTTATACCAGCTCTACCAAGGGTGTTTGGTGTGGCCTGTCCCTCGTGCATTGGGGTGTGCCACCTTGTGCAGGATGTCCCCCTTCTTCCTCTGGGAATGTTTTTTCACTCCGGGCACATCTGTCTCTCTTCAGTTGGGCAGGGGTGCTCAGCTGCCAGCTGGGGTCCCAGTGTGCCATGCCTGTGCCACCACTGCTCCTCCATGCCACCAGCATGCCTGGCTCCCTGCCACCAGCTCCTACCAGCAGCCCCTGCACGGGGAGACCCCCGACCCCTGGCCCCTTGTCCACTGCCTCACTCCTGCTCTGTCCAGGGAGACCTTGGACTTCCAGAGGCAGCTTTGCCATGAAAACATCTTTACCATGGGCTGCTGGGGTGCTGTCTGTCCCCAGGAACATTCTGGGGGGATCTCATGTTCATGGGAAAGCCAGAGGAGGAGCAAGAAGTGTCAGGGTTGCACTGCCTGGCACGCCGGGGTGTGGATTGTGCCATCCTTCGAGGCACAGAGCCCTCCCTGGCTCCCCCAGCTCCACAGCTGCTCTTGGCCCAGAGGTGTTTCCTCTGGTGGACGGAGGCCGGGCAGTTCCCCCCGCAGCAGAGCCCACATCACTTCCTCTGGCAGTGGCGGCAGTGACGGTGCTGGTGGCGAGGCCCCACTGCTGGCGTGTCCCCCCCAGCTCTCCCTCCGGCTGCTGCTGCGCCGGCAGGGCCCTCGCATTCCTGGGCTATTTTTAGGGTGGCCCTATCAGCCCAGCTGTCCCTGCTGTCCCTGCTGCCGGCCCCACTAGTGCCTCTCCCGTGCAGTGCCGCGCTCGCCCCGGTGGAAACGCTGCTCCTGGCTCCCTCCGGTAAGGTGGGGACCCCCGGCGTGGCCAGCACAGCTTGGGGGAGCACGAGAGGGGGACGTGGGAGACTGTGCTGGTGCTGGGATTGGAGATTGAGAGGCTGAACCCCACCCCTGGGGCGCTTTGGGGTTGTTTGTTGTGGGGACCTCGTGGCCGGTGCTCTCTGGAGACCTTTGTGGCAGTGCCAGGCTGCTTGGAGCTGCGAGTGCTGCGGGCAGAGGGTTTGGGGGTTCTGACCCACAGGTGGGTTTGTCTCCAGGCTCTCATGCTCAGTATGTGCTCCTAGGCACTGGCATTTTACACCATGGTGCCAGTTTTGGGGGGACAAGGGACCCTCAGGGATGTACTCCCAGACTGCTGGGTTGCTTTGGTGACCAGGTGCTCCCCTGTGCCCACAGACACAACTGGGGTTGTAGAGTGGGTGCCATCCAGGGCAGCGGGTCCCACCAGAGCTGCCTGGCTGCTGGCACGGGGTCAGGCTTAGAATAAACCCAGTCTGTCAGGGCAAGCAGGGAGCTGGGGCAGAAAATATCCCTTCCCTCACCCTGGCATCTGCTTACCACAGTGGACTGACCTGCTTGGGGGAGCGGGGCCACAGTCCTGCAGCCTGACTAAGGGGGTTTTTTTAACACAGTGAGTTTTTCTGGGTCTCAGACTGGTCACCTGTCTGTCCCCAGAGCCCCTCCTGTGGGCACTGTTTATATGCTGAGCAGGTCCAGGTGGGCTCAGACCCCCATTCTTGCGGATCCCAGGTGGGGAAGGGCACGTGCCCGTACCCTGTGCCATGGTTTGGCGTTCTGTGTGCTGTCCCCAGTCCGTCTCACCTCTCCCTCTCTCCCCAGCCAGGGCTGCGGCTCCATGAGACATCACCATGGCGTTCTCATCCCGGTTTGCGTTCTGGGAGCAGAAGGGAAGTCTCTCTTGCATGTTTGCCTGTGCCCCATGTTTGGGTCACGCTGCTGACCAGCTCCCCCAGCTTGCCCAGTGCTGGCACCATGTTTGGAGCAGCACTCCCAGCCTCACTGTGCTGCAGTGACAGGGGCTGTGCTGGGCAATCAGGAGCTTGGCCAGGGCTGGGGTCACCAACACAGCCATGCATGTGATCACTAACACCATCACTAACGGCTTTGCAAGTGTCTGGTGCAGCCCCTAACACAGTGTGAGCCACCCCAGAGCCACCTGCCAGCCAGGAGCTGCGGTGTGATGGCAGCAGTTGGGGTGCGTTGCCCACAGGATGCACCACACACTGCCACTGCAGTGTCACAGCTGAGTCCTGGCACTCAGAGACACAGCTCAGGGCAGGGTTTGTCTGCCCACCCCCCCAGAGGCCCCTGGTTTCCCCGGGTCAGCAGGGATCTGGCATGTCCCACGTGCGGCTGCTGCAGAGATTAGCTGGTGACACTTAAAACGTGCTGTGACACCGGGGGGGGGGTGGCATGTAGAGTGACAGAGCCCTGCAGGAGGGGTGGTGGGACTCTGAACCACCTCCCTCACTGGCTGCACGTGGTGAGAGGGGCCAGGCCAGGCAGGCAGAGCACATACCTCTCCCACCTTTGGGGTTTGCCATAACCAGGGTGCATCTCTGTGCTTCACCCCCGTTTTTTTGGCTGATGGGAAGCCTGGAAGGACACATGTCCTTGTCCCTGCAGTGGGCTGCAAATTTGGGCTGGCATGGAGTGATGGTCCCAGGGGTTTTCCAGCAGCAAGGCCCCACAGTGGGCTGAAACATGCTCCTCTTGTTTGTCTGACCCTCAGGTCAAGGACGAGGATAAATCTTTAGCTGTGAAAAGACCCGTGAAGGAAGACGGGGCTGTAAGTGTCACAGGGCATGGGCAGGGTGGAGCTGTTGGGGATGGGCTCATCCTTGGTGGGAACAGCCCCTGTGACAGGGCCTGGGGACACCATGAAGTGTCATGGGCTTAGTGATGCTCTGAGCACTGAGTTTTATCCCCATGCTGACAGCCTGAGGGTTGAAAGGTTTGTGGGGCAGGGAGGTCAGCACTGCTCCCTGCCCTGGGATCCATTGTGGGGCTGTAGGTTGGTGGGGAAGGGTGCTGTGTCCCTAGTGCTGGGGTCTGGCCAGGAGCTGTGCTCCATGGCCAGGCAGAGCCCTGGGCAACACCACGTCCCGAGGAGCAGTGGAGGCTGGAGCTCCACTCACACTGGTGTGTGTCATTGTGGCTGCAGTCAGAGAGCCCAAAGGACGCAGCATCGGCACCTCTGAAAGCTGAGACCCCAAAAGCTGAGCCTGCGAAAGCTGAGCCCCCAAAACCTGAGCCTGTGAAGAGCCCTGAACCCGTGAAGAGCCCTGAGCCACCTCCTGGGAGAGGGAAGAGCCCAGAGCCAGTGCTGAACGGGGCAGCTGTGAATGGGCTGGAGGGCCCGGCCACCGAGGCACAGGGAGATGATGGTCAGGGGCTGTCCCGCCGCAAGGTGGTCCGGGTGGTGCGCAAGGTGGTCCGCAAAGTTCTGCCAGGGGAGGACACTGGCAGTGCCAAGGAGCCAGGCCGAGATGCCAAGTCTCCTGAGCCAGTGCCACCCCCAAGGAAGGAGGAAACAAGCCGCAGCAGTGTCCCAGCTCCCCCAGCCCCGCCGCCTCCCCCCACCACGGTGCCTTCAGCCAAGCCGGAAGCCAAGGATGAGATCTCAGAGGGGCTCAAAACCCTCATGGCAAAGGGCAAAACCAAGGAGCACCGGCCACGGCTCCGGCTGGGGGACAGGCAGGAGAAGTCCCGTGAGCCAGCTGGTGGGGACACAAAGCTGTCCCCGTCCCCGGGCGCTGAAGCCAAACCAGAGCCACCAGTGCAGCTTTTGGGAGGGAAAGCGGAGCTGGCAAAGGCTTCTGCTCCGAAACCCACGGCCCTGGAGAGGCACAAGGTACTGGAGTGTGCACAGCTGGGGATGCTCTGACCTGGCAGGGGGTTGTGCCCCCAGTGCAGCATGGTGTGAGCTCACCTGCATGGTTTGCAGTGGTTTTGAGATGTGTGGTGTGGGTGGGAGTCACTTTTTTGGGGCGGTCGTGTGTGCTGTGGCCACTCCATCATGCTGCCCCTTGTCTCCCCTCCATTTCATGTGGAGAAGAAGCTGCAGACCAGTGAGAAGCGGCCGACCCCTGTGAAAAATGTCCCGGCTGCTCCCCAGCAGGTGTGTAGGAGTGGTGACCCATGTCCCTGGACACTGTGGGTACACGCTGGTACCCAATTGTGCCTTCATCCTGGGACCCACCCCAAGCACTCATGGACTGCAGGGCTGGGAAAGCCTTTGCAATGGCCCTGCTGGTGTCCATGTGCCAGGGCTGTGAGGGCTGGGGGGCAGCTGGCTTGGGGCTAATGGTGCTCTGCCTCCAGGCTGCCCCTGGCCCTGCTTCCCCTGGCCCGGTATCCCTGCTGAGCCCGTCTGAGGAGGCGCAGCTCCGGCTGGAGAGGATCTTCACCACTTCTGTAATTCCAGAGGTTTTGGTGCTTGTGTGTCGCCTTCCCAGGGACAGGGAGGCATGGGCAGTGTGTGGCTGCCCAGGACGTGCCATGTGCTCTGCACACGGTGACTGTATCCCTGTGTTTGGCTGCCAACCCCGTGGTCCATTTCTGGGTGGCACTGGCAACAGGGAATGGATGACCAGGGCTGTTGGTGGGTTTGGGGATCATTGCCCAGACATGCTGAGGATGGGGAACTGCCAGCATCCCTGTAGTGCACACTGTGGTGGCTGGGATGGATGATGTCCTGGTGGTGCTGTGTGATCATGGCCATGCTAGGGCCCTGTGCCTTGTCAGGATGCTGCTTCTGCTCTATGCCTCTCACCCCCTCTCTCCTTTCTCTCCTCCTTCCTTGCTGCCGTTAGCTGGACCCCACCACCTCCGCCTCGGCACCCAGCCAGGTACTGTACCCCTGTCCTCAGGAGCCCTCTGCCTCCACCAGCGACCCCCCGCCATCCTCTGTCTGCCGCTGGGCTGGCGTCTGCGCCCGCGCCTCGTGCTGGAGTGTAAGGCTTTCCCCATCCCACCCTGCTCCCTGGGCTGCCGTGGGGCCGGCGGGTGCCAGGGCAGCCGGGGCTGGGTGCCTCTCCCCTCCCCAGCGAGGTCATGCCGGGAGGCCAGATGTACCAGGAGGGTTCTCTCAGTGGAGGTGGCACAGCTGGGGCGGGCAGGGGTGTGGAGCAGGGTATGAAGGGGCAGAGTGCTGGCACAGGCAGGACGCATGGCTTGTGCTGAAGCAGCTGTGGCACGTGGTGCTGGCGGAGCTCAGAGCGGGGTCAGTGCAGTGACCCCCAGCCCCAGGGCTTTGGCAGCATGGCCTCGTGGCCAGTGTCATTCCCAGCTCTGTGTCTGTCCAGAACTGCACTGGACTTGCCACCCCACTGTCCACAGTGGTGGCCGTGGCACGAGGAGTGCCCGCAGGGCTTGGCACGGCGGTGCTTTGCCTCCGCTCACTGCCCCTCGCCTCTTTCCGTGCTGTGTGCGGGGCAGGGCTGAGCCCTTCTCGCCTTCACTGCCGTCTCTCGGCCTCGCCAGGGTCCAGCGGACGATGCGCCGACAGCTCCCCTTGACCCCGTCCCTGCTGCAGCTCAGGTTTGGCTTTGGGGCTCGTCCTGCTCTCCTTGTTCCAGGGACATCCCCACTGTGCTGGCCACCAGCCTGTCCCGTGTCAGAGCCCTGTGCCACGTCCTGTGTGCCTCCATTACACGCCTCAGTGTGTCCTGTGTCCCTGCAGCATGTCCCTGCAGCATGTCCCCATAGCATGTCTGGTGTCCCTGCATCCTGACACGTGGCTGGCATGGGTGCCTGCTCTCAGGGCTGTGGTTTGGGAGCTTGGCCCCTCCAGGCTCCCCCGAGGTGGCTGTGGTGAATGTGTCGGGGGGTCACTGTGTCTTTGTGTCTGCCCCAAGCTGTGACAGGACCCTGGTGGTCTCTGCAGCCCTACGCCCACTGCGGTCCCCAGCAGACAAACCAGGGGCACGTGCTGGGAGGGTTTGTGGCTTGTGGAGGTGGCCTGGCTGTTCAGCACATGGCCCTGTGGCCAGTCAGCCCTGCTCCTTCCAGCCCCAGGAATGAGGGGAAGGGGTGAGACAGGCCAGGGGGGCAGGTCACCACAACCTCTCCACATCTGCTGTCTCACAGGCCAAGTCAGAGGAGCAGATAGCAGCTGAAGAGGCCTGGTACGAGACCGAGAAGGTGTGGCTGGTGCACAGGGATGGCTTCTCCTTGGGTGAGCCAGGGGCACTGCTGGGACACAGCACCCCATCCCTCCTGTGGCTCAGCGAGCCTCCCTGACCCCACTGCGGTGTCCCTGGGGGCTGCCAGCGTGGCCCCTCTGAGTGCCCTGTGACCCTCACAGGCAGCCAGCTGCGGCCAGAGGTGGGCAGTCCCCTCCCCGAGGGCAAAGTGAAGGTGAAACTGGACCACGATGGAGCCATCCTGGAGGTGGAGGAGGATGATGTGGAGAAGGTAGGGCTGCAGGGTGAGGGCCAGCGGGGCAGATCCCCGTTCCCTGCCTGACCTGCCCCACCTCAACCTCGCTGACAGGCAAACCCCCCGTCCTGTGACCGTGTGGAGGACCTCGCCAGCCTCCTCTACCTCAACGAGTCCAGCACACTGCACACGCTGCGCCAGCGCTACGGTGGCAACCTCCTGCACACCTACGCCGGGCCCACCATGGTCATCATCAACCCGCTGAGCTCCCCCTCCATGTACTCTGAGAAGGTGACGCTGTTGTGGGGGGACACCGGAGGGGACAAGCAGCTGGCACCGCGCAGAGGGTGTGGAGGGGGTAGCAGAGCGCTGACTCTCCCCGTCTCCATCAGGTGATGCACATGTTCAAGGGGTGCCGCAGGGAGGACACCTCCCCGCACATCTACGCGGTGGCGCAGGCCGCGTACCGCAGCATGCTGATGAGCCGCCAGGACCAGGCCATCGTCCTGCTGGGTGCCAGCGGCAGCGGCAAAACCACCAACTGCCAGCACCTGGTCCAGTACCTTGCCACCATCGCTGGCAGCACCGGCAAGGTCTTCTCCGGTGAGTCCCTTTGTGGGTGTCCCTTTGTCCTGCCTGCACACACCCCTCGCTTTGTGGTCACAGCCCCACGCACGTGGCAGCGGCCGAACACGCGCCAAACGGGCTGGCACTGCGTCACGCCCGTGCCTTTGCCGCGCTCCTGGGGCTGCTGCGGTGCAAGGGAGCACCTGCCCAACCGGCTCTGGCCCCCTGCCCACCGCACAGCCCCTGCACTGCCCCGCTTCTCTTCCCGCAGCGGAGAAGTGGCAGGCTCTCTACACCATCCTGGAGGCTTTTGGCAATAGCAGCACCGGCATGAATGGCAACGCCACCCGCTTCTCCCAGATCATCTCTCTGGACTTCGACCAGGCTGGGCAGGTGGCGTCTGCCTCTGTACAGGTGAGGGGACCAGGGTGGTCCCCCCAGCATAGGAGCTGGTCCATCCTTGCCAGCGTGGCTCCCTGTGGTGTGGGAGCCAGTCCATCCTCACACAAGTGTTGTCCAGAGAAGCTGTAACTGCCCCATCCCCTGTGGCAGGGTTCAAGGCCAGGTTGGACAGGGCTTGGAGCAACCTGGGATGGGGGGAAGTGTCCTTGCCCATGGCAGGGGTTTAGAACTCCTTGATCTTTCAGATGCCTTCCAGTCCAAACCATTCCATGATTCTCCTGGTGTTTCCTACACTGCAAGCTCTGCCACAGATCCCCAGTCATGCTCGCAGTGCTCAGCAGCCTGCCATCCTGCTCTCATCCTTGTTCACACCCAGATCAGATGGGCTCCCTGTCCTTGCTGAGTTAGTCCCAAAAACAGGGGATGTGTCTTCCAGACACCTCTCTGCTGTGATAGCAGCAGAGCCCTAAAAATCCAGGAGACATACTCTGTGCTCTTCACCAAGGAGAGATGCTCATGGGCTGCTTGGGTGATGTTTGCATTCACATGATGCCCTGCAGTGGGAGGGAGACCCTCACATCTCTGTGAGGACCCTGGGCAGGCAGCAAGAATAAGGCTGGGGTGGGCTGGGGGGTCTTGGTGGGATTGGAGCACTTGGGGACAGTTCCCAACTGTCCCACCTCTGCCAGACACTGCTGCTGGAGAAGCTGCGTGTGGCCCGGCGCCCGGCCAATGAGACCACCTTCAATGTCTTCTACTACCTGCTGGCCTGCTCTGACAGCACCCTGCGGTGAGCTGGGGGGATGGCACGGCCTCCATCGTGGGGGTGTCCCTGGGACCTCCCCCATGGGGCCAATCGTGGTGTTTATCCCTGCAGGACTGAGCTTCACTTCAACCACCTGGCAGAGAACAATGTCTTTGGCATCGTGCCCCCCTCCAAGGTTGGTGTTGTGGGGGGTGTAGGGGAAGATGAGGGTCTCTGGCCCCTTTGAGTGCAGGGGGATGCGGAGCTAGGCTCCCAAACCAGTGGCTCCTCTTGTTTTCCACAGCCGGAGGAAAAGCAGAAGGCAACCCAGCAGTTCAGCAAGCTCCTGGCAGCCATGAAGGTGATGGGCATCTCAGGAGATGAGCAGAAAGCCTTCTGGCTCATCCTGGGGGCCATTTACCATCTGGGAGCTGCCGGGGCAACCAAAGGTAACAAACTGGGAGCCATTAACCAGGGGAGGTTTGAGACTGATGCATGTGGGGGGTTCCATGGGCATCTTGCAAACAGCTTGCAGTGCAGCCAAGCCCTGGGGGAGAGGGTGGGAGGCTGTGTTGGCTCAGGGACAGTGCCCTGCCACCCTGAGTGCTCTGGGGTACCCAACTTTGTCCCCACAGTCTGGGTGGTCTCATTAACTGCTGGGAATTGAGCATGGTCAGACCCTGGGCTGGCCCCTGCCAACTTGGGGGAGTGGGGGCCTGGGTGGAGGCAACTGGGGGAGTGTCCCCCATTCCCAGTGTAACACCTTTCCCTCCGTCCTCGCAGACCCACTGGCAGATGGAGCTGGTAATGGGAGTGGGGAGGGCTCTGCTCTGGGGGGTGCCATGCAGTGCTTATTTGGAGGCTGAAATGGGGACTTGGGATGCTGTTGGTGTGCTGGGACCAGCCTTGACCCTGGCTGGGTCCTGGCAGCCCCAAATTTGCCTGCTGCTTGTGAGGAGTCCCAGCCCAGTCCTGTCAGCACCATTGGTGATGTGGGGCAGGGCTGCTCTGGCACACAGTGCTCACCATGGGCGTGAGTCTCCCACAGCTCCAGCTTTGCTCTCCATTCCTGGGGATGGCAAATTTGGCTTTGGGGGCTGCTCTTCTCCCCCTGTGGCTTCTCTTTCTGCCTGTTGTGCCAGAAGCCCCTGTGGTGCTGCATGCTGGTGGGAGAGCTGGGCATGTCACCCCCAAAATGGGCACCTGGAGCTGGTGGCTGCACCCAGGGGATTTGCAGCCCTGCGGTAAAAGATGATCTGGGGATGAAGAGAGAGAGACCAGAGGGGTCTGGATGCACAGTGGGGCACAGGGCTGGCCCATGGGGTGCTCTCAGGGCACTAGAGGGCAGCAGGGCCCCGCTGCAGCCACCACAGCAGGATGCTCAGGCAACTCCAGAGCCTCTCCATGGGAGCCTGCTATGGGGGGAACCCCAGATCCTGCTGTGGGGGAAAGCACTGCTGCTTCCTGTTCGAGGCAGGCATCCCACCCCCAGATCTGTGCTGCTTGCTGCTGAAGCCTCCCCTGCACTTCGTGGACACTGGGAGTGCTCAGAGTCAGCTGAGTTGCACCAACCCCACAATTTCCTTGGCCCCGGGCTGGATCCAAAAGTGATTCCTCTTGCCCTGGGGCAGAGCTGAGCTGCTCCCCAGCGGTGCCCATGGTGTGGGGGGCTCAAAGGGAAGGGATCCCCACGCCGGTCAGGGTTTGTCACTGCAGTGGTGCCTGGGGAGGGGGCAGGCATGGCATGTGCAGTGGCATGGTGGCAGGAGGGCGTTCCCGTGCCGTCGCGCGCCGTTGTTTCTAACCCCTGTCTCTGTTTGCATGGTGCATGCTGCCCTTTGCAATGCAGACGCCGACGAAGGTAAAGTCCCGTTCTCCACGTGTATCTCTGGCTCCCCCCTCCCCCGTGCCACCCTCATCCCGCTTCCGTGTCCCTGTGTGTCACCGTTAACCTGCTCCGTGCGTCCGTGTCTGTGTCTGCCTGGCTGCATTGCAGCTGTCACCAAGCAGGGACGTGTCCCCACGTGGGGTGGCTCAGAGCCTCAGAGGTCCCTGGGTAGTGGTGGCAAAGGGTCTGTGCTCCACACCAGTGTGGCTTCAGGCTCCACCCTGCAGCAGCACAAAGCCATTCACCCCCATCTCCTCTTAGACCCCAAATATCTCTGTCTCTTCAAACCCTAAAACGCGTGTTCCCACTGTGCCCATCATCCCCAACCTGCTCTGTGGGTCCCTATGATCATCTCAGGCCTGTTTGGAAACGCTCCCCATTTTTGGGAGTGCCCTGCCTGGCCCTGAACCCCCTTCTCCACCCTTCAGCTGGGAGGAAGCAGTTTGCACGGCACGAGTGGGCTCAGAAAGCCGCGTACCTGCTGGGCTGCAGCCTGGAGGAGCTCTCCTCTGCCATCTTCAAGCACCAGTCCAAGGGCACCCTGCAGCGCTCCACCTCCTTCCGCCAGGGCCCCGATGAGTCTCCCCTGGGGGACAGTGGCACAGGTAGGGTGAGGTACAGGGGGGACAGCGGATGGCTCCGGGGGATGCCGGGCTCGGGACACTCAGGCTTGCTTTGGCCAGGTCCCAAGCTGACGGCGCTGGAGTGCCTGGAGGCCATGGCAGCTGGCTTGTACTCCGAGCTCTTCACACTCCTCATCTCCCTCCTCAACAGGTATGTGCTGGGGGGGCCAGCAGGAGAGCAGGGGGGGTGCCTGGCAGCACCCACTGACCCCACTATGTCCCTTTGTGCTCCCCCCAGGGCGCTGAAGTCGAGCCAGCACTCGGTGTGCTCCGTGACAGTGGTGGACACCCCTGGGGCACAGAACCCCGAGCTGGCGGGGCAAAGTCGGGGAGCCACCTTCGAGGAGCTCTGCCACAACTATGCCCAGGAGCGCCTGCAGCAGCTCTTCCACCAGCGCACCTTTGCCCGCGAGCTGGAGAGATACAAGGAGGTACCAGGGACACCCAGGGCTGCCATTGCCTCCTCCATTCCTGCCCTCCCATACCCATGTGAACAATTCCTGTGTGTTCCCCCTGATTTCTTACCCAGTGGTCACTGGACCAGACAAACCAAAGCAGTTCTGACACGATGCTCAGTGCCCAGGGCTTTCCCCAAAGCTCCTGTGATAGCTATGGAGCACAGCACAGCGGGGCTGGGCTGGGAGGTGGTGGAGTGGCTGTGGGTGGTGGTGATGCTTCTTCTCCATCTCAGCACTGACAGCCCATGGGGACCCTTCCATGTGTCCTGGTCCTCCCTTAGCACTCCACATCACCCCATCAAGACCAACACCCTGATGGGCTCTCACTCCCTATCACTGCTACTCTGCAGTGTGGGCACTCACCTGCCTCTGTTCCCCCTCACCAGGAGAACATAGAGCTTGCCCTGGCTGATGCTGAGCCCAGCTGCTCTGGCTCCATAGCTGCTGTGGACCAGTCCTCACACCAGGCACTGGTAAGCACCTTCCACTCTTCCTTCCAGCCTCATTGTGGCAGCAGATGGGCAGCTTTTTGGGATTTTGGTGGTAGAGGGGAAGGAAAGGGGCTGTCCTGAATGCTTGGCCATGAGAGCATGGGTGCAAGTGTGTGTGCAGCCCACATACCTGGTGCACCCAGCATGGTTCTTCCCTCTTGTCCTGGGAGCTGCCTGTGCAGAGGGCAGGGGGCCTGGAGACTGTGTGTGATTTCTGGGGTGCTCCAGTCCTCAAAGTGCTCTGGTTGCCGGGATGCTCTGGTCTCCAAGGTGCTCAGGTTCCTAGTGTCCATGGATCCCCAAGGTTCTCCAATCCCTGGGGTCCTCTAGTCCCTCCTGGAGAAGGCTGCAGAGACCAGGGGTGCTGCTGGCACCATCCCTGTGCTGGGTTTCAGCCCAGCACTGCATTCCCCACCTCAGTGAGATGCACTGCCAGAGTGTCCCATATGCACTCTTTCCCTTCTGGGAAGGGAATCACTAAATCCACTAATCAGCAGCCCTCTCATACCGTATGAGGTTGTGTGCTCCCTGGGTGGCCCAAAGCCCTGTGTCACCCCATGTCTCTGTCCTGGGGGACCCTGGTGTGCCAGACTGGCTCCCAACGTGGTGACCCTGCAGGTCCGGTCTCTGGCCCGCACGGACGAGGCGCGGGGGCTGCTGTGGCTTCTGGAGGAGGAAGCGCTGCAGCCAGGGGGCAACGAGGACACCTTGCTGGAGCGGCTCTTCTCCTACTACGGGCCCCAGGAAGGGGGCAAAAAAGGTATGGAGGGGCGCCTGGGACCATGGAGATGTGTCCATTAGACCTGAAACAACCTCTCTAGTGGAAGATGTCCCTGGGGGCTTGAAATGAGAGATCTTTCGGCCTTCCAGCCCAAGCCATTCTGGGATTCTGTGACATGTCCCAGTGAAACACTGGTCCCCAGGGCTGTGCCCACTGGTTCTGTGTTTCCCTGCAGGGCACAACCCACTACTCCCCAGTGACAAGCCCCGGCACTTCCTCCTGGGACACAACTCAGGGACCAACTGGGTGGAGTACGACGCTACGGGATGGCTCAACTACGTCAAGCACAACCCAGCCTCCCAAAACGCCTCTGTCCTACTGCAGGAGTCCCAGAAGTGAGCAGGGTCCTGGGGTGGGAGCATGGCAGGGGGGAGAGGTGACGCTGGGGGGTGACATGCCCTCTGTGCCCTGCAGGAAGGTGATCAGCAGCCTGTTTTCTGGGCGCGGTGGCTCGGCGCTGGTGCTGTCGGGCTCGGTGGCGGGGCTGGAGGGGGGCTCCCAGCTGGCCCTGCGCCGGGCCACCAGCATGCGCAAGACTTTCACCACCGGCGTGGCTGCCGTCAAGAAGAAATCCCTCTGCATCCAGATCAAGCTGCAAGTGGTGAGTGAGGGGATGCCGAGGGGGATCACCACATCTGGCTGGGGCATCTCTGCACGTCACTGCTCACCCTGCTCTGCCACACCCACAGGATGCCCTCATCGACAGCATCAAGAAGTCCAAGCTCCACTTTGTGCATTGCTTCCTGCCCAAGGCGGGGGGCAGCGGGGACCCCCAGGCTGTGCTGTGCCGGCGGGTGAGTGGCAGCGAGCTGGAGCTGCCGGCAGAGCACTGTGAGGCCGGGCTGATGCAGCTGGACGTGCCCCTCCTGCGTGCCCAGCTCCGCGGCTCCCGCCTGCTCGACGCCCTCCGCATGTACCGCCAAGGTGAGCCCTGGCACCAGCACCAGGGGATGGACAACACGGAGGTCCTGGCTGCATCTTCTCGCTGGAGAGCCAAAGACCCCCCCAGGAATCCCTTCAGCACGTGCCCTTGCTGTGAACTGTGGAGCCTCACCCAGGGCGGTCCTGTCCCTGTCCCCGCTCTCCTGCTGGGCTGTTATCTTACACTGGGGACAGGCATGGCCTTAATTGGGCGTCTGCCTTGGTGCCACTGGTTCCTGGCAGCAATCCCATTGGCATCCAGCCCCTGTCCCACTGGAACGAGAGCCTCTGGGTTGTGCTCAGCAAAGCATTTATCGATACATTGGCTGGCCAGCCACGCGGCTGAGGGTTTATTGCTTGGAGGCTGGGCCCTCCTGCCATGATTGGAAATCTATGCCACCTGCACACCTCCTGCATCAATGGCTGTGACCCGCAGACCGTGCCGGGGTCAATGTCCCCATCAATACCTCATTGTTAATTAAGATATGGAGGCTCAGTGCTGGAGTTGGCTGTGGCTCAGAGTGGAGCCAGATCAGGACTTGCACAGGCAACACGTGTCGCTGCTCTCCCCCTGAGGAGGGATCTGGCCGCTTTTTTCTCAGATCCCAGCCAAAATTGCTGGAGGATGCAGCCAAGGAAAACCTCCCGGGGAGGCCAAGGGCATTCCAGCTATGCCTGACCCCATGGGGAGTTTGTGTCACATGGGCTGACCCTGTCAGCTTTCCCAAAACACGAGCCCCAGCGTGTCAGGGCACGTGGGGCTGTCCCTGGCCATCCCCTGGGCATCCACACAGCCCCACTTTCCCTTGCTTCCCCAGGTTACCCCGACCACATGGTGTTTGCGGAGTTCAGGCGGCGCTTTGATGTCCTGGCCCCACACCTGACCAAAAAGCATGGGCGCAACTACATCGTGGTAGATGAGAAACGGGTACGTGCCCCATGTCAGAGTCACTGCTGCAGTCCAGAGTGCCCTGCACCTCAAAGTGCCTGGCCCTGACACCTTTCCCTCCCTGCAGGCAGTGGAGGAGCTCCTGGAATCGCTGGACCTGGAGAAGAGCAGCTACCACATGGGCTTGAGCCGGGTATGGTGCCTGACACCAGTGGGTGTGGGCAGAGCTGTGCGTCATGGCACGGTGGGACAGCAAAAGGGCAGCACTGTTTGCTCCCACCCACAGCATTCCTCCTGCCTGGGGAATAAAACCCCATGGTGGGGCAGGAGCAGTGGCTGCAGAGGGGAGAGACACATCCCCACCAGCGGGAGGGTGGCACGGCGTAGCTGGAGGGATGCAGGTGCCCATCACTGTCCTGCTTCCCTCCCACAGGTGTTCTTCCGGGCTGGATCACTGGCCAGGCTGGAGGAGCAGCGGGACACACAGACCAGCAGGAACATCACCCTTTTCCAAGCGGCGTGCAGGGGCTTCCTGGCACGGCAGCACTTCAAGAAGAGAAAGGTTCGTCCCAGCGACTCTCCCCTCCCTGCTCTGCTGCACAATTTCGCCTAAAATGGGCAGTGCAGCCTTTCTGCGCCTCCTGGGCCAGCACCTCCTCCTCCCGCCTCCCCCCGAGCTGTGGGGGGCCAGGGGGAACCGGGGGGCCAGGGGGAACCGGCAGGGAGGCTGCTGGGCATCGCCGTGGAAGGATGAAGCCGCACTTCAGCTCCTACTTTTATCATTAGAGAAGGTGTAAAATAGGCATTTTACAGCGCCTCACCTTCCCGGGATTAGCATTTAGAGGGGCTGGAGAGGATCAAACAGCAGATTTGCTGGTGCAATTAGCCCAAATGCTAACGAAGGGAAGCATGCTGGGGTGCTGGCAGGGATGCTGAGCACCCACACACTTTGCTTTGCCCTGCTGGTGGCCCCGTGCTGACCCCACACCCCGTGCTGACCCCGTGCCCTGCACAGATCCAGGATTTGGCCATCCGGTGCGTGCAGAAGAACATCAAGAAGAACAAAGGGGTGAAGGATTGGCCCTGGTGGAAGCTCTTCACCACAGTGCGACCCCTCATCGAGGTGCAGCTCACCGAGGACCAGATTCGTGGCAAAGACGTGGGTATCGGTGCTGGAGCATGCTGGAGGGCTTGGGGGAGCGTTACTCTTGGATATGGCCCTGCAGTGGGGTGGGATGCAGGACCCCATGGTGGGGTCACATGCAGAAGCTAATGGTGGGGTGGGATGCAAGACCCTGCAGTGGGGTGGGAAGCAAAACCCAGGGAAGGGTGGGATGTAGTATCCTGTGGTATGTTGGGATACTGGATCCCAGAGTGGGTTGGGATGCAGGAACTCATGATGGGGTGAGACACAGGACCACATCTGCCCGAGCCCCGTCAGCGCCAGGCTCGAATTGCTCCCTAATTTGTGAATCAGCATGTCAAGAGCTGGCTGTTGCTTGAGCCCAATTACAAGCGTGGAGAATGGAAATGAAACCGTGTGCCGAGAGGCAAATGCGGGGGCTCCGTTCACACTGGCAACCAGACACTGCTGCACCCGCTGAGCACGGAGCTGCTGCCTGGCTCAGCTTTCACCCTGACCTGCTGGGGACAGGCACCTGGGTGGGGGCACCTGGGCAGGAGCACTTGGGCCCCCCTGCTGCCCCCCCAGCCTATGCTGGGACAGGAGGAAGAGGGAGGAAGATGTTAGCAGCCAGACATGCTTCCACAGCACTGGCTGGTGGTCCCTGAGCATCCTGGTGGGCCCCCTCCCTCCCCACCTGGGATGGGTGCACCCAAATCCTTCAGCAAGCGGCTGATGGGTAGATTTGCTCCCACCTCCTCTCCCAGGGGGTGTGGGTACCCCTCTGCAGCTTTTCTGGGACTGCCTGGTATTCTGACACCATTTATGGGGTTGAAGTGCTCACGACAGCGGAGCGGGTTGGGGAAAGTCCCTGCCCAGCCCTTGGCAAGGGAGAGGAGCCCCGGGGAGCCCCCACCCTGCCCATCCTGCGCTGGGGGGTGCTGGGGAGGGGCAGAGAGCTGCCAGCCTCCTACCCGCCAGCCTCTTCCCTGCGCCTGCCCCCTCCCTCACCACCCGCTCTGTTGCAGGAAGAGATCCAGCAGCTGAAGAGCAAACTCGAGAAGGTGGAGAAGGAGCGTAACGAGCTGCGGCTCAACAGCGACCGCCTGGAGAGCAGGGTAGGTCTTTGCCGCTGCTGGGATGGGGCATAGTGCCGTGCCAGCCTGGCCCAGTCCGTGGTCACATTGTCCCTGCCACCCCCAGATCACAGAACTGACATCGGAGCTGACGGACGAGCGGAACACTGGCGAGTCTGCCTCCCAGCTGCTGGACGCTGAGACAGCTGAGAGGCTGCGGGCTGAGAAGGAGATGAAGGACCTGCAGGTAAATGTGCCTCTCCCTGGCCTCGCAGTGTCTCCTGTCCCTTTCAAGTGCTCACCACAGCCACGTCCCCTCCCAGGCCAAGTACGATGCCCTGAAGAAGCAGATGGAGTCGATGGAGATGGAAGTGATGGAGGCTCGGCTCATCCGGGCGGCCGAGCTCAACGGGGAGCTTGACGATGATGATTCAGGTACTGTCCTGCCTCCAGTGCTGGCTGCTGGCACACCCTGCAGTGTCCCACTCTCCCCGTGCCACCCCCACAGCCCCTTGGTGACCACGTTTCCCCACACAGGTGGCGAATGGCGGCTGAAATACGAGCGGGCAGTGCGGGAGATTGACTTCACCAAGAAACGGCTGCAGCAGGAGCTGGAGGACAAGCTGGAGGTGGAGCAGCAGGGCAAGAGGCAGCTGGAGCGCAAGGTGAGTGAGGGCTCAGCTCTGGGGACTCCCTGGTCCTCTCAGCATGGCTAGGACAGCAGGGACATGGTGGCATCCCAGAGCCCTCATTGCCTGCCCCTGCCTGCAGCTGGCGGACCTGCAGGCGGACAGCGAGGAGAGCCAGCGGGCACTGCAGCAGCTGAAGAAGAAGTGTCAGCGCCTGGCTGCTGAGCTGCAGGACACCAAGCTGCACCTTGAGGGACAGCAGGGACGCAACCATGACCTGGAGAAGAAGCAACGGAGGTGGGGACCGTGTGCTGACTGCGAGGGGGACGTGGGGGACACGCCTCTGGCGAAGTGGCATTACCATTTTAGCAGGGATTTGGGCACCTCACCAGCTCCTACTTGGCTGAAGTGTCTCCAGCGGGATGGGGCTGCCTGAGTTGGATGTGTTTGTTGTGGAGGGGATCCCCATGCCCTTTTGGGGGGCCCAGAGCTTAGTGATGCCATGTGGGGTCATGCTCCATGGTGGAGATTGCTAATGCCCTGTATCTCCACTCAGCACACGCTGCCATCCCGTCCCCTCTCCCAGCCCCAAAGTTTGCTAACGTTATTAAGCAGCAGGGACGCTTTCATCTCATTATGGTAATGATCACACACACAAATACAGCGAGAGAATCCAATCTAATTAATTTCAATTTCCGCGGATTGGAGTCTATGCTAATGCAGCTGTTTATTACCCAGCACAAGGAAAAATGGGGATTAGCTGCCGAGGTGTTTAACGCAGGTCACAAACTCAAGCGCAGAGTTGTTTGCCAAGCCCCAAAGGCAGTGATTTCAGAGCAAACCCGGCTGATCCCATCCCAGGGGCACTGGGAGAGACTGCCATGGTGCTGCTTGGCTACAGGCTGTACTGAGCACTCCTTCAACAGGGGCTCCAGGGGGGTGTGTGTCCCCTTTGGGGATGGGACTGGTGCCATGTCACGTGGAATCCCAGCACTGCGATGCAGCTGTGGGAGCCAAGGTGCCACAAGAGCCCATCTCTCCTAGAGACCCCTCCATATCCTCCTTGGTGGGTTTGGTGTGCCCTTGGGGTAGCCAAGCCCCTGCCATTGGCTGCCACAGTTCCATGGGCACATGCTGGTCCTGGAGAATGGCTGAGGTGCTGCTGGGGTTGGTGCTGCACTCCCCATTAGCACGGAGTGAAGGCGTCATAAGGAGAGTCTGAGTGACTCGTGCCATCGTGCTGGCAATTAAAGACTCATCACCAGTGTGTTTCACACAAGAACCCAGCAGCACACTGCCCTTCCCAGTGCCTGCTGCTGAGGGAAGGGGAGGCTGGGTGCAGTGCCCCTGGCATAGGGCTGAGGATCAGTCCCCGGGGTGCTGAGTGCTCACCCCACTCTCCCCATGCAGGTTTGACAGTGAGCTCTCACAGGCACATGAGGAGGCACAGCGGGAACGCTTGCAGCGGGAGAAGCTGAGCCGAGAGAAGGATGTGCTGGTGGCTGAGGTCTTTGGCCTCAAGCAGCTGCTGGAGGTGAGTGGCCCCCGGACCTTCCCCGGCCTCCCAACCACTGGGTGCCCCGGGCTGACGGTGACCCCGTCTCTTGCAGGACAAGGACTCGGACATCGCAGGGCTGACACAGAAGGCAGAGGCGCTGGAGGCAGAGCTGCAGGACATCTCCTCCCAGGAGTCAAAGGATGAAGCCTCCCTGGCCAAGGTGAAGAAACAGCTGAGGGACCTGGAGGCGAAGGTCAAAGACCAGGAGGAGGAACTGGATGAGCAGGCTGGAACCATCCAGATGCTGGAGCAGGTACGGCAGGGAGGGGCGAGGTTTCTGGGTGGGGTGGTTTCATGCAGGGCTGTTATTACCTGGGCCAGGCTTGCCTGGGAAGAGGAGGCGGTCGCCCTGAGCCCAGCGTCAGGCCCGGCATCACCGCGGCCGACACGGCTCCCGGCCCTCCGTGCCATGGCCCAGCAGGTCACCATGGGGCGGGCAGCCCAGCTGGCCTCAGAACGGGGGGTTTTCAGGGTGAGTGGTGACTGGAGAGTGCCATGGAGGGGTACCCACATCCCCTTTGCTCTAACCACATCCCCACCATTTGCAGGCGAAGCTGCGGCTGGAGATGGAGATGGAGAGGCTGCGGCAGACCCACGCCAAGGAGGTGGAGAGCCGTGATGAGGAGGTGGAGGAGATCCGGCAGTCATGCCAGAAGAAGGTAGGGCTCTGCTGTGGCCCCTTTGCTCAGGAGGGCCTGGGATGCATCCCCATGCCCTGGCCGGGTGCTGGGAGCTGCCAGCCGGGCACCGTCACGCAGCACCCAGCTCCCATGCAGCCAACCACAGCCCGGCTACACCGGCCCAGCGGGTCCGACCAGTTCTTCTGCTGCCCAGGCCAGTGCATGCCGGGCTCTGTGCCTCTGGTTGTGCAAACACCCAGCTCGTGGGGTCACCCAGTGTCCCCAGGGGACACGTGGGGAGGGGGGTCATGACCCCTCCCCGCCACCCTGACCAGCTGCCCCCTGGCTGTCCCCAGCTGAAGCAGATGGAGGTGCAGCTGGAGGAGGAGTATGAGGACAAGCAGAAGGTGCTGAGAGAGAAGCGGGAGCTGGAAAGCAAGTTATCTGCTGTCAGCGAGCAGGTGGGTTGAAGGGCAGCTGGGCACCTGCCTTGCTTTGGGGACCTTGAGGTGGCCATGGTGGGGTGGACACCCCTCTGGCATGGAACCATGGTGAAGTTTCCCCTGCCACAGGCCAACCAGCGGGACTTTGAGACGGAAAAGCGCCTGCGCCGGGACCTGAAGAGAACGAAGGCGCTGCTGGCTGATGCTCAGATCATGCTGGACCACCTGAAAAACAACGCACCCAGCAAGAGGGAGATCACCCAGCTCAAGAATCAGGTGTGCATCTAGACACTCCTCATACTGCAGGCTTTGAGGGACACAGGGTGTCCCTGTTCCTTGGCCAGGCACTGAAATATATCCCTGCAGCTGGAAGAGTCAGAGTTCACCTGCGCAGCCGCTGTCAAGGCCCGCAAATCCATGGAAGTGGAGATCGAGGACCTCCACCTGCAGATTGATGACCTTGCCAAGGCCAAGGCAGCGGTGAGTGGGTTGTAGTTGTGATGAACCATGGTGGGGCCATGCCCCATTTGCACCAGGGTGGCCCCACGCTGTTTGGAGTGGGTTTGGGGGGTGAGTGCCCCATTCTTGGGATGCACTGAGAGACACGTGTGGCTCCCTGCAGCTGGAGGAGCAGCTGAGCCGTCTGCAGCGGGAAAAGAATGAGGTGCAGAGCCGGCTGGAGGAGGATCAGGAGGACATGAATGAGCTGATGAAGAAGCACAAAGCAGCTGTGGCCCAGGTGAAGGGGAAACAGCAGCTGCACCCACTCCACCCACTCAAGATGTCTCTCTTGGAGGCAGCACAGTGGGATCCCCACTGATGGCCCTGGTGTGTCCTGCAGGCATCCCGGGATCTGGCACAGATGAATGACCTCCAGGCACAGCTTGAGGAGGTCAGCAAGGAGAAGCAGGAGCTGCAGGAGAAGGTGAGGATGCACCCTGAGTGAAGCTAGGGCAATGAGGAGCACCCAGAGACCTGCTGCCCACGCCACGTGGGGCCCTCTGCACTGTGGGGTGCAGAGCAGTCCAGTGGGAAGCTCTCCATCAGGATGGGAGCAGCATGGCCAGCAGCTCTCCTCCAGGACAGCATGGCAGGGGGGGCAAGGGTGATTGTGGTTGAGGCTGAGGCTGTGCCCTCTCCCGCAGCTGCAAGGTCTGCAGAGCCAGCTGGAATTCCTGGAGCAGTCCATGGTGGACAAGTCACTGGTGAGCCGGCAGGAGGCCAAAATCCGCGAGCTGGAGACCAGGCTGGAGTTCGAAAGGACGCAAGTCAAGCGCCTGGAGGTAGTCATGGTGCTCTCCCTCTGCTCCAGCTGGGACAGGGGTGCAACAGGACCATAACAAAGCTTCCTGAGGGTCTGCTGAGCACCTCCCCTCCCCAGGACCCCCCACGCTGCAGCCCTCCCCCTCTGGCAGCCCACCACTGTCTCCACAGGGAAGGCTCCCTGCAAGCACTGATAACAGTAATCCACCGCCCAGCTCGGCAAAGTGCTGCTCTTTCCCTGCATCGACTTAGGGAAATTATAGACTCCCCAGTCCTGCGAATGCAGCCTGTTTTATATTCTGCCTCCGCAGCTCTGCCAGGGAGCGCGGCAGCTTAGCTCTCCTCTTCATATTTTCCAAGCTATTATTTCCTTCCCCACTCTCTCTGCCGGGGCCATAAATATGCAGCGGCTGGCTCAGTGGCTGGGGAAGAACGGGAGCTATTTTTTCCCTACGTTACATGTTTTAATTACTTCACACACAGTTAAATCTATTTTTCCAATTCAACAAAGCCCTTGCTGTTGTTCTGCCCCTTCCCTGGCCCTGGGAGGGGGTGGTTTCTCCTCCATCTCCTTGTGTGAATTGACGGGAGTGGAATCCATCCTCGCATCATCCCCTGGTGGGTGTCGGGGTGAGGGTGGACCTGCAGGGTGAGAGGTCCGTGGGGGTGTTTGGGGTGACCCCGCTGCTTGGCAGAGCCTGGCCACGCGGCTGAAGGAGAACATGGAGAAGCTGACGGAGGAGCGGGATCAACGCGCGGCCGCCGAGAACCGGGAGAAGGAGCAGAACAAGCGGCTGCAACGGCAGCTCCGCGATGTCAAGGAGGAGATGGGCGAGCTGGCCAAGAAGGAGGCAGAAGCCAGCCGCAAGAAGCACGAGCTGGTGAGGCACCCATGGTAGGGCCAGGCAGGGGACAAGGGGGTGTTCCCTAAGGAATGTGGCTCATCCCACTCCCTCCCTGCAGGAGATGGACCTGGAGAGCCTGGAAGCTGCCAACCAGAGCCTGCAGTCAGACCTGAAGCTGGCCTTCAAGCGCATCGGGGACCTGCAGGCAGCCATCGAGGATGAGATGGAGAGTGACAGCAATGAGGACCTCATCAACAGGTGAGGGCAGCTGGGACCGGCTCCCACGCATCCCTGGGGGTCACTGCTTGCCCTCGCCACTTCAGAAATGCCATGGAGACCCCTTGGCTCTGCCTGGCCCTGGCAGGATGCTGTCTGTGCATCCATCCATGCATTGTGCACACGTGCATCTGTCCATGCATTCGTGTCTGTCCATCTGTGCATCGGGCACCTGTGCACACAGGCATCGGTCCGTGCATCTGTGCATCCATCCCTCTGTCCACCATCAGCCCCCATGAGTTTCAACCACTTGTGGAGGTGCATGAAATGCATCCAGAATCCTGCCAGCTGGCTGGAAACAGCCCAGGGAGCCCCAGGAGCCAGGGCAGCACAAGCTGGCAGGAGGCTTGGGATTGCTGGGATCCAGCCCAGCCCAGGATAGAATTATAGAATCATACAATTGTTTAGGTTGGGAAAGACCTCTGAGATAATCGACTCAAGCCATTAACTCAGCACTGCCATGTTAGCACTAAATCATGTCTCCAAGTGCCACATCCACACATTTTTTTAATGTTTCCAGGGAATGATTCCACCATTTCCCTGTTAAAATGCCTGACCACCTTTTTGGTGGAGAAATTTTCCCTAATATCCAAGCCAAACTTTCCATGGTACAACTTGAGGCTGTGTCCTCTTGTCTTGTTGCTTGTTCCTTGGGAGCAGTGCCTGACTCCCCAGGCTACAACCTCCTTTCAGGAAGTTGTAGGGAGTGAAAAAGTTCCCCCAATCCTCCTTTTCTCCAGGCTGAGCCCCCCCAGTTCCCTCAGTTGCTCTTCATCAGACTTGTGCTCCAGACCCTTCCCCAGCTCTGTTGCCTTTCTTTGGATACACTCCAGGATACAACCTGGGATGCTGGGATCCAGCTGGATGCAATCCCACTCCAGGGGCACAGGGCAGCCTCACCTCCCTCCCCTGACCCTTCCCCATAATTTAATTTGCCCACATCTGTTTCTCACCCACTTAGTATTTTTATTTTTTTTTTTTTCATTTTCCTTTCATTTGATTTCTTTTCTGTTGTGTTTCTCCCCCCCTGCCCCCTCCAACCCCTCCCAGTTTGCAGGACATGGTGGCAAAGTATCAGAAAAGAAAGAGTAAACTGTGAGGAGCATCTCTTTCCTTCCTCCCCTAACCCCCACCTCACCCCCAGGGGCCGGGGTCCCGCATGCCACTGGCCCAACTCTGCATGCCCTAACAGCACCCACGGCGCGGCACAGCACGGCACATAACCACATCCCACGCATGGGGACGGGATGAGCCCCTGGGATGGGGTGGGGGGTGATGCTCTGCCGTGCCTGATGGCAAATGTGTCAGCATGGGGCAGCAGTGGAGCCCTGCTGCCACTAATTAATAGCCGTGTCCATGGTCGCTCCTGCAACCCGGGTCCTGCTTAACTAATGGCATGTTTGCCTGGACATAAACTGTGTTTGATGTGGAGCTTAATTCCATTGATCAGAAAACCTTAGCTACCCCCAGAACTTGTTTTCAGGGCTTGTTGGGGTTTTTTTTGGTGTCATTCTGTGGGTTTTTTTTGGAATTTTTTTCCCCCCAAGCCCAGTGTGCCTGAGATATTTTGCAGAGGAGGGAGATGCACAGGATGGAGAGGAGCTCATTGCTCTGAATTTAAAAAGAGAAGGATTCATATACAGGGTCTATCCCAGCCTGTCCCTTGTGCTGTTTGCCTTCGTTCCCAGGCAGGGAATAAGACCCAAACCAGGTGGATAAAAGGCCATTTAAGATCCTGTGATACATCCCATCCTTTCCTTGGAGTGGCCTGGTGGGAGCGAGGTGGCAAGAGGGGACCACACTGCTTCAATTTCCGTATAGATCCCAAGGGTGCTACCATAGCCCTAATGAAAGCAGTAAGCAGTGAGGTATTAAGAGAGATTTATTCAGGGATGCTTTTAGCGTGGAGGAATGGATTTTGCAATGCAGACAGCACCTTCTTTCTAAAGGCAATCAATATGGTTACGAGCGGCCATTATAAATTAGACGGTTTAAGCCAGATAGGGCTTTTTTTACGCTGGGACGTAAATCAGGGGCTCTCGGGCATGGCAGGGCTGTAAATCTGCCCAGTGTGCTCCTGCACCTGCCGTGCGGGAGTCGTTTCTGTTCCGCCTGCTAAACTCCTGTTTACCCGGGGCCATCAGCATTGCTCTTCCTCGCTGTAAGTCTGCACTCAACGGTGGCCTACAAAATGAGCCCACTTATTTCCTTCCCAGTCCTGGAGCTGGAAATCTCCTGTGTTTCTGGAGCTGTGCCCTGCCTGCTGCCCCAAAGCCAGGCCTTGCTGTCTCCAGCTCTGGAGCCATGCAGTGACTGGGAGATGTTGGGCAGAAGGTGCAGGAGCCCCTTGGGCAGCCACAGGGGTGGTTTGGGGGTGCTTCAGGGAGCCCTTGGCTTGCAGGTTGAACCATGTGTGCAGATTATGTCCCACAGATGAGGAAGAACCATAGGAAGGGTTTTCACCCACGTCAGGGTACACAGGCAATGAGTACTGGAGAGGTTCAGTGACTTCCAGTGCACTTCCATCTCTTGAGCACCCAAAAACTCACTTGCCCCTTGCTGACCTCTTGTTTCCTTCTACCCTCACCCGCTCCTCCGGCAGCGATGGTGACTCAGATGTGGACTCAGAGCTGGAGGAGCGTGTGGATGGGGTGAAGTCTTGGCTCTCTAAGAACAAAGGCTCCTCCAAAGCGCTCTCGGATGATGGCAGCCTGAAGGGCAGCAGGTGGGTGCAGGGCTGGGGGGCACAGGGCTGGTGGGCAGAGGATGGGCTGAGCTGTGCTGGGACATGGACAGGGCTTGTGGGACATGCCCACGGGATGTGGCGTTTGGTGCTGTGTTTCCACCTGGTGTTTGTGTGGATGGCCAAGGAAGGGTTAAGCAGCTCTGTCTCCACTGGGGACATGTGTGCCCCCCACCCAAGGGAGCCTCCCTGGTCCCCCTTCCCTCATCCCACCCTGAAGGCATACGAGGCACCCACAGCCTCCACCCCATCTGCCTCTAGTGCTGGCCTTTAGCTCTGTGCAGCATTCCATCATTCCAGGATTGATTCCCTGCTCCATCCTGCCCTTCTCTGTAGCCCTACCCCATCCCTCCCCACACCTCTCAGAAAATGTTGGCAGAGGCGGGGGACCATGCCCAGGTGCACCCACGGCATGGGGCAGGGGCACACAGCCCCACTCCCCTTCCCCTTCCCCTTGGAAAACGCTTGCCTGCTGAGCGCAGATTGCTTTTATCCAAACCCAATTTCCTAGCAGGGCTCCAGGAGTCCCAGGGGACTCCCTCCCTCTGCCGAGCAGGGGGGAAAGATCTGAGCTGGTTTCTGTTAATTGGTTTAATTTATTCAGCGGTGCAGATGTAAAACATTTTGTTATTGGAGATAATTCCACCTTTTCTGAAGTCGGGAATCAAACGCAGCGGCTCCAGGTAGCCGACAATGAAATAAATTGAAGGCAACACTTTAAAGGGGAATCAAAGTGCTGGGCTAGAACAATTCCCACATTTACATGACATTTTTTCCACGATGCCATTTCCCGCTGACGCACATTGCCGAGGCCGCCTCTCCCGGCCCCTCCTTCGCCCGCTCACCTCCGTGTCTCTCTTGTCCCCCGGTGCGTGCGGGGCCGCGGTGCCGCGGTGCAGGTCAGCCCCTCCGGACGGCCCCGAGCCCGAGGAGCGGCCGGTGTCGGTGTTGAGCTCCCTCAGCTACAGGAAGCGGCCGGGCCTCAAGGACTCCATAGGCGGCCGCGGGGATGAGCAGACGCTGTTCAGCGCCCTGGGCGAGCGGCCGCCTTCCCCCGAGCGCCCTCCGCGCAGGGCGGCCCGCGGCGAGCCCCAGGACCGGGCGGCCGTCATCACCCGCGCCTTCGCCGACGCCAGCGGCCGGGCTCGCCAAGGGCTGGACAAGCGCTGGTCCCTCTCGACCACCGACGTAGAGAAAGCCTCTGTCGCCTCCGCCCCAGTGAGCCGCGTCTCCTCCGCCTCCTGGCGCGGGCTGGAGGACGGCGATGATGGGGATGAGGGGTGCTCGGTGCTGAGCTTCGCCCTCTCCAGCCCCGGCAGCTTGCGGAGCCGGCGCGGGGGGTCCGAGGACCGCCCTGAGTCGCGGCTCTCCCTGGCCCGAAGCCGCCTGGATGAGGCGGACGAGAAGTCCCGCGGGCAGCCGCTCCTGGGGCGCAGCTTCTCTGTGCCCCCACGGCCCCGCAGCGCAGCGTCCGAGGAGGAGGGTCCTGGGGACCCCCGGCCCGTGCGGCACCGCTCCTACCTCGACCCCGACCTGGAAGCCGCCATCCAGGAGGTGCTGAGCTACCGCCCGCTGCAGGCCAGGGGCTACTCCAGCCCCGAGGCCGACTCGGGGGACGATGGCCGGAGTGTCAGGAGCGTCCGGAGTGTCCGGAGTGCGGCCCCTCTGGGCGCCGCTGACCGCCCCTCCGGCAGCCTGCGCCGCTCCGCATCCGCCCTCGACTTCTCCCGGCACAGCTGCCGGTGCCGCAGCAACTCGGGCTCCTCCGAGGAAGAGGAGGAGAGGAAGAAGAAGAGCTCCAAGAAGCACGCCAAGAAAAGGAAGAAGAAATCCAAGAAGAAGAAGAAGAAGCAGCAATCATCATCCGAGTCCAGTTCCTCCTCCGAGTCCTCCTCCGGCTCCACCAGCTCGTACCGCAGCACCTCCAGCGTCAAGAAGGGCCCGAGAGGGGCGGGGAGCGAGGAGCCGACACGTCCTGCTCGGAACAAGAAGGAGGAGAAGCAGCGGAAGAAGCAGGTGGATAACCTGATGATGAAGTACCTGTACCGTCCCGAGAGCGACTGAGGCAGGAGGTGGGAGCGGTGTGTGCCGTGCAGCATGAACCTCCCCGTGTGCCACTAACTGCTCGCCCTAACCCTCTCCTGACTCCTGCAGTTCTCCTCCGCCGGCATGGGGCACCCCGGCATGGGGCAGCCCTCTGTGTGTGCCTGCAGCAGCCCTGCTTTGGGGTGCTGCAAGGCGTGCTCAGCGCATCTCCATCCGTGGGGAGATCCCCGGAATGTCCTCAGCAGGACCGGCAGCTGCCCGTGCTGCAGCGTGTGCAGGATTAGCAGCTGCGGGACGCCAGGGAGTGCTAATCCCTTCCTGGCTCCCCAGCCATCGGCCAGGACACATCTGGATTTATTCCTTCAGGAAATTTTTAAGTGTTTGATGGGCAGTGCAGCCCCCAGGAGCAGAGGGGAGTGGGATGGGTACTAACACGCACCCACTGCAGTGTGTGAGCATGAGGGGAGACAGCATCCAGGGTGGGGGGACCCAGATTGGGCTGCTGGAGCTCAGAGTGTCCCTGTGCCCTGTTGAGTACCTGTGACAGAAATTCGGGGTGTGAATGGCATCAGCCTGCAGGACTCTGGAGCTCTGCATGCTGTTTGATGCAGAGAGGGTGTGTTTGGGCTCGTTGGCAGTGATTTCAGAGCAGGCTTTGGCCCTTCTGATGGCTTGAATAGGAGAATGGCTGGGGGAAGGGAAAAGAAGCCTTTTGGAAATGTGGTCACCTTGGCCTGCCTGACCCACAGGAAGGGAAGACATCATGGGGTGCCAGGGAGCAACACCCCCAGCACCCAGCCCTGGGCTCGGGTACAACCGGGACCCTCAGGGTGTCTGGGAACACTGGTGTTGGCATCCAGAGCCTGTGCCTTTTCCTGGGCAGGCACAGCTCAGCCCCACTGCAGAGCAGGGGCTAGCTCAGCACAGCGAGGAGTTGTTTGCAGTGAAGCATGTCCCAGATATCTCGGAAAGAATAAAAAAAGGAGGCAGTCAAGGCTCCATCCAGCTGGTTGCCAGCGTGCTGGCTCACCACAGCTCCAGCTGGAGCCGGAGGGGAGCTGTGCTCAGCAGCCAAGCCATGCTGGGGACATGGAGCCCCTCGTCACCCCCTCTAACCCCACTCTCTCCCACAGCCCCACGAGCTCCCGGCACACCTTCACCTACGACAGATGGGACGATGAGCAGGACGCCGGGGACAGCACACGTCGCTCCTCCCGCAGCTCCCCCAGTGCCAGCGAGGCGGAGAGCAGGGCTGCCGAGACCCCCGCCTAGCCCCCAGCACCACTTCCCACCGCCCCGGGAACGCTCAGCTCCGGGCAGCCGGTATTCCTTCAGCGCGGGGTGGGGGGACACACACAGCCGCCCCCCGGCTCCAGCCATGGGAGAAGCAGCCCGGCCGGCTCGCTGGCTGCACCCCCCACCCTCCACCTCCTGTCTGTCCTTGGTGGCGGAGTCGGCTGCTCCGGCACCCGGGATTTATTCCTCAGTGCCTGCTGGCTCCTTGTTTTATAAATTAAACCCCCCCCATTCGGCGCCCTGCCGTCCTCTTACACCCCTTTTAGTTGAGCCAAAGAAGTCTCTCGCTGGCCGGGCCCTGGGGAGCAGCCGCCTGGCAGCCAGGAAGGGGACATGGGGACGGGGTCCCACGTGCCCACCAGGTTTTTGTCACCCCCCCAGCCCCTCACCTCTGCCTGGCTGTTTTGCACTAGCCCAGCTGTGCATCTTCCCCCACCCCCCTTTACTTTCAGTATGAAAATAAACATCATTTCTGGCTGGTGATACTGGCTGCTGCCTGCTCCTTGTGCCTGGGGGGGGTCTCCCTCTTTTGGGGGGGTGTTTGCACGGTGGAACGTATCCAGCCCCAGCAAGGATGCAGGGCTTCATGGAAAGGCCAAGTCTGGCCTCTTCCTTGAACCTGCTGCACCCATGGGTGCTGGGGAGGGGAGGTGGGGGGGAAAGCCCTCGTGGGTGCCAGTGCTGAATCATTTATCAATCTTCATAAATATGCAGATGAGCAGCGGGACAGAGCCTCTGCCTGCTGGCATTAAATAATTAACAGGGAGGAGATGATGATGTGCATTGCTGGCTGCCTGCACAGCTCAGCTTTGGCCCTGGCCGTGTGCTGTGCGCTGCACCTGGCCCCGGGGACACCCTGCGCCCTGGGGACACCCCTCACTCCTTGCCAGGTTGTTTCCCTTTCCCCACCATCTCTTGAAAGCACACAGGCCAAGCTCGGTGCTTGCTGCCATAAAGCCACGCTGCGCTAATGCGCTTTCATTAAGTGGGAGCGATCTAATGATAATAAAATGGCACATTTAACATTAAAACATTTAACTTGACTCCTAAGCGAGTGTGTCTCTCCGCACTGCTCCTGCTCCATCTTCATGAGGGTGACAAAGCTTCTTAATTTGTTCCCCAGGAGTGGGTGCTTGGTAGAGATGGCTTGGCACTGCATGGCATGGGGGTGCAGGGGTGTGGGGAGGCAGGGTACCAGGGTGCAGGGGTGTGGGAAAGCAAGGATGCAGAGGTGCTGGAAGGGTGCAGTGTGGAGACATGAGGATGCAGGGTATCTGGGGTGTGCATGCAGGAATGCAGCATGTTGAGAGTCCCCAGGGTTCAGAGAGATAGAGATACATAGGGATGGAGGTGTACTGGGTGTGAGGACAGCAGGATGCAGGGACACAGCTGCAGGCCAGTGCAGTGATGTGAGGGCACATCTGGAGCCCCACTCCTACTGTGCAGCCCCAAGCACGCCGGGGAAACGAGTGATGGCAAAGTGGGCCATGTCATAGGATGGCTCCTCACCCAAGCTCAGCTCACACAGCAACTTCCCCACCACTGGCGCCAGCTTGAACCCATGGCCTGTGGGAAGGAGAGGGAAGGTGGGGACACAGCCACCCCCGTGACCCCGGGCAGCTCTGGGGTTCTGGGTTGGGGGGTGGCTGCCCTCGCCTACCTGAGAAGCCGGCGCCAATGACAATGTTGCTGAACTTGGGGTGCCGGTCCAGGATGAAATCTTCATCTGGAGAGTTCTGGGGAGCCAGGGTGTGAAATGAGGAGACAGGGTGGAGAAGGGGTCCAGCTTGGGGTAGGGGAAGGCTCAGGACCCCAAATGTTTGGATCTGTGCCCTGGGGAGGGTCTCACCGTGTAGAGGCAGGTCTCCATCACCGCTGGCTGGGTCTCCAGCCTGGGCAGATAGCTGCTGATGAAGCTGCTCAGGATGGCGATGTCAGGGCGGGGCGCACTCGAGGAGGCCTGATCCCGCTTCTCTGGGTCAGTGGGGCTGCCGTGGTGGTGGCACACCTGGAAGGTAACTGGTCAGGGTGGGCTGGTTAGGGAATCCCCCCACCTAGCTGTGCCCTGCTCACCTTCATCAGACCTGGGTACTCAATGGAGGGCAGCCCGTAGATACCGTGGGGGGCTTGGCTCAGCCCCAGGGTCAAGAAGCAGGGACTGACATCACATAGGCTGGTGCTCCCAGGCTGCTTCTCCCTCCAGTAGCAGACATCGATGCGCAGGGGCTGGAATCACAGCGTTAGCTTGTCACTGTCGGACACGAAATGATTCACATGGACGCAGCTCGAGGTGTGGCGAAAGAAGAAGGAAGTTTATTTGTTCTTTCAGTATTTATAGGTTCTCAGCAATGACCAGGGATTGGATAGTCAGGTTACCACTTTCCCAGCCACACTGGCCATGAAACGTCCATCAAAAGGCCTATCTTTAATGGAATGTATAAACACCTATGTTTATAGTTACTTTCTTGGGAAAGTGGCTAGAAATTGTGAAAACAATATCAAAAGACCTGATTCTCAGGGCGACATTAGCTCTGGCCACGATCGTGCCCCCTGTGCCACCAACCCTTACCTGCAGCGGCAGGCGGAGACCCAGTTGTTCCACGAAGGCACCAGTCCAGGCTCCAGCCGTGATGATGAGCCGGGGGGCTTGGTACACCCCAGCAGTGGTGGTGACAGTGACCATGGCCCCAGGTTTGATGTGCAGCACCTTCTCTCCATCCCTCAGGGTGCCCCCATGTTGGCGGAAAACCTCCTATGTGGGGAGGGTGACAGGAGGTGGGTGCCAAGGGACTCCCATCCCATCCCATCCCATCCCATCCCATCCCATCCCATCCCATCCCATCCCATCCCATCCCATCCCATCCCATCCCATCCCATCCCATCCCATCCCATCCCATCCCATCCCATCCCATCCCATCCCAGGTCATTCCAAAGCATTCCATCCCCTCAGCAGCACTTACCTGCACTGCCCGCAGAGCCCGGTCAGCGAAGAGCACCCCGGCAGTGCTGTCCAGCACGGCCACCTGGCCAGCTTGCAGCTGGAAGCCAGGGAAGCGCTGGGCCAGCGCCGCAGCATCGAGGATCTCATCAACACCAAGGCTCCTCCTGCAGGCCTCCAGCTCGGGATCTCCCGCCGGCCCCAGCAGCACCAGTCCTGTCTGCCTGCATCCCCCCAGTCAGGACAGCTTGCCCTGCTTTCCCCGTGTTTGCTTTGCCCCTGGGGGGAAACTGAGGCACGGTGACACCAGTGATACTTGGGATGTGCAACACCCTGGTGCTGGGGTGCCGGTGACAGGGGCAGAGTGAGATGCATGGGAGGGTCCGGACACTGACACACTCTGCCCGCTAAATACAGCAAGCGCCATCTGCCCTGACCCCGGCACCGGAGGATCATTTAAATCTTCATTTCCTTAATGACATTTCCTTCATGGGGCCCCATAAATTACCAGGAATTGGCAGCTGCCTGCCATGGAAGCCACATCCCACCCAAAGGTCACGGTCCCCAGTCCCGCGGGGAGGGGAGGGTGCCTGTGTCCCCGTCCCCATCACCTGTAGAGGGTGGTGCCGGTCTCGGCCTCCAGCCGCTGCCAGAGGCGGAAGCTTTCGGGCATCATTCGGGAGTAATACTGCTGGGGGTAGGCGCTGCGGATGATGCGGCTCTGCCCATGCGAGCTGCCCCGAGAGTGGGGCAGGAGGAACTGTGGGGCAGAGAGGACATAGGGGTGAACACAGACATTGCCACCCTCAACCCCATGTGCACCAGCACGGTGCGGCAGAGGGCACCGTGGGACACAGCCTGTGCTGTCAGCCACGGCACCGGGAAACAGCAGGAAACGCTGGGGACAGGGGGTCCTGGCGCTGGGGACTGCAGTGCCTGAGCAGCTCTGCTCCGTGCCGCGGTGGAGGGCAGCCAGGTCTGCAGGCACCCGCCCCAGCCTGCTGGGAATGAGGACATGGCAGAATGGGGTCACCATACCTGCTCCAGCAGCAGAGTGTCCTTGTGGCGCTGGGCCAGGTGGTAGGCAGTGAAAGAGCCCTGGATGCCGGCCCCAATGACAATGACATCGTAGGTGGACTTCTGGGGCTGGCTTGGGGCAGCCATGTTCACCCTCGTCCCTGTTTCTGTCTCTGTGGCCACTGGGAGGTGAGCCAAGGGGAGGAACAGGGCAGAGTCCAGTGGAGCCTTGGCCACCTTCCAGCTCTGTGGGCACCCAGGGGCACACAGAGGCCTGGCTACCTACCTAGGTATCTTCCTACCCCTTGGGGCTGGCCGGGCACAAACATTCTCATTCCCCCACCAACACCTGGTGCCACCAGGGTGGGCAGCTCAGCTGCTCAGAGTGCATGGGTGGCATATATGTGAAGGAAAACTACTTCCAATAAATCCCCCTTTCCACTGGTTCCAGCTGTGGTGGGACACAAGGCTTCCATTCGTGTGCCAATGGGAAACCCCACTTTGCTTCCAGGCAAACGGGGTTGTTTTTTTCTCCGGCACAATTTATTACAGCCATAAACCATTTTGTTGCCATCTTCTGTTTTTATTTTTTAACAGGAAATAGGGGTGATTTAGGGCTCGCCAGAGCTGCCAGGATGCAGTGTGGTGGATTTTGAAAATCTGTTAAATTTTGGGGTGTGACTGGGTTTTGGGGACAATGCCCCAGAGTGGGGGATAACACAGAGAGGGGCTGCCAGTTTTACCCACTGCTGCCACTGCCCCGTGCTGCTGACACCTATTTAGGAGAATTAATTGGCTTCTGTGGTGTAAAAGGCATTATTTACTGGTTAATTGTCATTATTATGAAATGTTAAATATAATTATTTATTATGCCACTTGCCTCTGGTGATGAATGAAGCACTGGGGAGCACTGGAGGCTTCCACCAGGTCATGGGGACACCCCAACATCGTGCAAAGGCAGAACTAGCAGCTCATAGCTATAGGAAGGTGACAGGAGGAGGATGGGCAGCACGGGCAGAGGTTGGGGTGCCCCCCAGACCTCTCATCCACCCCCCTGCCCATGACCACTGCTGCAATGAGTTCATCCCAGTCTCAGCATCACCACGATGCCCAGGGCTCTGCATCTCACAGGGCCCCGTTAAATCAGCACATCCTCGCTCGCCTTTGATGCTACAAATAATTCAGCAATTTCCCTGGGTTTCAAGCTGACTTTTTTTTTGCTTTGAATAGCCCCTCTACTTGCTCTTCCTTTTTTGCTGGAAAGATGAAGAATAATTAATTATCCATGAAACGTTAAATGGTAGAAATGAACTCCTCTCCCTTTAGCAGTGTGGTAATATAATGGATGGAAAAGCCTTGCTTGTGAGGTTACAGAGATGATGAAACCTTTGGTGGGATACAAATCACCATCCCCAGGGCTCTGTGGGATCCCTCAGGCCGTTGCTTTTGTTCTGCAGGTGACCTCAACCAGGGCTGAACCCAGACATCAGGGAGGTCTGCACCCCCAAAGCCCAAAAAGCAGCTGCAGGACCTCAACATGCCTTAGGGTGAATTTTTGGGGGTTCCCCCCAGCCCTGTGCCAAGGTCTCCATCATCCCTGCCATGTCCTCCTCACCTGGCTTTATACTGACTGGAGGCAATGCTTGGGGCAGCAAGAACACCATTTCCCTAAGCAGCCGGTGTGGGTCAGGAGAGCTCAGTAAAAATGAAATATTCCCTGTGTGGGTTGGGTGGATGGATGGGAAAACTCAGGGCTGGCAATGGCATGGGGAGGGGGAAATAGGGGCTTGGGGAACTGCCTGGCACAGGCTGTGAGAGCTTCTCCAGTTCAGATCCATGTGGCACTGGGGAAATGTGGAATGAGGGACTTCGGTCAAGGCTGGGCAAGGATCAGATGCAATTTGATGTGTGCTGGACTCTGCACCCACTGCACCTTTTTTGTCCCCTGTACACTGGGAATCCCATCATCCATCTGTGTCGGCCTCATTTTTCACCAAGCACAAACTGACACTTAAAAAAGAATTAGGGAGCAATGCTGTTCCCCGGGGAGCCGAGGAGAACACAGCATCTTTCTCTCCCAGCTGCAACATGCTGGCTCTACGCACGCTCGCACCCATTTTCCTCCCCAGACCTCTCCATTCCCAATCCTTTGATGGCACCTGCAAAGAATTGTTTGTTTTCTGTCAAAAGCAACAGCGGCTGCAGGCAACCCCTCATTAGCAGTCCAGGTACGTGCCTGGGGAAGCATCAGGCAGATTAAAATTATTTGAATATCATAATATTAGAAACTTCAATTTGGCCTCAAAATGCTCATCTTCCGAGCCTTACCAGGGCTTTGTTGCATTAAACATTGATGATGCTACCGGCGGATCAAAGTTTTGGGTTTAGAGCTGAAAGTGCTTTGTGGGAGAGCCGGCAGCACCCCCAGGATGAGAAGGATCCCAGCATCGCTCCCAGGCCCGCTCCCACCACAGCCGTGGGGCTGGTGGCACAACAGCCAGTGCCACGTTGGTGGCACACAGCCCATGACGTGGGACTGGCTGCTGCTCTGCTCTTGGCTCCCCATGCCAAGCCACGCCATTCTCCATGGCAGGAATGATGCATGTCGGCAAAGCAGGACCTGGGATTAAAACTAAACCCCCGCCAGAGCTGGCTGCGTGGGCTGTGTGTGCAGCGGGGCTGGCCAGGCTGCAGGGGATCCGGCGAGGCGAAGCCATCTGGGCTTTTGGTGGAATGGGGAGGGGGTTATTAAACAAAGAGATTTTTTTATATATTTTTTTTTTTTTAACACCCGCAGGAGCCGTCCATCAGCCAACATGGAGCTGTTCGGTGCCGGCGCCAGCACCATCTGCCCACTGCAGGGCTGGCTGCCTTCCGAGACTCCGAGGCAGGAGGCTGGGGAGGGGCTGTTGGACCCCCACCATAAAGAATCCTGGCCCCCCTCTGTGCTGTTCCTGCTCCAGGTGTCTGCTTGGGGGATGATGAGCCCAGTCCTAATTTGGGTAATTTAGGGGTGGGGAAGGGCAGCTGGAGGGGCTGTGGTGAGAGTTCTGTAGGGTGAGGAGGTAGGATATGGTGAGGTGGGAGGCGAGCACCCTTCTCACAGCCCTTGGTGTCTTCCATCCCGAAGGGTTGCCGGGATTCGGGGAGGAAGGGGGGATGAGGCGATCCCCCTCCCCCAGCCTCCATCTCCGGCTCCGGCAGGCGCCGCACTCGAAGAGTTACGGCGTGGGGGTGGGGTAGCAGGGAGGAGCCCCCCCGCCCCCCCAGCCTGCGGGATTGGAGGGCGCCTCGCTCGGAGAGTTACGGCGAGGGCTGGGTGGGTGGGGGAAGGCCACCCCACCCCCCCCCCCCAGCCCCCCTCCAATTCGTCCCTGGAATTAACGAGCGCCTCACTTCCAGCGGCTCCCCCCAGCCCCGTCCCTGGGATTGGCGAGCACCGTGCTCGGAGCATTACGGCGGGGGGGAGGCGGGGAGAGCCCCCCCCCGATCCTTGGATTGGCGTGCGCCGCGCTCGGAGCATTACGGCCCCCCCTCCTCCGCCGTCCCCGGTATCGGCGGGCGCCGCTCGGGGCGCCGCCGCCGCCGCCGCAGCGGAGCTGTCCGCGGTGCTGACCGCCGCCGGCCATGGGCCCGCCGCCCGCGCTGCTCCTGCCGCTCCTCGCCGCGCTGCTCCTCGCCCCGGCACACGGTAAGCGCCGGCCGACACCCCGGCTCATCCCCGCCGTGCACACCGACCACCCCTCGGTACCGGCTGGCCTCAAGCCACCTCCGTCGCCGTCAAACTTTGCCAACTCGCGCTCGCCCCCCGATGCGGAGGGGACGCTCCCCGTTTTCCCCCGGTGAACCGACAATTCCCCCCTCCCCGTTATCCGCCCCGCCGCCACCTCCTCCGGGGACGCGCACAGCGCTTTGCAGCGGGGCTGGTGCAACTCCGCCCCCGGCAGGCTCCGGCTGCAGCCCCTTGGCCGGTGTTACCGGCTGGGGGGAGCATCGTGCACCGGCGGGACCCGCGCCCGCGGTCACCGAGCCCTTCGAGCCACCGTCAGGCTGGCTGTGCCGTGAGCCCGTCCCTCCGTGCGGTCCCCGCTGCCGGGTGGATACTGGGGGTATTTGGTTCTTTTCCCCTCTCCTCCCTGTTGGGGTGACCCCTCCAGCTGCACGGGGGACACGGGGGACACAGGGCTGGCGGGTGTTGGTTTGCCAAGGAGAGCGGCCAACACCCAGCTCGTCTCCTTGTCTCTGCCACCCGTGGGGCACCGGCAGTCTCGATGCCTCGTGGCTCCGCTGCCCCAAAAATAGGACTGGGGACCTTCCAAGGCTTGGAGGGACCTGTCAGGGATTGGGGTGCCCCGGAGCACTGTGGCCATGCATGGGGCGATGGGTGGGTCGTGGTCCAGCCCCGCTGGCCCTGGTGGGATGCGGGATGTGGGCACCAGCTGCAGGCAGCAGCCGTGCAGGGAGTTACATAAACTCCCCATCTGGCAGCCGAGCCCAGCCGGGGAAGGGCGCCGTGGCCCTGTGCCCGCTGCTATTCCCAGCTCACTCTGCCGCCTGGGGCAGCTGCCACAGCCCTCTTGCTTGGGAAAGGGAGTGGATGGGGACAGCAAGTGGGGAAATGCCATGGCGCACACATCTCCTGCCCTGCTGGGGGGCAGCAAAACTGATATTGGGGGTCCCTCTGTCCTGGGAACAGGGCGCTGAGCAGGGCAGATTTCCCCCAAGGGAGTCTGGTGCTTACTGTGTCGGTTTAATGATTTCTAATGAGCAATTACCTCTAGTCAGTTCCCTAATTTCTGAATATCAATAAAGTTAATTAAACACTGCATGTGCATTTCCCAGAGTCTTAAAAGTAGGGATGCCCTGGGAGGTGCTGAGCCTTTCCCAGGGCTGGGACCCATGGGGTCCTGTCCACCCTATATGCCCTCATCATGTACTGGGAGCTGCCTGTGTGGCTTGTGCCTCAAGCTCCACATCCTCCATCAGCTCAGGCAGTACCCAGGGCTCCATGCAGCATTGCCACCCTCAGTGTCACTGTGGCCTTGACTTGGAATCAGTGGGCTGGTGAATGATGGGGATGAGCCATGGGTCTGAGGAATGTGGGGTCAGGGAGTCTTGGACTCCTCATCCAGGCTGGGGAGCTTGGTGATGTGGTCTGAGTGGTGGCAATGCAGGCTCTCATCCTGTCTTTCTCCTGCCCCAGCTGTGGGGCACCACCATCCAGTGTTGTCCACAGGGATTTTCCCCAGCAGAAAGTGGGGTCTGAACCCCATGGCACTGGTGCAGCCTAGGGAAACTGTGCCAGGCATAGCTCCATCAGCCCTGCCCCACTGAAGCCCCTCTCCCCAGCTCTCCAAAGCCATGGCAGGCCAGGAATTTTTTCTGGGGGTCATCTTAGCCACACTGGAAGGAGCTCCTTGTAATTTGGGCTCCTAGCAGCCTGGGGCATTAGGAAGCAGCACAGTGTGTGGCAGGGGGCACAGGGCCCGAGCTGTGCCATTGCATCCAGCATCAGCAAGATGCACTGTGCCCATAGGGGTGATGTATTTGGGGGCCATGGTGCCCCTGGGGGTGTGGGGGGTGCTGGCTGGGGTCTCAGTGTGGGGAGGGGGCTGGGGAAGGAGACAGGCGCCTGCTCCAGTAATTAACGGCGTGTGTGCTCGTGCCCTGCGTGCCTCGGAGGACTTCATCACCACCACGCTGCCGTGCCGCCAGGCCAGGATTATCTGGATAATACTCTTAAGCCAGGGAGCGGGAGGGCAGGGCTGTCCCATGGGGATGTGGGGAGCAGGCTGAGCCAACCACCCCCACCATTTCCCAGGAGCCTGATTGCCGCAGGGATCGTCTGTGGGTTTGCAGTGTTAGGGATGAATTCAGCACAGGGTGCTGTGCCAGGCAGGGCTGCCATGTAGAGCCAGAGCACTGGGAATGTGGGGAAAAACGGGGTGCAAAGAAGCTTGGGCAAGGACATGACAAGGGCACCCCCAGGCCTGGTTTGAAGCAGTAGAGAAATCCCCCTCTCCACTCTGTGCTGCTGGTGTGACCCCCAGGCTGGCACGGTATTCCTGGGGCTGTCACTCCCCGTGTGCAGCCCCTGCCAGGGTAGGGGCTGAGGCTGACCCTGGCTCTGGGGTCCCCTGGGAGCACTAACAGCCCCCGGGGGAAGCAGATGAAGTTGTGTCTCCAGCGGCTCTGATGGGAGAGGATAATTTCGCCTCAAATCAATTCTTTAAATGCGCACAATTGAAAGATTGCCTCTGAAAGCTGCCTATAACCAGGGAGGTAATGGATTCCCTCCATTCGCAGGCAGGAACTCGGGAGTGGCAGCATCCCTTCCTCCTGCTGCTGGGGAGATGGGGACAACCAGAGGACCAGCACTGCTCCCACCATGAGCATCCTCGGGTGGGTGAAGGGGCTGCCTGGGCCCCTCAGAGACAGCTGGGGATGCCTCTATCTGCCTGGTTCGCTGCCATCCTGCCATGTGCTGAGATCTTGCACTGCTCATCACATCCTCCGAGGTGCCAGGGAGCCCCATTGGCCAGGGCTGGGCATCTTCTCGGCCCCCAGCCTGCAGGAGAAGCAGCAGGAGTCAGCCCGCACGCTCACTGTGCCAGTAGGAATTATTACATATATAATTTAAATGCAGTAACAAGCTGTGCTGAAGGGATCAAATATTAATCAGCTGCAAGAGCGCTACTCTGACCCTGTGAAAATGGAGAGAGGTGCTTGAAATGCCAGATCAGCCAGTGGTGGGCAATGAGCGAGGTGATGCTTGGGCAGGGCAGGCTCTGGTGGTCCCCAGATGCCCTGGGGGGTGGCAGCAAGGGGAAATGTCTGTAAGATCAGCCCTCAGTGGCTTCCAGAACCGGATGGTTCATCCTCTAGGAAAAGAGGTGCTGGGGCAGGATGTGGTGCTGGCTGGGAGAGATAGAGTGTTGGGGGCAGCTGAAATGCCGGCTCTGGCAGGAGCAGGCGGCGATGGGAGGGAATGGTATCTGCAGGAAGTATGACATGGCTGAGCAGCCCAACGCTGAGCCCGACAAGCGGCTCTCGCTCGCCTCCCGCAACCGATTTCAATTACTGTCTCTGGCAGTGGGCGGAGGGAAGGGGAGACGGGAACTGGGTGGGCAGCGTGGCCCTGATCACCCTGCCTGACTCCCGCCCACGCTGGGCAGGCACCCCCAGCACCCAGGGGTGCCCCGAGGGCTGGGTGCCCCTCTGCCACCCAGAGGGGTGTGCTGTGCTGGGTCCTGGGGGAGACCAGAGCTTGCACAGAGCCCTGTGCGACATGGAGCCCTGGCATCTACATCAGGGCCACTATGGGGTGGCACTGAGTGGGTGCTGCCCAGCAGTGGGGTATTCATCACAGGAAGTCCTGGGGGAGGGACTGGAGGAGCTGATTTGGGTGCTGGCAACCCAGTGAGGGGGAAAAGGCACCGCACAGTGCTTGGGTCTGAAATAGCAGCAGACATACAATTTATCACCGCTGCTGCCATGCAGGGGAATTGCTGTAGAAACCCATTAGCTCCACAGGGAGAATGGGGAAGGGGGATTACATGGGCTATGGGTGGCGAGGAGGGGACAAAGGCACCACTGGCATCCACCAGGTGGCAAGGGAGGAAAGCCCAAGAGATGGGCACGCAGCTGCCCACTGGGCTCTGCCCTCGCACCCACCCGCTGTCGGTGGTGCTCGGTGTGTCAGCCGGCGCTCGGCCGCTGCGATGCTCCAGGGAACCGGTTTGCGGTGATGTGACATGTGTCAGCGGGTAAATGACTGTTCAATTCAAGGAGAATTGCAAAACATACAAGGTCAAACGCTTCCCCACCAGCGCTGCCATGAATATTAAAGCCGAGCTCCTCCGATAGCTGCCAGGGCTGGCGGCCGCTCTCGCTAGCGGTGTCCCTGGGCACCAGGGCAGCCTCTTGGCTCTCTGCTTCTGCTGCTCTAACGATCTCAGCTTGGCCACGGGCATCTGGGGCCACTGGTGGTGCCGGGGTGGAGGTGGCCATGGGGTGGCGGGACGTGCTTGCCAGCATAAGTGCCAGCTCGCCATGCTGGGTGCCAGCGGTTTGTCTGTGGTGCCAGCTGGGTGGCAGAGGAGCTGGCTGCACAGTCCTGCCCATGCCCACCCGCCCCGGCCTTCACCCTCACACCATCTGTGCGCTCCTGCCTGCGCACGCCCACCCCTGCCTGCATCCCGACAATGCCTGAATTCCCACGCTGCCACCACCTGCACCCACCTGCATTCCCTGCCTGCTCCTGCCCACGCTGCCACCACCTGCACCCACCTGCATTCCCTGCCTGCTCCTGCCCACGCTGCCTTCACACCTGGAAGCAAGCCCTGCTCCCCGTCTGGGGTCCTTAGGGCCACCAGGGCAGGGGGCAGGTAGGGATCTGGCATCACCAGGGTGTGTTCCCTCTCCTGTTCCTGCTGTGGAGGCTGGGAGTAGTTCAGGGGGCTGGAGGCTGTGGGACAGGCAGGCTGTGGGTGGGGGAGCGTGGCGTCAGCTGCCTGACAGCTCATTCATCACAGCTGCTGGCCCTGGCCACGGGGGCAAAGCCAGATTGGATTTTAAATTAGAAAATAAACTTAGAATCTTGTGAGGCCCAGCCCCTGCCCTCACCCTGTGCCAGGCACTTGCCTGTCTGCACCTCCCGCCTGCCCCGTCCTACAGATGGGGAAACTGAGGCACGGCTCCTGGGGCCAGCGAGGGCCCTGCCCTGTCCCCTCCCTGAGCTGGCCACTCTGTTATTGCTTTCTTGGCGGGCAGCATTGATCGGTGCTCCCTGGGCGGCCGCGTGCCGCCTTATTTATTTATTTGTGACAGCAGGCAGCATCGATTCCTGCCAGGGGGGCCTCCGCCCGCCACAGTCGGATTAGTCTCTGGCATCTCCTGGCTGCTGTTAATAAACTCCCACCCAAAAAAGCCAATGGGAGGGATTAGGATCCTGTCCCCGCTGTGACCGTGGCCAGCATGACGAGGGACCCCAACAGGCACATGGCTACTGGGGACTTGACAGTCCCTTTGCCCACCCCGAGTTCAGCAGGGTGGCTGCTGGGTGCCAGGGCCCAGAGGGGTGGCCAGTCCCACGTCAGCAGTCCCTGGTCACCTTGGGGACATGGGAGGGACATAGCTGTGGCACTGGAGATAAGCTGCTTAGAGACATCTGTGGAGGTGGAGGATCTAAGACTGTGGTGTTGACGGGGCTTGAGTGTCAGCAGCTGGGAACTTGCTTCTTTCTCATGGTGTCCTGAGCATCCCCAGAGGGTCAAGAGTATCCTGAGTCCCAAGCATCCCCTGGTACCAAGAGTATTCTGCGGCACACAGAGCCCAGGTGTGGATACTAAATGCAAAAAGCAAGCAGGGAACAGAGCCTGTGTGAAACTAAGTCACACAGGCTTCTCATTCTGGCCTGAGAAAGCATGAGAAAGAATCCAAACAGTCCTTGGTAAAGGACAACAATCTTGGCAGGTGTTGTTTAGGATTTACTTGCAAGAAACAGTCAAGGGGTTGTGTTCCACTTAACCAATGATGGTGATAAGTTGCTTTAATGACCAGTGAGAGTTTTACCTCTTGGACCTTCTCCAAAAACAAGATTAAGAATAATAAACTTTGCTCTCTTGGACAATGCAGCTAAGAGAGTCATGCCATGCTTCTCGCCGTTCCTAATATAGTGTGACACCCAGGGCAGTGCCTGGTGCCAAGACACTGCTCAGCCAGGGTGCTCAGATCCAGATGGGACCTGTTGTAGGATCCTTGCTGTGAGGCCTGGCCTTAGCCAGTAGCTTCCATGGGGGTCACCGTGTCCCCCAGCACCCCGGGAAGGTGAGATGCTCACGGGCAGGAGTGTCCAGGGGGCTGGGTGGGCATCTCTAGCCCAGCCTTCACCACACTGGGCAGTGGTGGTGGTGCAGGGCCCAGCCCTGAGCACCAATCCGCTATTAAAGCCTAACTGAGATTTTGGCGCACTTCAGTATAAACTCATTAACTTTTATGTTCTAATAAATGGATCCTATTAAAACATAATTCTGGCCTTGCTGGGGGGCAAGCAGACCTCTTGGAGCTGATGTGGGCAGGTGTCCCTGCTGTGCCCAGGGCATTACCATTGTCCCGGGGTGATGGCAGGGGGTGGTGGGGACAGAGGGTGGGTAGCAGCAGTGTGAGGAGCCTGCCAGCACCCAGCACCTCCCCACTAAGCTGCACACCCAAGATAATGTCTCTTAATTGTCCCTTAAAAGCAGCAGTCGCAGAGTAATTAATCTTCGCGGGGCCCTGCCCTGCTACGGATAGGGATAATTACCCGGTAATTGGGAGTATCGTGTCATCAGTGCTTGTGCACGGCGGCAAGACGTGCCCACACGCTACCGTGGCCTCGTGTCCCACACCAGGGCCTCAGAGGGATGCTGGGTGTCACCATGGCATCCCCTCTGCTGTGGCACTGGGCTATGCCCAGCTGGAGAGGGAACAGTGCTGTGGCAGATCTAGGAGTGGGAGATGCCGGGTGACTCATTAGGGCTGATTAAATTCTCTTTTATTTTTGGTCTAAAGGCCGTAAGCTGCTGGGCTGGGCATGCTGGGGATTTGTTCAGAGACTAATGCCTGGGAGGAACGCGGGGCTGTGACAGGGGAATCCCTGTGGCTGTGGGTGGGAGAGGGGGGAGCCTCGATAGGGTAGGGGGTTCCCTGCACACTCACACTGCTCAGGGACAGCCTGGTTGGAAAGAAGCTGAGCTTTCTCGCAGCCTGGAGAAGGGTCCAAATGTCCAGGCTCCTGTGACATTCCTGGCACAGCTGGTCATGGCAGTCATGGCGATCACCCGTGTGTCTGCACCCTGGGAATATGCAGTCCTGGGAGAACCTTGGCACGGGATGGCCACCTCTGTGGTGAAAGATAATCTGTGATCAGGGACACACAATCCCAGGGCTGTTCCCATCAGGGCTGGCTCACAGGAGGAGTGGGCACCCCTTCACGTGGTACAAACTGGCGATGTGCATTAATTAGCCACGGCTTAATTGCCAGGGCTGCCCCAGTGAAGGGTATGCTGTGGAGAGGGTGTCACAGTCCCACTGCATGTGGCTGATGCTCTTGTTTGCCATCCTGGTTTTGGGGGAATATTGGTGTGCAGGGAAGCGTTAGCACTTGGAGCAGCACTGGCCTGTGGTGCAGGGTTGGTCCATGGGAAGAGTTAGTCCCCAGTGCAGCACAGGTCTGTGGCACTGCACCAGCATCACTCCCCAGAGCTGCATCCATACCAGGTACAGCATCAGTCCGTGTCCAAGCACTGCTCCCAGGTGCTGCTGAGGGCACAGTGTTGAAGCATCACTCCCTGGTGCATCACCAGTCCCCTGTTCCCTCAGTCCCCAGCATCAGTCCACAGGTCCCCAGCATCCCACACTCTTTCCTCCTTCCAGGCTTCAACAGGCTGGCAAGGAAGACCGGGGAGAGCGCTGAGGTGGAGCCGACGGCAGTGCCCACGCCGGTGGAGCGGGAGGCAGAGGCTCGCTTTGTGAGCACGGCGCCCACGCTCAAGATCCTCAACCACCACCCGCTGCTGGAGGACCTGCTGCACGAAGCCTTCCTGAAGAAGGACTACCTGGCCCAGGCGCCATTCCTGCCTGCTGGCGCTGGTCCCCTCCTCCCTGCCAGTGCCCTCCAGCCGGCCCCCGGCCCCCCAGAACCCGAGCCCTCACCCCGTACCCCTGCCCTGCCCAGGCCCGCCTTCCCCACTGACCCGCTGACCACGCTAGCGGGGCACCCCGGGCCGTGGGGGGAGACATGGGGGGCTGTGCCAGGTGTAGACCCCTCCTTGTCCCCCTCTGGGGTGCCAGAATCAAGCACTGCATCCCCCAGCCAGGCACCCACCACGGCCAGCACATCCCTGGCACCCCGCAATGGGGCCATGGTGGTGCCCGGGGATGAGGAGGGGACCACTACCACCTCCACCATCACCACCACCACTGTCACCACACTGCAGGGGCCAGGTGAGCACCAGGGAGGGAGTCAGGTGGAGCTGAGGTGAAGTGGGGCTGAGCTGGGGTCTCCTCTGTCACCAGCTCCCTGCAACCGGACGCTGGCGGGTCCCGAGGGCTGGCTGGTGTCCCCAGAGCCAACCAGTGTCCCCTATGATGGCAGCTTGGACTGCACCTACACCATCTCTGTCTACCCTGGCTATGGTGTGGAGCTCAAGGTGAGCTGAGGGCTGAGGGTGGGCCAGGGTGCCAAGTGCCTGCAGACAAGTGTGGCATGTCCCCTACTCTGTGCAGGGTGCAGCAAACACATGGTCTTATCCCTGTCCTTGTCCCTATTCCTGTGTCCCTAAGCTAAGAGAGCTGGTTCAGGGCATTGCCTCAGGCCCTGGCACAGGGATGTGGGTACATGAGTTGCTGGGATGCCCCAGGATGCTCTGTGCCCACCAGCTGCTGTGGCTGGCACCCATCACAAAGAAGTGCTGCACGATTTAATTAACAACACCCTGATGGAGAAGGTGTGAGCGGTCTCAGCAGGTGCCATGCTGTGCTGCAGGGCCAGGAACACCCAGCACCCATCTGCCAGGAGCTGACAGCAAATCCTGCTGTGCTGGGGCCTGTGCTGCTCCCGTCAGTGGCACTTGGCTATGTGTCCCCATCTCTGCTGAAGCCACTGCAGGGCAGTGCCAGGGCTTGTGGAAAACCAGCGGTGAGCCAGAGGCAGCACCTCCACCACCTCTTCCTGCTCCAGCCCACACTCACCAGTGCTGCTGTTCCTCAACATGCAGCATGGCTTAATTAGCATCATTAATAGCAAATTGTTCCAGAGGGCGAGGCTGGCTGGCTGCAAGGCTGCCAGTGCGGTGTTCTGCTGGCTGTGCTGTGGTGCCCTGGCAGAGCCGCTGGCTGGGCCCTGCTATTCTTGGAGTGAGGGATGATTTATGGCACTGCTAACCATGTTTGAAAGGTGCTGCCCCACACAGACAAGCTCCAGTGGGCTATCGACCGCAGGGAAGCCACTCAAGGACCAGCTCTGAGCCAGGTACCGGGTGATGCTGCTGTGGTGACACTTGTGTCCCCGGCAGGTAGAGAACATCAGCCTGGCAGAAGGGGAGACACTGATGGTGGAGAGCACAGGAGGCCTGGAGCCCAACCTCCTGGCCAACGAGTCCTTCCTGCGGCGGGGCCAGGTCATCCGCAGCCCAGCCAACCTCCTCACCCTCCGCTTCCAGAGCCCCCGGCCCCCCAGCCCTGGCTCCTACCACTTTCACTACCAAGGTATGGGGCTCAGACCCCTCTGTACCCTCTGGAAGCTTCCCTACCAGTGTGGTGCTAATTTGGGTCATGGCGATGCACCTGAAGTTTATCTGTGTTTTAAGTGGGCACTGACTGGGTGAGGAACACTCATGGAAAGCTGATTGACCTTAGCAATTATGGATTAATTTAGCATAATTCTCGGCAGCCATAGGCACCATGTCAGTCAAGCCCTGCCACACCCAGGCATTTCCAAGGGAGGCAGTTTCTGGGTTCTGGGGGGGTCCATTGTTCCTCAGCCTTGGTAACACCACCACCTGCCCCCAGCCTACCTGCTGAGCTGCCCCTTCCCAGCACGGCCAGCTTTCGGGGAGGTCTCGGTCAGCAGCCTTCACCCTGGTGGGGATGCCCGTTTCCGCTGTTCCACGGGATACCAGCTGCAGGGTGCCCGCCGGCTCGTCTGCCGCAATGCCACCCGCCCCTTCTGGAGCGCCCACGAGCCCCTCTGTCTCGGTAAGCACCGGCACCATGGGGACACGGGGCAGCTGGCATGGCACAGTCACCTACTGACGGTCCCTCTCCCACAGCGGCATGTGGCGGGGTGGTCCAGAACGCCACAGTGGGACGCATTGTCTCACCCGGCTTTCCTGGGAACTACAGCAACAACCTGACGTGCCACTGGCTGCTGGAAGCACCAGATGGACATCGCCTGCACCTCCACTTCGAGAAGGTGTCACTGGCAGAGGATGATGACAGGTTTGGCTCTGGAGCAAACTAGGGGGGGGGCTAGGAGTGTGGGGGCACACTGGGGCAGCCCCTCATGGGGTTCAAGGATGAGTGCTCTTGGCTATATCCAAGGATGGAATCACATCATTAATCACATTAATCACATCACATATTTAAGGATGGGTGTTGCTCGCCATGGCCAAGTGTGGCTACCTTTGGCCATTGGCCATGATCAAGGACAGGTGTTGTTGGCCATATTCAAGGAAGATAACCTCTGGCCATGCCCAAGGATGGCTGCTGTTGGCCATGGCCAGCACTGCACCTTGCCCTTGTCATGCCTTGGCAGGCTCATCATCCGCAACGGCAACAACGTGGAGGCACCACCAGTGTACGACTCCTACGAGGTGGAGTACCTGCCCATTGAGGGGCTGCTCAGCACCGGACGCCACTTCTTCGTGGAGCTCACCACCGACAGCAGCGGGGCCGCTGCGGGCATGGCGCTGCGCTATGAGGGTATGGGGCCGAGGGTGTAGTGGGTGACCCAAACATCCCTGTGCCCACCCGGCCCCTGCAGACCTTTCCTCCTGTGCCTGCAGCCTTTGAGCAGGGGCATTGCTACGAGCCCTTCGTCAAGTATGGGAACTTCACGGCCAGTGATCCCCGGTACCCCGTGGGCACCACGGTGGAGTTCAGCTGTGACCCTGGCTACACGCTCGAGCAGGGCTCCACCATCATCGAGTGTGTTGACCCCAGTGACCCGCAGTGGAATGAGACGGAACCAGCGTGCCGTGGTGGGTGCTGGTGCTGGAGGGTGCCAGGGGTTGCTGTGGATGGGGCACGAGAGATACTGCAGCCACTGTGCTGTTGTGTGTAATGGGACTGAGGGATATGGTGGGTGCTGGATGTGGGATGCTGGAGTGGGTGCTGTGGCGGGTGCCCCGTGGCAGTGGCAAGTCCATTGCATGCCCACAGCGGTGTGCAGCGGGGAGCTGACGGACACAGCCGGAGTGGTGTTGTCGCCCAACTGGCCGGAGGCGTACGGCAAGGGCCAGGACTGCATCTGGGGGCTGCACGTGGAGGAGGACAAGCGCATCATGCTGGATGTCCGCGTGTGAGTGTTGGGATGGGCCGGGATGGGGATAGTGGGATGACAGATCTATGCACTCCCTGCCCTCACGATCCCGCTGCCCCAGGTTGCGGCTGGGCTCGGGGGACATGCTGACCTTCTATGATGGGGACGACCTGACTGCACGCATCCTGGGCCAGTACACGGGCGCCCGTGGCCGCTTCAAGCTCTACGCATCCACTGCTGATGTCACCGTCCAGTTCCAGTCTGACCCTGGCGCCGGTGCCTTTGCCTATCGGCAGGGCTTTGTCATCCACTTCTCTGGTGAGGGCCATGGCGGGACAGTGTGCCTGGTGTCCACAGTGTCCCCGCTGCCCTGCTCAGCCTTCCATGCCCACAGAGGTCCCCCGTAATGACACCTGTCCCGAGCTGCCGGACATTGCCAATGGCTGGAAAACGTCCTCGCAACCGGAGCTTCTCCACGGCACTGTGGTCACCTTCCATTGCTACCCCGGCTTCCAGCTGACCGGCACTGACCTCCTGATGTGTCACTGGGACCTGACGTGGAGCGGTGACCTGCCCTCCTGCGAGCGGGGTGAGTGCTGCCCACCAGTGACCCCCTGCCCTGGGGTGCGTCCCCGGCCACTGTCACCATCGGTCACTCCTGCCCGCAGTGACAACCTGCCGGGACCCTGGGGATGCTGAGCACAGCCGCAGGGTGGTCTCCAACCCTAAATTCCCGGTGGGAGCCACCGTGCAGTACGTCTGTGACAAGGGCTACGTCCTGGCGGGTGCTGGAACCCTGACCTGCCATGACCGTGCGGCGGGGGGACCCAAGTGGAGTGACCGCCTCCCCAAGTGCATCCGTGAGTTGGGCATCCCCTCCCCGGGCAAATCCCCCGAGCTGATGGCGAGTGCTGATACCACGGTGCCACTGCCTCGCAGCGGAGACCTACGAGCCCTGCCACAACCCTGGCGTGCCGGCGGGCGGGAGGCAGAACCCGGAGCGGCGGCTGTACCCAGCGGGAGCCACCCTACACTTCTCCTGCACTGCTGGCCGGGCGCTGCTGGGCGAGAGCAGCCTGCGCTGCCTGCCTGGGCACCCCTCACGCTGGAGCGGCTTCCCTCCCATCTGCAAGGCGGGTGAGATGACGGCTCCCCACTCCAGCACCTCACAGGCACTGCCCAGCACCCCACTTCTCACCCTTGGTGTTTTCTTTCTTCCACCACCTCCAGCCTCCTACGATGAGTTTTACAGCAACCGCAACCTGGATGGTAAGGGAAAGGGTGTTTTGGGGTGCCAGAGTGCAGAGGGGCACCCAGGGTGCAGCCGATGTGGGGTGTCCCCTGGGTGAGCCCCCAACTCTCCTGGACAGCTGTGGCCAAGGCCGTGCCCTCGGGGACAACGCTGGAGGGCACCAACGTTGCCATCGCTGTCTTCCTGCCTGTGCTGGTGGTGGCCCTGCTCATTGGGGGCATTTATCTCTACTTCTCCAAGTGAGTGGCCCGCTGGCCCTTGTCACTCCATGGGGCCCCACGGCCCCCCACTGCCCGCTCCAGCTGTCCTTTCCCCACAGGCTACAGGGGAAGCCAGCCCTCCAGCTGCCCCTTGCTGGCTCCCACCCCTATGACCATATCACCGTGGAGTCAGCTTTTGACAATCCCACCTACGAGACAGGAGTAAGTACTGCCCCCCACACCCCCCCACTGGGCACCCTGGGGACCCTGCATCGCATGGGCCACCTGTGCCAGGGGCTGTGCATGGGCTGGGACAGGCGTGGGATGGGGTTATGTGTTCTAGGAACCATGCATTAGATAGGATATCCATCAGGAATAACACAGGGGATGGGACATGCACCCAGAGACCACCCATGGGATGATGTATCTATCCAGAGACTGTTCACATGATGGACATCCAGTTAGGGACCACACACAGGATGGAACATCGATCCAGGGACCACATGTGGGGTGGGATATCCATCTAGGCACCACACATTAGTTCTAACAACCATCTAGGGACCACACACGGTACCTAGGATAAATATCCAAGGACCATGTACAGGATGGACACTGATCCAGGACCCATGTACGGGATGGGACATGCATCCCCAGGGCCATCTGTAGTCTGGGATGTGCCCCCAGGTCCTTATGGGATGGGAGATGCTGCATCCCTGTCCCAGGCACCCCGTTGCACTGCCGGGAGTCCAACCCCTTGCAGTCTGTTTTCTTTGCAGGACACGAGGGAATATGAGGTGTCCATCTAGGTGTGGGCAGCGTGGAGCTGGGCGTTGCAGCCACCCCTCCCAGGCCCCCCCGTGCCCACCAGCCCCCGGCACGGGCTGGGAACACCTCTCCCAAGGAGACTCAAGCCAAACGCTTGGCAGGACCCACCTGGGCACTGGCAACCCCCCTGCCACTCCCAATCCACCCGGACCCCCTTGGGGTCTCCCCGAGCCCCACTGTCACCCAGCCTCCTGCACTGGGCTCACGAGAGGCTGAGCCAGTGGGGGTCCCTGGACCCCATCCTGCCTCCCCGGCCCCCGAGCCAGCAAAGCTCCCTGGATCCCACCCTGCCCTTTGGGCTCCATCCTTCGCCCCAGTCCCCCGCAGGGGAAAAACAGCAGCCCCCACTGTCCCTGCGACGGAGGAGTGACACAGGCAGGGGGAGCAGCGCTGTGGGGACCCCCAGGTAAGGACAGGGCTCTCCAGGGCTGCAGCGGGAAAGGGACAAAGCCCCGGGGGGTGGGCGAGGGGCTTGGGTGGCCAGGTGGGTGCTCCCCCCGCCCTCGCTCCCCCACCCAGCACAGGGCTGGTCCCCCCGCAACCCTGTGTCTCCCACCGCCGCCACGCAGGGACGTGTCCCACCCGTGCCCCCAGCATGCTGCGTGTCCCCCCGGCCCCCGCTTGCTTCGCCCTCCCCGGGGGGGTGCCCTCCGCCACCAGCGGGTCCCCCCCGCGCGTCCCGGCACCCCAGCGCGCCCAGACCCGGAGGGACGGGGTGGGCAGGGGCACGGGGCATGGCTGTTCTCCCCCCACCGCCGCGTCCCGCCCGGGCTGGTGACCCCGGTCCCCGCCGCCCCCTCGATCTGGAGGGGATACCGGCCCCCTCCCCATCTTTTGGTTGTTTCATTAATAAAAACTGGTGTTTTAGAAGAAGCGATGGCGTCTTCCTCAGCGGGACCGCGCACCTTGGAGTGGGGATACACGCACACACACACAGCCCCAGGGTGGACCTTGAGCCCACCTCACAGCTCCCCCCATGGCATCCCGACCCCCACGCCCTCGCCTCCCGTGCTCTCCGGGGGTCACTGCCGCTTTAAGAGGCGTGGCCTCTGCCGGGGTGACGTCACAAGCAGAGATCGCGCCCCCGCCACTCTTGCGCGCCACGCGCTGAGCGCCCCCTGCCGACGTGAGCGTGCCCCGCCGCCCCGCCCCGCGTCCTTACGTCACTGACGTCCCCGCTACCCCGCCCGCTCCCTGGAACGTGACGACCGCCACGCGCCTGCGCGAGAAGAGGGCGGAGAATGGGCGAAGCCAAGCGGAGCAGGGGCGGGGCGGGGCGGAGCCGCGCGGGGCGGTGTTTCGCGCACGCGCAGCGGCTCCGCGTGCGTCCCGCCGCCCCCGCCGCCGCCGCCGCCGCCGCCGCGCCAGGTCCGGGCGCGGGAGGCGGCGCGGAGCGCGCATGCGCACGAGGCGGGCGGGGCGGGGGCGCGGAGTGCGCGTGCGCGCGGGGCCCGGAGCGTCGGCGCCGCCTGTGCGCGGGGCGTGCGCGGTGCGTGAGCGGCCGCGGCGGGCGCGGGGCCGCCGCCCCCTCCCTCCCTCACCCACTCACCCCCTGCGCGGCAATGGCAGCGGGCGTCGGGCCCCCTGTGGCCGCCCCCGGGCAAGGCTGGAGGAGGAGGAGGACGACGCGCAAGCCGCAGCGGCCCGTGGGATAGGCCCCGCCGCCCGCTCGCCCCCGCCGCGCCGCGCCCCCCCACCCCGCCGCCTCGACGCGGAGCCGTCGCTGAGGGGCCGCCGCACGTCCCCGCCTCGCTCCCTCTCCACGGGGGGGGCTCTCGGGGCCGCTCCTGGGCTGGATGAATGTGGGAGAAGATGGAGACCAAGACGATCGTCTACGACCTGGACACCTCCGGGGGGCTGATGGAGGTGAGGCCCGGGACGCGGCGGGGGGGCCGGAGCGGGGAGGCAGTGGGGCTGCAAGATGGCGAGGGAACCCCCCCACCCCGGAGCCCCGTGGCCTTACAAGGAAGTGCGGAGGGACGGAGGCAGCTCGCCCGGCCCCCGGAGAGGCCTTGCCGGACACGGGGCGGGCGGGGCGGGCTCGGCCGGGGCTCTGTCCCCGCTCCGGTCCCGTCCCGGAGGGCTCAGGGCCGCTGTCCCCCCGGCGGGCACGGGGAGAAGCGCTCCCGGGCAGGGTCCGTGCAGCCCCTCAGAGCCCGCTCTGTCTGTGTGTGCATGTGCAGCAAATCCAGGCCCTCCTGGCTCCCCCCAAGAGCGAAGATGGGGAGAAGAAGAGCAGGAGGCCCGAGAAGGAGCCCAGGCGAAGTGGCAGGGCCACTAACCACGATAGCTGCGATAGCTGCAAGGAAGGAGGGGATCTGCTGTGCTGCGATCACTGCCCCGCCGCTTTCCACCTCCAGTGCTGGTAAGGCTTGGCGCTCTCTCCCTCCGGATCTGCCCAGAGCACCTTCCCTCCGGCCGCTCCCGCTTCCCGTTAGGTCCCGGGGAGGAGAGGGGGGTACGTGAGGCCGGCTAGAGCAGACAGGAACAAAAAGGAGGTGCAAAACCCCACTCTGCTCCGTCTCTCCTGAGACTAATCCACAGCGGCCGAGGTGAATCCTCCCCTGCCTGCTTTCTGGAGGGTTGGGGGTCCACCCTCCTCCTTTCTTTTTGTGCTGAGCAGCGGGCGAGAGGCCTGGAGGAGGAGCGAGGCCGCTGGCTGCGTGGCCTGGCTGCCTTGGTGCTGCCCCTGCCCGGCCTTCTGCCCCCCCGCCCCCAGCGGGGAACTTCCCCACCTCACCCCTCTCCAAGGGTGCCTGGCTTGGGGGGGACCCTCCGGAGGGCCCTGGCTGGAGAGAGGGAAGCCCTGGTGGCGTCTCCGCACCAGGCCTGACGTTCCCAGCGCTTCCGTGCTGCTGCAGCTGCTGGGAATAATGGAGGTTGCTGTCTCTGTGTCTCCCTGCCTCACTGTTTACAATATGGCGACCTTCCTTTAAATTATATTTTTATTCTCAGCGCCATTTTGGCTGCATATATGACTTCCAAACCCTCGCAGTGCTCCCTATAGTATCTCAAACGTGAAAATACCTTCCCCATGGAAATCCAGGCCTCCAGACTTTAACGTTGGCTCGGTTTATTCCTTTCCCTCCTTTTTTCCCTTCCTCCTTGCTCTTCCGACCTGCTTGTCTCATCCATGGGGTGTCTGCCGTGAACTGGAGGGCTGTTGGGTGCTCTTGCTGGGAGTTGTGTGGCTTTGTTCATGAAGGCAGAGCTTTCTGCATGCAAATCTGGCTACCGGCTGGGAATCGAGATGCGTGTGGAAGCGGTGGCAGAGCTCGAGGTGCTGGAGGCTGAAGCAGGATGGGCTCTTGGCTGCCTTCCCTCACAGCTTCCCAAGCTTTCCCAGCACAAAGCGACACCACGCCAAAAGCGCCTCAACTTTCCACCCCAAAGTTTTTCCCTTTTCTGCACCCGGAGCTTGGATGCATCTGAGGCCGCTTTGCCAAAATCCCCCCTTTCAACAGTTGACATAGGCGGGGGGTTTGTGTTAAATTAGCACAGCCAGAGTGGATAATGGAGTGGAGGAGGGAGTGGGGCAAGTCAAACAGCTGGAGCTTAGGAGTACAGAGTATTCTTCCTTAGGGGAGATTTTTTAACCACATTCCTTTCTCTCTTTCATGCTTTGGAGCTTTGTTTGCCACCCTGTTACAGCTGTCTTCTCTGCGCTTTTTTCCCCTCCCTCTGTTGTTTTTTGGGTTTTTTTTGCTTTTTTCTGATTTTCATTTGCTCGCTGGCTCTTCTGCATTTGTATGCTAATTGAGGGTCTCGGAATACTTATTAAACTGGTTGCTGGTCGCAGGGAAGCTGAGTGTGTGGTCACAGTTCTGTAAGGGAGTGTCCCGTTAGCAGCGTGTAGCCAGGCAAACCCGACAATGCTATAGCATGCAGCCATGACATCATCCCTCCTACCCTGAGGAAGTGCTACTGGTGGTAGTGCAGATCCTCTAATATTTACTAGGAGGATAGTAATTATCATTATTTTTCATCCAGTGTCCTTGATGAGCTTTAATTTAAGGATGGTTTTTTCCTTCTGCTGGGTGTAGTTGCTTTCAGATGCAGCCGAACACATCCTGAGCATTCTCTTAGTGAGGCTGGAGTGATGGCTAAAACTTCACATTTTGGAATGGAAGAGCTGTGCCTAAGGCTGTAGAGTGTCCTAGTTGACTCTGAATCCTGGTAAAGTCTGACCATAAATCAGACTGCTTTGTGCATGCCTAAATTTCATAGCTTAATTTGGTGATGTTTGTGTAGTTAGCGAGTGGGAAACAACCAGGTAATTCAGATACCTCTAAAGCTTTCACTGTACCTGAGTTAGTTGCATTATAATTGTATAAAAAATTTATATTAAAATATTATGTATAAAATATATGTATCTTTTGCTAACTAGTCACTCTTCAGAAAAGAAATGAAAAAGCAGTTCTAAATACTCTGTTTCACTCCATTTGTCGCCTCTTCTGCGGTTTCTCAAGCGATCCCTTTGACAGTATCCCAGAACCTGCTGTGGGAGGTGGCACAGTGTGGAAAGGCTTTGTCTAAAGGCCTCCAGCTTGGGCCTGGTTCTGCCTCCTTCCTCCTGGACCTTTGCTGGGCCCTTGGCTGTGGCCTTCAGGTGACCTAGGTTGTGTCAAAGGGATGCTCAGGTTTTGTTTTCATGTGTCTTCCCATTACCTCCTACATCTTGCTTAAAGTAAACTTCCAGTCTGGATATAAACTTAGGCATAAAGACAGCACTTGCAGCTTCCTTTCTGCCTCCTTTTTTTATTTAAAGAATAGCAGCTGTAATGCAAGGCTTGGTTTAAGTCACTTGAATAGCACCACTGGGGCCCCTAACGGATTTGTGTCGACAGCTTACCTGTTCTCTGAATATTTATTGTGAGCGTTAGTACCAGGTATTATCATTTAATTATGCATGCATTTATATATGATTAATTAATCATATTCGCTTTAGTACCTTTTATTATCAGTATAGCATAACAAAAATTAAAAAGTAGCTTTTAATTGGTGTACGGTTTGTGATCAGTTGATTACAGCTGTATGGGAGAGGCCATATTATAAAAGAAAGTATTTTCAGGGGTATGATTGGCACAAGTCATGCAGTCAGCTGGAGACAAACCCAGCTCAGCTTCCCAGGAACTCATGTTGCTCCTTCCTGTGTAGAGAAGGTTCTTCTGTATCAAGTTGTTTAATTCTTTAGTGAGAAAGTTGGCTTTGCTATGTAAGTGTGTGACCCTCAGACTTCAGCAGTTTGCCTTAACTTCAGTTGAGCACTTAAACCCGTTGTCCTCCGTGGAAAACAGAAGGCACCTGGCCAAAACTCACAGAACTTTCCGAGTCTGATAGTATTACACATTTGAGGTGGTAAATAACAAGTTTGTTGATACACCGTGGAATGACTGCTCTCCTGAATTAATGTGGGTGGAAGTGACTTCCCAATTCATCTGTTGGGGTGTCAGCTCTTCCCACAACTCGGTTTTGGAGTCACTAGTTCAGTGTAAAGCTGCTGTGGGTGCTCTGAGAGGCCATGGGTGCGGAGGATTCCAGCCCAGCTGCAGATAAAGTGGCCTGGTGGGAGGGATACAGGCAAGTGTGAAATCCCTGCCAGATACTTAGTTTCAACATACTCGGATTAATGTCACAGTCAGGTGACTCTCTTCAGGTTTGAATTTACAGAGAGAGTTTTTTTGGGTCCCTAGTAATTCTTGAAAACAGGATGTGGGATTTTTAGCTCTGAAGTTGGTGTTTGGTTCTGCAGAGTGCATTTCCATCCTGATGTTCTGCCTTAGCCCAGGCCCCCGGGTATGGTGCACGCTCCTTCTTTACATGATTGAAAACCAGTTTTCCAGTGCTACTTCTTTTCTATTTATATCCTCCTCCTGGCAATGTGATTGTTAGAATTCCCTGTGTTTTCTTGATCTTGTAGTAAACTTGATTCATATTGAAGCAGGTTTGCAAAGTGACTGATGCTGCAAATTCATTACTAAGGATTAGAAAGATCCCCGGGAGAGGAAAAGTTTAGTTAACAAGCTGGGGGAGGGGAGTGACAACAGGAGGGAAAACCAACACAGAACAGTTTTGTGTTTGTTTTTTTTTTCTCTCTCTTTTTGTTTTTTTAAAAAGTCTCCCTGCCTGAGTTTCTGGTTGGAGGAGCCCAAAAGCACAAACCTCACTGAATGCTGTGGTTCAAGTCCCTCTTGTAAGAACTCATGCTGCTGGCTGTACAGCTCTGCTGGCATGGCGGAGTGACCTCAGTCTCTTAAAGCTGACCAGTTATGTAAATGACAGTACCAGTTTTATGGCACTACCCAGCAAAACGGTTCCTGGTAGCTGGGCTTCCTTGCTGCTGTGCTGGGAGAAGCATGTTGTGTCCCTACTGGGGCCTGCTACCTCCACCAAACTTTTTGCAACACCTCCTTGTGTTTATATTTACAGTGTTTGGCTCTTTTAAACTCCAATTTTGCCGTCTTCATCCAAGTGCTGGTGTTGAAGAGCAGGAGTAACAGCTGCAGAGTGCAGCAGAGGAAGCTAAACTAGAGTTTTGGTGTTTTCTATGAGTCACATTGTTTTAGTGCTTCGAGCAAAGAATGGAAAAAAGTTGTGTTTGGCTGGTAGGACATCAATAACTCCTCACCTTATTCAGTCTAAAATGCCCTGCTTTATCTTTGGCATTTTTTCTAGCTTTGGGTTTTTACATTAATATGCAGTCTGTGAGGGGAGCAAAACAATGGCCAGTCTATTGTCTGAGTTAATCCTTCCCTTAATGGTCATCTTGGGCTGCCTCCTGTAGTTCAGGTGGCCATTAGAATGGTTTGAGGCATCTCCTGCTGCAAGGAGTAGCAGGATATCCAAGAAGGTGCTGGAGAGGCAAACTTCCTACCTAGTAGTGTCTAGGAGCAGAATTTCAGAATGTTGAATACATTACAGCTTCAAAACATCGCTTGTTTTAAGCGCAGAAAGTTTTTATTGTGAGGCTTTCTGTTTGTTTGGGGTTTTTTTAATAATAAATGACTGGCAAACCCCTACTTTAATATTTATGTAATTGCATATTGAAGGTTGGAGTAAGCTGTTCCTTTCCCAAAGTTTAAATATATGTATCTTAACAGATACTTTGTTAAAACAATATTGGTTTAAGTATATGCTTTTAAAAAACTCCGACTTTTGTTTTTATGTATCTCTGCTTCTGATATTTTGGGAGTCTTGGAGCCAGCCTAGGATGGATCCTGAGGCAGGAGGAAGTGATTGCCCTGACTGGGTTTCTGGCAGCGGAGGGTCACTGCGTGTGCGCCTGCAGATGTGGTAACATGATCAGTCTTGGCAGCTCTGCTCAGCAAGGTTGTACCAATGAGATTTTTCCCTCTCCTTATTTTGTGCTAAATTTCTCCATGCAAAGGCAGATAAGGTCAACCTAAATCTATGGACTTCAGCTGAGGGTTTCAGCAAGTTGTTCACAGTAAGAATTTGATGAGCTCCTGATTGAGTGACTTGCAGGCCACCACTCTCACCTGTGTGTGTGGGTGTTGCTCGGGTTAAACTGAGCGTGAGCAGATTTTGAGTTGTGGGCAAGAATTGGGGATTTGGATTGAGGCGTGGGTCTCTGCTGCGGTTCCCAACATCAGTGTGGAGTGGTAGGAGCATGGTTTTGGGATTCTAAAATCAAGGATTCAAAGCCGAGGAGGGGGATGTTTAACTACTTAACTTAGGCTTTGCCTTCAGACGTGGCTGCTGCATGGACTGGTGTTACATCAAACACCCGCATTGTTCCAAAGCTGTTTAAAATGGCACAGTGGGAAACTGTGAACAAGGAAAATTCTCCATGGTTTAGTACCTTGGCTTAGGAAAGTGCCAGTTTTATGTGGACCACAACCTGTGGAACTGAAAAGTCTTTTTTTTGTGCCACTGTGAGGTCCATTTTTGAGTTGAATTCTCAGGAGCAGGAGGCTGCGGCGGTTTGCTTCGAGGTGGGGTTCACTGCTTTGTTCCTGCTGCTCCAGAGCTGGTCTTTCCTGGTATGTCAGCCTGCAGGCATGACTCATGGGAGCCTTTCACAACATGGAAAGGTCTTCCCAGAGGAATTCCAGCTCCTCCAGGCATTTGCAAAGGAAATTCTTAATTGGATTAGATTCATAATACTAATCTGCTAATGACTGTTTGTTATGGAGATCTTGGCACTATCTTATAAATATATTCACCTTCTTTTAGCTCGCCTTATGTCTTTTTATCACATACAGGCTCAGTGTTGTTAAGATTGTACTGCCGCCAGCAGATCTGATAGTTGGGAATGGGGGACTACTGTGTTTATTACACAAAATCTTATAAAGCTCATAATTATTCTCTCTCTCTCCTCTTTTTCTCTCTCTCTCCTCTTTCTTTCTCTCTCTCTCTCTCCTCTTTCTCTCTCTCTCCTCTTTCTCTCTCTCTCTCCTCTTTCTCTCTCTCTCTCCTCTTTCTCTCTCTCTCTCCTCTTTCTCTCTCTCTCTCCTCTTTCTCTCTCTCTCTCCTCTTTCTCTCTCTCTCTCCTCTTTCTCTCTCTCTCTCCTCTCTCTCCTCTTTCTCTCTCTCTCTCCTCTTTCTCTCTCTCTCTCCTCTTTCTCTCTCTCTCTCCTCTTTCTCTCTCTCTTTTTCAGAATGGTGTTTAGGTGGGGTAGTAAAAGGGAAGCTGTGGTAATTGGCATGTCTGACATCTGGCTGTACATCCTTATCACAGGTGTGAAGGACACCCCGAGTTGGGAGTGCCTCTGTGCAGTTGTCAGTGACAGAACTGTGTATTTTTAGAAAGAACCAGGACCAAACAGGCATTTCCCCCCACTAAAAAAAGGGTTGTAGGTGCTGTGGTGGTATGAGGAGCACCTGCAGGAGAGCAGGGCTCCTGTGTTTCCCTGTGTAACACCGAAGCAATTTGAAATTTCAGTTGTAGCATCGATACTGAAACAGTTTTTCAACTGTAACACACATTCTTCTGTTTATTGACCCACACTAGTGGATGTTAAACTGCTTTTGTTGCTAGACTGACTTACTGGTACGTGTCAGGTTCTTGAATTTTTCCAATGCTCTGCAGCCTTTCTTAATCTTTGAATCAGTAGCATATAGCAGGAATCTGCTGTGAAAGAAAGGGAATAGTTACTTCCAGAGTAGGAAAGAGGTGTATTTCCCTGAAAGCAAGTGTCAGAATATATTTAGGAAGTGCTGTCTGTTGGAATATAAATCATGTGAGAAGGATGTACCCATTTTGTTTTTTTTTAAACCAGTCAGGAAGTTCTCTTGGACTTGTGAAAATGCAAATGTATCTGGGGATATAACATGGCTTTGTTACAGGGGTATGAAAGAAGTGAGTGTAAGCAAAAAGCATCTTGCCACGTCAGGTTACTGGCTAGACTTGTGATTTTTTGTGACACAGATTGTCAGAGCTGGCTTTTCCTTCTTATAGTAATCGATTTGTGCTGTCTCCAGCTCCACTGCTCGCTAGACGTCTGCCCAGCTTCCTCGAAGAACACTGCAGTATCCAGTAACTCTGTAAGCTGAGTAAAAATAGTGTTGTAGCTTCTCTTTAATAAAGGGGTTGATAGATACCAGTTGTAATGCAATCATACACCTTTTTAGGGTATGGAGTAAATGCTTCCTGTAGCCAAAAATGAAGTGGGGAAAAGAAAGAAAAAAAAAAAAGTTGTTTAAATCATTCTTCCTGTTGGTGTATCAGATCTTGAGCACAAAAGGCAAAGAACATCTCAGCCAGCTGGGGGGAATCGAGTGCCTGAACCCAACTCTAACCCATTTCTGCTGACGTCTGCTCTGCACGATCACTGGAAGCAAACTAGATGGAGCTGGAGATTACTGACTTTGAACCCTGCAGAAAGCACTGGCCTGAGGATACAATTTAGCAGGCTGAAAACCGCATGCTGAATTTCTGGCAAGCACTAGTGATTGGTGTGAAACACCTGCCTGTACAGCCTCTGACTTTGGGCATAGCATCATGCAAACTTCCCAGTGATCTCCACCTAGAATAGCAACAGGAGCAAGATATGAAGGTGATCTGGAAAAGGCAGAAAAGAATGTATGCCGTGCGCTAAGGTTTTGGGTTTTTGGTTTGGCTTTTTTTTTTTTGTTTTTTTTTGTGGATATTTCTGTCTGCTCTTTTTTCTCTCTTCCCCAGCATTCTTGGGAAAGCCTAGTCCACATGTAGATGTCAGAATTACACTTCACTTGTGCCTGTGTGAAGACAAATTCATGCTTTTGCTTTTATGGGTCTGCCCTTCATCCTCTTCAGATGTGCTGCTTTCCTTTTTTCCACCTTTTTGCTGCTGTCCTTTCACCCCTGCTCCTTTGAACACGTTCAGTATGGCTGGGGCTGAATGTGTTCACTTCTCAGAAACCTCTCAGACCTGTGTTTTGATTATTTTTTTTCCCACCAGAGATGTCTCTTCATTTGTTGTTCTTTAAAGACAGAATTGGATGAAGTGATTCTCACCAGGGCTGTGTTGTTCCTCAGCCTCCTTTCTTTTCCCTGATGCTGCCCTGTGTGTCATCCTGCTTTGAGAAGATGACTTCTAATCTGTTAAGAAGATGGTGCTATAAAGACCTGAACACTTAATAATGAACCTGGACATTGAATTCAGGCTATTGTTACAATTGTCTGCAGCAGAGGCATGAGTGATGCCTGCGAAAGAAATAGGACTCAGGATGTGCAAAATGTCTGAATTTCTGTGTCTGACCCACATTTTTCAAAGTCAACAATTCTTCCTATTGACTTCCATGGTTTCTGCTTATAAATACAAAGCTGGATGGTTCCTTAGGCAAATATGTCTCAAATATCAGAGTCCATAACCAGTCAAACTAATTAAAAAATAATAATCAAAAAACCTACTGCAGTTCTGGTGGTATTATACACTTTTTAATGCATATTTCTTTTTATATATGTATATGCTTACCTGTGTGTGAAAATTTGATATCTTAAACAATACTTCCTTTAATTTTTTGTCAGCGGGACATTAATGAGGGTAATAACTAACAGGTTGTCTAGGGAATGGTCTCTGTGGGCCACTTTCTTTCTATAAATAGAAGTAACTAATTACATCAGAGGATCACATGTTTACATGCAGCTTATCCAGTTTATTGGACCCTCCTGCTTGTCAGGTTGGAGGCAAAAAAGTTTTACTTCAGGCCTTGGAGGAAACTTCCCTGATTGCCCATGAACCTCAGGATTGCCTGTGTACAAGGGCACAGGGAGGAGGCAAGACCCCCAGTGAAGGCAGGAAGGGAGCTGAGGTAAGGTAGATGAACACCTGCTTCCATGAGGTTCTCTTCTCAGCATGGGACTAGCAAGAGTGATTTGATGGATTCAAGTAAATAAGTTCCTTGGCATTGAAATTCACAGAACTCACAAAATTTATGTACACTCACGAAATGGTACCTGGTTCTTAGGAGCACGGTGGTGCTGCTGCCAGAGACTGGGACTGCTGGCCAAGCCCTTGAAATGTTGAACACTGGCAGGTCTAGATGGTAAAAATAAGCACACAGTGAGGGAAACGTTGGGATCTGGCATACCCAGCAATGCTTAAACCTTTAAGAGTTCAAGTCTTCCTCCACCCTTGTAGCATCATGTAGATAGTGTAGTGTACCTTTATTTTTCCCTCAGTTACATCTTGTTCCTCACTGTCTGCCCATATAATGGTGTTTTAATCCTGCTTCTGTTTTCTGTCTGTTGCTGAACCCTTATTTCCAGCTCTGGCCATGCTGTTGGAAAGATGCATGCTAAGCAGATGCAGTGTTCCAGATGATGGGATGATTGGTGACCTGTGAAGCGGTCATTTTGCTTCCCTTCCTTGCATAGTGGCAGCCAAAATAATTATGTTCTGACCTGTTTGGTGGTGTTCAGGAGTCTTTGCTGGATGTTATTGATTTAGAACTTATGTCCATGCTCAAGACTCACTTCAGTGTAAACAAAGTTATGCTGCTTGCTGTCAAGCTTTTTTCACAGGTTCCCTCAGTTGTTGCACCACAGATAGAAGTATAGTGGGTGATGCTCAGTAGTTAATGTGAATGGTGCTGCTGGCTTAAAATAGGTAAAACTTGTAAACAGTGTGAGCCTAACTGAGGTCAGAAAGTTGCTGAAACTGTTAATGTGATCAGGTCATGCTTAGAGGTCTATAAAGAAAAAGAAAAAATTATGCTGGGCTTATCTTAAGTTTGGTGGTCTCTACATTGGTGCTTGAGAAATCTTTGGCTTTTTCAGGAAGATTGTTCTTGTAAGCTAAGTGTCACAATTTATCCATGTTAATGAGTAGAACTTGGAGACTTCACTGAATAATTTGGGGAATAACAGTGGAAGAGAGGAGGGAGTGGATAGTATTCCTAATAACCACCTTTAAGGTAATTGAAATCTGACTTCTGTCTTCAGAAGCTTTGTGTTGATGCAAGAGTAAAAGAGGAAGGTAAGGGAGTTGCAGTGGGGAGGAACTTGCCGCAGGCTGCAGCTGTTGGCTTGTTTGGTGTGGTTTTATTCTGTCTAAGGTAGAGGCTCAAGGTTCCAGGTGTCCTCCTCCAGCCGGGTTTGGGAGCAGCTGTCAGCAGAAGTGTGTAACTTGGGCACAGTAAAAATGTTCCAAAAAGCTGAATTTGTAAATGATGCAACTTTCCCTGTTTCTCAATGGGGCTCTTGTAATGCCCTGACAGTGAGGTTGGTTTCCTGGTTTGTTTTAGCTGCCATTGAGGCCCTGCTGTAGCAAGCCAGGGAGCCTTGTTCTTTATGAAGCTGGTGGAACAGCTGTAGCTCTATCCATCATTGGGATAAATAGGAGTCCCATAGAAGAGCCAAAAGCCTTCTTCCCTTATCTGGCAAACATATCTAGCATCCTTCATTATCATCCTGTCATTGAGTCTTGGTCAGTTAATTAAGTTTCCTGAGAAGGAAAAAATGTGCTTACCTGCATTTTTTCATAGTGTTACTATTTTTCCTCTGTGCAGAAAAAAAAATATTTAAGTCTGATTGTTGAAAACAACTGATGTGAAAGCTTCACCAGGCACTGGTTTGTTTTCCTGCCACTATTAACCCGGCTGGTAGCTGGCTGTATCCTGGTGGGTCCAAAAGTAGTGTCAACGTGCCTTTGACGCAAGATGGCCAGGAATGCAGTGTGTAAATAACCTCAGGTCTGCTTATAACTGGTTCCTTTGAGAGCTTCAGCCCAGTTTGTATTGGAGAAGGTTCCATTCCTTGGAGCACTTGTTTACCTATTTATTGAGGTCAGCAAAGTGAGGAGTAATTACAGGATTTGGACTTGACAACAGGCTTCTGATGTACGAGAGCCCCAGAGTGTGAAATTGAAAAGCTAAGTGGCTTCATGCTATTGTTTTCTTGATAAAAACTCCTAATATGCTCTTGAAGATTTTTTTATTTTGTCATAGCCATTTAAGTTTTATTTAAGGGATAGAGCATTGTGCTCTGATCATGGCAGAGCAATGCTTGACAATGCTCCTGATAGGAATTTTGGGAGATCTTTAACTTTTTCAGAAAAGGCCATGAGACAGATATTAAATGGCAATTGACTTTGTAGTCGGTGTAGTGGGTTTTGACTAGGCAGTGGTAAACATCCCCTTTAATTTTCAGAGGCTTTGTATGAGTTAGTCTTCCAGGTATTTTCAAGTCAGCCTGTGTTTTTCAGAGCTGTCTTTGTCTTAAATGCAGAAACACGTTCTGCTAGGCAGGTTAGATTTGGGTCACACCAAACCCCCCAGGTAAACAGCAGAGGCCACCACTCTTGTCTGTGAGGACAGAAGGGGAAACTTTCTGAAATGAAGGGTTAGTGAAATTGTACTGAAAAGCACAACTGACTGGTGTGTAGTTGAAAGGAGATGTGTTGTAACTGAAGATAAAGTGGGAGCTGTACAATTCCAGGTCCTGTTGGCAGCAAACACTGGTGGCTGGAGCTGTGCATGCTAATGAACCCATGAAAGATAGGGAGAAAAGGGCCATGGTGCTCTTGCCAAAGTGCTAATTCTTACCTTGCTTATGAAGATCAAGTATCTTGCTCAGATTTAAAAATCCGTTTCTTTTATGCTTACAGTAAAAGGTTGAAGAATGTGGTCATACCTAGTCAATTAAAACAGCATTCTTTAGCACTTCCCTGGCTTTCTGCTGAGACCCAGGCAATGCTCTCTGCTTGCTGCGAGGCCAGCAGTGCAGGAGCAGCCTTCATCAGTCTTTGTTAGCATGGTGAGCTGCCTTGATGAACAGTTCATTAACCAGGAGAGACAGAATCAGTCTTTTAATACACTTGCTATTGCAGCTAGGCCCTGACAGTGAGCAGAAAACCTCAGGAGGCTTCTCTGAGCGCTAAAACCTTGCTGCTGCTCTGAAACGAATCTTTCCCCCTCCTTCCACAGGCCTTTGGGTAGCAGCATTCATTAAAATGCTTCTTTAATAGTACAGTGTATGTAGGATTTCATGGTTCAAACCCAGCAAATGGGACAATAACATACACACTTGAAGAAGAAACCTGTTCTGACTCTTCCAGGCATCTCTCATGGTTCACCATGGTTTTAATTGTTTCATTGTAAAATGCATAAGGTTGAGGTAACAGTTAAAACAAATAACCGGAGGCGTCTGGCAGCGTGTGGATCCCTGGCACGCTGTGTGTCAGGATGGGGCAGACGTGTTCCCAGCGGTTCAGGCACGCTCGTCAGGAGCTTCAGAGGGTGAAATTTCACTAGGAACAAATCAAAGTCTGTGGGTTTTTTGCCCTGGGGTGTTGGGAGGGGAAAGGGGAATGGGCCAGATGAATCTGTTCTTGCCGTAGATGGAGATCTAAGAGCTCGTTTTCTAGCAAGAGTAAAACCTGAGCTATTGCAGGATGCACCTTAGGATTCAGCATGGATTTATGCTGCAGCGAGCACACAGGAATCATTTGTTACTCTCCTCCTTCCACCCCCTCTCCCTGCTTCTGTTAGCAAAAGATTAGTTTGGGGCAGAGAGTTACTGCTTCATCCAAATATTTGAGGTGAAGCAGCCGGTAGTGGAGGCTTTGGTGCTCTCATCTAGAGCCTGATCTCTTGTTCATCCAGTCCCTCCAGGAAATGAGAAACATAAGCTGCAGGTATTTCAGTGCATATATGCAGAGTGCTGCGTTTCTGGAGTGCCTGGAACACGGAGGCCTCTGAAACCCTGCACTCCTCCTCAAAATGGCTGCCAGATGTGTTGGCTCTACTCAATTCCCCAGAGCCTGACACCAGAAATGCTGAGGTTATTACCAGCTTGGTTCTTGCTGTGTTCTTCCTTCAGTCTTCCAGGCACAGTGTTGCAAGAGGGAGCGTGACCCCGGATGGCTGCGGTACCTGCAGAGGCTGTCGCTGGCACACGGGCGAGCTCGGGGCAAGGCTCGCCGGGACTCTGTTCAAACAAAGGAAGTGTGTTTGTTTTCACAGTCCAGGCTTGGGAGCCTGGGCTGGGATCCTGTGCCATTTCCCTGTGCTAGGAGCAAGATTCTCGAGGAAGACAGCCTCTCCCTTTGCTGCAAAGCACAGCTCTTCCTGGCCAGCAAGTATGCATCTTATCTTCCCTGGCTTGTCAGGGCTGGAGACTGGAAAGCTTAACTTGGATTTGGTTTGATATTTGTAGATGTAATAAACAGTATAGGGACTCCTGCCATGAACCACATCTAGCTTCCCATGCTTGTGTGGCTTTCTTGGGCCGGTCTTAAAAGCTACTGTAGTTCTTGATCCCCTTGTAACCCAGTCAGTCCCAGTGGATCCTTGAAATCTGTTTCCCAGTCAGTGGGAAATGGAGCTTCCAGATCCTGCAGTAGTGCATCTGTGTGTTCAGCACAAGAGAGCAGACTTGCTAAGCAGCTGCCTCTAGCAAAAGTCAGGAGAACTTTTAAAGTATTATCTTAAGCCACACTGCATGGTAAATAGCTGGTTTTTGCCAGCAGGTACATTTTCACTGCCATAGTCAGCAGTTTGCTCAAATAACAAATCTTAATGATAAAGAGGTGTTGGAAAGTACTTGAGTTAGTAGTAGGATCTGTAAGGAAGGTATCATCTAACATATGCTGCTCTGCCTTTTACTGGGGAAAAGTGTTTCTCAAAATAGTTCTCCTTACTCCTTCATCTAATTTGCTTTGGTTTATTTCTAGCATCAAAATGAGAATGTCATTTCACTGTGATACAGCTTTTATAGTAAGTGCAGATCCATGTGAGTAGGATGTATGCTGTGCTTCATAGCCAAGGCAAGCTGTATATGGTGACACTTTTTAGAGTATTTGGGTTGTCTTAAGATAGAAGGTGGTTTCCACCATTAAATAAGTGTGTTCAGGGATGGAATACATGGGAGGTGGTGGGTAGACCTCATGGCAGCTTGTTCAGTTGGTCTCACTGCAAATCCAAAGGATGGAAATGCCTGGATGTATTGCTTGCTGCACAGGAATCTGTGTGATCTCATATGGAGTAATCAAGTTATTGAAGGTGGTGTGGTGTTGGGGGGGGAGGTATGTGTGTGGCACACCAGTGAATCTTCCGTTTATCTTTGTCGTTCGAGTCTGAGTGCTCTGAAACCGTGGAGCTGAGATGGGTGTCATGGAAGACTGGCTTCTTGGAGGTGTCTGGCTAAGTGGATGTATGGGAGAGCAAATCCAGGGAGCTTCACCATAAATAAAAGGAAGTGCCTGGGCGTGGAACTGCAGAGCTACCCTGACTCTGGCTGTGTACGTGAGAAGAGTTCCAGAAATGACAGTAAATAACAGTAAAGCTTTGCTTTGTGTTTCTCTTGTAGCAACCCTCCGCTCAGCGAGGAGATGCTGCCTCCGGGGGAGTGGATGTGCCACCGCTGCACCGTACGCCGCAAGGTAAAGCCTCTCAAAACAGACACAGTCCCTGCCCTTCCAACTGGCCGTTTGAAACCTGAATCCTGGGTTAATACCTGCCTCTCCCTTCGTGTGTACTTAGACAAGCAGAGCTGCTTCTTTGTGCTCACGTTTGCAAAGGGCTTTGTTAGGAAAGGGCTTAAAGAACCCTAAGGGGTCTTGGTGAGACCCGCATGATATTTTAACCTCACTAATAGGAGGTAAAACTGATAAAGTGCCTGATACCTTTTAAATTGTTCTCCTTCCCCCCATTTCTGGAAAGGAGGGAGAGCTGGAGGAAATGGGAATGGCTCCTGTGCTCAAGGAGGTGAGCTGTCTACAGGCAGAACAGGAGTCTCGTTAATACAGCTTTGCCATCAGGGCTGTGATTCTAGTTAATATGTGGATTTTAGAAGAGTGGCTTCACAGCAGTTGTACATCAGCAGAGGGTGAAATCACCGTGAGTTCTGATTTCCTGGGCTGTTGAACAGGATGGGGAGGAGATGATTGGGCAAGATTGTAGCTTGTCTTTTTTTTGCCTTGATGCTCTTTCTCCAGGAAGCTGTCTTGCACAATGTAAACCTCTTATTGCTGTGACCACATAAGGCTGTGTAGCAGAGGGTTTAGAAACTGCACCAGGCTATCTAGCAACTGTTCCCTTGAAGTGACACCCAAAACAGATTGGAAGAAAACTGTGTGCTCAGCCTTTTGTGATTGCCTTGTTATGTTTCCAGGGTACTGTTCAGCCATCTGCCAACAATAGAAATGAAGGTCACAAATCAAAAAACAAATAAAGTAAAAAGAGAGAGAAAAAGAGAAAATCCCCAACTTTTCTATTTTAAAAATTGCCTAAAAACACTTTGCTCCCTTTGCAGACCGTGTTAGTGATGGAGTGGATTGATTCCACCATATGGGTGATGCTGTTAAGCACTGGAGCAGTGCAGGGTTGCCCATCTCAGGCCATGCAGCATCTCCTCCTGTTGAAAAATGGGTCTTGTGGTGATGGCAATCTATAGTTTTCTTCTGGTGCACCTTGTTCAAGATACCTGTCATCAGGAAATAGCAGTGTTGTTTGTATGTTGTGCTTGTATTGTCAAGCTGACCTTCTCAGTCCCTGATGGGTTTGTATGCAGTGCCAGGGTTAGTAAAATGCATCAACAGTGAACAGTCTGCTGTGGAATTTCTCAGTGTTGGTAGCAAAGTAAACAGTTGTCTGATTTGTCAAGTGTTTAAGACTAGATGCTGTGAAATGTTGTCCTGATCTGTCCTGATCTGGACTCAAGTTACCCTGAAAGGAGAGACACCTGGTAATGTTCTTCCCCATGCTTGATTCTCTTCAGCTGTTCTGTCACCTGTACCTTATCTGCCACCAGACTGTTCTTGATCGAGGCTCTAATGACTTCAAGGGGGAAGTTGTAGTGAGTGGCTCAAGCATTTTCAGATGCTGTTTGTCTTCAATCACATATTTGTCAAGGTTGATGTGCTTTGTTTGTGGCCTCCATGATAAGCCTGCCTATTCATGTCGTGCAGAAGCGAGAACAGAAGAAAGAGCTGGGGCAGGTAAATGGATTGGTGGACAAATCTGGGAAAAGGACCACCTCCCCCACCAGTGACGCAGACCTGTTGGACAGGTCTAGCAGCAGCATCAGGGCTAATGCGCATGCCAGGATCTTGGAAAGGAGAGCAAGCCGGCCTGGCACTCCCACATCCAATGCCAGCACCGAGACCCCCAACTCAGAACAGAATGATGTCGATGAGGACATAATTGACGTGGATGATGACTCTGCCATTGCAGAAATGGACTGTGGGCAGCCCCAGCTGAAGCGACCCTTTGAGCTTCTTATTGCTGCTGCCATGGAAAGGAACCCAACGCAGTTCCAGCTGCCGAATGAACTGACCTGCACCACAGCACTTCCAGGTGAGCAGGGCCTTGTCTGGTGTTAGCAAAGATGTCTGCAGTTGCATCCTGCTGCCATCTTTTCTCTTTTCCTTCTTGACTCTGTGATAGCTGTGGCTCCAGTGGTGCTAGCTGGTGAATGCAGAGGGTACCTCTGGCTCTCCTCCAGCTGCCTAGCAGCAGGTGCCTTTCAAATCTAAGCTGTGGGGACACTGCAACTACATGCCATGTCCATCAGGATTTGTGATAGATGCTTGTTTTTCTCACCTTGGTCTAGACCATCAATATGAAAAAAAAACCAGCTGTCAAAATACTTGATTTTTGATTTATGATGCCATAATACAGTAACAAAGTAGTGACTAAATGTATAGGATGTCACTGAAATTACTAAGTATGAAATATATCTGCCTTTAAAGACAGTCTCTGTCACTTAAGGCTAGATTTAGTGCTTGATGGAGGTTCCTTAAGCAGCAATCTTTGACTTTTCTGAGATGATTATATGTATCTACCAGCAGGCAAATCTCTGCTATGTGGATAACCCAAAGCTTTATAAAATTTCCTTTTCAGGTACTAGTAAGAGGAGGAGAAAGGAAGAAACCACAGGAAAGAATGTCAAGAAGGCGCAACATGAGTTAGACCACAATGGTTTGGTTCCCTTGCCAGTGAAGGTCTGCTTCACATGCAACAGGTACCTGTTGTTCTTCCAGGGAAGCTGTTCAGTGTAGCTGCAGCCTTCACAGGAGCAAAGTTCTTGCTGAAAAAAGTAGATTACCTGTTTTCTTTTCCATTCTCCTTCATTACTTAGTTACATCTAAACAAATGGGAGAATATTTATCTTTGCTAAATAACAGGTGTTTAACCACAGCAAGTGCAGGTCCATCTGTAAAGGGTTCTGAAATGTAACCTGAAGATTGACAAAATTGAGCCATCTTGTCTTCAGTGTTTTTCTGCAAAGAAATATTCTAAAGTATGGTGGTTTAGTGAATGGAGATGTTTGTTTATGGTTTGTGAAGGAAGTGTGTGAGGAGGTGACCTTTAGAAAATAGAAATCTACTGAGAGATTTATAAGCCCAAGGCAAATAGGAATATTGTGCTGAAATTGTAAATCTGAAAAACAGCACAAAATACTGATGGGTTTTGTAACACTGCATAAAAAAATGCATAGATCAATCCCAATTCAAAATGTCAGTGAAAATGAGACCTTTATTTCAGAAACCCAGTCACAGTGATTTTTTCAAAGTGGAATGGGGACTCAGGTGGGCTTTTGTGGAGAACAGGTGATGACCTTGTCATAGAGCAGACTTTTTTAAAGCCTGGGGATTCAGATGTTTTTCTGGAGTTTGAGACTTGTTTTGAGAACATCTTGTTGATGTACACATCCCAACATCACACACGATTCCTCTACGGAAACCTCTAATTACCTAAATCTGAGATTTCCTTTTGATCTCCAAATTTTGCTTCAAATAAAGGCTTTTACCTCGATTGGGTCTTGAAGAAGCTCCATACAGATCAAGTTATAAATCAGAAATCCTACTTTTTGGTGCAAACAGCAGTGTAGAGGATAAACTGAAGTGGGCAGCCAAGCTTGCCTGAATGTTCTGTTTATCCTCTGTATGGGGAATAAGATTTGGCTCTCTCTTCTCAGGAGTTGCAGAGTGGCACCTCTAATCCAGTGTGATTATTGCCCACTCCTGTTCCATATGGATTGTCTGGAGCCACCGCTTACTGCCATGCCTCTGGGTAGATGGATGTGCCCAAATCACATAGAACACGTGGTGGTAAGCAGGACTATGATTGCAGTATGGTAACCGGATGTTGGAGTGGAATGTGGCAGGTCCATTAAAGGACAAAGCACAAGAAATGTAAAACAGCTTCTGAGCTCTTACTGCTTCCTGTAACGCTTGTAAAGCTCCTGCTGCAAGCCATGCACTCTTCAAAGGAATATGATGCTTCTCTCTGCAATAAGATATAAAGATGGGGGAACTCCTTCCTGTAACTGAAGCTGACAGCTCAGATTGTGGTTCACTGACAGCTTGTCTACTTTATGACTGGACCCTTTAAGATCTAGATGAGCTTCCAGAACTGAGATACAAAGCAGCACAGTGCTACAAATGGGGGAAGTAATTCTTTGCATGCTTAACCCAAAAAAAGTTTCATTCTAAGAGGGAGTTTTCATTTTTGGAAAAGCAGTGTACTTGAGACTTAAATACTCAAGAAACAGGGGGCTGAAACAAAGGGCTTTTTCCCAGACAGACTGCTTCTGAGAGTATTGATGTTGCTTAGTTGGCCTCTAAATGCTTTTGTATTCATCTCCAGCAATGTGCCCTTTAACAGAAATGGTTAGTGCTGCAAGAAACAAATAGTCTAAAGCTGAGCTGATGCTGTGCTGCCAGTGCTACAAGGCATTATGAAAGTCTTAGGGTGCCTTAGAGTGCCTTGCAGATCCCTAACTCCTGTGGCATTATTTGATCACCCAGCTGAACCAGAAGAACTTGACCCTGAGTAATCGATGCCGAGTGTTTGACCGGTTCCAGGACACCATATCTCAGCATGTTGTCAAAGTGGATTTCTTAAACCGAATCCATAAGAAACACCCTCCGAATCGCAGAGTTCTTCAGTCAGTGAAGAGGAAAGGTCTGAAGGTACGTGTAACAAGTAGTGGTGGGTTTTCATCACATGCACCACCCTGTGTATGTGTTTTAGTTTGGAAGGGAAACCAGCACACTCCTTGGGGCAGGAGGAAAAAGATGGGGTCTGAATGATTGTGTTGGTGAGAGATCTGGGAGTCAGCAGTCACTGCCTGCAGGATTTTAGATCTCTTTCCATCAACTATAAGGCTCAATTATTACAAGTAAGCACTTAAATCTAGCACAAGCATAGAAGGTACAACACAAAACTTCCTGAAGGTGGCCCTACAGTCAGATTTAGGGCTGTGTTTGTTGCCAGGATGCCTGAAAACTGCCAAACAGACTTCCTTTGGCTGTTTTCATGATTTCTCTTACACTGTGGCCACCATGTTGTACCAAGTCACGCCTCACCTATGGGAATAAAACCTATTAATTTCAGCATGGCTACATCAATTTAAACTACTCAGTCCTTGATACTTCTAATGTATCTGCAGGGTTCCTTTGGGTGCAAAAGCAGCAAATGCAAAGTTTAGTGCTGATCAGGCACTTGGTTTAACTAGTCATTCTTGAGTAATTGTTCTCATGTGTGATCTTTTCTCCACAATATAGGTTCCTGATGCTATAAAGTCCCAATACCGGCTTCCACCCCCGTTACTCGCGCCTGCAGCAATTAGAGATGGCGAGCTGATCTGTAACGGGATCCCTGAGGAACCCTTGCAGAAGCACCTTTTGAACACTGAGCACTTAGCCAGCCAGACAGAACAACAGGAGGTAAATGAAGTCAAATGCTTGGACTCCGTGTGTGTGTAGTTGCTTTGGTACAAAGATCCCTTTCCACTTCAGTCATGATGGAGCAGTTGTCTAGGAAACCAACCTCAAGCTCGTGTGTGAAGGTGATAGCTTGTATTGTCTCTGACACCTTTGCCCATTAAAACTTCACTTTGACTTTCCAGGTGAGATGTAAAATTCCTCATTTGACACTTCAGGGAAGTGGTGCAATAGTCCTCTGGCCTTAAGAGTGGAGTCAAGGGCCTTCTGTCTAGACGTCATCTTTATTTCGTGGCTGAGGGGAAACGTTTTGCACTTTGATTATGTAAGGCTGCTCTCTGACACGTTTATTTATAAGTTAATGTCCCATTTCTGGGTCGCTTTTTATTGTGGATGGAATTGGACATGCAAATCAAGGTCAAATGAGTGTTGAAACCTTGTATGAAACTTCTGGCCAGATTCCACCGTGTGAGGGCATGTTAAGTTGCAATCAGTAGAGAAATCAAGTCCTTCTTTTAGTGCAGATAAGGTTCTTTCATGTGGCAGGTGCACATCCACTATGAAGCTTAAAATAAATCTTTTGGTCTTCCTCCACTTTGTGTAAAAGGAAAGTGCTCTCCACCCCAGCTTTCTACTCCCTATACCTGAGGTAGAGCAGCATTTCTTTCCAACTATAGAATAAGTTGGAGGATTGTGCTTGGCTAGAAGCCCAAATTAGTGAAAGGTGTGTTTGTAACCTGAGGCTGAAGAGTTACAGCATTTAACAAGTGAAGAGAAGGAGGAGTTTGAAAGTGAGGAAATGCTGCCTTCTCCCTCCTTTAATCTCAGCCCTTGTCTGTCCTATCTCCAGCATGGAGATAAACAGTACATAATTTTGGTTGCACTTTTGTACCTCTGGACAAAATTTTCTCCTGATTGTAGATGAGCTCCAGAGCAGATGCTGTAGTTCCACTGCATCTGAGCAGTCAGCAGCTGGATTTCCTCAAGCTGGGTGAACCATGGAGCAACTGTAGAGGTTTGGAGCACTGCTGCCTCCAGAGCTAACCTGCACTTTTTTCTTCCTTCCAGTGGCTCTGTAGTGTTGTTGCGCTCCAGTGCAGCATATTGAAACATTTATCTGCTAAGCAGATGACTTCGCTTTGGGACTCTGAACAAACAGAGAAGGCTGATATTAAGCCTGTTATTGTGGCAGACGGCTCACTCGCCAACCCTTACCAGGCAGCTGACAAGGCACCCACACCTTCCCTCTATTCCATGTCATCTTGCACCTCAGGGATTACCACACAGAATTCCTTGAGCTCCACACAATCCCAGCAGACTTTGTCACAGGAAGATGTTAACTACAGCTCTTGTATAGATAAATCCAAGAAGGCGTCTTCTTGCGGGACTTCAAATGGGCCGACAGCCTCTGACGTTAAAGTGAACGGGCCTCATTTCTATGGTGTTTCATCCGAATCCTCAGCACAGTTGACTGACTCCCAGAGGCTCATGGGGTCTGGGAACACAATACCCATTTTGTCTCATCGGCAAACGTGGCCTCGGCCCCTCACGCCCCCAGCGAGTTGTGGACTTCTGAATCACACCATTGGAACCATTGTCAAAACAGAGAACGTAGCAGGACCCGTTTCTTGTGCACAAAGGGGATCTGCACTGGTCACGAGTTTGCCTACGTCCATATCGAGCTCCTGTGGCAGCCTGGAGACCACCAGCACTTTGCAAAGGAAGAATGTGCAGACGCAGATAGGGCCACCGCTGACAGCAGAGCTGCGGGCCGGGGGCTCCCCGCTCAGTGCCACCCGGGCTCTCACGCCTCCCCAGGCTGCAGGAGATGGGATCTCAGCTGTTGGGTCCACAAACAGATTCTGTTCACCAGCACCACCTTCAGGTACGTGCTGAGCCACTGACCTTGGCCCCGGGGCTGAGAAAAGCTCAGGCTGAACCTCATTCTAAACCTCAAGGCTGTAGCAGTGTGCCCTTGTTCGACTGGGAATCAGGATTTCTGTGGAGAGCCAGCAGAAGTTTCTCAGGTCTCCTCTGTGTTAGGTCCCTTTATGGGAGCCATGGGTTGTATTTTTGCTGGCTGCCTATACTTGAGGGGGGAACTCTGTCCTGACAAGCAGGATAGTAGGTCAGTTGAATTCTTGAAAGCAACAGTAGCTTTATTTCACTTGGCTGCTGCCTGGATGTTTCAACAGCTGCTACTTTAAAACCCCAGCGCTGCTGTAAAACCACTGGTTTGTTTCAAATGGCCATTTGGATTGCAAGGTAGTCAGTCCTTCTCACAAGAACAGCTCTCTGGGATCTAATCCTGAGTAACTGTTCAGGCAGTGGTTGTGTCCCCTATTGCAGGTGTTGTTGGAGTCTTCAGCTGCACAGCCTTGATGTTGAAGAAATGGGGCTTGGGAAGCTGTAGTCTGCTTAGGGTCTGTTGGTCTAACACAGCGTGGTTATGCACTTGGGATACTGAGTTGTACCCAAAAACCTTGCTAAATAATAGCAAGGTATATAATAAAGCTTATATAACTATATTTAGTGTAGAAACATAAATTCAAAGATATTGATAGACGTTGGAGTAACTGCCCACAGCTCAGATTTTGCTAGAATAAACTTTCACATATGGCATTCTCTTCCCTCTCCACACACCAGCTTTAAGACCCAAACCAGCAAACCCTTTGTGCAGATTGGATGGGAGCAGTCACTGAAAAGCATGTCACAGAGCTGCGTGTCACTTCTCATGCAGTTTCCAACCTGCTTAGTGTCAGGCTTTCCTGGAGTGGCTCAGGTCTGGTGGTTGTAAAGCAACAGAGCAACATCTTTTTATAATCCCTGCTAAAATTCCTCAATGAGTAACTTGTAAGCTTTGCATCGCCTTTGGAAGCAGTCCCCAGGGTATTTGGCCTCTTCCTGAATAAACTTGGTTACTCTGAGGCTGCTGATTTGACCATGCCCTGCTTAGAAATGCAAGGCTGGCAGAAGTTCTGGTAGAGGAAATGAGACCGTATTATAGAAAACTTCTTACTTGTGGTTTGAAGAGCACTGCAAACCCTACATAATTTTGCAGTTACTTAAGATGTTAAATAATTGCCTCTGGTGCAAAGCTTGTGTTCTACAAAATCATTACTTGCTGTAGCGTCTCTTGGGAAAGGTGTAAACATTTAAATTTTCCATCTAACACAATGGATATATATGTTTATAACAAAATCTGTGGTGTGCAAATTTTGCTGCCGAGTACAAAAATGCAAATTGCTCATTACTTTTTTGCCATAAATTTCAATAGTTACAAGAAAATCAGCTCAAGAAGATCTGGTACTGACAACACATTACAGGGATTTTGTTTCCTGGCATTTGCCACTACCTCCTTCAGCTGCATGGCCACTTCCAAAGCCAGAAGGATTTTATTTTGTAAATAATAAAATCTGCTTGTGACTGTCACATTCTTTCTGGACAATGATGTGCACCCCAGACTTCATAACAGTGTAGAAATAAAACCAAGGCAGTTGTGCTTTTTATTCATATTAAAACTTAGACAAGCTACTTGGCAAATGTCTCTTAGGTTTAATAAATTCTTCAAGCTCCTGGGGAGTTGGTGCTCATCTTTCCAGTGTCACCACAGGGTGCAGGAGATTAAATGTATAGGTCAAGAATTCCTCCAGCAGCTGGAGACGAGGCAGAAGCCACGTTTGGCTCTGTGTTGGAGGCACACAGAAGCCTTTCTGTGAGCAGAAAAAAGCTCCTGGCCTCTAGTTCAGGCCTTTTTCAAAGCATGACTATGAGCAAAATGAGTCATTTGGAGCAGCTTGGCAGCCAAGGGCAGCCCGAGGGCTGTGTGCATGTCTGGTGAATGTCACAGTGACATCTCTTCTCTCCATTGCCTCTCCCTGTAGATGGTAAGGTCAGTCCCAACACCTTATCCATAGGAAGCGCTTTAACTCTACCCTCATCACTCACTTCAAACTCTGCAGCTATGTTGGACTTCACCAGTTCCCTGAAAGCGTTTATGGACGGGGGTGAGTATTTAATTCATCATCAGTCTCTGCTAGCCCTGTGTGTTTGCTTCCCTAAAGCATTCCATCTCTGCTTGAGGAAAAGTTCCAGAGATAAAGAAGGGTTGTAGTCAGGTGAGGGAGGGGCTGAGTGTACATTACCTTAAATATGTCACATGCTTCCCTGCTCCTAGTGTTGCCAAGGCAGCAAGACCAATGAAGTGTTTCTGCCTGGAGCTTTTCTGGGGAAGAATCACGACTGGGCTGCTTTCCAGGTGGAATTCACATGCAGGAACCTGCAGCCCTGCCATGTTGTGGTGCTAACTGCAATCCAGAGCTGCTCCTGGCAGATGTAAAGTCCAGCAGCAATAGCTCTTGTAGTAGAGCAATCACCTGAGTGGTGATGCTCCAGTGGGTCTGTTAATTTTATGATTTATTTCTGCTTCTGTCAGTCTTCTAGACTGGCCTGGTTTTTATTTCCTTTTGTTGCACTTGGCAAAAGATGGCAAACCTTAGCAGAGTGCCTTCTCTGGCAGAGAAGGAGGAGATTGCTGAGCAGCAATCATCAGTGGCACAGCCAGGCTGTTGCCAGAGATGACTCCTACGTCTGAAATCTGAAGAAAGCCCTTCTGGCATTGCCAGTGTGACCCTCTTTGCTTGGGTGAACCCCAGCTGCCCAGCCTACTCCCTCTGCTATTGGGAAAGGCTCTTACAGCTCTTCCTCCTCTCCTTTCTATTTTAACTGTTGTTATGTGGAGAAAGCTCTTGAAAGAAGAGGTTAGGCAGCCTCCTTGCTGCAAGAAAGCAGACCTCTGTAAGGCTTTACAAATATAAGCACTTCAGGGTTATCAGAAGATCTGCTCTAAAGCTCAATAATAGTATTGGCTGAATTGCCCTGTTTGGTTTAATTGACCCTGCTATGGACATGTGACTCAAGCATGAGCCTGCAGCAGCTTCAAAGGGGGTTACAGCTCTCTGTGATGCAGGGCTGGACTTTCTAACCAGGTAGCGGTGCTTCAGAGGAAAGACCCAACATGCTGTCCAAAGAGGTGCAGTGGCCATCTCTACTGACCTGTTAATTCTGAGCCAAAACAGCAGATTTTCAGCTTTTATCAACCTCAGTTCTCCCAAACTTCTGCTTGCTGTCTCAGTTGTAGCTCTCCAGCCATGGCTGGCACTGTCCTCACACTGCTCACAGGAGGTGATGTGAAATGATAGCTCACCTGTGTGTAAGAGTCTTGATATTGCAGGATTGGTCAAGTCTTTGCTGTTGAAGCAAGCAGCAGGTTTGAAAGTGGGACAGTTAAATCCACTGCAGCTCAGATTGCATTCTTTCCCTGAATAACTTATTAATTTTTTTTGTTTATTAACAGAGATTGAGATAAATATGCTGGATGAGCAGCTGATCAAGTTTCTGGCCTTGCAGAGAATACATCAGCTCTTTCCTCCCAAAGCTCAGTCTCTAGCGAGCAGTGTCAATTCCCATCAGCAATCTCCTGTGGGAAACCACATTGAAGGTAAGAGCAGCCCTAGAATAGCTGGGTTATGTTGAGCCATAGATTTGCCACTCCTCTGTCTATTCCTTGAAGGAGATTTCCCTCTTCTTCTGGTATCTGATACTGCCTTTCACTTTCCTTTCTTCTCATCCCCTTGCTCTGGATATCCACTGACCAGAAACTCCATCAGGATTCTCTACTTAATTATTTACACATTTGAGCAATGTAAATACTTTAAGTACCTTCAGATTTTCTGCTGGAAATGTTTAGTGAAGTTGTGTTTTATTCATCTTAGAATTAGCAAGGGATGGGAAAGTTCATCCCAGGTGCTTGGTGGCTTTTCTTTCCACTCTTACCTTTGAGATGGGCAAGAGATCTGTGAATTCTTGCTCTCTCTTTCTGGAAGAGTTGTTTGTGATACAAGCACAAGAACAGGAGGAACTGGAGCACAGAATATATGTGTGACATTGTCATTGGCTGTTCAGAATGTCACTGTCAAACTGAAATCACTCACTACATATGATTAATGCCAGTAATCGAAAACAACTTGAGTTTCTCTTGGAAATCTCCAGATTCCCGAGTTTGGCTTTGTTTATTACCACTGGTATCACCTAAAGCTGCAGGGTGAACATGGCTTCGTGCTCCTCTGCATGCAGCCAGTCAGTTTAATCTGCTTTCAAGCACTAAATGGATAGCCTTGCTGTGGAAGCAGTTCTCTGTTCCCCGTCTGCCAGGCCTGGGGGTAAATACCCCAGATAAAATCTTTGGAAGTCAGTCAGTAACCTTTTTCTGAAGCTCTGTGCTTGCCTGCTTTAGCATCAGAGCATTCCCTAAATGCTTTGCCAGTCTTCTTGTGATGGCTGCTGCAGAACAACTCTTGTATGAGCTGCCTTCCTGGTCTGGAATTCTTCAGTAGTCTGCCTTTCTCAAGGCAGATTGGTGCTGTCTTAACCCATCACCCTTTTTGGGCAGGAATGATGCATTCAACTGGCTGCTTAGCATTGCTGGTGAAATGTTAGATCCAAAGCCTTTAGTGAGCCCTGCAGAGCCAGGCAGCTGAAAGAATTCATGCAGGGCAGCCAAGCAGAGATGGAACCTGTGATGCCAATTGGTGTGGCCACTATTCTTGATGTAGAATTCTCTGCAGTCTTTCATAATCCTTATGTTCTGTTTTTTGATTTCACCCTCTTGGTGTAATGCTGTTCTGCAGATATGGTATCACATCAGGAGAGGATTAAACTCAGTGGAAAAGGAGTTTTTCTCTAAAAGACAGTGCTGAAATCCTGGCTAGGTCTGTGTGGCCCAGTGGAGTTCTGTATCTGTTCCACAGATTTTCTGTTCAGTTAATGTGGGCCTGTGAGTGTGTGATTTGAACTTGGAGCTGCTCTGGAGGCTCAGCCCTCGTCCAGCCATTGTCAAGTGTGCCATAGGCACTGACCTGAGGGTAAGAGTCCACTCAGTTAATCATCCTGTCTTGGGAGCTGGATTTATCCCTGCCGAGCTCCATTGAGTCCAGGTGTTTTTCCTGCAGCTTCACTAGAAATGAAATCACGACTGTTAAGTTGAATTCACCAGCACCAATTCTTTCTAAATGGCACTTTGAGAGCAAAGACTGAGGTCTTTAATTACCCAGAGTAGAAGAGATTAAGAAAGAAGCCAGAGGTAGAAGGCTTGTGTGTTCCTCAGCGTGGCTTCATTGTGCACACTCGGTGTTAATGCTGCCCATTTGCATTGCTTGTGTGGGTTATGAGAAAGCAAATTTCTCTGACTGGCAAAAAGAGGTTTAATGCACAGACATTGCTAGAGGGTTGCAGACAGGCGCTTTGGCCAAAGCTGACTGCATCCTCCTTAGGGTCTGTGCTTTCTGAGCTGGGGACACTGGGGTCAAGCAGCTTTCCCAGCTGATCACCTTGTTCAAGTAATTTCTTTTTATCTTGCAGCGCAAAGAAAGGAAGTGCAAGCCCGGGCAGTGTTCTATCCTCTGATGGGCTTGGGGGGTGCAGTCAATATGTGCTATCGAACCCTCTACATTGGGACAGGTGAGTAGCTTTTTCCTGCCCTGACCTTTCAGAATCAGGATGGTTCTCCCTGAACCCTCCCTAAGGTGTTTGCCAAGTGGGTGTCAAAGGAAGCAGACTCACTGTGGCCACTTGTACTGGGATTCTCCACTACAAGAAGTGTGGAAATCCCCCATCTGCCTGAATCTGTGTGGGTGGCAGCTCTGTCACCTGGTGTCATAACTAGAACAGCTGTCTTGGAGTTCTAATGCCTGTCTGATGGAGAGGAGAGTTACAGTTTGCTTGCAGGTTTTGTTTCTTGTTGCTTAGATTCTTCTGGTGCTCTGAGTAGACCCAGGAGCAGTGAAATGCTCTTCAACCTTTGTGGAGCTGCTGGCTCCTTTCCCCCACTTTGTTGAGACTTTATTGGTGGCTTATCGAAGCATTATTCATGCAGTCCTGGGAGCAGGACAAAAGCAGTTGCTCCCCTGTTTTTTTGCTAATTGAAGTTTAATTCTGTCTGTTGTTCTCTGCTGCCTGACAGTTTGGTTTTTTTTCCAATATGAACTGAGCCTGTTTTGTCCTCCCCCGTGACAGGAGCTGATATGGATGTGTGCCTTACAAGCTATGGTCACTGTAACTATGTGTCTGGCAAACATGCCTGCATATTCTATGATGAGGTGAGTGCCTGAGTGATTTTTATTTTTTTTCATTATTATTTTTTTTATTTTTTGGTGTGCATGGCAGTGGGAGCTGGAGATGCAGGCAGCAGGTTGTCTTTGTGTGGTGCTCCTTTTGTGAACTACAAAGTAAGAGCCAGGTTTTACTCCAGTGGAGGCTGTGTCAACGTTTTCTGTCAAACCCTTTTCTGAAGCACAGAGCTCTGCCAGCATAATTTCTCTGACTGCCTGTGGGCAAGGACTGGCCACAAGTCAGCACTGTCACTGCTGGTGTCTAGGGAAAGAAAAGGACATAGACATGGTCTGGTACTTTTTGATCTGGATATGTTGTTAATAAAAGCTAAACTTTGTATGTCAACATCAAACCTCAGCTGGAACAAACCAGGGAACTGCTCTGAGTCCCTTGTTTTCACGTGTGATGGGGGAGCAAAGCATTCATAGCATCTGCAGTTCTCTATAAATTATTTATTTAGCTAAAACTTCAGTTAAGCTCATAGCATAAACAGAAACCTACAATTTCTGCTTAGCTACAGCCCAGAGATTAGTTTGTTCTTGAAGTAAACAGACCAGCAGGCCTGCCAGTAACAGCACTGCTGGAGGTGTGTCTTAGCATGGAAACAGTCTTTGAAGCGAGATCCAGTCTTTTATATCACCATTTGTCAACCAGCTCTGGAGCAGGATCCAGGATTAACCCACAGCCAGCTTTAGCCATTCCTCCAGTGCCCTGCAAGCTACAAAACACTCAGTAATGGGATCCTGACTGTAAATCTGTGTGGAAGCATCTCTTCACAGTTATCAGTCATAAATCAGGCTCTGGGCACTGACCTTTGACCCTCCAGCAGGTCTCCTATTGCTGTGGTCACACTGGAGAGGGAGAATTCCCCTTCTTGGGGCTCTCTCTGCAGGTTCTCCTTCTGCAGTCTAGCAGGTTACTTCAAAACCTACTCCCATGTGGAGTTTTTGTAACTTGATTAAAGCCTTGTAGTCCCTGAGGGATGAGGTCTTGAGCTCTCAAATGATTCCTGTGAGCTAACCTGAAATCTTCTCTGCTCTGTCAACATCCTCCACAAAGCTCAGCTGAGCGTGACGCCGCTTGTGTAACACTGCATGTCACTGTAATGTCTGCTGGCATTTCAGCATCTGCACAAGGCCTGTGAATCCCAGACTGCCTCTGTCCTGAGGCTGCTGCAGCACGTGGCATCCCTCTTGCCATCTTGTGCCTGCTTTCCAAAGCTCATCTCTTCCTGCTAGGCACAGGTCTCGGGCCAAGTTTGCATCAGGTACACCTGTAAAATGCTGGCTTTTGTGAGCATCAGCTTGAATATCCTGTTACCAAAAGATGTGTTGGTTCAAGTGCAGTAGGTAAAACCCACTTCCCTTTGGCCCTCCTCCTCTGCCAGAAAGCATCTCCTGCAGGAAGGCTGGTTGTTTTGCGAGCAGGGGGATCAGGTTGGTGGTCTCTGAAGCTGGAGGATATTTACCAGCTCTTATTTGACCACCACTGGCAACAAGAAGGGGACGTGTTTCAGGTGCTTCGAAGAGGTGTGTATGGGCAGAGGCACTTCTGACTGACAGAGGGTGGGGTTAGATTGGATATTAGGAAGAAATGCTTCCCTGTGAGGGTGATGAGGCCCTGGCACAGGTTGCACAGAGAAACTGTGGCTGTCCCAACCAGTGTTCAAGGCCAGGTTGGATGGGGCTTGGAGCAACCTGGTCTAGTGGAAGGTGTCCCTGCCCATGGCATGGGACTGAAACAAGATGGTCTTGAAGGTCCCTTCCAACCCAAACCATTCTATGATTTCATGTCTTGATTCCCTCCTGTTCCCTTTCTTTTCAGAATACGAAGCATTATGAGCTGTTGAACTACAGTGAGCATGGGACGACCGTGGACAATGTTCTGTATTCATGTGACTTCTCGGAGAAGATGACACCCACTCCTCCCAGCAGTATTGTTGCCAAAGTGCAGAGTGTGATAAGTGAGTGTTGTACCACCACCAAAGGGAGTTGAGAGAGGGCAGGAGCAGGTGGAAACCAACTCCTTGTTGTTGATGCCCCTTGTTCTGCACAGTCTGGTGCACACCTTACAAAAAGGAGAGCCTTGCCACAACCCTTAGCTGGGGTTACACAAGACCTTCCTCTGCAGCCTGGGGAGCTCTGTGCTCTGACCTAAACCCTACTTCAGCTTCCAGTGCAGGAGTTACCAAGCTCCAGGCCCCCATGAACAGCCAGTTTAGAGCAGGCCTGAGGCATTTCCCCATGCATGTCCTTCTTTCCCACACTATGAGATCTGGGCTGTGCTGCAGGATTCTGTCCCTGCGTGGCTCACTCCTGCCCTCCACCTGATCAGCTTCCTCTTTTTGGGCTGCCAAAATAGATATGTAAATGCCTCAACCTTGCCAGGGCTGTGAGGAGATTCCCATTTCCCTTTGATCAGCTGCTTACTGCAGACTGAAATCCCTCATGGCTGGAGGATTTTACCCATGAGGCACCTCAGCAGTAACGCCTGTTGATAAAAACAAGCTGCTGCTGACCTGCCCAAACCTTACCATTTTTTTTATTCTTTTCCAGAACGACATAAAAGCAGAAAACAGGAAGAGGAGGCACATGAAGAAGCTGCTGTGATGAATTCACAGGCACAAGGGCAGCATCGGAAACCCTGTAACTGCAAAGCCAGCAGCTCCAGTTTGATCGGGGGCAGTGGGGCTGGCTGGGAGGGCACGGCCCTGCTCCACCACGGCAGTTACATCAAGCTGGGCTGCCTGCAGTTCGTTTTCAGCATCACCGAATTTGCGACCAAACAGCCCAAGGGGGACACTGCCTTAGTACAAGATATGGACTTGGAGGAGAAGCTTTCTCTGAAACCCCACCAGGTGCCCGTGCTGCGGTCCAACTCAGTTCCCTAGGAATTTTTAGGAAGAGAGCTTTTTGGAGTAAGGAAAACGCCCTCAGACTCTTTACAATGCAAAAATGTACAAACCAAGGTGGGATTTTTCTGTGTCGGCCCAGAGACTGTTCACACGCCGTTTGCATGAAATGAAGAACGTTTAACTTTTTTTAATTTTTCTTTTTTGCTCAAGTTTTAGGGGCATTTGCACATATATTTGTACTATACATTTCATTTTAAAAGGAAAACTGCAGTGAGAGCAGGACGCGTCAGAGCGAGGGGTGACCGCTGTCTGACTCGAGGACTCTCTCTGACAGATAGTTCCCATGCAGTTGTAAAATAATCAGAAACTTGTTCTATTTTGTGCCAGTGACAATAGTTTTATATTAAAAGAGAAATACAGTTTTCATACAGCAAATCTATACAATATCATTGTTTTATTTAATGTAAAGAAGCGCTCTTCTTCCTACAGTTATTTTTCCCATCCCTCCCTGCTATGGTTGCACTACAAGTAGCTACTGTGTATTATTGGCAGTGAGAAACGAGTTCTTTTCCTGGTGTCCATCTTATTTTTTATTTCAAATAAGGAAAAGTGTTGGATTCTGTGTAAATACATCAGTGATGGCATTTTTCAATGTTTTAAAGCTGTGTACAGTGCTACATGTGGTATGACGTTCCTCAAATTGTCTATTGTAGCAGATCCTTTGTCGTAACCTGTCTGTCTCTTTTGTTTCTCTGCCACCTCCCCGCAGCAGAACAGCTAGTTCCACTGTACATAGTAATTGTAACGTTTTAGACTTTACAGAAACTTTCCTGTATTCTGTATATAAAAAAAAAAATACTTCACATTCTGTTTTCTTGATTGTCTGTCTTCACTCGTGTCACCACAACCTGGAGCTTCCCCAGAGTGTCTGACTGCAGAGGAGCCTGAGCTGGGAGTCAAGGCTGGGGTGGGCTGGAAGGACCCTGGTGTCCTGCCTGGGATGTGGGAGGATGCTGGTGGGAAGAAGGTGAGGACTGGAAGATTATTGAATCATGGAATTGGTTGAGGTAGGAAGGACTCTTGAAGGTCATCAAATCCAACCCCTGCAATGAGCTGGGATATCTTCAACTCAGTGTGGCCCAGCCTCACCTCCAGTGTTTCCAGGGATGGGACACATCCAGTTCTGATCTCCTCAGGGCAGGAGAGATATAGCCTGAAAGTGTCCTGGAAGATGAGGGGACTGGTGCACCTTATTTATGAGGGAAAGCTGAGGGAGCTGGGACTGTTTAGCCTGCAGAAGAACAGACTGAGTAGACCTTATTCTCAAATATATTGATGTGAAGGGGGTGTTTCAGCCGATGGGATGGAGCCAGGCTCTTTTCAGGGGTGCTGATCGAGAGGCAAGGGCAGAAACAGGAGCAAGGGAAAAGCTGCACCTGAACATGAGGAAGAACTTCTCTACCATGCACTGGAACAGGCCATCCATAGGCCGGATTGACTATCCCTGGAGATAATTCAGCTATCCTGGCACAGTTCTCATGCTCTAGGGGACGCTGCTTGAGTAGAGGGGCTGGACCAGATGACCTCCGATAGTCCCTTCCCTCCGCAACCATCCCGAGATTCTGTGATCTCCCACTCCTCGCAGCAGGACCGGGGGTATTGCTCGGGGGGCAGCGCTGGCCCGCACTCACCCCTCTCTCTGTCTCTCCTCCCACCGGCGCCACGAATCCAGCTCTCCCGTGGCCTGGAGCAGACCTTGCCCCGTTTTCCGTCCCGCCGGGCCGGGGAGGCGGGAGCGGGGCGGGAGCGGGGCGGGCCCGGCCGGGGGCTGCCCGGAACGGCGGAGGGATGGCGTGGGCGCTGCTGGGCGTGGGGCTGCTGCTGGCGCTCTACACGCTGCTCCGCTACGGGCTGCGCAGCGCCCCGCGGCCCCGCGGCCGCCCCGAGCTGCGGGGCCGCACCGCCATCGTCACCGGTGAGCGCCGTCAGCGAGCGGCAGGGAGCCGTGACCGGCCCCGCTGCGGCCTTTGGCCCTGCTCACCCCCGCGCTCCTCTCCGCAGGGGGAAGCAGCGGCATCGGCGCGGCCACGGCGCTGGAGCTCGCCCGGTGCGGGGCCCGCGTTATCCTGGCGACCCGCAGCGCCCGGCGGGGAGAGGCCGCCGCCAGCCGCATCCGCAGGGTGAGCGCCGGAGCCGGCACCCCCAGGGAACCCCCGGCATCCCCACCCACGGGACGTCCCCAAACCCTATGGCAACCCCATGGCACCCAATGGGCAGCTCCAGCACACTCTCGGGATACCCCCAATGTATCCCCGTGGGACATCCTTGGATATCGCATGAACACCCCCAGATGTCTCCACGGGCACCCTGAGGACACTGCCACGGCATCCCGTCAGCAGCCCAGGGATCCCATAAGATACCCCCAGGACATCCCTGGGCACCCCCAGGACACCATCCAAGACACGCAACAGGACATCTTGAAGCATCACATGATTAACCCCCAAAACACCTCCATGGGTACATCCAGGTACCACAGGGCAGACCCCAGGAACAACCCCTCAGACACCCGCATAGGCCATCCCCAGGCCCCCCGAGATACTCCAAGGTGGGACACGCTGTACCACCGGGGTGGCTGCAGCCTCCCATGCTGGGGTGTCCCAGCAACTCTGCAGCCCTTGGGCCAGATCCAGTCCCCAGAACATCCCCCTGCCCCTGGCTTGCTCCAGCCCTCACCCAAGGCAGGGCACACCCCCGGCCCAGCCCCCTGAACCAGCCCCAGTCCCCGCTGTGCCCACAGGAGACAGGGAACAATGAGGTGCTCTTCATGTATCTGGACCTGGCCAGCCTGCGCTCAGTGAGAGCCTTTGCCAGCGCCTTCCTGCGCCAGGAGCCCCAGCTCCACCTCCTCATCAACAACGCAGGTGAGTCTGGGGCCCCAAATCCCCTCTGCACCCAGGGGCACCACCACAAGCTGCCATTTTCTCCTCACTCCTCAGGGGTGAGCGCCGGGGGCACGACAGAGGATGGCTTCAGCCTCCCCTTCCAGGTGAACCACCTGGGCCATTTCCTGCTGACCCAGCTGCTGCTGGAGCGGCTGCGGAGCTGCGCTCCCAGCCGGGTGGTCATCGTGGCCTCTAGTGCCCACTGTGCCGGCCGCCTGAGTCCTGAGTCCCTGGGCAGGCCACCCTCGGGGCTGTTCTCCACCTTCCAGGACTACTGTGACAGCAAACTGGCCAACGTGCTGCACGCCCGCGAGCTGGCCACGCGCGAGCAGGGCACACAGGTCACCTGCTACGCTGTGCACCCAGGTAGGAGCCAGCTCACCCTTGGTGTCTGTGATCTGCACACCTCTGTGTCCTGTCGTGTCCCTCTGTGAGGGGTGGTCTCTTGCTTTGCAGCCTTTTCACAGGGAATTCCTGCATGGGGAGCATCTCTCCCTCGCACGGTACGGCCCTTTGCATGTGTCTCTTTATATGGTGTGTCCCTTTACAGTGTCACTTTTCATGGTGTGTCCTCTACCTTGGCACATCCCTTTGCACCTTGTCCCCTCGCACTGTGTTCCTTGATACAGTGTGTTCCTTTTAGTGTTCTTTTGCATAACATATCTCTTTATACAGTGTGTCCTTTTTCACATGTCCCTTTGCACGGCATCTCCCTTTGCACCTGCATGGGGCTCGGCCACACACCTCCCGAGCCTTGCACAGCCAAAATGTGGCAATGCCTGGGGACAATCACAGCCGTGCTGCCCATGCCAAGGCCACCCTGGCCATCTGCCAGCACCCATCCATTGGGACACACAGGGGGACACTCCACGGGGACACCCGACGTGTGCCAATCTCCCACAGGGTTTGTCAACACTTCGCTGTTCCGGCACGCGCCGCTGTGGCTGAAGCCGCTGCTGCTGCCGCTGGCCTGGCTCCTGTTCCTGGACGTGTCCGAGGGTGCACAGGTGGTGCTGGACTGTGCCACGCAGGACGGCCTCGAGCCCTTCAGCGGCCGCTACTTCACCGACTGCGGCCCTCAGCTGCCGTGGCCAGCGGGGCGCGATGACCGCCTGGCACGGGCACTCTGGGAGGGCAGCGAGCGCCTGGTGGGGCTGGGGGCAGAGGGGGGACAGCAGCAGGGACATCAGGAAGGACATCAGGAGGGTCCCACTGCTCCCACAGCACAATAAAGGCGATGACAAGGGATTCCGGGAGTTCCCAGTTGTTGGTTGGTCCGTTGGTTGGCTTTGGAGCCAAAAATGTGTGTGGGTGTGGAATGGGGGTGAGCAAGGGGAACCGGCCCTTGCACACCCACCATGCCCTGCACGTGGAGCGGAGCTGGGAGGGTGACAGTGAATGAGTGTGCAAGGGGGTGTGGGTGTGCACAGTGTGGGTGTGCAGAGCAGCACACCTGGCTCTGCCCACACACTGCAGGACACCAGTCCTGCCTCGCACACCCGTGCAGTGTCACACACACATCCCTTGCACACCCGTGCAGTGTCACACAGACACACAGACAGACACAGACAGACAGACACAGACACACACACACAGAGAGACATGCACAGACACAGACAGACACACACACACACACACATCCCTTGCACACCTGTGCAGTGCCACACAGACAGACACAGACACACAGACAGACACACAGCACACACACACACACACACACACAGAGACATGCACAGACACAGACACACAGCACACACACACACACACACACACAGACATGCACAGACACAGACACAGACACACAGACACACGGACACACACACACACACACACACATCCCTTGCGCACCCGTGCAGTGCCACACAGACACACAAACACACAGACAGACACAGACACACACACACAGACACAGACACAGACAGACACAGACACACACACAGACATGCACAGACACACACACACACACGCACACATCCCTTGCACACCCGTGCAGTGCCACACAGACACACACAGACACACAGACAGACAGACACAGACACACAGACAGACAGACACAGACACACACACACACACACACATCCCTTGCACACCCGTGCAGTGCCACACAGACACACACAGACACACAGACAGACAGACACAGACACACAGACAGACAGACACAGACACACACACACACACACACACATCCCTTGCACACCCGTGCAGTGCCACACAGACACACACATGCACACCCATGCAGTCACTCCCTTGCCCACCGCGCATGCGCACACTCCCCATGTTACCCGCGCACGCGGTGCCCAACATGGCGGCGCCCCCAGCCCGGCCCCGCCCCCGAGGTGTGGCACCGACCTCCCCAAGATGGCGGCGCCCGCGGGCCGCGCCCCCGCCGTGCGAGGCGCGGGGGGTTGTGGGGGGCTGGGCGGCGGCAGGGCCGTCATGGGGAACTGCCACACGGTGGGGCCCAACGAGGCGCTGGTGGTGTCAGGTACGGCCGCGATAGAGGGGCTGTGGGATGGCACGGAGGGCACCCTGAGGGAGTTGGGGGTCTTGGGGGTCTTGGCTGTGAGGGGACTTTCAGGGGTCTGAGTGGTCCCTGTGATGGGAGGACCCTGGGGGATTGGGAAGGGGCTCTAATGCGGTGTGCTCGGAGGGGGCTTTGGGGGTCCTGGCTGAGAGGGAGCTCTCAGCGATTTGAGGGGTCTCGATCACCGGGGGGCCTGAGGGAATTGGGGGGGGGGGTGTCTCTGTGATGGAGCCTCACGGGAGAGGGAAATCGGAGAGTCCTGGCTGTGAGGGGACTCTCAGGGGCTTGAGGAGTCCCTGTCGGGGCGCACTGTCATGGAGAGAATGTGGGAGTTGCAAGGGGGGTCTCAATGGGGTCTGCAAGGCGGGGGAAATGAGGGGTCCTGGCTGTGGGGGCACTCCAAGGGATTTTAGGAGGTATTCCTGTCATAGGAGGGTCCTGAGTGATTTGGGAATAGACAGGGAGATGGGAGATGCTGTACTGGAACTGAGGCTCCGGGGTGGGGTCCCGGCAGAGTGGTGGGCGAGGTCCGGCGACAGAAGCACCTCCGATGCTGCTGTTTTCAGGTGATGTCAGGCAGGGGCACCAGCAAAGCTCTGTGCTCCCACCAACAGGCTTTGGCTAGGATTTCCAGGAAGCCATCCTTTTCCTTGGATTTGCCGGGAAAGGGGAGCTGGGTGTGAGCATCCCCCCGGGGCAGAGCGCTGCAGACTTGTCCCTGCAGTGCCCGTCTTCATCCATCACATCCTGCTGCAGCTTCCTCACCAGCACATCACCTGGACTCTCACTGGTGCTGGCACTGGATGCAGGTGATGCCTGCTGGACATGTGGAATGTCACCAGCAGCTGACTGAGGTGACTGAGGTTGGGGTTAAACAAATCAGCAGTGAAATCCCCCATGTCTAATTCAACCTGTAGCTGCTCCAGTGCTGCTGAAGCTCCAGGCTGCATTTTGGCATGGACCAGGCTTTGTGTGGACAGGGTTATTATTAATTCATCATTGTTAGGTGAATTTATTATTGTTAGGTGATGCAAGGGCTGGGAGCTTCACTCTGTGACAGACTGAGGCCAAGTGCATGGTAATGAGCAGCGGTAGAAAATGCATGTGAACATCAAGGATGCGCCTCAAGTCACAGCTCTGCCACACTTGCAACTATGTTATTGTGGTTTTGGAGCTGTGGCTGATCTGTTATGAGTTCATCTCTCTTGAATGACAGACCTGTTATGGGAATTCCTGAGGAGATGCCAAAAGCAGGATGCAGCTCTGGAAACAAATATGCCCACTCTGGTGATGGCTTCTAAGGAGTTACAAACTCCACCCAGCAGCTGCCCAGAGCAGCAGCATTCCTTGCAGTTTTCCTGGGCTGCAGTTCCCAGTGGGATCCAGAGTTGATGCTGTGCTTTCCTCCAAAGGAAGAACCCCTGTCAAAACTGGTACTGCTCGGTGAAATGCCACATTCATGGGAAGATTTGGAAGCCATGCTCCAGGTGTGCTGGGATGCCCTTTAGTCTCAAAGCTTGGGTTTGCTTCTGTCCAGCTCTGTGTACAAAACACAGCTTCCAGGATGAGCCAGCAGGAATTTGTGGCATCTGTGTGCAGTTCCAGGCATAGTGCTTTTCCACATCCAGGAACAGCAAGCCCAGGACACTCCTCGAAGTGCAGCTGCGTTTTGGGAAGGGAGCAGAGATCACCCTGGGCTCTGCCAGTTGGGACAGGGTTTGAAGCTGCCACCAGACTGGTTTTCCTCAGCTGCTGCCCAACATAGTCTGCAGATATTTGCTGAATCCTGAGGGCACCAACTGGGAGCTCTGCAGGGCCCTGCAGCTCCTCTGCCCGTGTGCAGAGCGACTGCCAATGCATTCGTCAGAGGGTGTAGCTACAAGCCATTGAAATTCCAGGGACTTGAGCCATGTTCCTCTGGGGAAAAGCAGGGAGGACCTTGTGGGCCAGCATTAATTTGTGTGATACTAAGTTGGATTTAGACAGAGTGGGGAAGGAAAGGAGAAATTAATAATAATTACCAATAAGCCAAAATAATATTAAATAAATTTTAACTAAATTAATTTAAATAAACCAAATATTACTAGAGGCAAGCTTCTGGCTTGCAGTCTTGAATTGTCATGTGGTAGTTATTTGAAAGACTTCACTTTGTGGGAGGGTTTTCTTTATTTTCTTTACTCAGTCTATGCCCCTTGGCCTTTAGTCCTGGGCCTCCCCTGGCATGTGGGTTTTTCTGAGGAGGGTTGTTCTTTTTTTCACTTTCTTGTGAGACACACGAGTTCCTCCAGTGCTCAAGAAGCATCCAGCTGTGCCTTGGGAATGTGGAGCTTTGTAGCCTTATTTGGGAAGCTGCGTCTCAGGCACGGCTCAGCACTCCACTGGCACTGCTGTCCTTTCCCTGCTGAGCTACATCGACTTCCTTCTAAGAAACTGCACTGCTTATCGATACATTGGTGAATTGTGGGGCCCAGGATTTGTAAGGATACCCCACAGAGTCTTGAATCTCCCCAAATTGTGGGTCTGACTTTTCTGGGAGACTCCCTTGGTGCAAGGTCTGAGGAGACCTTGGCAGGAGCCTGGCACATCACTGAGCCCACGCTGAGCACAACTGGAGCTGGTCGAGTTTTCAGGGAGGTACACCAAGTACCTGTTCATCCTGATATCTGAACGTTCCCACCAGCCAAATAGGCTGTGAAATGCTGGGTTTGGGTTAAAATCTGGTTAAATGCAGCTTTTATGGCTAAGGGTCGATCTGCTGGTTTTGAAATACAGCACTATAATATTTCCACAGTGTCATAATAGGGAAATCTGTATTTATATTGGCCATGTTCATCTCACAGTTCCCAAACAGTGTTGCTCAAATTTCTGCATTTGGGGCATTTTCCTTCTGGCTGGCAAGGGCAGCAGCAGAGAAGCTCTGAGGGAACACCTGGACATACCTGACAGGGGGAAGTGCTCACGGCTCTCCCTGTTCCTGTGTCAAAACAAACTCCTGCTTCAGCAAAAGTTTAGGGAGTGAAAGGAGGAAAAAAACTCAGGGGATTGCAACCCATCCAACCTAACTTTATTTCCTAGGAGACTACTGAAACAAATATGTTGTTTGTAACACCTAGAAGAAGACAAGTAGAGGTATTTGCCATGTTGAGCTAATCTGATTGCTCTTTAGGTGAGCAGAAATCAGCTTGAGAAATACAGTCCAGCCCAGTTCCTCAAATTTTACTTTGGTGCAACACCCTTTGGGGCTCCTTGATGTCTGTCAAAGTAAAAGAAGAGGTAGCAATTAATTCTAGTTTTGTGTAGGAATTTGTTGCTGCATGCCAGCAGTAGGTATGTAACCCTTTCAGGGCTGCTCTGAGCTCTTCTATACTGTTACTGCATCACTCTTACCCCTTCAAGAACTGCTCATGTGCTATTTTCTAAGTTGAAAGCCTGAAATAAGGATTTCTTGAGGCTCTTGAAGCCCTTCCTGCAAGAGACCTACAGTCCACAGTGCAAGGAGGAACTAGTTTCTCAGATATTATGAAATTGATATGAAACTGCCTGGAAGACCACTGCCAGGGAACTTGACAGTAACTCACTGTTCAGCTGAAAGAATTTATCAAGTAAGTTCCTTGTTTTGGCTTGGATAATGGAATCGAGAATGTGCTTATTGAATTTGCAGACTGAGCTGGGAATGGGTTTGAGAGCTTTGAAGAGCTGGACCAGGATCAAAACAAACTCTGGAGATTGACCCAATAGGCTAAACAAAATCTAGTGCAGTTCAGGGAGGAGAAATGTAGAAGTTACATTTAGGTGAGAAGAGTCTATTGCATGAAAATAAAAGAAGGTCCAGGCCATGTGCTGTAGAAAGATGTGGTAGGCAGCAAGAGCCACCTGAACCCTTACACTGATGGTGTAATTCCAGTTCTTCAGCCTCAAAAGAAATAGGAGTTTATGGGAAGGAGCAGGCAGCTTCAGCTGGGTCTCATGAGGTTTTGCCCTGTGTTCATTCAGTTCATTCAGTTTCCAGGGTTGTGGTTGGGGTGTCCCACCTCTCGCACCAGGCAAGCCATGCAGGAAACTTGCAGTGGCATTGATGGTCATCTGCCTGGTTTAACTGAGTGCTCCTGCAGATTTAGGTTTGTCATTTTGGCAAGCCAAAACTTTTTCCCAATGGTTGGTTTCTCACTGCTTGTGATGCTCAAGGGTTGCTGAGTGCAGCATTGCAGCTGGTCATGAGTGCTCAAAAGGGCCCTTAAGCACCTCATCTGGGATCTTTCCTTCTCAGGAGGTGCTTCTTCACCTTTTTGAGTGTGGTGGGGCTCAAGGTTTCCATTGTCATGTACTTTTAAATTAAATCTCCAGGACTTGCAAACTTAGGAAAGCCTATTAGGAAGAGGTGGACAATAGCTTCAGATCTTTCTTTTTGGTTTCCAGAAGGAATTTTGGGGTAGTATCTCAGTGATGTTGTTGCGTAGCTTCTGTTATTAATAAAGTTTGTCTTCTCTGAGTTGCTGTTTATGAGATGAGTTATTAAATGTGTTTTTAAACTCACTCTATGGCATTGTTACTCATTAAGTCATGTTCATATAGAATGTATCCAGAACAAGATAGCCAGTGTAATCTGCTTTCATCTGCTGCAGTGACTATCAGAGGCTTTTATGGATTCAACTCAGAACCCTGCATCTTTTTAAATTAATTTTTGTTAACCTTGTACCATTTCTGCACGTGAGCAAAGCCTAATTTATGTGCACAGCGAGGTCTAAGAACCAGACACTGACTTTAGTCTGGGCCCTGCTTTAGAACGTGATTTTCTTTATGGATGCTTTTGCCTTCCTCTATCTCCGCATTATCTTTTGTCAGTAACTGTTTTCAGTTATCAGCTTTTTCCTGGTCTGCCTGCACTCAGCAGCCTGTTTACCATGACCTGATTTCAGAATGCTCACCACTTCCTGCCGGAAAGGTAACTCAGTGCCCAAGTTACCTGGGAGAGCAAACAACACAGAGCTTCTTCAGATCATCCCAGCTTTGATGTTTTGAGCTCTGTGTCCCCAAAACTGTTGAGGCCCACGTTCTTCCTTGCTCACTTCCTGCATCTGCTGAGAGCTCCTTTTATCTACCAACTCCCAAGCGATTAATCTTATTTCATAATAAAAAAAAAACCCAAACAAACAGACAACATACTTTCTCCTGGCTCTGGGAATTCTTGCTCGAACATGGAACCCTTTCATTGGGAAGAGGCCAAGCTGGCTGGCAGCTTCCTGGCTATGAATCCTCCATTTGTGGCCCTGCACACTGCCCCGGAAGAGGCACAGTGGATGTTTGTGGAAGCGACTGTGAAACCCAGTCTGCTGGAACAGTGGGCGTATTATAGCTGGAAAAGGCAATTTCTCTGCCAAATCTCATTGTGCAAGAGGGTTTATTCTTTAGCCTTGCAAAGGTTTTGCTTTGTTGGTTCCTTTTTCACTTGCTGCCTGAGAATTGAGAAAGAGGCGGCAGAACTGCCATGGAAAATGAGCCCTCGGCTCCTCAGCCTTTACCAGGACAGAGCTCTGCTGCGCTCAGATGTCCAGCATGCATGAAAGCAACTGGCTGGTATCCCACTCCTCCTTGATGTGTTAGTTTTCTCTGGTTTTTTTAGGCTTTGAACAGTTTTTGACATATAATCTAGCTCAGTAGAATGTGCTCTGCAGCTGTATTGTGTAGCACCAGGAAGCAAATGTGGAGCTCGTTTTGTGTGTGCTTCTAAATACGGTATTTCCTTGCATTTCCTATAGAAGAAGAGGAACATCTGTGTGGAGAGACACTTTCCTGTAACAATGGTGGGTTTAGGGTGCAGAGCTTTCTCAGGATATTATTAAAAAAAAAATTAACAGAGGTTCAGTAAAGACCACATAGACCCTGGGAAATAAAATACCTTTCCATGTGGTGCTGCTTTTCCTGAGTGCCAGGAACACCTCCCTTCCTGTTCTTGGAAAACAAGGGTCTGGCTGAAAGGCTGAGCTAACTGTGCTGACGCCCTCCAAGAAATGTTAAAGGCATTGTGGTTACTGCAGGATGTTGTATCATCAGCTTCTGTAACGCTTGCCTGGCTGAAATAGTCTTTCAGCTATGGGAAAAAGCTATCCAAAGGCTGGCTCAGAGGTGACAGGAGAATATTCCTCCAGGCTGTGCAGCACAGATCTGAAAAAGTGTGTAAAGCCTTTTCCTGTTTGTGTTTTATTCTTACTGAAATGCAGGGGTGAAGAATTGCAGATGGGGCAGTTCTGCTGGTTTGTCAACCACTGCATGGAAGCCATCAAAGCAGGCAGTGTGTGGCCAGTGTCTGGAAGCAGACAGTGTTTGGAAGTAGGCAGAAGATGGCTAAATGCTGGGGGGTTGGAGGAAGAGGAGGAGCAAGGAGGAGGAGAACAAGGAGGACAGAGTCCCCTCCTGTGGTTGGAGGGCCCTGCAGGCACACTGGCCTGGATGTGTGTTGCTTCTGCTTCTTCATTTTGACTTACAGTAGCAAAAAATACTGGTCATTTCTCTTGAAAGTGCTGTTGGCTTCACCCTTCTCCCTTTCCCCTCCCACAACCTAAAGCTCCCAGAGCCAGCCACCCTGTTTTCTGCATTCCTGCTCTTCCTCTGCGCCGGCTCTGTCTTGCCTGCATAGATCTATCCCGCAGGGCTGCAACTGTCTGTTGCTCTGTTTGTACAGCACTCTCCTCGCTGGGGCCCTCGGGCACTGCTGTAGTAAGAGTGATTATGCAGAGCAGCTGAGAGAGGGAATTCTGGCCTCGATCTGCCTGAGAGTCAGCAGCTCCCGGGTCTGAGACAGAGAGCTGCTGAGTTTCTCCCTTCCCAGCCATGAATCCTGAGGCTGATAACTGGCAGGGTGCTCTCTTGAAAGGCAGCAGGTGTCTTGTTCCTTAAATCAAAGATAGGAAAATCCAGATAGCATCTTCTAGCTTCACCGGGATCAAATCTTAAATGTGTTAGTAGAGTTCTTGAGGGTTTCTGAATCTTGGGCACATCCAACTCTGAGATGGACCATCAAAGCATCAGACACAGTGCTACTTGCACAAATCAGAACTAGGAAGTATTTTTTGGGAGCTATGGGGTTCTTCCCTCTTCCAATACTGACTTGAGAACTCCTGTGGGAAGTTAAGGGTGGTGTGAAGGAAGGGAGGTGGCTTTCCATAACAGTTAACATCACAGTTGAAGATACTTAGATTGATTCTGGTTGCCAAAAGGGCATAACAAAATTAAAATAAAGCCCTGGTTTGAGATACAGTCCCTTTCTATGTGTTACTGTTGGTCATAGTGAATTATACAAATACTACTTTCCAACTTTATAAAGCAATTCCAAAAAAGGTTGCCTTGGGAAAACTGCCATGTGAATCGCTGTGAATGGAGAGGAGGAAGAGTGTGAACTCCTCTGCTTGTAAGTTATTCCCAAGAGCATGTGCATGTGTGTAATCCTGATGTCTCTGCTCTCTGCTGTGCTGCAGGTGGCTGCTGTGGCTCCGATGAGAAGCAATATGTGTATGGAGGCTGGGCCTGGGCTTGGTGGTGCATTACTGACACCCAGAGGTAAGGAGACCCCTGATATTTGTGGGCTTTTGGAGTAGGAATGTGGCAAAATCATCCCAGTGGGGCTGTCAGCAGTATCTTTAGGAACACTGGATCAGGCACTGTGTATGAAACCAGGGATGAGCATCAGGAGCTCTTTGCTGGCTGTTGGCATGGGGACAGCTGGGTGCCACAGTGCAAAAGACACACACAAAAAAAGAAATCACATGCTTTCAGCTGGAGTGCTTTTCAAACAGCCTTTATGTCCACAAGAGGAGCAAAGCTCTGCCCAGTATGGCCCAACCTCTCACCCAGTAACAAACCAGTTTGTGGCCTGCAGTGCACCAGTGCCCCCCTCTGCTCCTCAAGTCTCTTTGTAAAGATCTGCTGACTGCTGTCACCTTGGGAGCAGACTGTTCTGATTTAAAACCACGGGATTTCCTTTCTCTCTCTTTCCTCAGTCGTGGATTTTGCTTGCTGCTGCTTGTCGGGTCTGTGAGCTGACATGCTGTGGTAGTGCTGCTGTCCTGCTAATACAGCTCTTTGTCTCTAGGATCTGTAGGAATGTTCCCTCCCACTACATCCCTCATCCTCACTGATCCAGGTTTCCTCTGTGTAAAAAAATAACAGGGAAAAGGATAAAGATGTGACTTTTGAGTTTTACACTGAGTGATGGCCAGAGGTTGTAGTTAACCCTTACAGCCTCTTCCAACCTCTTTTCCCCGTATTTGTGTTGCCACCAGCAAAGTGAGCATGTGGCTGCCCTCACTCTGCACATGATAGGAGGTGGGAGAGGAAGGAAAATCTCAGCTTGCAGGCTCAGTGTTTCAGGGCTGCGTTCAATCCAGACAAGCTTCGTTCCCAAATTTTTGTGAGACATCTTGTTGGGAGAACTGTTAATTGAACAAATGGTTCATGCTTCTCCTCTTCTTCTATGAGAAGTGCAAAGAACAGTGCAGGACCTTGACCTACCCAGTGCAGAAGATCAGATACATTTGGGAGGCTGATTTATTAAGTTACGGATAGGCTGAATCCAGGGCCAAGAACTGGATTGCCAGGAACGAGCTGTTATATGATAGAGATCTGGGAATTATTTAGCAAATGGGGCTCTTGACAGGAATTCCAGCATCCAAACTAATCTTCTACTTTAAAATCCATACCAGTTCATGCCATGGGATGTGGGGCTTAATTCTCCTTTCTCAAATGCCATAAGCTGTGCCCCAGATGGAGCCCGCTGCATTAACATGAGGAGTGAGACAGATTTCCTTCTCTGAAATTAGGACATTTTTTCTGTAACTGCCAGAACAGTTCCAGAAGAGAGCAAGAGAGACAGGAGCAATTGTGTTGCTGTCAGCGGCATCCCGCCAGGTAGCATTAACCTGGGAACAAAAGGAACAGTTAGAATTGGCAGGGTGCTGGGCACTTACCCTACTGAAGCCTTGAACACTGGGGAAAAACAAGGGGAAAAAATGCTATCTCTGTTTAGGGGTCAGAAATAAAAGCATGGAGAGAGACAGTGTGGTCTAACATGCCTCTGGGAAAGCCAAATGGTGTTAATTCAGCTTCCCTGAAGGACAGCACTTGGAAACAGCTTCCCTCCTCAGTGCCTTAGCCAGGGGTGGGTAGCCAGGTCCCTGGTGTTTTCATTTATCTTTCCTCTCTTAAATACTGACATAGAAGCATCCAAATCACTACCAAAAGGAATTTTTCTGTGTGCAAAGATTACTTCAACAGAGAACTTCAGCTGATACCAGGATGACACAGTTTCATGTGCAGGGTGGGGACGAGCCCCCAGCTTGTTTATCCTCATTAAAAGAAACTGCTGGATGCTGTAAACTCCCTCCCATGACAAGGGAAGCTGATTATGGAGCCCTGGGAGTGGGCAGTGGATGAAAGGCAAACTGACCAGGGAAAAGCTGAAACCTGAAAGTCTCATCTTGTCCTTTGCAACAAGTGTTTTACTCTCTGGTAACTGCTCTGTGTATTTGCTGTCCTACCCTTACTCCTCCCTTCTCAGAGTGTCTTTGGAGGTTTTGACCATCCTCTGTCGCTGTGAGAATGTTGAGACGTCGGAGGGGGTCCCACTGTACGTAACAGGGGTTGCACAGGTAATAATCCACCAGCTTCCTAACAGACTGTCTAACTGTTTATCCCTCTGTTTTGAGCAGCAGCAGCAGCAGCAGCAGCAGGATAACATAAAAACTAATGGTTTTCTAACGGCAGCTGAAATCTCCATACTTTCCTCTCCTTCCCCTTCTCCAGTACTTGCCCTGTGGCACTCCACAGTTAATAGGTAATGAAGACAGGTACATTGCTGGCAAATTCCAAATTCAGCATTGTGGTACCTAACATTTGCTCCTGCTGTAACCCTTTCCTTGCCAGCACTGTCTCCACTGTGGGCTTGGTGGAGAGCAGAAGGTTTCTGCCTTTGTGTGGAGGCACAAGCAGGCCAGGTTGGATTCTGTACAGGGTTTGGGACAGGTGGGAAGGCAGGTTTTGTGCCATTTCAAAATTGCAATTGTGCCTTGCTCTGCAGTGTTGGTTATGGATTCCCACTCAGCCCTTCTTCCTCCACATGAAGACACTGCCCATTTTGGATGTTGTCACCTTTGAAAATACAGCAGAGACCTCAGATGAGTTGCAGTGCACACATTATGAACCAGTGATGACTAAATATCCCTGTGAACAGAACTAAGAATCAGAACAGTTTGGAAATTAAATTCCAAGTCTAGATTAGGCTGTCAGAAGGCTGAAATCCTGCAGCATCTGATTAAAACTGTGAACACATGGCATAAGATGCCTGTGCATGTCCTGGACAGTGGGATGTGTTTTATCAGCTCCCAGTTTGCGTGCCAGTTTAATTAGGACAGTGGCCAAGGCAGGCATGAACTTGCAGGGATAGGTTTCAGCACTTCCAGTCAGTCCTGGAGCAACTCAGCATGCATAAAGCAGCCCAGGACAGCCCCTTCATGGTTCAGATGTTTGACCTGATGTTCACTGACACAAACTCTCTGCCCCGTGGCTCCCTGTCTTGACTCCCAGCGTCTTTCTGGCTCATTATGGCTGACACGGGAGCCAGGCTTGGCTTCCTGGAACAGAACCTGCCACACCCAGAGATGTCCTTTGTTTTACCAAATTGTGACCTGCAGATTGCTGGGACTGACCAAAGTACCTGGAGCCCACCTGAGGTGACTGAGAAAGCTCTGGAGCTGCAGGATCTGTTCCTGGGTGCCTGATATTCCACAAGCATGGCCATAAAGAACTGGAGACTCATTTCCATCTTAGGGTCATGGGACAAATAAAATAGAAAAATAGAGGGAGAGGCGTCACTGTCGGACACAAAATGATTCACACGGACGCAGCTCGAAGTGTGATGAAAGAAGAAGGAAGTTTATTTGTTCTTTCAGTATTTATAGGTTTTCAACAATGACCAGGGATTGGATAGTCAGGTTATCACCTTCCTAACCACACTGGCTGTGAGAGATGTCCATCAAAAGGCCTATCTTTAATGGAATGTATAAACACCTATGCTTATAGTTACTTTCTTGGGAAGGTGGCTAGAAATTGTGAAAACAATATCAAAAGGCCTGATTCTCAGGGCAACAGAGAGGTGAACCAGGTCAGGGGACAGGTCTGTGGTAGGGCTAACCCAGGGCTTCTTCAGCATCAGTGTCAGGTTCTGCCAAGCACCAGCTCTCGTGTGAGGTGGGTGGGAGCATCCCAGTTCTGTGCTGTGCTTTTAAACCAGTGACACCCCATGCTGCCATGGCATTGGGCAGCGTGGCACAATGAGCCTCTGACAGAGGGCCCTTGGGGCTCCCAGTGCTGCAGCTTCTGGTTCCTCACTAACCCAGCAGGAGGGAAAGGACCACAAGATAATTTCCAGTCTGGATTCCAGCCATTGCTGGTAAATTACCTTTGAGCATTATCTGAAAATCTATTTCTTGACCACAATGTCCTGTCTGTCTGCAGTCACAGATGTGGTCCCTTGGCTGCATTCTGTGCCTGCCTTACATTACCTGTGATGAGTGCAGCAGGTAGCCCAAGGCAGGAGATGCAAAGGGAATAGCTGAGTGTGTGTAACCTGGAAACGTGCAAATATTTTACATTTTTTGGCAGGATTTCCCTAGAGATAATGACGTTACAACCCAGGTGTGAGGACGTAGAGACGGCGGAGGGGGTAGCTATAACTGTCACAGGTGTGGCACAGGTACAGTAACCAAAACATCATTTCAGGAATGCATGTCTCTAACTTACATCTGGTTTTCCCCTCTTAAGAGGTTGCTGTTGTCCAGGGAGAGAAGCCAGCTGCTCTGGAATAAATCTTTGTACCAAACCACATTGTCCTTGTTGGTACAAACACGCTCCAGCATGTTCCATGTGGTGAAGGGGGTTGTGACTTCTCCTTCTCTCCCCAAAAGATTTTTTTTTTCTGGTGTCTCATTTGTCTGTGTGGCAAATGAGGGGTGTGGGGGTGACTTGATGTGTTTGTGGAATGTTGATGTGCTGTGGTGCCCTTGGAGCTGTGTGAGACCCCACAGGACTGACCCATAACCTCCTGAGATGGTATCAATCATTATATTCCTTTGGATAGTTATTGTTAGCACATGGGCCTTGTAATTCTTCATGGTGAGTTAAAGCTTAAAAAAAAAGAACTTAGTCCCTCCAGGCACTAAAACTGGCGCATAAAATTTTTGGCTGGAATTGAATTTTGATTCTCTACAGCTTTCTTCAAATGTAAGACCCACTTTTGCTGCTTGTGGCAGCACACCAAAACCCTGCACTTCTTGGAGTCTGAGGTCTGCTGTCCTGGTACAGTCTGTCCTTGGGGCCAGGTCCTGCCCTGGAGCAGATGCTGGGAGAAAAATGTTAGTTTTGAGGGAATTTGGAGTCCTTGAATAGGCAGCTGGATGCTGTGATTGAAAATTGCTTCTGACAGCTCACTCTAAAATTTGGTGTACAAACCAAGAGTGGCTCTCAGTGCATACAGGGCTCTTGTCACTGTGAGTCTGAGGTATGTCCAGGTGTGTTATCACAGGACAAGTGGCTGCCACATTCCCTATGGGGAGCTCTGGAGCCAAGGGGAGCTGCTGACTGATGCAGTGATGTGACCAAAATCCCTCATGGACCCAGCACCCTTGGTTTCTATTTTTCAGTACTTTATATTCATCTTTCACTTAGTTTCCAGTTCTTTATATCCATTTAGCTGCTAAGGTGTCACATGATCCCAGTGGTTTTTGCATGGTTGGCAAAAATGTGTGCATCCGTGTTTCCCTTCACAATCTTTTCCTAAATCTGTGGGCTTTTCCTTCTGTATTTAATGTTTCTCTGAAGCCAGCATTCCCTTTTGTCCTAGTTTTGGGAAATCCTGCAAAACGGTCTGGTAGAAGAGGGCTGGACCACCAGGTGCCTTGAATTAAAAATGCAAAGCCCAGTTCATCTCATTCATGTTATTCTCTTTTCTCACTGTTCAGTTTTTCCACTGACAGCTAATTTTAAAGCTGGAATCCAAGGAATTGCCACGCAGAAAGCTGCCTCAAGGCTGTTGGGGATGTGCATGGCAGAGGTTACCTTAATTCTGCAGAAGTACTTTTTGAGGCAAATTTTTCGTGTTAAGGGCTTGAGCAAAAAAAAAGGGAAAAAAACTCAAAAAATTATTCCTAGAGAAACAGCTTTTTTGCTGCAATGATAGAAGTGCTTCATGTGCATAAAGATGCTGTTCTTTTCTTGAGGAGGGATGTAATGAGTGCTCACCAGTAGCCTCCTTCCCATGTTGGCTGGGTGCTGGGATGTGCTGGGATGCTGCTGCCTTAGGCCACGCTGGGCTCTGTATCCTTCTGTAGCATTTTCCTGAGCCTCCAGCTAATTGGATTCTCTGTGCTCACCCCTCATTGCGAGTGCAGCTGGCTGGAGCAGGGTGCAGCAGCATCAATCCTGCACACAGGATTGCTGGATGGAGGCTCTCTGATTCCCTGCCAGCCAAGGGTCTCCCTCTGATGGGAATGACATTTGAGTGTCACAGTGCCCTGCCTGAAACCCTGCAAAACACGCTGAGCACAAATTGCTCATCTCTGGTTTCTTCTGTGTAGCCTTTGCTTTGGAGGTTGGGATCTGTATTCCATGCAGAGCCAGACTCCCGTGGGCTGGCCAGGGCTCACCAGTGGAGGCTGGCTGGCTTTATCCAGAGGCTGAATCATTCCTTGCTCCTGACTACTGCAGGGGTTCTCCTAATGAACATCCTGCCCTGTGCTCTGTCTTCCCCGCAGCTCCTGAGGGTGGGGATTGTTTGGAGAGGTGGAATTGCTGGCAGATGCTCACCATAAATGTCGCTGCTGAGTCTAATTGCTTTTGATACTTGCAAAAATCTCCTGTTTGCTGTGAGAGGAGCCTCATGCAGGGCTCATGCTCTGAGTGCAGCTCCAGAGTAGCTCTCCCAACTCCCCCTTGTGTGGGAAGAGCACACTGCTGGCCTGGGGTTTAGGGACAAGAAACCACTGTGGAATTGGCCCCAAAAGGATCCCAAGGGGCTCTGGGGACAATGTGGAAGAGGATTGCCACGCTTGCCTGAGGTTTTTTGACATTTTGACTGGGAGACCCAGTCCGGGCAGCAGCAGTAGGAAACAGGCTCAGCCTGGGTTGGTGTTTCTTCACATTACAAGGGGCAGAGTTGTGGCAGGTAAGTTTTGGCCAGCTCACTCTGTCTAGCATGGTCCACCTCCTGTCCCCTTAGAAGATGACAGTCAGTCCCAGTCCTGCTCTCTGGCAGTGCCTGGGCCAGGTGCTGCTGTTCAGCTCCAGAGGGATCATTTGCCTGTGTGGGCTATCAGACAAGACTCTCAAGAAAGAGAAGTGAAAACTTCTCTTTGCAGAACTTTGCAGCTGGAAGTGCTAGAAGGTATCAGGATGAGGTCTGTAGGCTGTGAATCCTTCAACAGTGTGCACCCTCAGAGGGCCCCTGTACAGCATCTGTACTTTGGAAATCTCTGAAGCAGGTCCATCCAAGGCCCTTGGGGCAGGACTCAGGGTGCCACCAGCTCCCTGTGGGACAGGAGGCCCTGCCCAGCCCAGCTGTGTCCATGAGAGGGTGCTGTAGGATCCAGAAAGTTGTGTGGACCTATGGACCTGCTCCTTCTCTGGTGCTGCCAGGCACAGAATGTCCCTGTGCCCAACCTTTGCCTGAGCTCTCAGACTGGACAGGGCCACCAGGAGCTGTCATCTCAGTGGGTTGCAGCTCCTCATAGCTGTGTGCTGTAGAGCACAGATCTCCACTGCCTAACACACACCACAGGGATTTGTAATTCACTTTGCCTTTCAAAAACAGCCCTGTGACCAGCAGGACCATCCTAAGACCCTGGCTTGGCTGGAATGGGGACACTTTTACACCTGGATCTGGTGTAAGGGAGCTGATAGCATTTCTGGGGTGGCTGTGTCCCAGCTCTGGGCATCATCACCAGACTGAGTGTGTGGAGCAGAACAGCCAGGCCCTGACCAGGACACCCTGGGGTCATTGCAAAGGATGTCTGGGAGCTCCCAGCTACAGGCATGACAAACCAGTGGCCTTTATTGTCTCATCTCTCTTTCCAGGGGACACTGAATGGAACCCCTGTTCCCAAGCTGCTCCTTGGGCATGTCACTCTTTCTCACTCTCTGCCTTTTCAGGGTCAGAAAAATTAATTCTAGTGAAAGAGGAGAAAGAGGAAGGTAACAAAACAGGTTTTGGCCAGGGGTGGTAATACCCAGCTTTCTTCTGACTCTGGTGTTGGTGCAGTGGCTGAACTGCTATTTCAGGGGTTTTTATAGGGTTTCTGTTGGGACTGGGTTGGGACTGGTAGGGCCAGGCTCTGTCCCTACTGCTGAGCACCTCCACGCTGAGCTAGTGTCAGGGTTGGGACAGGGGCTCTCTGGCTGGTCCAGTGGCCTGGCTCAGCATGGTGACAGCTCAGCATGGTCCCTTGGAGCATAAGTAGCAGGGCAGCCTGGTGGTGGTACTGCTGCTTCTGCTGCTGCTGCTGCTGCTTTTGGGTACCTGCACCTCCTGGACAGACACCTTCAGTCTGTTTGGTTCTGTCTCCTGTCTCTAGGTGAAGATAATGACCGAGAAGGAGCTCCTGGCTGTGGCCTGTGAGCAGTTCTTGGGGAAGAACGTGCAGGATGTGAAGAACGTGGTCCTGCAGACGCTGGAGGGACACCTGCGCTCCATCCTGGGTATGAGGGGCTCATCCCCTGGAGACATCTTGAGTGGCTTTGTCCCTTCTCAGCTGGCTGGTCCCAGCAGTATCGCTGCCACCATGCAGCCACATGGGACCTTCCTCTGCCACCTGCAGAGGTGGCATCTCCCCTCCAGCAGCTCCCTCTGTGTGGCTGGGCCTTGTGATAAGTGAGTTTTTGGTGCCTGCAGTGAGAGATGTCTGAGTCCCCAAGGGCCACAAGTAGCACATGTGGGTGGTGGCTGAGATGTTGCCACTGCTGTGGCAGAGGATTGCGCCCTTGTGCCCAGGCCTGAGGAGATTAGGGACAACAAGGATGTTGCTGAGCTTAGACCCACATTTTATGTGTTACCTGTTACAAATAAAGTCTTCACCTTCCTCCCCTCTGCAGGTACCCTGACAGTGGAGCAGATCTACCAGGACAGGGACCAGTTTGCCAAGCTGGTGCGGGAGGTGGCAGCTCCTGATGTGGGTCGCATGGGGATCGAGATCCTGAGTTTCACCATCAAGGTATGCCCAAATGTTGGGCACTGCACTCCAGGCAGAGCCGTAGGAGCAGCAGGAGAGAGTCTGTCCCTGACCCCTGCTGCAGTTGGAAGACTCAGGCTGACAGCCTGTCCCAGCCCTTCAGGAGTTTCCATGACAGCCGCCACAGCATGTCCTGTATCCAGGCAGCTGGGCCAAGAGCTGCCGGGTAGCTGCCTCTGTAAACAGGCTTGTGGAGAGAGCTGGCTGATAACCCAGTCTCCTGGGAGTGAGGGAAGATGTCAGGATGGCTTTCTTCTCCCTGCCCTCCCTGTTTGTTTGGAGGAGCAGCTGACATGATGCGTTCTGACCCTGGCCTGACCGCACTGAGCTTCAATGGGAAAGGGATCAAGATGGAGCTCATTTGAAGTGGCTAGGACCTATCTCCTCTCCCCAGGATGTCTATGATAAAGTGGATTACCTGAGCTCTCTGGGGAAGACTCAGATTGCAGCTGTCCAAAGGGATGCAGACATTGGAGTGGCAGAAGCCGAGCGGGATGCTGGTATTCGGGTGAGTCCGGAGACATGCTGGGCTTCCCTGGAGCAGCCTCTTCTGCTCCAGCTACACACCCTGAAGCTCTGCTCTCTGTTCCCTCTCCGCAGGAGGCAGAGTGCAAGAAAGAAATGCTGGATGTCAAGTTCATGGCAGATACCAAAATAGCAGATTCCAAACGAGCTTTTGAGTTGCAGAAAGCTGCCTTCACTGAGGAGGTCAACATTAAGGTGAGAGTATCTCACAGCCCACTGCTGTTCCCTGGAGGCTCTGTGATGGTGTTGGTAGCTCTGGGACTTGTCATCTTCCTCCTCCTGCATCTGTTAGGAGAGCTGGAGATGGAGAACCCAGGTTCTCAGGTCTGTGTGTCACTGTGAGCTTCTCGCAGCAGATTCCTCTCCTGTTGCAGCAATTTGGTGGGACTTGGAGAAGAGGAAAGGATGGGGAGGGTTGAACCTGGAGCTGGTTGGGCTTAAGTGCTGTGGGAAGAGCAGCACTGAGGATTGGGATGTCACCAGTGTGTTGTAGTTAAGGCCTTGCACTGCGGAAGAACTCGGGATGTAACGAGAAAGTTAGAAACCCACCCCTCTCTGTTAGGATAGCAGGGCCCCCCTGCAATTAGCCAATAGCACCCAGGTGTGACGTATGCAGATGGGAGTAACACAGTGACCCCCAGGCTATAAAATGTTAAGTTTCCCTGCAATAAATCGCCATATTTGCCATCCATCACATTGATGCAGTGGGATATGGACCGCGCGGCTGAGGATAGCCGCCCGTGCTGGTTCCAGCCAGGGTACCAGCCTTGCTTGGACACCCACACCAGTGGGAAAAGGTTCAATAGCAGGAGTCATGTCTGGTTTTGAGGCCCAGACCCCTTTTTCTCCTCTCCCCCATGTGCAGACTGCAGAGGCCCAGCTGGCCTACGAGCTCCAGAGTGCCCGGGAGCAGCAGAAGATCCGTCAGGAGGAGATTGAAATCGAGGTGGTGGAGCGCAAGAAGCAGATTGAGGTGGAGGAGAAGGAGGTGTTGCGGATGGAGAAGGAGCTGGTGGCCACCGTGAAGCAGCCGGCTGAGGCCGAAGCCTATCGCATCCAGCAGATCGCTGAGGGAGAGAAGTGAGTGAGCCCCTGCCCTGGGCTGGGCAGCTGGGAGCACAGTGCTGCCCTGAGCCCCAGCTTCTGGGCTCTCTGCAGGGATCCAGGCTGCTGCAGGGCTGCTTTATCCTTTCCAGGCTGAAGCAAATCCTCCTTGCTCAGGCGGAGGCAGAAAAGATCCGCAAGATTGGAGAGGCCGAGGCTTTTGTGATCGAGGCTGTTGGGATGGCGGAGGCTGAGGGGTTGAAGCTGAAAGCAGAAGCGCTCCAGAAGTATGGAGAAGCTGCCCAGCTAGCTCTAGTGCTGGATGCACTGCCTGAGGTGAGGAGGGGACAGCTTTCCCATGCTCCAGGTGGGCTGTGGGAGTTCCCAGACTGGGCCGGGTCTCCTCAGGGCACAGCAAGGCCCTATAGGGACCTTTCACAGTGAACTGCTGAGCAGTTCCTTGACTCTCTGTTCACCCTACTTCCCCAGATCGCTGCCAAAGTATCTGCTCCCCTCTCCAAAGTGGATGAGATTGTTATTCTCAGTGGAGAGAAAGGCAGCACCATGTCTGATGTGAACCGTCTCCTGGCTGAGGTCCCCGCCTCTGTGCGTGCCATCACTGGTGTGGATCTCTCAAAGGTGAGCTGGGCACTGGCAATGCCAGCTGCTCTTAGGGCACAGGGACTTGCCTGGAAGCTTTTAGTTTCCCAGGAAGCCTCTCCTTCCTCAGCCCTGACAGCCACAGAGTGCAGGCAGCGCCCTGCCTCCCCCTCCTACAGACCTAACAGCTTCTCTCTTCCCCTCCTGCAGCTTCCTTTGTTCCAGAGAGCCACTGAGGCCACGAAATGAGGCTGACCAGCCCAAAGCTAGTGAAGATCACTCCCTGTTATGCACTCAAACATCAACTGCCTTTGACACATGGGAATTCCTTTTCTATCAAAGACAATCCGAGTTTCGTTTGTAACTGGTGCCTTATTTTGTAGGGCCAGAAAGATGCATGTCCTGTCTGCTGCTCTTTTTATTCCAAGGCTGAGAGAGGATTTATTTTCTAATTAACTTTGTGTTATCTCAGGCCAATCCCATCCCCAGTTATGACTGGCAGATTGTCTGATGTTGCAGTCCTGGTGCCTTGCTGTTCTCTGCCCTGGGGTGAACACCTGGGACTTGGAGCAGAGGCTTGGGATGGGGAGTTTTAGGAAGAGAACCAGGACCCTCCTCCCCTGGGCTCCATGCCCTCTCTCAGTGACCCTCCTGGGCCCTGTCCCAGCTCTGCCCACAGCTCCCTGTGTCCCTGTGTGTCACCCCCAGTGCCAGCAGCCCTGCCCAAGCTGGGTGGGTGACAATCAACCCTCCAGGAAGGTGGCTATCCAGCACTAGCAGTGGGTGCTGCCCTCTCCCATGCTTGGGGAATTGTCTTCATAGGATCTGAAGCAGGGAGAGCTCCAGGGGACAGAGGGTGCCCAGCTCAGCCCTGGTGAGATCTCACCATCACGAATACCAAAAAGTAGCGCTGTGCCAAAGCCATCCCCTGAGAGGGCAGTGAAGCCACTGTGGCTGTCTCCAGGTGCTGTGGCACTTCCCGACCCCACAACTACTCAAACAGAGTGGTGGTCAGAGGTGGGGACAGGCTCCTCCAGCGCAGCCTGTACAGCTGCCCCTGCCTCCCTCCCTCCCCCTGCCTCTTACGGCCAGTGGAGTTGCTGCCTTGTGAAAGAGACTGTGTCCCGTGTGTGCCCGTCCTCCCCACAATGCCACCAGAGCCCTGTGCTGGCCCGTGTCCCTTCCCTGCCTGTCTCAGTGCCTGTGTTCAGTGTGGCTGGCACAGCCAGACCCGTGTGTGAAGTCAGCTTGGCACTGCTGGGAGTGGTGGCGTTTGGGGGTCCTGCAGCCACAGCTCGGCGCCCCCAGCCCGTGCCGTAGGGCGAGTACGGGTCCCTCCAGGCGGAGTCCTTTGCCAGGAGTGACCCATGGCGGGTGCTGGGTGCTGCAGGGTCCCCCCGTGCCCTCCCTGCCGCCGGGGCGGGGGGAGCGGCGTTATCATCGCCCGGCTGCGCTGCCCCGGGGGCGGCGGGCGCGGATCTGGCGCTGGCCGGGCAGGCGTGCCGGGCTGGGCCGGGCCCTATCTGCTTGAGCCTGTGCCCGCCACCCCGCTGCTGTCAGATAATAAACCCTTGTCACCTCCTGCCTGGGCTCTGTCTCGTCCCTCGCGTCCGTCTGTCCCACCCCAGCACAGCTTGAGCTGGCCCGGAGCTGCTGGCCCCGGAGTGTTCCCACTGGGATGGGGGAACGAGGGGTAAGGGGAGACAACGTTCTGGCTCATACTGCTCCTGCAAAGCTCCTGGGAGCTGGTGGCTTCCCCATGGTCACCGTGTCCCCGTGGGCTCTGTGTCACAGCCCTCCGTGGGGGTGGAACCTTGTCCTGCTCCCACAGGGATGTGTGTCAAGGCAGGAGGCACTGAATGAACTCCACTGCATGGCCCATGTTAGCCCAGGGGGTGACCATTGCTGGGGCACCCCAAAGAATGGCACCCCGGGGTTTGGAGGAGGGCTGGCAGGTGCTGAAGGTGCTGTGTCACAGCAGCCAGGCTGGTGACAGCACCTCACGTCCCATGGCCCTGCCACTGGAACCCTGTCACAGCCCCACACGCCCTTCCCCGTGCTGGGGGACAGCAGGGTGGGTCTGGGTGGACCTGTCCTGCTTGGGGTCACCCTGCAAGCTGGACCAGTGACAGCCATCATGGGGCTGGCATGGGGGGCTTTGCTGCACCACCCTCTCTGGGGAAAATGGTTTCTTCATGTTCCCCCAAACCCAGGGCAGGACAACAGGCCCTGGCCTATGTGTCCTGCAAGGTGGCCCTGCAGATAGACAGGGTGGGGACAGCTCTGCAGGTCCCAGCACCTCCTTATCTGGAGCCAGACACGCTGTCCTGGAGCAGCACGGCTGCTGGGAGGGCTGTGGCACACGGGGGTCTCCTCTGGCACCCCGGGGTTCCCACACCAGCTCTGTGCTACCAGCCTGGGGGATACTCAGGCCCCTCTACCACTGTGGGGTACAAGGCCACAGGGCAGGGCAGCCCTTGAGTACTGGGGTAGGGCTGGCAGGCACTGGCCAGCATGGAGACAATCCCATGGGATAATCCCTGGGACTCACCTGCAGCTGGCAGGGCTTCGGGCACTGAGGGACACTGCCTATGTCACTGCTCTGCATGCTGGGGATGCCACAGTTTGGGGAGCACTACAGGCTCCAGGACACCTCTGGGTCACAAGAGGGATCAAAACAGGAGCCCCCAGGTCCCCACAACCTCATGCCCTAGCACAGGCTCAGACCAGGGCTTGACCCTGTGCCACTCCTGTCAGGGTCTGCCCAGGCCAGGGGGAGTGTGGGCCATGCTGCCCCTGTTCCTGGCACCCAGAAGTGACAGTGGGTCCAGGGACACCTTGTGTGGCAGGGCAGGATCCCTGATAGCCAGAGGCTGCTGCTTATCGGGACCCCCGTGCACACAGCCCCGGCTTCGCAGGGGATTATCACCTCCCCCCAGCTGACTTCCAGGAATGCCAGCCTGTCCTGGCACAAACAACCCGGCACAAGGGCACAGCACTGGCTGCAGGATGTGGCCCTGTGGGGACAGACAGGGCTGGGGGGACACAAATGACCAGGGTCGTGCACAGGCAGGTGACACTCATGGTCAGGGGGTGGAGCCATCTGGGGACATGCGTGGCCAGGGGACAAGTATGAGCAGGGTCATGTGCAGTGAGGGGACACAGCCCTCTTGGGGACACATGTGGTCTGGAGGGGCATGGCCTTGGGGCGACACAGCTGGGGGTTACATCCCTCCAGGGGACACAGATGGCCAGGGGAGCGTGTCCTTTGGGGACACCTAACTGGGGGATGCATCCCTCAAAGGGTCACATCCCCCTGGGAGGGGGAATGTATTTCCATGGTGTCCCTAAAGGCAGGAGGACAAATCCTTTTTTGGGGACACACTGCTAGGGGTCATGTCCCTCAGGAGAGCAAATATGGCCAGGGGCACAGCACTACAGAGGTCACCTACCCCAGGGGGACACAGACTCCCTGCACCCACGTGTACCCCGTACCCCACCTGAGGGTGCCTGTGTAGGGTGACCCCCCTCCACTCCCAGATGTCTCTCCTGGGCCCCATCCCCACGGGCTGCCACCCTACCCTGTCCAACACCACTGTCCAGCAACTGGGAACTGTTGGCAGTGGGGAGCTCCCAGTTCAGGGTCCCCACAACTATGGGAAGGGATAATCCTGGTGACTACAGGAGGATGGGGCATTTGTGGGGCCACCATGAAGCGGGGGTGGCCCCTTACAAGCCCCACATGCCCACATCTCCCCATAGACAATGCCAGGCTGGGTGGGGGGAGCTGCTTGAGGTGGTGCCCCCCTGGGCATGAAGGGGTTAAGGGCCCCGTCCAGCTGTGCAGTGCAGATGTGAGATATGCAGATGAGGCAGAGCAGGTTTTATAAGGCGGGTGCAGACCCAGCACCCCACAAAGCCCCAGTGCCACCCCCATAGGTAGGTGCCACCACCCCGGGGTGCTGCTGCTCTGCTCAGGGAGGGTGAAACTGGGGGAGACAAAGATGGGGTTTTGTGAACCTCTGTCCTGCTCTGAGATGGTGGATATGGGATAAAAGCAGGGGTTAGGGGGATGCTGTGGTGGGGAGGCAATTGGGAGCCTTCAATCCCACTCTGAGGCAGCAGGACTGGGGGGCAAAGGTGGGGTAGGGGGGTGTTGGGGTGAGGGGGCAATTGGGAATCTCTGCTCTTCTCCAAGGTGGTGGGAATGGGGTGACAAGGAGGAATTAGGGGGGATGCCTAGGTAGGGAAGCGACTGAGAACCTCAGTCCTGCTCTGGGGTGGAACTGGGAGGGATAAAGAGCAGGTAGGGAGGTGCTGGAGCAGGGAGGTGCTGGAGCAGGGAGGCCTTCAGGAGACTCAGGAGGCAGCAGGAACAGGGGGACAGGGATGGGTGAGGGTGACACCGGGGTGAGAATGGGCTGTGCTCCCTAACCACGCTGTCCCTGCAGGCTCTGCTCTCGTCTCCACGCTGTCCCGGGCAGGATATCATCGTATACTGTAAGTTGGCTATGAGACACTACAGTATAGATGATGTACTCCCCAGGCTGCACCGACCTCCTCCCGCCACCACCGACCGGGACCACGGCCTGGGGCACCGAGGATGTGTGGCTGGGGATGGGAGGGTGGTGGGATGGGGTGTGGGAAGACCTGGACACAGCCAGAGACCCACGGTTGGCGGGGAAACCGTTACCATTACTGAGTTTAGTAATGGTAACGGTTCTGCCGACAGCCGGGCACACGGCACAGCATGGAATGGCACAGGATGGCACAGGAATGGGACAGGAATGGCACAGGAATGGGACAGGAATGGCACGGGAATGGGACAGGAATGGCACGGGAATGGGTCAGGAATGGCACAGGAATGGCACGGGATGGCACAGGAATGGGACAGGAATGGCAAGGAACAGGACAGGAATGGGACAGAAATGGGACAGGAATGGCACGGGAATGGGACAGGAATGGCACAGGAATGGGACAGGAATGGCACAGGAATGGGACAGGAATGGCTCAGGAACGGCATGGGATGGGACGGAACGGGGAGGGAATCGCATGGGAATGGAACAGGATGGCACGGAATGGCACAGAGTGGGATGACACGGACACAGTGATGGAGCCCTGGAGACAGGCACAGGACAATAAAGAAATTTAGAGAACCATGGCTCCGTCTCTCCTTCCTCAGCACATCCCCTGCGGGTTCCAGGCCTGGCAGAACTGGGGTGGGTTCAGGGGCTCAAGGGTGCACTGGGGTGCAGGGTTTGGTGGGGAATTTTGGGTGCATTCGGGCACAGAGGGGCACAGGGGTACCTTGGGGCAGGGTCTTGTGGTGCAGGGGACATGGGAGTGCACTGTGGGGTGTTGCAGGGAGCACTGGGGAGAACTGGGGGGTGCTGGGGTGTGCTGGGGAGGACTGGAGACTTGAGAAGTTTTGGAATGTAGGGTAGGGGGAGCACTGGGATGCACAGGGTTGTATAGAAGGGAACTGGGAGTGCTGGGTCTCACTGTGGAGCACAGAGGGCTGTAATCACATGCAGGGGATGTGTTGTGAGGGGCGCTGGGCGTCTGGGGATGGACTGAAGAGGGTTGTGGGGAGCTCTGGGACAAACCGGTGTGAGTGTGAGTGTGTGTTGTAGAGGGACTGGGCTGTGTGATGAGGAGCACTGGAGGCACTGGTGACACTGGGGTGGCGTTGGTGACACTCGTGACACTGGGAGCAGTGGCGGGGCATTGGTGACACTGGTGACACCGGGAGCACTGAAGACCGTGGGGGGGGCGTGGGGTGACACCGGGAGCGCTGGGAGGGCACTGGTGACACCGGGAGCGCTGGGAGGGCACCGGTGGCACTGTGACACCGGGAGCGCTGGGAGGGCACCGGTGGCACTGTGACACCGGGAGCGCTGGGAGGGCACCGGTGGCACTGTGACACCGGGAGCGCTGGGAGGGCACCGGTGGCACTGTGACACCGGGAGCGCTGGGAGGGCACCGGTGGCACTGTGACACCGGGAGCGCTGGGAGGGCACCGGTGGCACCGTGACACCGGGACCGGGAACCGCGCCGTGGCGCCGGCAGGGGGCGCTCCCGCGTTCCCCGCCCCCCGGCCGTTTCCGTCCCTCAATTCCGCGCGGCACAGCGGCGCTCTGGCCCCGCCCCGCGCTCTCTATGACCCCGCGCTGTTCGCCAATGGGAGCCGGGCACCGTTCGCATTCCCGGCGTGCCCCGCGGCGGGCCAACATGGCGGCTCCCATGGCCGCGGCCGCCGCCCGGGCCGTGCTCTGGGCCGCTGGTGCCGCCGCGGCGGGGCCGCTCCGGCTGGGAGCAGGTGCGCTGGGGCCGCGGGCGTACTCTGAGGGTGACCGGATCCGGGAGGTAGCGGGCGGGAATCCGGGGCGGGCCGACAGGCCTTGCGGTGGGTTGAGCGCTGCCCGGACGGTGCGTGTGGAGGTAGGGCCCAACGCGATCTTGGTGTGTTTTAGGTATGTTCTTGGTATATTCGGTGTTTTCTTCCAGCTCGCATCCCGGGGAGCCGCTGGAGCGGGCGCGGCTCGGTGCTGGGCAGGATCCTGAGCATTCCCAGGCGCTGGAGCGGGAGCAGCTCGGCGCTGGGCAGGATCCTGGGCATCCCCGCCGAGCCCGCGCCCGCCGCTCTGGGCCAGCACCCGCCGCCCGTGGCCACCGACAGAGGTGAGTGGTGCCGGCTGCCGCCCTGCCCCGGGGCGATGCTGACCCGCCGAGGGGTTTGGCAGCACCCGAGCTCCTCCTTTCGCTGGCAGAGGAGCAGAAGCGTCTGCTGGAGAATCGGCCCGACCAGCCGCGGAACCCCAAGGTGCTGAGAATCGCCATCATCGGCGCTCCCAACGCCGGGAAATCCACGCTCTCCAACCAGCTCCTGGGCAGGAAGGTGAAGCTGGGGTGGAGCTCAGCCTGTTCCCTTGGGCTTTTTGGCATGTCCTGGCTGTGTGACAGGCTGAATTAATTTCCTGCAGGTTTTCCCAGTCTCCAAGAAGGTCCACACCACCCGCTGCAAGGCCCGGGGTGTCATCACACACGAGGACACGCAGCTGGTGAGTCCTGGACACAAAGGGCAGTATTTGCTCATCTCTGTCCCTTGGGATCACTTCCCATTGCACAAAGATAGGGTTTTACCCCAAGCTCTCACTGCTGGCAAACTGGAAACATTTGTTTTTCCTTTTCCTAGATCATTCTGGACACGCCTGGCCTCACTAACCCCTTAAAAGCCAGAAGGTACCACCACTGGTGTGGGGAGGGGGAGCGGTGCTGCCTATCAGGGGTTGATAAAACAGCAATGGGATTTTCATTGTGCAAGGTCTGTAAACTAGGAGTGACACAAATGTGTATTTTTAGCCTTATTTTGGTCTCCAGGAATTTTTTATGGTGCAATTTCAGTAGGACACAGAACCTGTGATGTCCCTTGAGCCTTTTTGTGTATGGTTCTGTGTGTCTGCACATGACAAGGCGTGTCACAACCCCTAAAGCAGCTTTGTGGCAGCTGGAATGAGGGAAAACACTGGTTTCCCTCTACTTTGAGGGGGAGGAATGTAATTATAATGAAGTGTGTCTGGTGTAGTCATTTGTATGTGTCTTTCAGACATAATTTAGATGAAACCATGCTGACAGACCCGTGGGACAGCATGAAACATGCAGATTTAGGTGGGTTTTCAATTCTTTTTGGATCAAACCAAATCCTTTTTTGCCACACAAGTTCCCAGCTGGGTGTTTGCTGGCAGCACAGGCAGCCCAGGGAGTGTGAACAAGGAAGGAAGGGCAGAGAAAAGATCTGGAATATTGAGCTGAGGAAGGGATAAGAACTGCCTGGTGCCAAGGGGAGGCTCTTTGGGTTAATAATTGGGCTTGGATGTTAAGATTTAACACGTGTGATGTCATTAGGGTGACATGGGTAAGCTGCATTTTAGTGTTTTGTCAATAAAATTATTCTTTTTGTGCCTCTTCTGAGGAGAGGAGTGACTATAAACTCTAAAGCTGCAAGTGAACATTGGGGAAAATGTAGATTCATCCTGTTTCCCTCCCTCTTTGCTGGCAGTCCTGGTTCTGGTGGACGTGTCGGATCACTGGACACGGAACTCTCTGAGCAAGGAGGTGCTGAAGTGCCTGTCTCAGTTTCCCCACATCCCCAGTGTCCTGGTCCTGAACAAGGTAAATTCTGCTTGTTCTTCCTGCCTTCTTCAGGCACCACCTGGCATCAGCAGTGATGGGTTTTTGGGTCCCTGGTGTGTTAAAGGACACAGGTTTCCCCCCCCTGCTCCAGAATATCAAGGGGTGTGTGTGTACCTGTTGCATGCACAAGCACCTCTGAAAGTTGTGCTGCTGTCTGGGGTTTAAATCCATCTGGGCAGAGGAGCCAGGTTGGTCAGGGTTAGGGAGAATCTCAGCAGGGCTGACAGGTTCTCAGTGTTTGTGCAAACTGGCACTGCTAACACACTGGTTTGGCCTCTGCTCACAAAACTGTCCTGTCCTGCAGCAGCTGCTTCCCTGGGTGGTTTCTTCTGGCTCCTTCAGATCCCAAGTCCAGCTGCCCACTTCATTTAGGATAATGACGCCTGACACCTCTCTCTCTCTCTCTGACTTCAGGTGGACATACTAAAGAAGAAGTTTCTCCTGCTGGAAATAATAACTGACCTGACAGAGGGAATTGTAAATGGAAAAAAACTGAAAGTGAAATCTGCAGTTAAACAGGATTCCAGTTCTTCAGCAAAGTCTCCCCTTCGTATCACACAGGCTTCTCCACCTGAAAGCAAGGTCCCAGGGCCTCCCTTTGGGCAGGAAAAGAATCAGGCCCAGGAGGGCTCTGGTTTGGACAAGAGCAGTGATGTTGGGGGTGCTGGCACAGGGGAAGCCCAAGGGCCAAAGCACCATGGACCCGAGGATCTAAAAGATATGAAAGGCTGGCCACACTTCCAGGAGATCTTCATGCTGGCAGCTCTCCATGGGGAGGAGGTGGATACACTCAAGGTAACTCCAGTCTGAACTTGTGTCACACCTGGAGACTGGGGTGGGACCCCAGCACTTCATACTGAGCCTCAGCTTCTGTTCCTGGCCTGGGATGGGAGGAAAGTGTCACATGTCAATGTGGGATGTGTCCCTGCTGCATCCCCAGAGTTTTCTGTACAAAACTCATACCTGGGGCTCCCCAATCTCCAGCTTGTTCACAACAATGAATCCACACACTGCTGTCTCTCAGCTCCAGGGGTTCTGTGGGCTTTTGTGACCGATACACACGGCTCTAGGGAGGGATTTCAGAGCTTCCCTTTCTCTTTTCCCTGCCCAAAATACCAGAGCAGTGCCCTGATGCCAGGCCAGCAGCAGTGCCCTCTGTGCAGGAGGAGCACAGGGGTGTTGGCACTGTGTGGGTGGCACATGGGAGCTGATGGGGAGTGTGTTGTACCCACAGAGGTACCTCCTGATGCAAGCCAAGCCTGGCCCTTGGGAATTCCACAGCGATGTCCTGACCAACCAGTCTCCTCAAGAGATCTGTGATAATATCATCAGGGAAAAGGTCCTGGAGTACCTGCCCCTGGAAGTGCCTTATGGAGTGACTCAGGTGGGAAGTGTGCACCGGCAGACTTGGCCATGAGCTTGTTTTATTGGGAATTTTGGGCTGTGTGATGAGAATCCCTTTGTTTGGATCTGTGGGATCTGGCAGGCCCTGGGGGTGACTCACCAACTCTGCTGTGCTCTAAGACCCTTTCTGTGTGTCAAGAGGCCACCCTTGTGTGCTGATGTCTCCAGAGGAGTGGTGTTTGGAGTTCCTGAGGATTTTCCAGAATTGCTGAGTGCTTGCTTGCTGTCACAGGTGACGGAGATATGGGAGGAAGGAGAATGTGGGGAACTCCTCATCATGCAGAGCCTCCTGGTGCCAAGGGAGTCTCATAAGGTGAGTGAAGAAAGAAAGATGGGGTGCTGGGGAGAGTGAAGGGAGGTTCCCCAAGTCCAAGACCTTGCTGTGGTCCCCTCTCCCACTCTTTTGGGAAGAGCCATGTACCCAGTACTGGCTGCTCAGTAGCAACTTACACCTCCTCAAAGTTGCCTCACAGTTTAATGTTGGAATTTCCCTCCTTGCTTCTGTGGCTGCACTGTTCTCCTGGGCAATGTATGGGTGAGTTTGATGATGTTCTCTCTGGGTTTTAACACAGAGGATGTTGATTGGAAGAGGAGGAAAGGTCATCAGCAGGATTGCTCGGGAGGCTGGCCAGGACCTGATGAATGTTTTCCTGTGTGATGTCCGCCTGAAGCTCAAGGTGGAGGTGAAGGGTTGAGCACTTTGTGTGTTTCAACAGCCCTTGAACTCTCTGATCATGTGGAGAAACCAGTCCTTGGGGTCCTTGGCACCTTTGTTCAATCCAGAAATAGAGGATGATGGAAGCACTACAGTGGGCTGAACTGTAATATATTATTATTTGGGGGAACAGCCCAAACAGAAATTAAATCTCCAGACCTTCTATGGCATCTGAACTGGGGACAGACACTGGAGAATCAGCTGTACCCATGATTTTGGTACTGCATTTCCACAGCTGCCACCCACTTTTGGGCTGTGTCTCATGTCCTTGCTCCCGGGTGTTTGTACGTAGAAGTTCGGGAGCATCTCCTGCCTTGTCGCAAGCAAAGGTTCACAGTGAAGGATTATCAGCACGTTTGTAATCTCTTCTGTAGGTTAAATCATGGTCACACAGGAGGATGAGGCCACCCCAGCCCATCTGGTGCTCTCATGTTGACTTTTCTCCCTGCCTTGTTGAAGTTGGTGGGTGTAGGGAGCCAGTTTTAGGGGTTTGCTGGCAGCTGGAACACCTGTAATGCCTGACAGGCTTATCTGTCATGCGAAACCAGCATGGACCCACTTTTTAGGAATTCAAGTAGTTTATTGCATCAGTTACTTCCAAGTCCTTGCTCTTTGCACCAGACTCACAGATAGAAACACAGAAGGTGTTGCAGCTGAAGAAAACCCCGAAGTGGGAAGAGCAGCAGGTTCTGCAGCTCAGGTATAAGAGAGCACCTGGCGCAGGTGAGGCTGGAGGAATAGGGCTGGCTCTGCAGGGCCCTTGGCATGGTGGAGCTTGGCACCACATATGTGTGCCTGGACCTGGTGTCTGGGGTTTGTTTTGTCTCTTTTGTCAGACATTTGGAGCACTCGGTACCTTCCTGCCAGAAATCCAGGTAAATCTCCATGTGCAGTTAGAAATTAACATCCCTGAGGGAAGGAAAACCCAGTAGTGAAGAGATTGGGAAGGGCAGGGAATCCAAAACTGCTCAGCCCCTTGTCCCTCTCTGGTGCACTGTGAATGAAATGTTTTACCGTTCTGCTGAGGAATTCTATCTGGAATGTGAGATCAACTGAAAACTGGGTTGGGAAATCTCCACGGAGTGTTCTTCCTTGTTTCCCAGGAGCAGGGGGTGCTGTGGTCCCTTGAATGCTGCTGTCCATATTTTGTATTTCCCTTGCAATAAAGAGAGGTCCCAGCATGAGTGATTGTTCTCTCCTTTATCTCCCTGGCAGCCTGACCTCATGGCTGCCACCTTCCCTCTGTTTTATTCCAGCTCCAAACAGGGCACTTTCATGTCATTCCTCCTTCCCAGCTGAGCTTAGATCTCGCTTCCTGAGCTGTGACTTCTGAAGGTTGCACCTTGTGGGGGGAAAAGCTGGGTAAGCAGGGTTTAAGAGGTCTCGTAAAGTGGGGTACATGGGAGGGGTCAGGGTCACCCTGTGCTGCCCAGAGCTTCATCCCAGGCTGCTTCCAGGAATAGAGCTGAGTGCCCAGAGCACCAGCCACTCCTGAGGGCAGTGGTAATGCTCCTGGCATGGGAAGGGTTGAAGTCTCACCTTCCTGACCTGCAGCTCCTTAACAAGCTTTCAGAATCCCACTGCAAGCCCATCACGGGGGTGCAAATCATTGCTTCTCTGTGGAAAGAAACTTCATGAGGGACTGACCCCACGTCTGTGGGGGGTATCTGTCGAGACCTTGGTGTGGGCAGCACCGGAGCTGTGGCAGAGCCCCCTCTGTGTTCCCTTCCTCACCCACCTACGTTTCCCTGTCTACCCCTGTGCCCTTGCCATGACCCCATGTCCTCCCTATGTCCCCGGCGTGTCCCTTCCTCTTCCCTACATACCCCCTTCACGTCCTCCCTGTGCCCCGCCATGCCCTCCCTTCGTGTCCTCCATGTGTATACCCACCCCAAATTCCCCCCCGTGTCTCCCACAGTGTGTACCTGCCATGTCCCTCCCTCACACCCACCCCAAATTCCCCCCCGTGTCTCCCACAGTGTGTACCTGCCATGTCCCTCCCTCACACCTGCCCCAAATTCCCCCCAGTGTCTCCCGCAGTGTGTACCAGCCATGTCCCTCCCTCACACCTGCCCCAAATTCCCCCAAATTCCCCCCAGTGTCTCCCGCCGTGTGTACCGGCCGTGTCCCTCCCTCATACCCACCCCAAATGCCCCTCAATGTCTCCCGCAGTGTGTACCTGCCATGTCCCTCCCTCACACCCACCCCAAATGCCCCCCAATGTCTCCCACAGTGTGTACCGGCCGTGTCCCTCCCTCACACCCACCCCAAATGCCCCCCAATGTGTCCCACAGTGTGTACCTGCCGTGTCCCTCCCTCACACCTGCCCCAAATTCCCCCAAATGCCCCTCAATGTGTCCCGCAGTGTGTACCGGCCGTGTCCCTCCCGTGTCCCCATCCCCGCTGTTCTGTGCACTACCCCCGGTTACCGGCAGGGGGCAGCGCGGCGCTGCCCCCCCCATTTCCCCCCGTTCCCTCCCTCGCTCCCGTGGCCGCGGGGCCGCGCGTGCGCGGGGCGGGGCGGGCGGCGCGCGGGCCGCGCGTGCGCGGGGGCGGCTGCGCAGCCAGCACGGCCGGGGCGGGCGGCGGCGGTGGCGGCGGCGGCGGGGCCGGGCGGGCACAGCGGCGGCGGCGCCATGAGGCCCGGGCAGGGGCACCGAGAGTAAGTGCGGCGCACGGCAGGAGCGAGGGCGCGGCCCCACCGTCACCACCTCCTCCTCATCCTCCTACTCCCCCTCACAGCGCGGCGGGACCGCCGCGGTTCATACCCCCCCCCCTCCCCCCCATTGTCCTTCCTGGGTGTCCCCTCCCCCCGCCCGCTGAGGCATCACCGGTGTGGCGACCCACCCCCCCTGTCGCGACACCCGCCGCCTGTCGCGACACTCGCTCCCACCCCGCCTCCCCGGGGTCTCTCCCGCTCAGCGCGGAGCTCCCAGGCCCCCCGGTAGCCCCGGCGCCCTCGGTACCTGTCCCTGGGTGCCGCGCACACGGCCCGCGATCGCGATAGCGCGTCAGCCATCGCGACAGAAGTGCCGTCAGGGGGAAGGGGGGACTGCGGTCGTAGTGCGAGCACATCCTTTGTGTGATTCTTTCCCAAGAAAAGTGTCTTTTTGCAAGGGATTCGCAGGCTGGTGTGGGCTGGAAGGGACCTCAAAGCCCATCTTTCCCATGGCCAGGGAACAGGTAACGTCGATAAATCATCGGTCGTTTTTATTCCCTACCAACCAATTTTCAAGTGTCTGAAGAAGAAGAAGAAGAAAACTGCAGAGCTGGACTCCAGCTCTCATTCCACTCGTGCAGCAAAGTATTGAGATGATTTTGGTTCTGCAGCGTGTGAACGTCCCCGACCAACACCTGCGAGGGCTCATCTGCGTCTCTCACCCTCCCTTGGTAGCACTAGGTACAAGTTTAGGATAAATCACAGATGCAGGTTGATTACTTCAACCGGAATTTGTTCTACTCACTTCTTACTACAGTCCTTAATTTCTCTCTAGTCACATTCTCAAGAAAATATAAGTTTTTCTGGAAAACTTTTTGCAGCAATACTTTTTTCTTCTTTATTGCACAAGCCCGGTTCTTTGTTGCTGTGCTCGCTGCAGGAGAGACGGGAGCTGGGAGCTCTCAGGAGATGAGGTTGGGTTCCTAAGTGATGTCATTTGTGCTGGAGCAACGGTAGTGACTTTGTGATGGAATAAATCCTCCTGGACGTGTTGGGGCTTTGTGATTTTGTGTGTGTGTGCACTGTGGAAACTTTGTCTGATTCAGCAGCCGGCTGAGAAAATTCTGTGCTCCATAGGCAGTGAGGGAACAGAGTGACGAGAGTTGCATTTTCCTTTCAGCTTGCTTATTTCTAATTAGGGCTTTTTAAGAATTTGAATTTGTTAGAGTCTGTTAGTTTAAGTGGGTGCATAAAGCAGTGAGGAAGGATGATGTTCAAGCGTCTTACAGGTGTTAGAGTCGAGAGAGCAGAGTTTTGCAGCCAGCAGCAGAGTGCAGGATTCAGGAAGAGCTTTTAGGTGGGTCTGGTGTCCTGTAAAGCCAGTCCAGAGGGTCTGGACACTTGGAGTGGAAAAGCAGTGATAACAGAAAGCAAACCTGAAAGCAAATGCACTCACTATTAATTTTCAGCAGAGGAAGGTTTGGATCAAAAGCGAGTAAGAGTCAGAGGGTAAGGTTTGCAGTTAACACAGAATCTAAGCTTTCATGGAGAAATGCTTCCATAAAAGAAAGGCTGTGTATTTTCAAATGATATTTACACTGGGTAGAATTTCTGAGGTGAAGAAATGAGGATTGCCTCTTGTCTGGGGGAGCACAGGTCGAGCAGGAGCTGGAAGAGGAGTTGATTAATTGGCTGTAATTCACAGGCATCACTTCAAATATTTTCAATATTTCTCAACTATTTTAAGAAGCTGTATTGAATTCCAGCCCAACCAGCCTGATAGTCTGGAGAGAGGAAGGATGCATATTGCTGGAGCAAGAATTAAGCAAAAATAGATAAATCTGACATAATGGATGACAAGGGAAAGCTGATTGCTGAAAGATGCTGGCATACTCTGTTTTTGCATGCTTGGCATATATTCTGTTGTGTTACATGGCTTTTGAAGTGTAAAAAAAAAAAAGAAAGAAATCTCATTTTGTGCTGAGATAAAAGAAAAGGCAGGTGCTTAAATTCTGTTAAGGATCAGCTTTGATACTGGCATGAAGTAGTGACCTTGCTTGCATTTACCGCCCTGTCATTTTGTGAACTTCTCAACTGAATAAATAATTCACTTAGCACCAGATAAATGCCATTTAATAAGATGGTATTTTTGATCCCCCTTTCACTTCACATTGCAAACAGTTTCACACATTTTCAGTTTGAGCACAGCCTGGGGTGCTATTTCTGTTAATAACATTAAAAATATGTTGGAGAATGTCCACATAGTATTGTTTTTTCTCCAAATGTGAAATTAAGGAACCGTTGTGTTCTCTGCAGCTTGGCAGGCTATTTGCCTTCATTTAAGCTTTATTTGTATTTGTTTCCAAGTTGTCCTCTGATAGATAAGCTTTCATATCTGTGCTTGCTTCTGGGAGCTGTTACCAGATCAAGAGAAGTAAAGGTTTTTGTCAAGGACTGAAGTATTTCTGTTTCCCAGAGGCTCAGACGATGTGCAGGAGTCTCAGCCTGTGTCCTCTGCTGCACTTGCTGAAATGCCTGCATATGGGATAGCAACTTTTATCAGTGTTTCCAGTGCAGTATTTTACTTTTTCACATTGGCTTGGCCATTCCTTTTCACTCTTCTTCATTTTTGACCATGACTTGTTACTTGCCAGCATAAGGAGATGGGGAGAAGAGGAAGTAGAAAGTTTTGCTCTGGCTGGCCCCACCCCAAAAACCTCCATCACCAAAGCATTTTATATCCTATATATTCCTGACTGACTCATCTTCAGTGGGGTAACAGTGAGGAGAGTCACAGATTTATGAAGTGAGAGGTAAAGTAACTTGCAGGATTCTGGGGTTTACAGAGTTGCTAAGTACACCACCAAGAAGGTAGCCACAGCCCGATTTGTTTGAGTTATTTAACAGGTGATCAGCACTTTTAAATAATTGCTTTTAAGAATATGCAGTTAACTGAATGCTACACCCAGCAGGTGAGTAACAGGTCAGTCTGTTGTGTAGTAGTACACTGTATCCAGAGCCTGCTGACTCTTCAGAGAGTTTTGGGAGTAAGATGCCCTTGAGGATGAGTAAAAGTTTCACAATTTTCTGCATCTGTCATGAGTCTATCACCCCACCCTTTTCAATTTTCAGCATTTGAAATGTTTAAACAATTTTAAGCATTCTCAAACTAGGAAGTGAAATGAGTAATTGATTTTTTTATTCCTTGTGTGGTATGCCACATTCCCATTTTCCCATTGTATTTTGTGATTTGTGTTAAAATCTTTACCACACACTCCAAAAAATTAGAGCAATTTTTTATTTTAATTGCAGATTGTTACTTTGACTGTGAATGCTAAAATGAGTTGCATGTCACATTATTCATCTTTCTACTTTAAAAAAAAAAAAAAAAAGCTTAAAAAGCTTTCCAAATACCGATTGAGGAACAGAGCTCCTGAACAGGCATTCTGCTGGCTGATTTCCAGAAAAGTTGTTCTGAACTTTACTCAGAGATCCCTTTTCCAAGGGATTGTAATCTTTCAAAAGCTGATTTTACTGTCCAGGCAGGGCATAGCTTGGCCTACTGGAGCTGACAGAGACCTCTGTGTTCATCTGCTGCTGGTTTCTGTGGTTTTAAATGAACACTTGAAAAACCAGCAGCTGTAGCTCATGACAGATCCAACCTTATAGATCCTGTAGGTCCCTTTTCCTTACTTCAGCATATTCTGTCTGGGTGTCTCTCCATTCCTCCCCACTCATTTTGTATTTGTTCTGTTGTTGCTATAATTATTCCCCCATTGTGCTTAAGAATTATGCTTCGTTTATGTATTCCCATTGCTTAACTTGTTTATGCTGTGTATGAAGATTAGTCCAAGTTTCCGGGGTTTATGAGGAAAATGATGGTGTTTCATTCTTGGAATAATATCTCAGGAATGTAGTTTGGCTGCAGTGTGGATTTGGTAGGGAATAGTAGGGGTGTAGCACTTGGGGATGAAAACTGGGAAAGATTTTTCATGTGAATTCCCAGGTCCCATGCAGGGATTCTGGAGTACTTGGAATGTGTGGAGCACTGGGTTGTTGGTGTATTTAGAGATAACTGAACTGTTCCAGGCTTTTAAATAGATGCATTGATGGGTGTACTAGGGGAAAATGTTTTAGAAAACAGGTTTTCTGTAGATGAAACGTTTCTGAGACAAACCTTTAAGTACAATTCTGCTGAATTAGGTGACAGGTCCTGCCTGCAGCAGGTGTGGGTCCTGTAGGATCTTTGGTGGGCAACGAGTACTACTAACATTTAATTTCTTAGAGTGTCTGTAGTAATGGTGATATAGAAAAGGTGAACCATGAAAGTGCAGCTATTTTTAGTATTAAAGGAAAAAAAAAACAGTCAGAAAATGATCTACTAAGTGATACATTGCTGACGTCTGTAGTGCAGCCAACCCAATTAAGGTGCTGTATATTGTTTCTAGCAGGATTCTGATTGTTTCTAATTTGGGAACCACGGGAGAGCAAGTGGAAAGAGGTGAAACGCCGTGCTCTGCTCTTCAGAGTGGGTCTAGCATCCAGTTGTTCTCTAATTCCCCTCCTCATACTGGGACAATCTCCCTGGCCTGACTAAGGTCAGGTGGGACCTACACATGCAAAAAAAAAATATTCCTACGAGTTTTTGTTGGTAAAATACCCCATAAATCAGTGCTGAGCGCTGTGGATTCTTTTCTCATTTCCTGGCCCCAGCATATCCTTTGCTGTATCCTGCTGTCCCTCTCCTTGTCTTCATGTTATTAAACTTGGAGTGTGCTTGTTGGAGGATGTGTGTCTCACAGTCCTGCCCTTTCCTGTGCCTGTCCCTTGCCACTCATTTTGTTCCTCTCTGTAGGCAGTTGCTGCATGGAAAACACTTTGAAAAATACTGTAAGGTTATTATCTTGAGCCAATGCTACATATATCTATACATATATGTATAGATACAGTTTAAATTCTCTTGGAAGGAAATCTTTGTATAAACCTTTTTCCAAAAATTATGCAGATGCTCCCACTCTTCAGAGTAAACTTCCTCCTCTGCTTATCTTTTTTTAAACCTGGAATGAAAAACAACATGTCTTTTTTAACATCTGGAAAGGGGAGCCCTTCATGCCTACTTTATATTCTTTTATCCAGCATTGTTCTTCGTTCATCCTTCTGTTCTGGCACTGGTTTTCTTAATTTGTTGTCTTCTAAGCTGAAGGAATGTCATGTGCTTTGGCTTTGTTGTGGACAGGGAAAATAAGGGATTTGCTCACCCTTCTCTTCCAGCTCATCAGTGTGTTCTGATTCTGGGTTGGATTTTATTTTCTTCAGCTACAGCAAAGCCTTCAGCTTTTGCCTCCAATGGGTGGTGTGTTCCTGGAGCTGGTAATTCGTGCATCCCTTGACTTTAAATTGTTCACAGCTCTGCTGAGCATTTGTGAATGAGCGTGGAGGAAAATCAATATATGAAAAAACCAAAGCAGGAGGAGGAAAACAGCTCTTCCAGCACCTTTCCCCTGTCACACCATTGCCTGATTTAGTTTTTTTTGTCTGTGAACTCGTTAGAGTTTAAATTTAGAAATGGATTGTTTTGGAACAAGTCACTTTTAAGATCGTTTTCAGGAGATTTGTGTGTAATTTAATCCCATTCAGGTTTGCTGCTCTCTGATCTGCTTGTTCTGCAAGACTTCAGGTTCTCTATTTCCCTGTACTTCTCCCACTGCATTCTACAAATCTGTTGGGGTCTTCTTACTGTCAAAACTACAGCAGCATTTATGAATCCTTTTATAACTTTTCTATTCCCTGATTCTATTCATTGACAAGAACCTGGAGGTTTAAAATAATGTAACTTCAGTGTCTCTGAAGGATCTCATTAGTGATTAGTGATTATTATTCAAATACTCTAGAAATTGAATGTGTATACTTTAGAAATTAGCCTGAATAATATATTCAGTATTTCTGCTGTATGTTCTCTTATGTTTACTATTAATTTCCAACACTGCTTTGTAAAAAAGGGCATCTTTTTACTTAGAGCTTATCAATGAGTGAAGTTGCTGATGAAGAGTCAAAAAAAATCTCAGAATGTGACAGTCCAATATAATATCTCAACCACTTGAATCTGAGATGGGAAAAAATTAAGATTTTTCCATACTTCCATCTAGTGTGCATGAAGGAAATTGCATCCATGACTGCAATCCCAGCCATTCTCCTAGCAGTTCCAGTTGGGCAAGGATCATCATCATCCACTGGTCTTTGTTAAGGAGTTACTGCTATGAACTGACAGGTTTTGAGATTCAAGTCTTTATGGGGTGGTACCTTTGTGATGTCCATAAAATGGTGACACGTGAAGTTTGAGAAAAATCACCTTTCAGCATGTGGTGTTTGCGCTCTTCTTCACTGTGTTCTGCCCTATTTACTTGTCACTCTGTGCTAGGATTTCAGCTGCTTGATTTATGAATTATTGCTATTGAAATAAAATTAAAGTGGCTGCTCAGTTATTTAAGAGCCAATTAAATCTGATTTTATTCTGATGTAACATTTCTAGTGAAAGGGCATAAAACACAGTCTGTGGGGGAAAGTTAGATCTAAAATTAGTTAGTGTTTATTTTTTATAATCTGTCCTTTCGACAGCTTGACTTGGCAAATAAAATCCTTTGCAATTTCACTGCAATGACTGCAGATGTTAAAAGTTGTTCTGTATAAGAAACTAAAACAGGTTTGGTGCTTTTAGTGGTCTTGTATAAACCTTCAGCTGTGGCTGCTGGTTGGAGAATGTATCCAGGCAGGAGAAAAGAATTTGCAAAGCTTTTGGAGAATATAATTTATTTACCAGCCTTTGGTGACTTTGAAAGGTAGAAACAGAGGGTCTTTTGGGACAAACATTTCTCAGATCCTGGGCTGTGCTGTCCTGAGGGATCAATGTTAGAATTAGTTGAGGTTCCAGTATCAGATTGTGCTAATTACTGTGAGGTCCCCACTCACAGGGGACACTCAGGACGAGATGCTTTGAGAAGTGCAACCCAAGAACCTTGTTCATGCACGGACACAGATGACTCATTTGTGTTGTATTGGAGAGCCAAATTCACTCTTAAAAGTCTGCTGGGGCATGGACACTCCAAAAAACTAAAGTCACCAGAAAATATCCTGCTGAGACTTGTAGTCCTGAAATTAAATACCAATAAATACAGCCAATAGAGAACAAGCAGGTACTTTTCATTTTGTGTGGCAATTAAAATGTGTCTTTTGGTAGTGGTATTTCTTACTAGGGGAAATGAGAATTTCACACTGTACATGATGTCTTCTGTGGGCATGGAGACTGCTGGCTGAGCCTGTTTCGATATGAAGAGCCTGGTTTGCCTTATTTTTTTATTAAAAAGAAATCATATTGATGTGGATGTAATTTTATTTATGACTAGACAAGCCTGCACTAGCCAGCTCTCAGGTTTGTGGCGTCTGTCTCCAACAAGATCATAGATATGGAGAAAATTATTTATTTTAGTATCCAGTGCTTAGATAAAATTCTGGTTTTTTGCAGATGGCACTGAAAGGATAATGCATAGCTTGGACAGATTTGTATAAACCACCATATATTTCTACTAGAATCCAAACCTTCATTTGTATTGTATTGTAGACTCCAGATCTTCGTTTGGTTTATATTTTTACACTAGCCTGGGAGTTTTGGGTGTATGGAATTAACTGCTGAGTGTAGAGGTTGGTGGGGATGGTGTCCTCTGAGCATCTTGGAGGGTCTCCTTCCAACTGCCCAGCCTGGCACTCTGAAGAGCTGCTGGGAGCTGTCTGGTTGATCTTGGAGAATGCTTGGGGTTTTGGGATGGAGAACATTCAGGAGTGTAAGGGTGCTCAGCTTTTTGGAGAGGGTTGGAGGTGGCACAGGTGTTTGGGAGTGACCTGCTCCTCCCTCAAAGGCTTTTATAGAACACTTTAGTAGAGCACAATCAAATTCTTACAGCAGCACTAATTCTAAATAAGTGTTTGCTAAACAACGTTAATGGATTTAAAATGTTTTTAGGAATAGTTATTAGTCCTTCAGTCTCGTATGGTGAAGGGAGTTTTGTCTCAATGGGGGGCTGCCATTTTAATGCTTCCTGGCAGGAGGCCTATTTTGATCATGCAAATTAGGTTGGAAAAAGTAGGCTAAGCCATTAAAAAGTAGGAGAGATCATGAAATTTTAAAATTTTAAGGTGACTGTTTCTCTAATTATTAACATTTTTGTTATCATCATTCGAGTATGTCACTTCATTTCTCTTAATTCTCATGTCCTCATCCCTTAACTCTGTCAGCCTCAGTGCTGGTTGCTCTTGCATCCACCACTCCAAATGGAAGCCTCAGTCTATTGGCTATTTTATTCCCAGCAAGGTGCTTGGAAATCCTGCCATGTGGTGTGATGTGTTGTAAAACTAGAAATGCAGATACAGTCCTTTTGCTTGCACCATAGTTAATGTTTTTCTCATTCCATTAAAATTAATAGGGACTGATGGTTAAGCTTACGTAAACAACGGATATTTGCAGGGTTCTTGTTGACAAGGGAATTCATTCTGGGAAGTGAGAAAGGGGCACATGGGTAAGGATTGGAGGCAATGTCCAGAGAAGGCTGGGAATACAGCAGGGTTTTCACCAGGATCTCATCAGGGTTTTATCTTCCCCACCAGTTTCTGGGCAGGAGGATGGAGTGACCCTGATGGAACCTGGATTCCCTCTGGGGGTGTAGGGAAGAGGTCTGTGTTCCCCCCAGGAGCCACATGGATCCTGCAGGAACTCTGCAGCCCATTCCTCACATCCCCCTCCTGCAGGCAACGAGTGCGTCGGCAAAATAACTGCCTTGGTGCCCATAGGCTTGCAAGCTTCATTTAACCCTATTAATTTTTAATAGAAAATTAATATTAAGCCAGCATACTTTGAACATGGCTTTGCCTGTGCCCAGAAAGACACTCAGCTCATGTTTGCTCTGGGGTGTTGGATCCTGCAGGAGCAAGACCCTCCTGGAGCAATATGGGGCATGGGGCAGAGGGATGCTGTCACCTTCAGCAATTAGCAGTGCCATGTCCCACCTCAGTGATCACAAATGTTGGTTTCAAATCTCTCTCCCCAAAAGGGGTGTTGGGTGTGCCATGCATGGATAAACGGAGAACTGGGCATTTCCAGCTAAAAATGTGCAACAAATGTATTTGTGTCAATTATCATTGCACTGACCCAACCGGAGTCTGATGGAAAATGCCAAAAGGTGAATATCAATTTTACAAGGACTTAGTAAATACTAACCTATGCAATTTAGGGGTGATGTTGTGCAAAAAAAAAAGAATATTTTTAATTGCCATTTTCAGCTTTTCTACAGTTGGTGTTCTGCAGTCTCCCAAACAGTACACTTGAAACAGGAAGGTTGACTCTTGAAGCTGATGGTGTCTTTGTCCTTAAGAGAGATTCTGGGAAAGTAAGCTGCATTCCTTAGCTCTTGCAACCCTTTTTAATTGTTTTTTCTCACAACCTTAGTGTGATCTTATCACCTAAGCAATTGTTGCATCATATTTGCTTTATTCTCCCTACTGGGATGTCAGATAATTGCTTTATACCTTTTAATGGAAAGTGTTTGGGAAGCCTGTTACCTCTGGGACATAGATAAGCAGTGCAGCAACTATTGCAACAGTTGCATTTATCCCATTTTTCTGAAGCTGGGTGGGAATCCAGCAGGAGAAGGCTTGGATGGCTGGCACCTTCTCTAGAATTGAGTAGCAGCCATAAAGTTACTTGGTGTTTTAAACCCCATCATAGGAGTAAAGCTGCCAGCTCTGCTGTGCCTCGTGTTTTTGTATATCTCATCTGCGGGAATATTCAGCCAGACTTTTCCTTATGAAGTAGTATTGTAGGGTATTAATTATTCATAGTCAGTTTAATTCTTCTTTCTTGCATATTTAATTGTAATAGCGTGCTGCATGTCACAGTGATTTCCCAGAAGAACTCTACACCAAAAGCAAACCATTCAGGTATATGGTCTTAAATACGTCCATGCTAATCTTTGTTGTTTAATTTTGGAGCAGAATGGGATATTATTGGATGTTTCTTGCAGGGAAACAATTATGCAAAATCATGATTTCACTTAATCTTTTCAGCTGAAATTTTCGAGCTGAAATAGCTGGTTTGATTTCCACTGATGACGTTTATGTTGTCTTGCTTATTTTATGAGGAAAAAATGCTTAATGGGAGGGAGGACGTGACTTTTGTTTTCTTCTCCAAAGCGGGGGAGCATTTATCAAAGACTTTGTAAGTGTCAATCGATTCCTTGCAGAAAATGAGGGAAGGGAATAAGATTTTTATTGAGTTTTTTTCAGTGATCAGTATAGCAATGCCAAATGCTTGTGTGATTAAGATTTTTTTTTAAACTTTTTTTTTAACGGCTGGGATGGGTTCTTAGTGCTTGACAGGAGAAAATATTGGAGGCACAGGAACTGCAAATGCATTCACAATTTGATTTGCATTACCCTCCTTCTCACTTGTAAGACACTTGGTGAAGCTGAATCCCTCGTGTTTGGAGAGCAGGATTGTTCTCGGAGGTTTACCGTAGGAGTTTAAACTTCTGAAAAATCTGTTTACAATGTGTCTGAACTGGAGCATAGAGGACACAGTAGAGACTGTTATCTGTTTACTGCTCAGATAAGGAGGTGGAATAGATTGCTGGCCTGTTTCTGAACTCTGCTTAATGAATGGTTGCTAGGCAAATTGCATCTCAATCAGCTTAATCCTCAAGATGTCATTTACAGGTCTGCTCTTTGTGAGGGCCAGAACCGTGCGCTTTCAAACTGCACAGGCCAGAAATTGCTAGCAAAGCAGCTTAGAATAGCTTGTTCAAAAATTCAGTGTACATGTGCTGCTGAGCTGCCCAATTTAAAGTGCCTGTTGTCGCAGGGCTGTCACTGCCTGGCCATGCGCGAGATGAGGCGTGCGGTGATAGACAGGAGGCAGCAGCATCTTTAGCACCGTTTCTGGATCAGCACAGCCCACACCACCATGTTTTGGCACTGGATTAACGTGAAAGAAAGCGTTTCTAAATGGGGACTGCACTGCTGACGTGATGAAAGGTATTTCTGCTTTGGCTGAGTTTGCTTGGAGCTGGAGTGTGATGTTGGGGTGGGTATGTGGGGCATGGTTAACAGGTGGAAATGGGAGGTGGTGTCACCTGGCACGGGACAGGGAACTGGGGCTGGCCTTGGTGAGAAAGCTGTAGTCAGGGCAGAAGCTGGTTGTGTGAAAGCACCATCCTGCCTCTGGAGCATTGGACTTTCTCCTGCAGCATCAGGCAAGAGCCAATTAATTGCATATGCTGGCATGTGGGATGCCCACATACATTAGGCTCATGGTTTAGTCCAAAGGAAAAAGTTTCCTAATATAGTTAAGCTTTAACAGTCCCTTTGTAAAGAAAGATAACAAGATGCATGTTTTTATTGGTTTCCCATGACAGCAATTAATCTTGTTGTGGGCAGTGTATTGTTCTTTGCGTGGCTACACCTTCCTTTCCTTTGAAATTCATCCTCTGAGTGTTGTATGTCGTGACACCAAGCATTCTAAAGGCAGACTGGAAAAGGCTGGACTTGTTCAATACAAGACATTTTACAACTGTTCATGGTCACCTTGTGCTGATATGAAATGTCCTTCACATGACACGGTTATTAAAAATACAGGTTTGAGCGTAGTGAGTGAACTTCGCAGTACTTGCATAGTTGGGATGTGTGCAGCTTTTGTGTTATTCAAAAATACTGCTTTTTTTAAGAAAAAGATGGCATTAAAACATTGAGAGCCTCTCCAAATAAAACAAAAATAAAATATTCCACCTCAGCCACAGGCAAAATGACAGTGGTGCTTGCATCTTCACACTGTGGATGGGAAGAGGGCTGTTGAACAGAAGACTTTGTGATCAGAGAGTGCTTTTCATGCAAATGAAGATTTTATTATGTGCTGCTGAATCAGGGGCTTGTGTAGTGAGAACAGCACAGAAGCGATAAGATCACTTTGTCATAGCTTGAAATTTTGCCCAGCGTGTCTTTCAGATTGCTGAAATGGGCAAGAAACACTCTTGTTAAGGGCACAGCAGTAGCTGATACAATATTTGGGGGATAGGGCTGTTGTTTCATGGTAGGGTCTGTCTACAGGGTTCTGCCACATGTCCACAGCCCTGATTGCAAAGCAAGGAGGAACTGCAGCCTACAGGTCATCCTTTGCAGCAGCAAAGTCCTAAAAGCACCTGTTCCTGATGGGATCCCTGTTCTGCTCTGGGTGAATGGGTGTAGAATCTCCTCTCTGCTGCAAGCCAGGAGCTGTTAGCATTGATCAGAGCAGAGCTGTCCATCCTTGTGGCTGGGATAGCCTGTGGTGCCTGTTCCCAGGTCATGCACATGTCACGGGGCTGTATTTTGCTGCAGAAGGCACCCATCCAGAACTGCCTCTGTTGGATTTTCCTTTTGCATCTGTTAGCTAATATCATCTTCCCAATGTCCTTTCTTTCATGGTTAGAACCGGTTTGGTTTAATGAGGGTTGTTGTTGCCAACAGGGAAGTGGATATGTGTGGTGGAACAGGCATCTAAATCTTCCCCTGCAGATGGGGAGCATTCAGCATCCTGACATGACCTTGGTGAAAGTTCTCTGGCGTGTTACTTTCCCTCTTTATTTATCTTCTTTGCTGTGTAGCAGCTTTGCTTCCAGGGAAGTGTCTGAGCTATTGGAAATCTGTCCTCTCTTCTCTTCCCCTCTCCAGAGACATTGTCAGCGTAACACCCAAATACTTAGATTGATGCCTGAATATTCTGCTTTTGCACAATCAGGAGGCATTCAGTGAAAGGAGCAAGAGGAGAAGAAGTTGAAGATTTAGGACTGACATTTTTAGACATTTTTCAATCCATAATTTTGCACAGTCTTGGTGAGGAAGGTCAGAGACTTCCTTCACATGGGATGCCCCTGTGTGTATGTGTTGAGCATCCAAGTGTACAGCACAGGGGAAAAATATTCTTAACAGCCATCAGATTGCATTGTGGAGTTGTTGGAGTTGTTCATATTTCAGATTCTTATCTGAAGAGTCTTAAGAACAAAATCCAACCCTGCATGTTTCTGGAGAGTTTCAGAGCAGTAGAATGGAACCTTTTGCCTGTTTTTCTCATGCAAATTATGGTAAGGATTATTCAGTGTTTAAAATCTGGTTTATACTGGCTTCTGAATTTCATTTAAAATAAACATCTGGAGAGCTTTTTGATCTCCTGTACAAGACTGTTGTCTGCCTGCCTTGTTAAAATGACTTCTGCCTAATTTTTAGTGAAAGGCAAAGACCTAGATGGTTTCAGCCCAGAGGCAATCTAAATGCTTCCCCTTCTGCAGTTAGAAATTTCCATGAGCAGATACTTAAAATCTGTTCTCTTAGGGAATGTGGCAGCGATAGGTATCTGTTTTTCCATGCTGCAATTTGGGATCTGCAGAGCTGCTACCTGTAGTGCCATTTGTACTTCTGCAGAGCCTCGTTCTCCTGGTGCCAAACACGTGCTGGAGCAGATGCTCTGCTGAAGAATTTCGGTCTTGTCCCTTCGCAGCTTGCAGTCCAAAGCCCTCCTTGGGAAGATTGCTACAGTGTGCTGCTATCCCACATTCAGAGCAGTGGAACAGGGAGTAATCAGTGATTTATTCAAGTAGCTGTTACATTTGGAGTCTGTTTTTTGTGATTTGACAGGAGCTCACTCCTCTGCTCTTCACTGGAGACTGGAAACCTGTGCCCATGGTGAGGGCTGAGTATGTGCTTTGAAACAGGTTCCTGTTGCTCTTTGCAGAGCCTGAAGCAGTGATCTGTGCAGGCAGTGTCTGCAGGGCTGGAGTGACTTTACCTCTTTGTTTTTTCTCTGAATTCATATCTGTATGAGATCAGCTGATCCAACATCGTGTGTGAAGTAGTTAAATGCTACCCTGAATCTATAAGATGTGATTTTTTTTCCCCCCTCCTTTCTAGTCTCTTTGATCAAATCAAATAAAAATGCTGTGCTTTCATTTCTAGTTTTATAATTTCAAAGACAATCTCTTGACGTGCTCAAGCAGTCTGGACCCGAGTCCCTTTTTTCCTTAGTCCAAAGGCTCGCTGTGTCTTGTGCCTTTCTCTGTATCAGCAGTTGCAATCTGCATTAGCTTTTATCTGCATCAAAAGACAAATGGAAGAGAGCAGGACCCTGCAAGAATGGCAAACAGACTTACATGTGCAGTGGAAATATGTAATCCTTACGTTCAGTCTGCCACATGGAGTACAGACCAGTTTCTATACTGGAAATCTCTAGCCTATACTCTCAGAAATGGGAGTTTAGATTTTAGCCTTTGAAGGTTGGTTAATCCCCTTCAGGGCTTAATACCAATGTGAAATACTCTGTGATGTCAAACTTTTCCCCTAAATGCTTCTTTCCCTCCCCCCCCCCCCTTTTTTTTTTTTTGCATATGTCAACTATACAAAGCAACGCTCAGTTTGAGAAATTAGCATTCAAACACTTCGTAAGCACTTTATTTTTGTCTGCTTTGTGAGCAGCTGAACACATGTCCAGGCTGAAATACTCGGAGCTGCTGCTGCTGCTGTTTCCTGGCGTGCATGCCAGGCATGGGAGAATTTGGAACTTTGTCCCGTGTCCTGAAGAGGCGCTCCCGATCCCCCATCTTGCTCCAGCACATCTGCACAAATCTCCTGCTCAACTGCATCCCTGGAGGAAAGGATCCCAGTTAAGCCAGACTGAATCATTCCCAGGGAGATGAACGCTCTGGTCGCTGTCATCCCGATCAAAATCCCAGCCGTGTCTGATGGCATTTGGAATGTCGCGGTGCACGTTCCTTTCTCGGAGTGGTGGTGCTTAAAGCAAAGTGTGGATCCTTCTCTGCATTAAGGAGTCAGATTCAGCTGTTCAAAGCAAGTTGATAAATTGCTTTTCATTAAGTGTCTGAGCGCCAAGGGGTTCAATGTGTGTTCCAAGGAAAAAATACATTAATTACAGTTTCTGTAGAGCATTTATCAATCACGTAGTTATAAACACTACTAATGCAGTTAATTGAAGGTAGAAAAATTTACCTTTTTTAATTTGTTGACTGTAGCAATTCTATGGCTGGAAAGACAAATTGGAAATTAAAACCTGGGGATAATTTTAGTGAGAGCTGCACAGTGGAGGTCAGGGCTGTTGGAGATGGGTTACCAGAAGCTCACCTTTGTGCAGGCAGCTTTGTGCTCTGTCTGCTGTTGAGGTGCAGGCTGCAGCAGCAGCGTTTGTTCTCTTCTCCCACACAGCCACGTTGTGTTTGCCATGCAGAGGGATCTCCCTGCCTGTGGTACAGTTTCAGCCCCCTCTGTGTCCTGCCCATACAATTTATTTATTGCTCTGTGTGTTTGTTTTGTTTTTTTTTTAAAAAGAAAAGGCAAGTGCAGAGGAGGAAAGATGCACAAAAGCAAACAAAAACATCATATAGTCAGTAAAACTTTATATGAAAAAAGAAATCTTTCGTTAATATAAACTTCAGTTAAAGGTAGTGTGTTGGAAGCTGCTGAAGGAGTCAGGTGAGATTGTGCTGAAGTGTTTTGTCAGGTCTTCAGACAAAAACCTCTGGTTCTTGTGGTGTGCAGAGGCTTTGAAGGTACCTTGCACACTGCTGTTGCTTTCCCTGGGGCTGTTTTGAACTGTGAGCTGTGCAAGTGGCCGTTTTTTGTGCTTCTCAGGAAAGCAGAGAGAATAGCAGAGACTTTTTACAGTAGCTCACAACTAATGTATTTCTTGTCCTTTCTTCTATGGAGTTGTTACGAGATGGCCTTTGAGTTCCCTGGGGGATTGATAAGGACATTAGGTCTTTGTCAGGACAAGACAGCAGGACACCAGCACCTCGTGAGGGTTGACAGGAAAACACCATCCCAAGTGTCTGGTCCAGCTCTTTGGTATTCACCTGATGGCTTCTATTTTCTGCTGGTGGGTCTTTTGTACGTGTGTTGCAGCTTCTGTTTGAGGTTCTTAAAATGCTTTTCATCTTTGCATCTGGCTACACAGTATTTCCAACTACAGAAGGAAGTCTTATCTTGCCCTTACAAATGATAAGATGTGTATCCAAGAGCTGATGTGTTCATGGTCCAGCAGGAAGCTCTGTCACTGTGCACAATCAGATAAAGATCTCCAGTTTTGGATCTTTAAAATGTATTTTTCACTGCTGGCTTTGTAAATGGGCTGTTAAAATTTCACCATGTGTGGGACCATAATTCAGTGTCCAGAGAGAGAAATACTAAACCAAACTCTCAGTGTGATTGTACAGGTCAGAATGGTTCACATGTGTGACCAGTGCAAACCAAAATCCATCCTCCCCGTGAGCCCATGTTCACACACCACCAGCACACCTGGTCCAAAAGTGAGTCACTTCCTATTTTTATTCCTTTATATACAAGTTCAGTTTTTCTTCTGTTTTGAAGTATAATGCATTCTGCCTCATCTTATTTGCAAATATTTCTCATTTTCAAGTGGATCTATTTTTAAAACAGGACTCAAAACATACTTTTCAATAGCTAACAAATGACTGCTCTGTTGTTTGTCTGTTGAATAGAGCTAAAATTTGTTCAGAGTTAGCTCTGAATTTTTTTATTTTTTTTTTTAATAATCAGCTTGTAATAAACAGGGGAAGATAGCTGCTTTCCTACCCAGGAACTGTCATAATCCGTAACTTCTAACGATATTTTAAAAGGAAAAACTGTCTTCCTTCTGTCATGTGCAGCCACAAGGATTTCTGTAAGTCATGATTAAGACTTTTAATTCAGGGCTTTTACAGAGTAAGTGTTGAGTGAGAGGAGATAATGAAAATGGTGATCTTTGTGAAGCAGCCACAGGAGAGGGAACTGTTTCATGTTTCCTTTCCCCTTTGCCTAGGCAGCTGTTTGCTGTACCTAAGAAAAACTTCCTTTTCGGGTCTGGGAAAGTGAGAAAGCTGGGAGGGAGGAATTCTGCCCAGGAGTGGCATGAGGAAGCTCACAATTCTTGCATGTCCTGTGTGGTGAAGTAAAGCCCAGAATTATAACCTCGTGCTTCTCCCACACACGGAATATGTAGGAAAGCTGCACATAACCCTGTTGCTGCTGAGGATGTTGAGGTTATAACTGCAGGCTGTCCCCTATGGGAAAGAGGTCAGTGTGTATTTTGGTTTCTTATCACTTGAAGGCAGAAGGAAGTTGCATAGAGGATGGGGAATGTCTGTTGGTGGGAATGTATGGTACCTCCACTGGGGTATGTGTGAGCAACATTCTGTAGTTTGTTAGAGGCTGGGCTGTTCTGGGTTTCCTTTGGATGGAAGTCATCTCAACTAACCTTAATTTCCCCTCATGTTCACATGAGAACAGGCACGCTCGTGTCTGTAAGTCTTGTTCCATATTTCAGAGCTGCTGTGATGTTGGAGATGCTGTTTGAGCATGTAGGAAGAAGCTGGGGTTAGTTTGCCCCGAGGATAATGGGTGCTTTGGAGGAAAGAATGTTTGTTTGTGCCTGACAGTATCTTGTTGAGGAAAATGGGATCTTTTGTGTATGTTACAGCGCTGGGTAGGGAGTCTGTTTTACATTTTGAAAATAAAAATGTAAGTCTGATATCCAGGGCAAGTTATTTTGATGACAATGCTGTGCTTTCCTGGTGTGTGCTGTGGTTCAACTGTAGAATCCTGTTTTCTCTCCCCAGTATCCCAGGAGCCATATGCACCCATGAATGTAGCCAAGATACATACCAGGCTGTGTCTTCATCCCTGTTTCCCACCAGTACAGCATAAAAAATTTGAAGTTTGAAGTTATGATATAAAAGCAGAAAGAAAATTAATAAAAGGTCAGAGTGCTTTAGTGTAGTGAAAATTGAGAGGAGGCAGATACAAAGTTATTCAAATTGCTTTTGACTTCAGGTAGGTTGATTTTCCTATTTCTTGCATATGTTCCCATGGTAAAAGTGTTATCTCGTATGTCTCACAGCTGACCACTAGTATTTGTGTTTCAAGCACAGCCAGAAATCTTCATTTGAAGCTCTAGCCAGGCCCTACAGTCATCCTGACTTGTCTTTTCTACATCTTTCCTTCACCTTAGGAAGGTGCAACACCTGGCAAGACCTACTTTACACTTGTGTTGTCTGTCAGCTCCTGCCACGTTGCAGAATACAGAGTTAAATCTAAAAATACTCATAAAAAGAGGTGAGAGCTTTGAGCAAAGTAAAGTAAGCCACTGATTTGGGTCATGAAGGGGAATTGATGTCACTGGTTCTTCGTTGCAGCTTTCTTGAGCTGAGAAGTTCTGTTCTGAGCTGTGAAGATGCAGAGGAGCAGGGGTGAGCAAGTGGTGCTCAGGGCAGAGAAAGGTGATCTGTGTCCATTTGTCCCCAGGAGACTGCCCAGACCTTGACCTTGTAAACCTGGTATGAGAAGTAAAGGTGGTGTTAAATGCTCTGCAGTTTCATTTGTCTTCACAGTCTTCAGTGGTAGAAAACACTTACCCACTGCTGTCCTTTAAAGAAAGAGTGACTGTGGCATAAGGTGATTAAGTGCTTCATCCAAAATTATGTCAGGAACCTGTGGTGAACCAGATACTTCCCTCCATCTCTCCTGTCATAGACTAGTCCATCATCAGGAGACCACTATTCTAACATAAATACAGTCAAAAAACCTGAAGCCAACTGTAAAAGGAGTTGTGTGCAATTTTTGCCTGTGTCAGAGTGGTTATGTGGCTTCAGTAATGTTTGTTAAGTGCTTTGATATGCTTTGGTGAAGGACAGAGTGTTAATAATTAAAATTGTAAAGAAGTTCTGGAGTAACATGGGGTTTGATGACTGCTTTCTGGTCTGTTAGTTAACAAAAATGCAAAATATAAATGGACGAATCAGCAGGAATTGAGTTGAACGCTCCCTTCCCCCAGCCACCTGCATGGGCTGAGTACAGAAAGCAGCTAATTGTCTGCTCTGCTGCAGAGATGAAAGAAGCTGGTCCTACAACAGGAAAGGCTATTGAACTGCATGAAGGTGGTAAATTATCAGCAGTGAAAACCTTTTGAGTCGGTATCTTTACGTGCTCAAAAAGTACATTATTTGTACTGGTATTGACAGCGTTCAGGGGCTGATAAAACTGGCGTCTGGTGACGTGAATTTTATGTTTCAGTACCTGTAATTAAGAAGTCTGTAAAACTGAAACTTGTTGTTGGAAACTCTGTGCCATCGCCCTGTTTGGGTGTAGTTGAAGGGTGTGTTTGGTGAGGACAGGCCCTCATAATGGCTTTATCTTGGCCCAGCTTACGAGCTGCTTGCAGAACTGCTCTGATTTGCAGTGGGCAGACTGTAAAGCAGCCTCATGTTTGTCCATTTTCCTGCTAGCAGTTCCATTTGCAGAGTGCAGGCAGGAGCAGGCTTCTTGCCAGCAACAGCTTCATTCAGATTAGGGCTTTAGTTCAATTATGTCCAATTAACTTTTATTGCAGATAGCAGTGATAATTACTTACAAGTCAATTTTTTGGCTGTGGTTATCCCAAGGCTAAAGTCTGAGCTTGATGGATTTTAATAACTGAAGTGACGTGTAGTTTTTCCTCTTTTTTTTCTTCTTCAGGCCTCAATTAGATGAAAGGTCAGAAGCTATGTAAAAATCCATCTTACAATTAAAGCCAACTGTTCTACTCCTCGGCAGATGCATAGTACTGTGTTTTAAAATAATCTCTTGGGGCAGACCTAAAAAAAGGCTTTTTAAACTCTAAGATCCTTGAGCTGGCTGCTGCTTTATCCGAGAAGTGAATTTGGTGGATCTGATGTCACACGTGGCAATACCTGAAGCCGAGAGCCGCCTTCTCGGCTTTTTTTACTGCACTGCATCCTGTTTCAAAGTGCTCACCTAGAAGCTTTCAGTAATAGCCCTAGGGCATGAGGAGTGTGATATGAAGAATATTCCATTTAAGTGCTGTTATCCCAAAGCTGCTTCCTTTTCTTTCCTGCTGGGCGTTGCCATCCCAGCTCGGAGAGAGAAGCAGAGCTGTGCTGTGGCAGCATTTAAATTCTTTCTGCCTTCCCAACAAACTAATTTTGTTGACTGAGTAACATTATAAATGGAGGTCAGCCTAAAAGGTGACGTGGTTTACAAGCAAAATCATAGTTAGTTAAATGCCAAGAAGCAAAAATTGATTTTGATTAAAACTGTTGCAAGGGCTCCACAAAAGGTCCACCTGAATGCAGAAAGCCAAAGGTCCTGTGCTGGCAGGTGCTGACAGTGCACTCCCCGTGCTACAAAGGGCAATTTCCTATTGTTCAGTTTCCTATTTATTTATCCCCAAGTCCACTCAATGCTATTGTGATTTATTGCCATTTCAGAGGGCAACTTCTCTGCCCACTGTTTTGCAGTTTTCCATTTATAAAGCATTAAGAGGATGTGATACCAGCCGGTGATGAATACAGTGCTAGTTTGGTAATTTTCTTCCAGGAAACACTAAGATTTATCTCTGGCTCTTCAGCAGTCCTGGGAAAGGGCCATTCTGGTAAGTGCTTAAGAATAAAGGGCAGTTTTAGAGCTAGAAAAAGGCAGGAAGCCTGCAGGATGGGTCTAGACACTGTCAGGCAAAGCATGGCTGCCTGGAAGGAGTTGTATTGAATGCTGAGGTTGGCAGGAAGGTTCAGTGTCTGCTGTTGACATGAACAAGTCTTTGAAACCCCTACATTTTAGGTTACTTTGGGAGAGAGAAAAGGAATTATTCTCCTTGGTGTTGAGCAGGCTGCTGGGGGGTAAATGGCACACTGAGTTTCCCTCGGAGCATGAAAATTGGCCCGGATTCAATTATGTTTCCTGGCAAGCTCTTGCAGACATTTGTACCAAAGAAACTTCACAGCCCCAGTTAGTTTTTGTTGTTGCCTGCAGCATTTATGTGTTCTGAACTTGGCATGTGCTGTGTGCGCTCGGGGGGTTGCCGTAAATCCTGCCCATGACTCTGGAACTTCACGGTGGATATGGAACTACCTTGTGACTAAACAGCAGAGGAGAAGCAAAGCATAGCAGCCACAAGCCTTTAACAACCCTCACACAGAGGCTTTCGGGACCCCAGGGTGCTGGAAACTTGGAATAGTTTGGAGCTTTTTCTTTCGTGTGTGGGTGGATGCTCCCCGCTTCCTCCTGGCCTCCGGCTTTGTGAACAAGCCCACAGTTAATTGTGGAATTTCAAACATGCGTGTTCACTTTCAGGAACCTAACTTGAGACTTCACCAGCTTGCTTTCCTCTAAACCAGCTCAGTTTCCCATGTTTCAGTGGCCAGGTGTGGTTTGTGGGGAGTTGTTTCCTTTGTGTTCTCACCCTGTAAGGCCTCTCAGGAGCTTCAGAGGCTGGTGTATCTAAAAACTTGGCAATAGCTGTATATGTGGTCCATTTATGTGATGATGAAACTGTTAGAAATTTCCTAGTAGTTGCTTTACACATAGGTTTTACTCTAGGTGGTAAAAGGATCCCCTTGGTCTGAGAAGCACAGAGGCAATAAACACTAAATATTGAATATAATTCAGAAAACGATCCATTTTTAAGTCAAGAAAGGCAATATTGTGATAAGTTCTACTGGAACTGATTCTTAGCTCTGCAGGGGTGTCCCTGGGCAGTGGGTGGATGTGAGTTCTTGCATCCTGGTGAGCCCCTGTGGTGACAGGGGACTCTGCTGCCTGGACCAAAAAACACCATGATGTGCAGGTAAGGCTGAATGTAATAGTCGTTGTGAGGATGTGCCAATTACCCCCAAATCCCAAGCACTGAAAATCCCTCTTAAGCTTAGCATGCTTTGATTTAATTATTAATAAATCTTAGGAGAAAAAAGAAATCTGTTCACATGTCTAAACCTGCTATTTCATGGAGCATCCTGCAGTGTGTGTGCTGTTAAGATTATATCCCGCAGCCAGATTAGATTAAAATCACTTCAAAGAGGGGTATTTATTTATTTATTCCAATCTAATGATTGGTTTCCTCTAGAGATATGCTTTATCTTTTTATATATATATATTTTCAAGACAGAGCTTGTTGTGCTGCATTTGGCAGTGTACAGAATCTGTTTGAAATGCAGTTTAAAACCCGAGGTTTTCATGGTTCATAGCCCTCCATGGCTGGGTGCCACAGCCTACTGGTCAGATCACTCTCCAGTTTGCAGCTGACTGGTTTAGCTGACAGTGTGACTGACCCTGGTACAGTGCAAAACCCTCTCCATTCCAGTTGCCCCAGCAGCACACCATTCCTTCTTGGAGGGGTTGGAGCTTTGCAGGTGCTGGTGCCCACACAAGTTGCCACTGTGGAGCCAGATCTGCTGGTGAGAAGTCCTGATGTGCCAAGTTCAGTTCATCTCCTGCTCTGGACTAATTAGAAGGAATAAACCCAAGCAGGAGGGGCTGATGGGCCCAGCTGCCAATCCTGAGACAGCCAGTAGTGCTCACCTCAATCCCAAATACAGCCCATGCCAGGGATTTCAGTTCATTTGAGCTGGTGGTGAGTTGGAGTTGTCCGTGTCAGCTCATGCTGGGTAAGGGTCAGGTCAGAAAGTAGCAGTCAGGTGCCGAGTATCTCAAAGGGAATAAATGTTAATTAATTTCTAACTAGAAAAAATGAATGGGGTGCTTGTCAGGATATTTTGAATGTGTTTGTTTTCAAATACTCAGATTTCAATTATGAAAACTGGTATTGATTTCATAGAGAAGAAAAACTGAAGCAGGATTTTAATTATAGTAAGAAATTCAGTGATGGAGTTATGGTCAGCACTTCTATACAAGTCTGAATTTCTTTTTCTAATGCTCAGCAGTCATCAGTTTGTTTACTGCAGATCAAGCTAAAAGAGCGATTTTAGGCTTCCACTTCAAATTATTTTTTGTAAGTCCAGTATTTCCTTTAAAATTATTTCCACCCCAGTCTTTTATGAACCTTTGGCATTACCTAAAACGATTATCTGCCTGTGGGAACAAGTTGCCTTTATAGCTCTCTCTGAAACATTGCTCTCCATACTGGAGCTAAAGCTTCTGTAAATACATGTTTTGACCTTCAAGGAAGCACTGCTGTCATGTAGCAGGAGCCTGGCTATTCTGAGGTGAATGCTGTGACCACTCCTAATCACTTGTTCTCTCTCTCCTAATGTGCCATTATCTTGTTTATTGCTGTGTGCACCTCGCTGGGGCACTTCAGCAAGAGGCTTTCTGAGAGCATCACAGTTCAGGCTCTAATGAGCATTAATGATGGAGCAGGTGAGCAAACCCTCCCTGTATCTTGCTGCCAGAAATGCTGCTTCCTCAGTCAGAGCGCGGCTGTGCTCTTTCAGAGCTGCACACAAACTTACCATCAATTAAATAATGTTTTAGACACTGACCTCCTTTGGGCCTGCAGGGATGGGAAGTGAATTCTTGGTTGGCATCAAATGTTATTGGAGTAAAAGGTGGATGCTCAGATGAATATGGGAATAGTGTGATCTGTTTTTCTGTCTACAGTGAAGGCTCTAAATTTTGTTTGTCTGCTTTTCACTGAGAAATAGGTCTTGTTTGTGCCAGCCTTCTGAAGTTGATGAAATGAGAAAAAAGGAAAATACAATTATTATTTTTTTTTCTTGCTGACTGTGGGTGTTTCTGTTGCTTACTCAGGTAAAGCTCTGACAACTCACAGTGGTTTTGTCTTCTGATTAAAAGGAGCTGGATTCTTGTTTTGTCTTTTTGGTCTTACTGGGCATGATTTGGGACAAGGAACTGCTGCCCACAGGCTGTTTGCAAAGTTTCACTGAATGTTGTGTATCCACAGTCACGACTGAATCTCATCTATAAAGGCTGAGCAACTTTTCAGTTCCTCAAGCAATTCTTTGATGTCGTGGATGTGACAGGTCTTCAGTCATCATTTCTGAAAGACTCTGAGAATTCAATCTTCTCCAGAGAATCAGAAGAAAATTCAGGTTTAGATTTATTTTACAAGGTTTTACATATCTTGGACTTTGGGCGGTTCAGATTGTTGCTGTCTCCTAGGAATGAAATGGAGAATGATACAAACACGCTCTGTTGGTGGTTGTGCTGTCAGCCCTGCACCTTGGTGAGGTGGTGTGTGTGTTTCTCACGGCACCAGGTCTGTGTTACTCTGCGTGGGAAGAGTGAATGGGCAGCAGCCTGGATTGTCAGACTGACATTCAGTGCCCAAAACTACTTTTGTTAGTCACAGCAGCACCCAGCAGGCTCACTCAGCCACACTCGGTCAGCTTTGGACAGCGCTAGCTCAGTGAAAATGCAGAAGCTCTCACAAATTAATATTTGTATGAGATTTCTTGGCCGTTGGTTTAATCAACCTTTGCGTGTTGAGCTGAGGAGATGCATAAACATGGAGCTAATGAAGTGTACACAGTGAGTAATTGCTGTGCTGCAGGAAAGCTTTGAGTCCACGCTGTTCACTCCGTTGGTGCCGGCATTCCATGGGCAGTCTGACCTGTGCTGGTGGTCTGAGGTGAGGTTTTGCATTCAGGTCTTTAAAAGGTCTCTGCAGAAATCTGCTGTTAGAGGTTTCTGGAGAATGAAGGTGGCGGTGCTGATGGTGTCACATCGCTGTCATCACATTGTTTGTGCCGTCTCAGCAGCAAGACTCTTTCAGAAGTGGCCTCTGAGAGGTTTTGGCAGATGTGGTTTCTCATGAATGGGCTTGAGCTTTCTCCTTCCCCCCCTTTTGATCTTCGAATGCCTTCCCAGTTGTTTTAATTGGGGTTTGTGAAACAATGACTGAAACTAAATCAGTTTAATATGTCTTGAATCCTTCGACTTTTCGCATGTCTTGGAGGTCATGTAACAAGTCCCAAAGCCCTTCTAGCTGCTCCTTAGGTATTTTGCTCTCTATAGCAGCACTGGTGCTTGTGGACATCTGGACAAGGAGAAAAAAAATCTACTGATTTCTCCAGCTTGGTTCTGTCACCCAGTTTTCCAGAACTTTCTAGAATGCTGTAGCCAGGAGGATTTGTACAGGGGCTTGGATCAGATGGCCTTTAGGGATCTTGTTCCAACTTAAATCTCTGCAATTCTAGTAACATTGGACACTTTGAGCTCCAGTTAGCCTTGTTGGGATCTCTCTTTGCACAGCAGTGGGATTCAAGGGGAGTTGTGCCATGTTTATATGCAAGGAGCTTTAGTGCTCCATTTTGAGGTTTGATTTCTTAAATGCTGGACCAAACAGAATTAGGATGGTGGCATCTCTGCAGCCCCTTTGTGCACATCTTGCTGTTATCTGCCCCACAGCAGCTCAGGTTAGCAAGTCTGCTGAAATGAAGGAAGTTGTAGCCATTCATCTTTCAGCCTAATGGACCACAGAAATTACAAGCTGTAGCATGCAGCTTAATCTTGCCACAAGGCAGAGTGCTGCATACTTTGCCTTCAATTTATGCATGCCATGCCTTTTTGTTAAATGCAAAAGGGCAGTTGACAGGGTTTCTCTAGAGATGTTGCCTTGGTGGATACCAGTGCATTTCAGCATAGTGAAATGAGTAATGGTGGTTTTTTTACCATTCATAACAACCACCTTTGAAATGTGAGGACAGAGCTATGGATTATTCTCTGTATGTCAAGCAGCAGAGGAGAGCGAGGCAGCTATTTTGGTTTTAACCCTGCAGATGACCCAGTTCTTGAAGTATTTCCGTTGCTGTTAGGAGATGCAGTCAGGACTGGAGCAGTGGTTGCGCATCTGTGCTCGGTTAGGCCTTCACTCAGGGATGGCTCTTTGCCGCTTTCTTTTCTCTGTTCCTCCTTGTATTATAACTTTGAATTGTCTCTCTGTTGTTGCAGTGTGCAGAGGAGTGAATGCCCCATGTTGTGTTAGTGCCTGTCTGCCATGCTGGCCTGTCTGCCAGGACCAGGCGACCTCTCCTTTCAGCTTCTTTCTTACACGCAGATGAACACTGGACTTCAGAAATGTGAGTGATGTTTTGTCTGCAGGATGTGGTTAACTGTTGAATCTGGCTCTGGTACCGCTGTGACATAAACATTTAGGATACAGTGGAAAAGCTATTAAATGTAGAGTCTTTCTTTTGTTGCGCCTTCAAGGCATCTGTCAATAAAGGCTCTGAGAAATGGCTGTAGAGGTTCACATATCTGTAGCTCCTCTGTTCCTGGCTCTGCAAAGGTTAATTTTAACCACAGCAGGATGCAGCAGGTGAGGTTCCTGTGAGATTTGTGCCTCTCTGCTGAAAAGGTTTTGTGCTAAAAGTGTGCCAGTTCATTTGCTTCTCAACACAATTTTTTCCTCAGTCTTTTTCGCTTTCCTTCGTGCAATTGCTCGTAGACGCCAATAAAAGTTGGATCAGTCTAATGCAAACCTTTTGAGGTCAGCAGCTCTTGCTCTACATACCTGGGGCTTGTACTGCAAATATTAGTGAGCTAGCCCAAATTACTAAAGTTCAAAGTTTCCGTCTTCTTTCTGATGTCTCTTTGCTGCCTCTGAAAATATGTCTGCAGAGTGCTCTGATAATTCTTTTTTGATAACTTCAGTAATTTTTTTCATAGTTGTACTGGTATTTTTAAGAACAAGTTGTGCTTGAGAATGTAAGTTTACTGACTGGAGTTTTTTTTAATTCTTACTTTGTCTCTTCTCTTTGTCACTGAAGTAGTACATTGATTGTTCAGCTGAAATTTCAGAAATGCCAAGGTTTCTATGTAAGGTCTGTGTACTTGGTTCTTAGAGCTGTGACCTGTCTCTTGTGTTTGAAATGTGCATTGGGAGATCTCAGTTTGCTGATGCACTCGTTGCTTTTTAAACCCAAGTGATTTATAGTCCACTTGTAGCTAAATTGTTCATATAGTGAGGCTTATGATGCTACAGAAAATAAATAGGGAAAATAATTTTGCACTTAAGTGGCTTGCCAGAAGTGACTGACACAGTTCACATACACACCTGAGCTCCTACTTTTGCCAGCTCCATGGGATTGGTAATTGTACTGACAGTCAGCAACAATAAAAATCTTCACTCACCAAAGGACTGGTGATGGCATCAGTCTGGGCATCCCTTCCTTTCTCTTTCCTGTTTCCAGTGTGAGCATTGCTGACAGCCTGTGGGGTGAGGACGTGCCCAGGTCTGTGCATTGTGTGAGATTTCTTTGTCAGAGCTTAGTTCTGAAAGCAGAGTGTTGAGGTTCATGTGAGGGCAGCTGTGCATAAATCAGGTATTTGCTAATTACAGCTTTACTAGGCAGCATGCTGGTATGTTGGGCAGTTTTCCTCACCTGATGGATGGTACCTGATGCTGTTTCTTGGAGATCTGCAGATCCATGTGCTGAAAGCATTGCTGTGTCCTGCTCAGTGAAGAGCTTTGGGAGCTGCATTTCAAAGAATTTAGGACATAAACTAGCTGGCAGGCACGGGCTGGCAGTGGTAATGCTCAGCTGTTGGGTTTGTTCTGATTTATATGGAAGATGAGGCTGCTGGTACAGACCTCGCTCAGCCCCCGCTGCAGATGTGGGCACGATTAATTGGTGCATTTCTCTTCTGCTGGAGATGCATGAGTAGCCCAGCCCCTGGCCAGGGCAGAGCTGAGTTAATGAGCATTTTTTGATGGAACAGTGACTTGTGATGGGGGGTGGAAGCAGGCTGTAATAATAGTGCTGTTGCTTTTATAAAAGGCACAGGATCCACAGAATTGCCTTTCTTCAGACTTAGAATGTTTGTATTAATAATTTTTAAGTCTAGTTTTCTAGATCAGACTTTTTATTAGTGCTTAAAAATCCACATTAGCTCAATTACCATTTTTTTCCCATATTCAATATGTAATAAGGGGCTTGTTCATACAAGTGGTCCATGTAGTAGGAGGTTGGTAGATTTATATGCACATATTTTTTCCTTTAGAAACTGATGACTACAGGACTTCCAATATCGGGGTTTTTTTTGTTGAATTCCATCCTGAGTTCAGGCTAACCCTGGAATTCATCCTTTTCCATGCAGGGGATTGCTCGCTGGCCCAGTATCAGTATTCTCTCCTTCCTCCCAGTGACTCCAGTATAAACCTGACTGGTCAGTTGGGATATTTGACACAAGATTGTTCAGGCTGTGTCTGCAGCTGCTGTTGGACATAGCAGCAGTGCCAAACCTTCTGGGGAGAAAAAAAGGTTGTTTTTTCTGTGACAATGGTGCAAAATCAAGTGAAAAGTGCTCCTTAGAAAGTATTTTGATGGGAGGGGACATCAGAGAAGAGAAGATCGGACTAAATGTGGGATCATCAGCTAAACTGAGTCTTTTTGGGATGGTTCTTTGTGTAAAGCCGTTAGAGAAACTGCTGAAATTGAGGGGTTTATGCAGAAGTGGACACAGCTGGTTCTGGCTTGTCCCAGTGCAGGAGCTCCCATTAGGGTAGCAATCATGAAGGCCTGTTTGTGTTTTGTTTAATGATAATGAAAATTTAACCATAGACAGCTTTTAAAAGCAGTGGTTTTAAAGTCTTAATGTGAAATGCACTTAAAAGATGTTCCATTAGTGCTGAGGTGAGGCAGGGAAATCTGTCTCGTTCCATGACAAAAATAGCTCCAGTGGTGAGGCCAGGAGTGTGACCAGAGGAATTGGTTGCCACAGGATTAGCAGGAGTTGTGAACTTGCAGCTCACCAGTTTATTGGGGTGATTTCTCATATGCATAGCTTTGTCTAGTAAGAAACATGAAATAATTACTTTTCAATAAAAGTATTCTGCCTTGCATTCACCATTAGGGAACTTCCTGGAGCTCATCCCATTGTTTTCCTAATGAAGCTTCTTCCTCTGCTGTTGTCTCATCTTTTTATTATGGCCTGATCTGGAATTCTTGCTCTTGCACACAGATGATGTATTCCAATACCAGCATTTTCTTCAGACTATTCTGGCAGATTTTCCATTCACTTAGTTACCAGAACTAATTGTTCTTTATTGGTTTGTAGGGCATTTGTATGGGATATTCAGATTCTTGCTCACTGTGTAATGCCTTTCTCCTAATATTTTACTGCCTTAATTATTACAGTCATGGAATCTTGCCTATGGAACTACTAGCAAAGCACATTGGGGTACTCAGAAATACATCACCTTCAGGCCTGAGTAACATGGCTGAGTTAGCCTGGAGTAAAAGGAGTAAAATCTTACCTGTGCATAAGCCAGGTGTTGTTTGGAATGATGCTTGGGTTCAGAAGATCCCATCCAAGGGAAGCAAAAGGTGATTTGCCTTTGGTAAGATGCCATATGATGATCCCAGATTTGATGCTGGGGTATCATTTAACTGAGGGGTTATTTTCTCTCAGAGGAAGGAATTCTTCCAGGTTTGGGAGTAGAGGTGTGTCTGACTGACTGATGGCCGCAGCTGGTTCAAGCATCCATGTCTTAGCTGCTTCCTAAAACTTCTGTGTAACAGAAAATCAGATGATTGGATAAGAGAATACTCAGTGTGTCTGTTTAGTGTTTATATTTAATTCACTGATTTGCCTATAGAAATGTAAACCAGGCTGGGGAATTTTGATGGCAAAGGTGTCTTAAAGCATCTCCTGAGTTTTTTATCTGAGAATAGAATGTGACGGTGTCTGCAAGCATAACATTAACCATAACACAAGTATGGGGTCCTTTGTCCTTTGCTTCTTCTCTGGTTCATGGAGGGTTGCCAGGGTCATGTCTTGTGGAGGAAACAGACCTTGATGAGCATGGGCAGTGCTAAAAATAAAGGTTGGGAGTTCATGAAGGCCTTGGCTTTTGAGGCAAGGTAATACTGGCAAATGCCGTTCAGAGGCTCTCCTCTCTGCTAGGAGCACAGCAGCTCGCTCAAAAGGGCAGATATGAACCACCTGCCTGCAGAGACAGGTACAGGGATGTGCACAGAGAGGATGCTTGGGTTAATATCTCCTTTGAAATAAGGAAATCAGAGAAAGGGATGATCTGTGCCAGTGTCTGGACATCTCAGGGAGTACAGGTATAACTGGCGCCGTGGTACAAGCTGTGCTAGAGATGGAAGACAAACTGCTCATAAAGCTTCTTATTTCAGAGAAGATATTTTTAATACTTGTATAATTAATCTCTCTTTTGGTATCCCTTCTGTTTTCCATTTCCTGACCTTTCTTTGCTGAAAGTGAGAGCTCTTAGAGCAGAGCTGTTCTCCCTCACCTGTGACAACAGGAAGCTGCAGGATGCAAAGAGAGAAGTGGCTGGTACTCACCTTTTGGAGGCAATTTGCTTGAAAGAATCAGAGGTGGATTTTCAGGAGGAAGGGCTGTTTGCCTGGGAGCAGTAAGCTCTTTCCTGGAGCATTACATTTCCTTGGGTCAGAGGGACAGATATGGGGCTGGGGTGTTCTTGGGTGGCTGCCACATTCCCTGTTCTCTCAGCACAGCAAATAGCACAGGGATGCTGAAAATTTTAGGGAAAAGGATGAGCATTTTTTTCCAGTGAACTGTTTGCAAGGTGAGGGGGTGGGGGGGGGAAAAATCAAGCAAAAGCTAAATTGGATTGTCAAAGCTGCAAGCCATTATTTGAAGATTATACAATCAGCAGGATTTTACTCCCATAGGAGTTAGGCAGCAGTGCTGTGGTGGGAAACAGCCCAATTCTCTGCTTGGAATATGATTATGGCAAGAGACACACATGCATTTCCCTAGATTTCTGAAGTTTTTTGCAGAAGCAGTTGGGAGCTGGTGAGCCAGGTAGGTATCTGGTAAATCAGAGGAAGTGAAACCACACCTCTGTCTCCAGAAGCCTTTTGTCTCTGTCTGGGGAGTAGCATGTTTTTAATCCCGCGAGGTAATCACATCATTTTGCCTTGTGATGTGGGGATGTTATCCTTAGCAAGGTGCCATCCTCAAAAGTCAGCTGAAGAAATAATTGCAGGCCATAAAATAATCAGCCTCCTTCCATTTGCTGGGCTTGGGCTGACAACAGCTTCCTAATGCACAGAAAGACACTCCAAGTGCTTTCAGATGTCAGCACCTAGGAAAGGAGTGGGGTGTAAATGGAGGCTTGAGCTGAAGCTTTGATGTGGATTGGGTTTGCAGGACAAGAGTTTGGTAGTGGGGGAATGCAGGAGCTGCTTAAAAATTTCCCCCATGTCTTATGGAGCCAATGCCAGCCGGCTCCAGGATGGACACACAGCTGGAACAACAGATTTAAGAAGGAGGAAAAACCTGCACAACTGCAGCTGTAGAGAGGAGTGAGAATATGTGAGAGGAACAGCTCTGCACAGACCCCCAGGGCACTGCAGAAGGAGGGGAAGAAGGTGCTCCAGGCACTGGAGCAGAGATTCCATGCAGCCCACGGGAAGACCGTGGTGAGGCAGCTGGGACCATCTCCCTGTGCTGTGGAGATGGAAAAAGTCAGGAGTGAAGTTGAGCCCGGGAAGAAGGGAGGGGTTTTAAGATTTGGTTTTATTTCTCATTACCCTGCTCTGATTGGGTTGGGAATAAATTAAACTGATTTCCCCAAGACTGTTTTGCCCATGACAGTAGTTGGTGAGTGATATCTTCCCTTCCTTGTTCTGACTCTGTGTTTCTTCTTCCCTGCCCAGCTGAGGAAGGGAATGACAAAGCAGCTTTGGGGGTACCTGGTGCCCAGCCAGGGTCAGCCCACCGTAGTATGGTTTCCACCCCAGGATTACAGGGCCTTCATGTTTAATTAATATCTTTCTGATTTTGGATTCCATGGTAAAAATACTGAGGATGGTTTGAAGAGCTATGGGGAGGCAGCTTATATTAAGAGAATAAAAACCAGCCCATCAGTGCAAGCTGTGAGGAATATTTCAGCTGGAGACAATCTGATGTTAATAACACGTTACCTGGTTTTGTCCAATTGCAAACATACTCTGATGAGAACACGATTTTGTTCTGCTCCCCTGGGCAGGTCTTGCCTTAAGCTGAACTGGGGCTTGTGTTGGTCACCAGGTTGTAAAGGGAATGAGGTATCTGCTACGTGACCCGCTGGTCTGGCAGGATGAGGTTTCCTTGCCTCTTGAATCCTTGGAGATTTTCTACTCTTGTTATGTGACTGTCTTGCCCTAGGGTTGATCCCTTCCTTACCAGAACTGACAAATTTACTTTCTCCACAGGGGACACTACACAGAAAATGAGATCTGCACAGTATCCTACCCCAGCAGAATTGGATGCTTATGCTAAGAAGGTCGCCAACAATCCACTGACTATAAAAATCTTTCCAAACAGCGTCAAGGTTCCCCAGAGGAAACACATACGCCGTACTGTGAACGGACTCGATACTTCGGGCCAGAGGTACAGCCCCTACCCATCTCAGGCCACCACGAAAACGGGCCTGCTGGCCATAGTCAAATCCCCAGCGAAAGGAATCATCAAGGACTTTGACGGGACGCGGGCGCGCCTGCTGCCGGAGGCAATGATGAACCCGCCCTCCACGCCGTATGTTGCACCAAGCACTTTATCCCACCCGCAGGCGCTCGCTCGCCAGCAGGCTCTCCAGCATGCACAGACTTTGCCGCACCCCCAGAGCATCCCGCAGCACCCTCAGGGTATTCCACAGCCACCCAGCTTACCGCACCCTCAGGGGATCCCACAGGCGCTGCCGCACCCGCAGAACATGCAGCAGCCGCAGGGCTTGCAGCACCCTCAGACCATGGCGCACCAGAGCCTGCAGCACCCCCCAAATGCGCTGCTGCAGCCGGGTTTACATGGAGGCAGAAAGATGCCGGATGCAGACGCGCCGCCGAATGTGACCGTGTCTACCTCAACTATTCCCCTCTCTATGGCTGCCACCCTGCAGCAGAACCAGCCACCGGACCTGAGCAGCATTGTGCACCAGATTAACCAGTTCTGCCAGGCCAGAGCTGGCATTAGCACTACCTCAGTGTGTGAGGGACAGATTGCAAACCCCAGCCCTATAAGTCGCAACCTGCTTATCAATGCAAGTACCAGGGTATCTACTCACAATGTCCCTACACCCATGCCTTCCTGTGTAGTAAACCCTGTCGACCATGCTGCTGCTACTATTCCTCCTGCCTCTGTTAATGTGCCCATGGTCAATATTAACAGGGTGCCACCCGCTTACCAGAACGAAATCAAATCGGTTGCGTGGAACCAGCACCAGCTTGCACATCTGCAGCAAATGTGTGGGGATGCTGCTGGGCCTGCTGGACTCGCAGGGAAGCACCCTCAGAGAGAGATCGCAGGGCAGAATTTCCCTGGCAAAACTTCCAACTACCCTCAAGAACTGTGCATGGGCCAGTCCTTCAGCTTGAAGCCCCCCATCGAGAAGCCTACGCCTTCTCCGCCTGTGAACGGGTTGCAGGGACCTTTGCCATATACCAATGGGCACTATTTCCAGCCCCTCTGGAATAACATTCTGCCCACACCCAACAGTGACAGCTCTGGGTCCCAGGACCTCGCCATGCCTTTCCACGGGGGACAGCCAGCGGGAGCAACGCTGGATTGTGCAGGAGGAACTCATTACAGAGCTGGAGCTGGCCCATCCAGCCAGAATAATGTGATGCAGACCATGGATTACCTAAGTGGGGACTTCCAGCAGTCCTGCTTCCGAGACCAGAGCGTGGCTGTGCTGGGAAAAGTCCATCGGCCTCCCATGAACCGAGCACCTGAACCAACCGATAGTCGAAATCTTCATATTCAACACCCAGGGTATAGATAGGCTGCAGTCACTTTCACAGACAAAAAAAAAAAATTATAGGTTTTAGTCTTAATTTTAATTAATAAGCAAGGCATTTTTAACTTGCAAACTTGTGTGATCATTATAGTACCCATTGGAAGAAGACATACTGTATATTTAAAGAGCTTTGCTTACATGTTATCAACTCTCCTTTATGCATCAAATATTTAACATGCCTTTTGTGTCAAAGAATTTCATTACACTACTTCACGCCACAGCTGTTTCCTCACCACAGAGTCCCCCCTTTGTGCAGCTTTTATTTTTTTTTGCCTTCTGCAGAGCAGCTCCTCGCTGGACTGAGGTTGAGTTGCTGCAGGGTTTCGCAGACACATCTGTTCTCCAGCTCCGGCGAGAGCGAGGTAGCGTAGCTGCTTCCATTTCCATCTCAATTTCCTCACAAGATTAAGAGCAACAGAATTTTGTCAGGGAGTAGGGCTTATTTTCAACTCGAAAGCCCATTTCATTAATGCATTAAACATTGACCATTTGCACTGTCTAGAGGCCTGTGTAATTGAAAAAGAGGCTACGTTTGAAAAGAGCCAGCTAGGGGTATGTATTTAGGCTTTAATAGAGGGAGAAGCTTTTCAGCTGTTTCTTGCCCACGTTTATCATTTAGACTTTTTCCAAAGTCAAAAGTCTCTGGCAGATTTTTCTGACACTTTCTGTTTTTTGGACAGGGTATGGAGGAGGGGAATGGCGGGTTTGGGATGAAGGCAGCCATGGGGAGCTGCCTTTCTTCGTGTTCCCCCTCCCCACTGCCCTTCCACCAGCCTCAAAGCTCACGTTGTCTGAATCCCTTGCTGCTAGAAGTCTGGCCAGCCTCATGTGAAGGGAATCCAGACCCACTTGACAACTCCAAAAAGGGTTCAGCCACTTCTCTGGAAGCTGGAATTACTGTCAGGGTGAGGAGATGTAGCTCAGTCCATCCCCGGTGCAGCGAGCGCGGTGCCGCTGTGGGATGGGAGGCGCTTGGTCTGAATCAAAGCTCCTCTCACAAGCCACTGTGGGATTGACAGTTCCCTGTTCCTCTCCACCATCGGATTTAATGGAACAATTCTTCTCCCTGGGAATTAGCGAAGCTATTTATAACATCCCTTTTTCCCAGGGTTTCGGTGCCTAACTCCTTCTGTTCCTTCCCCACGTCACTTCCAGCAGCCAGTACTGAGTCAGTGACTACAGGACACTAACTACTGGGTAACCTCAACATCTTGTTCTCCTCAGTGTACAAAAACATCCCTTTCCTTTCTAACAGCCAAATTTATTGTAAGTAGAAAATTCCTCATCTCTGTTAAAGAGACTAATACTTGAACATAATGATCACAATCAAGTTTGGAAATTAAAAAAAAAAACAAAAAAAAGAAAAAAAAAAAGAAGAAAAATTAAAAAAAATAAATGCATTGATTCTTTCTATGTACACTGGCTAAAAAAATATTGCTCTACACTGTAACTTTTAAGTGTAATATTTCTGTATGAATGTCGCCTGGTAGTGTGGGTTTGAGTAGCATTGTGTATGGGTGAACCCACTGGCCTCTGCCATCCACTGGCCTCCCTCACAGCCCTTGGAGAAACAAAGCCTTAAGTATTTGCTCCTTGAACTTTCCTTAATGAGCATGGTTTAAAAAAAAAAATCTAAAAGACATCATACAAAATTTAAAAAAAAAAAAAAAAAAATTTAAAAAACCCCCAAGTTTTGAAGTGACGTCATAGTTGGCTAGAGATTCTTAAAAGTTTTTCGTAAATGGGAAAATTAGAAAACATTTATTTGTATTTTTTTAATTTAGAATGTGTAGTCCTGGGCTGTAACAAATATTTAGGTTTCAAAGCTTAGCAGAGTACGTTTCTGACTCCTCGCGTAAGTTAGTACACTTATGTCATTATTTAAATTCTTTTAAGTGTACTATAAAGCGTTCTTTAGTGGTAACTCCTGAGCAAAGTAAAGCAATTTGACTAAAGATGGATTAAATTATGTGTTGGCTTGTGTTGCCTTATATTTAAAAAAGGAAAAATTGCCTGATTGTGTTATGCCAAATGATAGCAACATGAAGTCCTAATTTATTGTTTATAATCGTATTCCTGCAGTCTTTGTGAAAACTGGTAAATATACATCTATGAAAGAAAGAAAATCCTGAGGCTTTTCATGCAATATTTTTCTGAATCCATTCTGTTGGAGCCAGAGTTCGAGTCTGAAGCTGCTTGCCCTACAGTCACCCTGTCGTCTTTCCCGTCCCAAACCCAACCCCAGTGAGGGCTGTGCTCTGACCTCACCCCTTCCTGCCCAGTCAGTCACTGTAAGGTGTTCTGCTACCTGAGTCTGTATCTTTTTACTAAATAAAACCTTGGCCTCTCCTCTGTTCCGTAGCCTGCTCCAAATCTTAACCCAGACTGTTATTAAAAGCTAATTTTTAACTCCTGCTCTTCTCCTGAGAGCCGGAGCGGAGCCCTGTGCGGTGGTGGTGGTTGCCTGGGAGCTGTTTGGTGGCGTTGGCAGCACGCTGTGAGTTTTTGGGGACTGTTCTGCACAGGTACAGCCACGACCTCCGAGGCTTTGCCCCGGTACAGCAGGACCGGGAAGCAAAAATCCTGCTGAGACTCATCCAGGTGGGACATTGCTTGAAAAAATAAGAATCATTTTACTATTAAAATATACTGAAACCTTTCCTTTTGGTGTGGGAGTGAGATTTTTCTTTGAACCAACCCTTTTCTCCTCTGCAGCAGTGCTGTAGTGATGGGTTCCCCATCCTTCCCTGTTCACCCCTAAAGAGAAACACTGTCCTGCCTCATTCCCAGCTGGGACATTGGGACCAAAGCTTGGATCCGTGGTGTAGGTGCCCAGGGTGGGGGTCTGGCTGTGCCACTGTCACCAGGGTGAGGAAGGAAGGAGCTTTGTGGTGCCTTGTGTGGCAGGAGCTGTGCCCTGCCCTCCTGGAAACCTGGAAAAACCTCCCGTGGTTTTTTCTCTCTGCCTGGTGCAGAATTAAGAGGAACCAAAAGGCCAGGAATGTTCCTTCCCCCTGAGCTCTCCCAGGAGCCCCTTGTGGGTGGTGACCAACCTTTGGGGCTCACACTGCTGCTCCTCTTGCCCTTCTGTCCCTCTGTCCATCCATGGGTCAGTGCTTTCCCCACTTCTGACTCCAGCACAAGGCTCTGCTCCCTGCTGGATCCTGGGTGCCTGCTCTGCTCCTTGAGGAATGAGTAAAGCTCAGGCATTTCCTGAGCTCCTGATCCTCCCTCAGCAGCAGCACCATCCTTCCCATCCTCGCACCACTCCAGAATTTCCAGGTGGACACTAGGAAGATGCTGGGAAGGATAAACACGAGCATGGTGTCAACCCTTCCACAGGGAATCTGTGTCCCATGTTTGGAGCAGAAGCTTTGTTCAGCCATAAGCCCAGTTTGTTACAGCCCAAAGTGAATATTTTATAAAAGATTCTGCTGAGTTTTCTTTAAGATTTCCATGTCAGATGTCTCCAGGGGCCTGGGCCGCTGCTGTGGAAACCAAACAGAGCTGTTTACTGGGGAGAGAACTGGGAATAAACCACAAGGCTGATGATAAAGGTTTCTGCTTCTGTGCTACAGGTACCAATTAGAATTTTCTTTATTGTTATTTTGTTCACAGGAAAAATAATAATAAAAAAAAGAGACCTGGTCCCTCTGCCCCTGCTGCTGGTTTTACACAGTGCCAGTGTGGGGGGCTTGGGTGGCCATGGAGTCACAGGGTAGGTTCTTGTCCCACAGGGAATTTGGGGAAAAGTTTCCAGGGGTTTTTGGGATAGGAATGTATCAGGCAGAGACTGGCTGACTACTCCAGTAAGAGAGAAGGTTTGGGAAAATAAAAGAATCTCTGAGAGAAAGGTGCTGAAATAATGGTTAAAAATAGGAGGAGGAGGAATGAAGGAGGGGGTTTGAGTCCTGCCAGAATTTTAAAGGAAATTTGTAGCATTTGTGGTCACCTTCCAGAAGATGGGACTTGACAGGGTTTCCTCCCCTCTCCCAGGACTACACCTCATTTAATCTTTGCTTCCATCTCAGAAGGACAAAACTCCAGCCCCATCTCCTGTGCTCTCTGCAAACCTGGGCATCAAAATCCCTGTTTCACACTGTTCCCACTGTTCCCCAGATACTATGGACATTTGGTTCCCACGTGGTTTTCCTGGAATTTGGACTAAACCAGGCAGCTTAGCCTGGCTGAGCTTAGGCAGGAAGAGCTGTTTGCCCACAGGCACTGCTGCATCCCTCTCCAGCATCTGGAAATTCCAACAGCAGCCACTCCGTCCGGCAGAGCTTCAGGATCCTCTTCTCCTTTGACTCAAAGCTTCTTTGGTATCTGGTTTCTTCATCCATGCCCCCAACAGGAACAATCTCTTCTGCAAGGAGTTTTCAGGAGACTTTCTCATCATTCCAGCCAGCTGGATCTGGAGCGAGGATCTGGTGGGAAACAATCCAGCAGGGACTTGGTGTGAGCAGCTGCTGCAGCCACAGCTGAACTGAGGGCTTTGAGTAAAATCCAACATTTTAAAACTTCTCCTTCAGGGCCAAATAGGTTTTTCTTCCAAAGAAACCCAAGGTAGGCAACACCCAGAAGTTTTCTGCGAGCTCCAGCAGCTCTGGCAGTTTGTGATGTTCAGAGAGGAGCAACACTGGGGATGCTGCAAAAATTCAGAGCTGAAAAAAATCCTGCTCCGTGTGAGGTTGTGGGAGGTCCAGAGGATGGAGGAGCCAAAGGAAAGGGGCACACTCTGGACACCCCTCAACAAGAGCTTTCAGATATTCCTCAATGTTCAGCAGAGCCAAATTGCAATAAAATTACTGGAGTGTTTTATCTGCTTAGTTTAAGTTAATTTCAAAGCAATTGGGTACAGGCTGTTGATTCTGCTGGGGTGGCTGCAAGCCTGAGAGATGTGCTGGCAGTGAAGTGAAATTGCACCAAAAATCTGATGTGAAATCTTTGTCAACTTGCACTGCCCTCAAACCCCTCAGTCCTGGGAGCAAATGGGGCCCAGACAGGTCTTTAATAAAGGATGTGCAAAACAAATTTTCCTCCCGTTTTTCTCCCTGTACAATATCAATGTCTGGTTTCATTGTCTTTGGAGAAGAAGCATCAAGAATCAACACAAATCAGGGCACTGTGGTGTGAGCAGATTGGTTTTGCCAAAAAATCCTCCCTGTCTACAATCCCAAAGAGGTTAAAAAGCTTTGGGGGTTATTTAGGGCATCTCCACTGTGGTGGGGGTATTACACAGGCAAAAGGCCCTCCAGGTGGGGTCTCTTTAGATTTTTTCTGGTATTTAATAAGATTTTCCTCTCTGATTTGAGCATCTTCTCAAGTTCCTTCCAGTGTCCCAGCGATGTTGGGACAACTGAGCAGGGAGTGAGGCAACAGCACAAACCTTTAGAATAATCCCTCAAACCAACAAGTTTCTAGGAAGTTTATTTTTAAACTTGATATTTGAGGCTAAATTTAGCAGCAAAAATCGATTTGTCTCCCTCTCCTCCCCGAGCATTGAGAGCATCTCCCCCTCCTGCTTTTCTGCATCCCAGGCCCTGCTGGGGAATCGCTGCCGCGTTCCCTGGGAACGCTGAAGGTTAAGAGGTGCTCCAAGATGCGGCTGACATTTCCAGACATTTCCAGACATGGCCAGGTAAAAGGAGCTGGAGAGCAGAACTCAACAGCACATCCCAGAGATAGCGCTGGAAAGGGGCAGGAAAAGGGGGAAATCAACCCAAACAGGGAAAGCAGAGTTGGGAGTTGGTCCCTGAGGTGGGGACAGGGACAACTCCAAGCTCTCAGGGTTGTTTTTTCTTCTTGGCTTCCCTGAGCTCATCCAGGAGCTGCTCCAGGCTTCCTCCAGCACCGCTTCCCACTTTTAGTTCATAAATTATATATGGATTTTGATTTTATTTGATTTCTTTTAAGGCAACTGGTTAGAACAAAGGGTTGCCAACACCCTGTGTGTGGCCTGGTCAGAGGGGCAGGCCTGTCCCTGTACCCTGTGTGTATGGAGGGTGTGTATATATACACACAAATAAAAATATATAAATAAAATGTACATAATAAATATAAAATATAAAAATAGATAAGAATAAAAAATATAAATAGCCATTAAATAGAAATTAAATGTCTGAAAAATATGAAGTATGGAAGATGTGTAAATATACAGATAAAATTTCTGTAATATAAAATACTAAAATATTATGTAATGCAATTTTATTGATATATGCAATTTAAGATAATAATATTAAATTAATAATAATTTATTAATATACTTATATTGTATATTAAATACTAAATTTAAAATATTTTAAAGTATTATATAAAAATGTATATATTAACTACAAAATAAAAGATAAGCATAAAATGTGGAAGAATAAAATTTATATTTAATATTAATTAGAACAACTTGTTAATGTAATAATTATAATTATTATAATAATCATTATAAATATTATTAATTTATATCAATTTTAATGCCACGAAGTTCTACTGACACCTTCCCTTCCCTTGGGTCCCCACGCGGCGGCGCCACCGAGCCGAGCACCGGGCGGGGCGGGGACATGGGGACATGAGGACATGGGGACATGGGGACACGGAGATATGGGGACATGGGGACATGGGGACACGGAGATATGGGGACATGGGGACACGGGGACATGGGGATATGGGGATATGGGGACATGGGGACATGGGGACATGGGGACACGGGGACATGGGGACATGGGGACATGGGGACATGGGGACATGGGGATATGGGGACATGGGGACATGGGGACACGGAGATATGGGGACATGGGGACACGGGGACATGGGGATATGGGGATATGGGGACATGGGGACATGGGGACATGGGGACATGGGGACACGGGGACACGGAGATATGGGGACATGGGGACATGGGGACACGGGGACATGGGGATATGGGGATATGGGGATATGGGGACATGGGGACATGGGGACATGGGGATATGGGGACATGGGGACATGGGGATATGGGGACATGGGGACACGGGGATATGGGGATATGGGGATATGGGGATATGGGGACATGGGGAAATGGGGATATGGGGATATGGGGACATGGGGACATGGGGACATGGGGATATGGGGACACGGGGATATGGGGATATGGGGATATGGGGACATGGGGACATCGGGGACATGGGGATATGGGGATATGGGGACACGGGGACATCGGGGACTGGAATGGAACTGAGCACCAGGGTGGGCTGGGCATTAACACGCGGGTGGCACTGGCCACCAGTATGGGCTGATACTGGGCACCAGTATGGGCTGGTACTGGGCACCAGTATGGGCTAGCAATAGACTGGCAATAGCTGCCAGTTTGTGCTGGCACTGTCACCAGTACAGCCTGGCACTGGGCAGCAGTTTGGGCCAGTATGGGTCACCAGTATGGGCTGGTACTGGACACACCAGGCACCAGTGTGGGCAAGAACTGTCCGTCATTAGGGGTGGCATGAGGCTGGCATTTGGCACAAGTATGGGGTGACACTGGGTGCCAGTGTGGACACCAGTACAGGCTGACACTGGACACCAGAATGGGCTGGCATTGGATACCAGTTTGGTGGCCCAGTATGGGCTGGCACTGAACACCAATATAGGCTGGCACTGGGCACCAGTACAGGCTGGCACTGGGCACCAGTATGGGACTGTATTTGGCTTCAGTGCAGGAATGACACTGGGCACCAGTACAGGCTGGCACTGGGCAGTGCTGGGGGCTCGTACTGGGCACCAGTTTGGGCAGGTAGACTGGGTGCCAGCAAGGACAGGAGTATTGCCCAGCTGCCCAAGGCCCCGGGCTGCCACACTGGGCTGGGAACTGCTCAGGGGGACATTCCTGAGGGGAAAAAGGGGTACGGGGATACCCCCGGCAGTGCCCGCAGGGTGCAGCTAATTAGGGGCTAATTGCATTAAAGCGGAGCAGCACTAATGCAATTGTGGGATTATCCTGCAGAGACAGCGACCCCCCCATTGCTGCCGGGGGAAGCGTCAGACACACGGAGCTGGGGGCTGATCCAACCCGACCCCCCAGAGTCTGCCCCAGTGTCCCCCACCATAGCCCAGCCCCTGCTGCTCGGATCCCGCCCTCCCCCGGGGCGTTAATTACCCCAGCGCTAATGAGGGGCTGATGGGACAGAGGGGGGGCTTGCAGGGAAACAGCCCCAGGGGCTGGCGACCCCCCCCAACCCGGCACATCCCCGCTGCTGCCGGTGATTACCGAATTAACCGGCTCCATCTGAGCCCGTCTGCCGCCGGGATGTGGGTCACGGATTACCCCTCTCCGTGCCCCCCAGCGCAGCCCCGGCCCTCCCTGTCCCCAGCACCCAGGAGCATCCCCCGGTCCTGCCATCCCCATCCCGGCACGCACAGGATAAAGGTTCAGGCTGAGGAAGGAGCTTCAGGCGGCCGTAATAAATACAAGAAAAGTTTATTGAAAAGAAAAAGACGTGGGGAGGGGGCAGCAGCCCCAGCCTGGGGTAATAAATAACAACCTGGGGAGCACCAGTTTACAAAATATGGCTCTGGGCAGTGGGGTCCTGCAGGGTCCCCAGCAAAGCTGGCGGGGGCTGCTGGGCACCTCGGGAAGGGGCTTAGGGGGCCCAGCCCCCCGGCACCCCCAGGCACCTGAGAAGGGGCTGCCCCAGGGGGCAGCTGGGGCTGTGGGACAGTCCCAGCCCCAGGAGGGAGGTGGGAGCAGCCCCATCCCTGCCGGTCCTGAGAGCCACCGCGGAACCCCGGCAGCGTCCCCAAGCCGGCAGCACCGGCTGCGGGCAGGGGCTCAGCACCACTTGGGGCACCCCTGGACGGGCACCCCGGTCACATCCTGTCCCCCTCTGGGGCTCAGGCCAGGATCTTCTGGGGGATCTCCACTGAGGCTTTGATGAAAATGGCGTTGTCACGCACATAGTTCCGCTTCCTGATGTCCTCGTGGGAGATGAACTTGGGGTAGCCGAAGCCCAGGGTGCTCTCATCCAGGGAGCTGCGCGAGGCTCCCGGCTTCTGGAAGTTTTTCCAGTTGGGATCCGGGTGGAAGGTCTCGGTGATGTGCTGGGGCTTGGAGAGCGAGGGGTCACTCTGGTCCAGCAAGGAGAAGGTGACGCGGTAGGAGAAGGGCCACTCCAGCAGGTTGTCGTACTCGCCCGGCAGCACGCGGATGTAGACGGAGAGGTGGCTGCTCTCCCCGCTGCCGTTGCCATTGAGGAAAGCTGACACCTGGAGCTTGTAGCCGTACTTGTGGGTGTAGAACGGGGGGCTGAAGAACTCGTAGTTGCTGCGGGCTTTGGCCTCCTGCAGCTTGCGGGCGTAGTCGGCAATTTTCCAGATGAGGGTCCCGTCGCTGCTCACCGACAGCTCTTCCACGTCCCGACGCAGCTCCAGGATCTCCTGCCGCTGCCGGCCCACCAAGGCACACACCATGCCCAGGTGGGTCTTGGTGCTCTCCTCCAGGTGCCGGCCCATAGCCAGCTTGGGGCACTGCAGGGACAGCGGGACCATCAGCAGGAGGGTGCGAGAGACGGCGTGGGGACAGGAGAGAAGGTAGCGTGGGGACAGTGTGGAGATGTCATTGGAGCGTGGGGGTACTGGAGCAGGACGGCACAGGGGTTGCACAGGGACAGCTGGCTGGGGTGGCAGGGGGGCACTTGGCTGGCAAACACAGGGGTTTGGCCATGGAGCCACATGGATGGGACTGAGAACAAGGGATGGGACAGATGTCAGGGCAGGAGCACCATGGGGGTGTTGTGGGGCCCAGGTGTGACACGGTAGGAACAGCACCCCATGCCCACAGATGCCAGGACAGGTTGGTCACAGGGACAACACTCACCCGGTGCTTGCAGCCAGCTTCCTTGAAGGGGCACAGCAGCATGGCAGTGTTGCAGCTCTCCTTGAGGTGGGTGGGCACATCCTCCCGGGCAATGCTGGGTGTCCCACACTGGTTGGGGCACGGCACGGGGTACCGGGGACACTGGTACTGGTGGTTCTGGGGAGGCAGAAAGGCTGTCAGCTCGGGCTGGGAGCTGGCAGGGTGAGAGTCCCCATGGGCTCCATCTCACCTGGATGGTGTCAAAGACGAACTCCTTGGAGCAGTAGGAGCAGGGCTGTGTGCGCTTGGGGCACTCGGCCAGGGCGTGCTGGGACAGCAGGCGCCGCATCATGCGGGCCCCACACTTGTTCTCACAGTACACACTCTCCTGGGGACACGTGCCCTGGTGGCCCTGGGGACCACAACAGTGTCAACACCCTCTGGCTGCCCTCACCAGCCAGCCCTGACAGGGATGGGGACACAGTGCCCCCACAGCCAGAGGGCACAATGACCGTATGTCCACATCCCCCGCCCCAAGGCTGTCCCCTCCACAATGTGTCTCCCACAATGTCCCCACCCAGGGCCTGCCCCATACCCAGGCTGTGTCCCTATGGTGCCCTGCAGCCCACTGGGGTGCCCACACATCCCAGCTACACCCCCACAACATCCCCCAGAGCACAGCCATGCCCACCACGGCACCCTGGCCAGCTGTGTCCCCCGCAGTGTCCCACACCCACTGCCCACCTCGAAGGCCTCCCCAGTGAAGTCGCTGGCACAGAACTCGCACTTGACCCTGCGCTTGGGGCAGCCGTGCTGGACGTGCTCGGGGAGGTCACGGCGGCTCAGTTTGGCGCTGCACCGGTTGGGGCAGGGGATCACGTTGAAGCCACAGGTGCCGAGATGGGCCTGGGGGACACAGGGATGGTGATGGGAAGGCCACGGGGTACAACTTTGGCCACCCCCCATCTTCCCAGGTCCTACCTGGAGGTGCTTGATGAGCCCGCTCCAGCGGCAGCCCTCCTCGCTGTGGATGCAGCGGATGGCCAGGCTCAGCACCTGCGCCTCCAGCTCGGGGTCGGGGTAGATCTGGAGGGGCAGCAGTGGGATATCAGCATCCTGCACCGGGCTGCGAGGGCACAGAGCCCCCAGCACAGCCTGGCTGGGAGCCTTGGGCACGCTGCCCGGGGACGGATCCCCCCTGGGCACAGCAACAAGCGCCCTTTGTCAGGAGTGGGCTTCCGCTCCCCGGCGCCGCGGCACAAAGGGCTCTTGCTTCCGCCCGGGTGCCCGTGCCAGGCCCGTGCGGCTGTGCCAGGCGCTGTGCAGAGCCTGGGGATGGCCCCTCGGTGGGGATGTCCCCTTGGAGCAGGGTACCCACCCGTGTGCCAGGCTCACCTTGGCGTACTCCAGGGGCAGCTGGTCCTCTGGACACTTGAAGATGCCTTCGCTGCAAGACACAGAAGGCTCGGGATCACTTGGGGCTGGGGAGCGGCGCGTCACCAGTGACACAGCCACGATGTCCCACCGGCTCCCCGCCATCCCAGCCCAGGACATTGGCACTATCCCTGTACTGCTGAGCGCTCACCCCGTACCAAATCCAGCCGCCACCCTGGGGGAGCCACGGCTCTAATCCTGCTCCATCTGTCTGAGCTGGGAAATGCCCCCGCCAGACACCCCCTCAGGCAGCCCCCCACCCCCAGCCGGGCACGGCGGCCCCGCTCGGTCCCCAGGGGGCTGGGTCAGCCGCCGTGAGCGTGGCACCATCTGGAGCCCCGGCAGCTCCTTGCCCATCCTGTCCCCTGGGATTAAGGAGGGTGCCGGCGCCAGGGTGTCCACAGCCCCAGGTGCCGGGGCCCAGGGGAGGTGGGGGAGGGCAACAGCTGGGCTCCAGATGTGCAGCCCTGATGTGCAGCCCTGGGGCTCCTGCTCCACAGGAAATGGCCCCAGCAGCCACCACGGTGAGGCAGGACAGGGGACAGGGGACAGGCCCTGGAGGGGTCCCCATCCTGCTGGGCCCCCAGGATGGGGTGATCCTCCCGAGAGCTGTCCCCGAGGTGGGAATGGCCCTGCTCAGCCCTGACCTGCAGAGGAGCAGCATGAACTGGAGACAGGGACCCAGGCAAAGAGGCAGCCTGGGCTGTGACAAGGCTGTCCAGGAGTCACCGTCGCCTCTGGTCCGCACATCACTGTGCCCAGGGGTAGGGGAGGGTGTCCATGCTCCGTCCCCGATGGACACTGGGGTGGGGAGACTACAGGTGCTGCCCATAGGGACATGGAGCAGGACACAAAGGGACCCTTTGGCTCTGGTGTCTTTGCAGTGACACCGGACAAGGCTGTCCCGCCTGGATAGCCCTGTGCCCACTGCATGCCCTTGGCAGGCACTGGTGTGGCCTCGACTGGAGCTGCCAAGTGGGTGTGAGATGCCGGGACAGAGCCAGCAGTGCTGCCAGGCACACGCCAGCCTGGGCCACCCTGCCATGGCACAGCCACGTCCCCTGCAGCCACCATCCCCGTGCTGGGAGTGCAAGTGAACCCCAGGACCCACAGCCCCGTGGGGTGTGATCCAGATGGAGAACGGCTGCAAACAGCTTTGCCACGTGCCCTCTCTGTTTGCTGCAGATGGTTTTGCCAGAGTCATCAGGGATCCACCGAGATAAGGTGCTCTCAGACCGGGTCGGGTACCGTGGCACTGCCCCGTGGCTGGGATCTCTCAGCTGCTTTTCCAGGGCTGCCAGCCGTGCACGGTGTTGGGGTGCTGGGGCTGGGGGGGAAGTGGGACGATGACCCGAAGCCAGCGCCTAATCCCCGACAAAGCCTCCCCATTCCTCACGCTTGGCCGGGCAGGGAATGTGCTGAGGCAGCACCCAGGGGGACCGTCCTTGCCTCTGACCTTCATGGCGTGTTGGGGCACAGCGAAGTGATCGGACAGGGAACCCCAGCATCCCCCGGCACCCCAGCAGCGCGGTGGGGCTGGATGGCTTAGCCCATGGGATCCCCAAACTGATGCGGGGCAAACAGGCTGTGCTCGGGGGGGATCCCCGAGGCCATTCCGCCCGGCAGAGCGGAGGTGCCTGCGGGAAGGGTGCGCTCTGACACTTGCCCCGGGGAGCGCCCGGCCCCACAGAAACCGGCCCCGGTGACGGCAGTGCCCGGGAGCGGTCCCCGGGCGAAGGTCGCTCCGGCGGGGAAAGGAGGGGAAAGGCCCGGGGTGACGCCTGTCACCGCCCGGAGACAGCACGGGCACCTTCTCGCCGTGCCCCGCGGGCCCCCCGGGACCGACCCGAGAGCGGCGGCCGGGAACCGGGACAGCACCGGGCCCGCACGTGTCCCCCGGCTGCCGGTACCGGTACCGGGGGTCCCAGACCGCACGGGTCGGAAGAGGCCCCGGCTCCTCGCTCCCGGCCAGCGCACACGGCCGGGTCGCGCTCACCCGTGGGCGCGGGGACACCGGGGTGGCCGTACACCCCTCCCCAAAAAACACCCCCGGCCACTTCCTCCAGCGGGGCCGGGGCAGGAAGGGGTTAAGCTCGAATCTCGAAACTCGGCGCTCCGGGCTTCACCCGGCCCTCCTCTTCCTCCTCCTCTTCAGCGCAAGGGGCCACGGGCCGCTGCACCCGCGGGGCGGCTGTCACGGGCTGGGCGCGCCCCGCACCCCCTCCCTGCCCTGGGGCACCACCGGGCACCCCGCACCTTTCCCCGGCCCGAGGAATCCCTGGGCGCCCCGCGCCTTTCCCGGGGCACTCCGCGCCTTTCCCGGGGCACTCTGTGCCTTTTCCCGGGCACACTGCAGCCGTTCCCCGGCCCGGAACAACCCCAAGCACCCCGCATCATTCCCCAGAACCCCCGCACCCCCTAGGCACCCCTCCGCCCTGCCGGGGATATCCCGCATTCCCTCCCGGGCCTCCGGGGCATCCGCACCCCCGCGCACCCCGCACTCCGACACCGGCCCAGGGCACCCCGCAGCCCTCTCCGGGGCACTCCCGGACACCGCACCCCGGGGCCGGCGGTGGATGTGGGGGTGACAAGGAGCACCCGCCGCCCCGCGGGGCGCGGATCCCCGGGTCGGCCGGGGCGAGGCTGCGCGATCGGCTGCCCCACGGGGGAAACAGCGCACGGAGTAAGGTCAGGCCGAGTCACCCGTGGGGTAATGCGGGGTCTCACCTGAGGAACTCCTGCAGGCAGGTGTCGCAGAAGCGGTGGCCGCAGGTGGAGACGCGGACGGGCTCCCGCATGGGCTTCCCGCAGAGCGGGCACAGCACCCGCCGCCGCGGCCGCTCCAGCAGCTTGTAGTCGTAGCCCGGCATCCCGCCGCCGCCGCCCCGCGCCCGCCGCCGCCGCCCCGCGCCCGCTCGGCTCCGCGCTCCGCGCCCGGCTCCGCCCGGGGGCCGGACGGGGCGGTGGGACCGGCCTGAGCCCGCCCCGCCACGGGGGACGGCATCGCCATGGCCACCGCCCCCGCCCGGAGCCCGCCTCCCCGCCCGCCGCCCCCGCCGCACGGGGAGGATGGAGCGGTCCCGGGGGCTCAGGGAGCATCACACCGGGGACAGCCCCTCTAAGGGGCTTGGCGTGCAGCACATCGGGGACAGCCGCCCCGGGGACTTGGGGAGCACCCCACCGGGCACAGGACTCTGGGGGAATTTGGTACCCACTGCACTGGGAACAGCCGCCCCAGGAGTTTGGGGAGCATCAACATCATATCACACGTGGCCCCCTCACCCACTGCAGCCTCCCCTGGCCCAGGGCTGGGCTCTGGGGACACACACTGCAGTGTCCTCGCTGACCCTACATGCCCTCCTTGACTCAGAGGTGTCCCAGAGGTGCCACACTCCTGCAGGTCACAGCTGTGCCCTGAGCGAGGCTGGAGGTGGACACAGCTCCCAGTCCTGCTCCTGCCACAGAGAGCAGCTCGTGTCCCAACCATCACCCACAGCAGGACAAGAAGGGGCTGCCCTGAGCCCTCCACGCCACAGGCACGAGGGGGACAGATGCTGCTGTGGCTTTCCCTTGTTGGGAGCTCATGCCCCAGGCTGCAGCCAACAGCCTCCCTCTAGCCAGAGTTTGTAACTGAGCAAGAGCCTGGAGGAGGGAGAATAAAAGCAAATCTGTCTGGCTTCAGCCCCCTCGCCACTCTTTCAGAAATCAGAGCAGCATATGGGAGTATTTGCCCCTTTCCCCAGAGATGGAGCCGAGCAGATGACAGGCTGTGAGCATGTGTTAGTCCCACCAACGCTCACTCCAGCCAGCTTCCCATTAAGGGCAGCAGTTGCTCCAGACCCAAATGTTAGCAGTTTTCAATTAGCAAATGGCAGAGGAGAGGGATTCCTGGGGGACACGCTGAGCAAGTCGAGCTCTATCACTTGTCACTCAAGGAGCTCACGTTACCCTTCTCCCCAAGAGGCTCTGCTTAAAATAAAACCCTGCAGCAGCCTGGGGGGAGGCAGCCTGCTTGCTGCCAGAGCTGCCAGGGAGGGGATGGGTGGCTCATTTCTGGGGTTACCCTGAGGGATGGCAGGTTGTTCTGAGCTGCACTGGGGCTTCCAGATATCAGGGAACCTTGTACTGGGGTACACTGAACACGAGCTGCCATCAGCAGGGTGTTTTCCAAGAGACGTGAGCCGCTGCTCAGATGATGGAGAGCACTGAGTTAAACTTTAACCAGCTCCCAGAGATACTGGAAACGCGACGGATAAAAACAAGTGACAGTGGGCAGCTGTACAGAGAGCAGTGGGAAAGCCACCTTGAGCTGGGGTTGAGGTGTTCCTTGGCCGGGTTCGCCCAGGGCTGTGACACCCTCAGGGCAGGATCTACCAGCAGCCCCGTGGTCCAGCTGGTTCTGCCACCCTGTGCCAGCAGAGCCTGCAGCCAGGCTGTCTCCAACAAGAGATAGGCACAACCCGGACACTGTCCCTGACACGCCGCGACCTGGCCCCGGCTAAAAACTGTCCCTGGACACCACTCTGGGACAGGGTTCAGGCTAAAAGGACAGGTCCTTGGTATCCTGGGGTTGATCGGACTCCAAAGATAGGGCACATCAGTCCTGTAAACACAGCAGCCTGTGCCTCCGATGACAACCACGAAACAGCCGACTTTTATCATTATTTACTGCTTCTCTTTGATGTTTTAAAATTATTCTTCCCTAAGCTTACTGAAGAGCATCTCTGCTAATTAGCCAGGAGCTGACAAAGCCATCAGAAGGTGCTGGCTGTGCCGGCAGGGCGGCTGGGAGGTGTCAGACCCTGCAAACAAAGATCCCTCCTTTTCCCCTCTCCCTAAGGAAAGCCCTCCCCGCACTCAACATCACAGCCAGGCATTTGTCTCACACAAAGGCGACACTCAGGGCAATTCCCTTTGTGCAGGTGATATGTTCCCTGTCCCCCATGATGGGTCACTTCTTGAACCCATCTGGGCTCGGATAGGCCTCTTGTCCTCCCCAGCTTCTCGCTGCTACTCCATCCCTCCGCCTTCTATTTAACTTAAACTGGAGGGACAGAGAACAGACGCTCCGGCTTCTAAAGAAGTTAAGGTGGAGTCTTTCGCCCCAGGGAAAGGAGTGGGGAGAATCCTCTCCCGGCTTCTGGGGCCTCGTACCCAGGGAGGGCAGGGGTGAGGGATCCAGTCAGACGGACAGAAGGACAGCAGCCGCACCTCCTGCCACAAACCTCGTGGGAATGAGGACAGGACCTCTACAGAGGTGCCGGAATCAAAATAAATCCGGTATCAGCAGGTGGTTTGAGCTGTTTACTGCTACAGTAATGGCCCCAAGTGAGCAGGATCTTATTTGGAACAGGGACAGCCTTTCCCTGGGTGACAATGGCCAGAGGGGACCCGCACCAGGATGCACGAACGGGGACGAGGCAGCCCCATCCCACATCACCTCCCCTTCCCTCTCCCCTCCGGCCCAGCCTTTCCTTGGCAGGAAGAGCTGCGGGGACACTGATCCACCACCAGCTCCACACAACACAGGAACAAAAAAAAGGATAAAGGGAGAAGCCCTGAGACCTGCAGATTTCACCGTGAGCTTCTGCAGGGAAACAAAGCAGCAGACGTGAGGAATGCAAGTGGCCTATTTGCCCGGGCTGCTCTCTGCCTCCGGCAGCACGGACATGCCTCGGCTTGTCGTTCCAGGAGCTTTTGTTGCTCGGGGCTGGGGGCCTCTTTGTTTCCTTTACCCCTTCGCCAGGCTTGGTCACAGCCCGGTATTAAATTATTCAAATGATCTCGCTGGGCTTCACAGCTGAACTCCTGCGCGGAGAGCCCAGGCTGCAGAATCCCGAGGGCTCCAGCCCTCACCGGAGCCCCCGGCCCAGCACAAAGCACACTGGTCCGCACTGCTTTCCCCAGTCTGGAGAAAAGGATCCAAATATTCAAGCTGGTGACACGTCCAGCCCCAGCACTGCAGTGCAAAGATGTCATTAAGCCATAAAATCACCCCACTAACACCAGTACACTGATAGGAACCAGATGGGGGGACTGCACCCCTGGATTTGGCAGCCCAGCTGGAGCAGGAAGAGCTTGGCTCCTGGAGCAGTGGATTTTGGTGCCACCACTGACAAGACAAAGGGTGTCAGACCTCTGTCCTGCCTGCTGCTGTCCCAGCCAACCCTCAGCCCTGCCAAGGCTGCAGGAGGAACACCAGCCCCTTCCCATGGGATGTGTTTGAATGTGGTGTGGGGAGAGGGAAGGCCCGAGAGCTCTGCATAACACGGGCAAGAGAAATGTGATGCAGGAAGGAGCTGGAGCTGCTGCCAGCTCCACACAGGGAGGAGAGACAGTGGCCCAGAGGGGCTTTGAGGTAATTTAACCCAGCCCTGCCTGGCCCTGGTGCCCAGGTCGGTCTGGCAGGGGAGAGCACCTTCCCCAGCACTGTTCTGAGCCGTCTCTGTAACCTGCAGCACAGGAAAGTGCCAAAGGACTGGCAGAACCTTTGAATTCCAGTCAGCTTCCTGGGATAGCAGGGTGTAACCGCCTGAGAAGGCAGCTCCACAAGAAACAAAAAAGGCAGGGAAAAACCCGTGCACCCACCCTGCCAGGAGCCAAACAGGGAGGCTGTGTCTGCAGCCAGGGCTGCACACGCCTCTCCCAGCTGGACCGGACCTGCTCCCTTCCCCAGCCGGAGCCTGGGAGGCGAGGGAAGGAACGGCAGGAGAGCTGCAGAAATTCATTACCTTCCACATGACAGAGGGATCAGTTGGCTTTTACCAGAGCCCGTCGAGGTTTTCCTCATTGAAAACAGGAAAGAATCACAAAAATAATTAGAGAGATTTCATCTCAGCCAGCTTATGAAAGCACTGACTTTATACACAACAGATTGGCAACAGCACAAAGATGGATGTGAAAGGCAAGAGCATTTGCAATGTCAGACAGATCAGAGACAGAAGCTCATCAAAAAATGGCCCAGGGCAAATGTAAGTTAAAAAAAGAAAATAAAAGGAAAAAAAAGAAAGGAAACAACCCTTCTGGAGACAAAAAACGTGACTCCTGTCCATAACAAATGGATGTGCTTCTCCTGCCCGAAAAGACCCTTGGTGAAAACTCATCAGCTCCCTGGACAAAACTGGGTTAAAAAACTTCAAGTACTGACGATCACTGGCTGTGTTTTGCTGCCTTCCCCAGCTCAGCTGGGAGCCAGTGTGCCGTCAGCAGCAGGACTGAGGGGCCTGAGGACAAATGTCAGCTGGAGGATCCTCCAGTGAGCTCCTGGGGCCAGGGGAGGCTGTAATTGGAAAGCTCCAGGCAGCATTTGGGGAGAGCTGTGCAGCACAGGGAGGTTGCTCATGCAGAGCTCGGCCAGGCGTGCAGACAAGACCCTCCAAAGTGTGCTCAATAAATGGGTGAAACGTTTTAGGGGGGGATGGGAAAGGACAGACTTCTCTAATTAGTAAAGAGGTTTGCATTTAGTTACCCAGCACAGCGCCTGGGGCCCTGACTCCAGACGCTGCTGTGCAAAGGCTGACAGCTCTCTCACACATGGAGCTGTCAGCCTGGGCTTTGTAACCAGAAACAGTTTCCACAGAGGAAAACAACCTCTGTGCTCCTCACTCTTCCACACAGGCACTTCCAGCAGGGAAGGGAAGAGCCACAGTATGACCCCTTGAAGAGAGCACCACAGCTCTGGGCACGTTCGGGGCAGCGACTCTCAGGCACTGGAGGTTCACAGTGACAATACAGTGAAGTGAATAATAAGTGAGACCAGCTCTGGTTCCTTGGGAACCATCGTTAGGAGCTCTCTGTTTCCGGAGTGCTGCCTTTGGAGTGCAGCTGAGGAGCTCTGGAGCCTGGAGTGTGTCTGAGCCAGGCCGCCGTGAGCAGCAGGAAAAGCAGGATGTGGCTGCTCTCACTCACTGGGAAGGCGATTCCTCCACAACAGCTGAAACAAAAAAAGGGTAAAGACCAAGATTTAGCTGGAAGCCCCACCTTGATGAAGCTACAAGAAGTGTTCTGCCCCACACAGGCCTGATACCTGGCAGATGGGCACCAAAATCCCTGTCCCCTTCCCTACACTGCAAGACCTCAGTAGAGGCACAAGCGAGGCAATGCCCAGCAGACAGAGCCCAGGCAGGGCAGAACACACTCTTGAGGTTTGTGCTCTCTTCCTCCTCCTCTCCAGCCTGGCTTCTCCCAGTTACTCTGTTTGCAGCAGGATTGAGAGAAGGGAGCAGCAGCAGCTCATGATAACCTGGGCAGCAGCCCAAGCTAGTCAAAAGCAGGGTTGGCTCCATGGAAAGAGCAGAACGGCCGCCCCAAAGGTGGAGCACAGCTCGCCTGTGCCAGCACCCTCCCAGGCCAGATCACAGCAGCAATGACATCACATGTGTCACCAGATCTCGTGTTCTCGCTGGAGAAATTTCCAGGCAGATTGAGCTGTGTGAAAGCCCAAATCTCAACTCTTTACAGAGCTCTTAGTGCTTTTTTGCATGCTGGTTGCTGAGGGATGCTGGGGCAGGCAAGGCTGCTGTCCTCACACCACTGAGTTTGCCCTCCCACTATTGGGACAGGACAAGGTTTTGGGCAGAAGGACAGCAATGGGGCTACACACTCAGTCCTTGCTCTTACAGTGCTGCAGGTGGGAGCCCACAAACCAGCTGCCACAGAGCACAGGGTGACTCCAGCAGCGGAAGGAGAGAGCAGCCTGCAGTCTTCCTGCAGAGACAAAACCCTTTTACTCCCGTGACAAATGCCCTACTTGTTCCTGAGCCTGGGGACTCAGCCATTCCCCGTCCCCTTCATGTGGCAGCACACATCACATGAGAGCTGGGCACTTGAAGGGATGAAACAGAGCCAGGGCCGATTCTGCTGTGCCGGGGCTGTCAGCCGGGCCTCCTCCCCTCCGGGCTGTAATTAGCCTCCTTGAAGTGGGCTGGGACTGGAATCCCTCAGCCCAGGCTGAGGCCATAATCAGCCCAGCAGAGGAGGAAGAAAGGCCCTTGCAGCAGTCTGGGCCAGGCTCCCGTTGTACATCCAGGCAACGGAAGGGCAGGTCATGCCACAGGCACGTTTTAACCGAGCCACGATGCTGCCTTTGGCCTGAGCAGAGAGGAACCACAAAACCATCACTATCTTTTCCAAACCACAATGGAAAGGCAGCAGCCAAAATGACGCCTCAAATCTCAGCTTCTATTTCAGCAGCATCAATTAGAGAGCTGCTCTTTTTGGATACTCTGTGGACTGCTGGCATGCCAGCTCCCCGCTGGCCGCAGCTTGGCCAGCCTACCTGTCTGGGAGTGCATGAGACAGCCTCTGCCATCCCTTTGCTCCCCTTGCCCAGCGGGAGAGGCAGTGTCACAGAGCTGAAGAGCAGCAGGGGAATTATTTTGGGCTGGAAGTTACTTCTATTCATTTACAGCTCAGAATAACACTGAGCTTACACGCCAGGGTTACTCGGCACAGCTCCGGTCACGAGGCATTGTGTCTGGCTGCGTCCTCATGGCAGGAATCACAGGGACAAAGCCCTTACTCACGCTTTACTGCCAGCAGTGTGTTCCCGTGGCAGCAGGCAACAGAGGTCACCAGGTATGGATGTGTCTCCTCCAGCTGCACTGGCCTCGGCACTCCAGTTTCCTCGTCCTTCCTGCCCAGGCGTCCCCTGGCTCCTTTCCCCCACGTGCACACCTCGCCATCTGCAGAGGGATAGAAACACCTTGCTGCACACCTGCCTTGGCCACAGCAGAGGCCAGCCAGGGCCTGCTGCAGCCCAGGACATGGGGACTTCAGATTCACCTGCTCCGATGGCCACAGTGAAGGCATCTCCACAAGCCACCACGGTGACCTTCATCATCTCGAGCCCCAAAACCAGGTGGGGCACACGGCTGCTGTGGCAGGAGTTGGTGCCCAGCTGCCCATGCTGGTTGCTCCCAAAGGTGTAACAATGGCCAGAGGCTGACAGCAGAGAGGAGAGACACAACTGGGTGTCACTCGGGACACACTGAAACCCCTCTTTGCTGTCTTCAGGCTGAGCATCCTGCTCCACAGAGCTTCAACATTGGGAGCATGTGTCTCTTGAGAGACTGCCCATGGGAAACAGGCAGAAGGAAGACAGGGAAAATGCAGGTGTCCCCCTCTCAGAATCTGGGCACACACCCTCACCTGTGACAGCAGCAGAATGTGCTGTACCGATGTCAGCACACACAATGGACTCTTGGTTCAAGGGGGCTGACTGGGCACACACAAACACAGTGGCCTCCTCCACCTGGTCCTCTGGGGAAGGCTCCTCTGTTGAACTGATCCGGTCTAGGCCCAGCTTGTTACACCTGCACAGGGAAAATCTCTAGGATCACACAGAGATGTCTTCTGGAACCCCTTGGTCACAACACAGATGGGCCCAGGAGTGTAAAATGTGGAGCATGGACCTTCACCCCTCTTACCTGTTGCTCCCACAAGCAAGAATCTGGTTCTTCACTGTGAGGACCATGGAGGAATCGATGCCACAGATGACCCTCTGAGCCTCATGCTCTGGAGGGACTGTGACCTGCTGGGGGCAGTTGTAGCACTCCAGGGTGCCCAGCCCAAGCCGACCTGGCAGGAAGAACAGGGCAGGGAACAGCTGATGGCCACACACACCCTGAGCACAGCCCCACTGAGAGCAGCACTGACACAGCTGCTGCAAGAGCCCAGCCCTGGATCCCAGAAAGCAGCGAAACCCAAAGCGCTCCATATGGGGGCTCTGGTATGCAGCAAAACAGCTGCAGCTCTTCCACACACACCCACCCTGGCACATCTGGAGGGGACTGTGGGCAAGCAGCAAAGGCAGTGGGAACAGGCACAAGCCCTGTTCTGTGAAACAGACATCTCTTACCATTATCCCCCCTGCCCCAGGCAAACACTTCCCGTTCGTTGGAGACCGCCAGGACGTGAGACGCGCCACAGGCCACCTGCACCATCTCATAGCCCAGCAGGGCCTCCACAATCTTGGGCTGGCAGGGGAAGAGCAGCAGCCGTCAGCCGAGACCTCACAGCCTGCCCGGCTGCTCCCGTCCCTCTCACCCGGCCCCCCCAGACTCAACACAGCGCTGGCAGCATCCCAGTTTTCATCCAACACAAACAACAGAGAAATTTCTTTTTTTCTTTTGTTCCAAACAGTCTTCAAAGGGATAAGAGACTACGTGCACGCAGCACAGAAGATAATGCAAACATCTCTGGGGCGGAAGAAAGCAGCCAGCACGGGAGAGGGAAGAGGTTCAGCAAGGGTTGGGATTTGCCCCCCTGCCCATGTGGGGAGTGCCAGGGGCTGTGAACGAGCCCCTGCTCCAAGCAGGCAGGATGTGTTGGCTCAAAGGCTCTCCTGCAGAGGAGCTGTGAGTTAAGGCTCAGATTCATTAGGCTGTGGAGAGACCAGGATCTCCACATTTCACCCAGCCCCTGCTGTGACCTGCTGTTAGATCTGACACCTCGCCTCATACTCATTATCTTCCTCAAGTGAAAAGCACCGTTTGTTGGGATCTGGCTGCTGCTTCCAACTGGTCTCCCCTCCCCAGCCATAAGCAGGGAGCAGCTCAGCCCTGGGAAGAGCAGGAACAAATGGGCCAGCTGATCACAGTGACAAATGGCACCAGTCCCCGGGCTCGGCTGGAAGCCATCAGCTGCTGCCACATCCGAAGGTAGGCGAGGAAGAAGCTGGAAGGGAGCAATGAGCCCTCAGCCCCAGTGTTCTGAGCCAATCGGAAACACACAGCTCTTCTTTAAATACTGGCTCTTTTGAAAAATAACTTTTCTCAGTGAACCCTGGCAGCTGCAGGCCAAGAGTGAAGCAGGCAGGTGTGTGATTAGAGGCAGGCTCCAAGCTGGGAGCCTGCCAACAACAACCACAAGGCAGCTCTTGACTTCCCCCATGCTCAAAGGGATCATTGTGTAGGGGGGGAAAGAAAAAGAGAAGCAGGTTGGGTCTTTTAAAACCCGCAGTGACAGGGAGAGGAGGGGGAGGGGGTCAGATGCCAGAGCATGCCTAGGATGCATATCCCTGGAGCTGGGATGAGCCTGCTCACGTGGTGTAGAAGCCACAATCCATCCTTTACCCTGGGGGAGCAGCACACCCAGCACCTTCTCCACCAACCTGGCTCACATCCGTGAAGTTTCCGTGCCCCAAACAGCCATTGCTGCCGCTGCCAAAGGTCATGATTATCCCCCTGTCTGGAGGAGCAGAAAGGAGCATTGTCAGTGGCACACGTGAGGCCCTGCGAGGTGACACAGCTGAGGGGTGGCCATGGCTCCCAGGACGTTGGACCCACTCTGACTCAGAACGAGCTGCAGGGGCCACAAGCCCTCAGCCAGCTTCCAGAGAGCTGCAGGAGCTTCCAGGGAGCTGCAACCTCACCATGCTGCAATAGCTCAACAAACAAACAGCAGCGATAAGAGTGCTGAGATAACATTGCTGCAGCTGTGTACGCAGAAGCTGTGAACCCCACGGTCTGTCAAGGTGCTAAAGTCACAGAGGCACTCCCTGAGCAGTTGCCCAGCAGAAGGGTGGCAGGAAACGCCATGGGAGGTAGGATAAACACATGCCCATGGAGTTTGTCCACTGTGTATCTGTCATTTGCTGCCCTGACTCCCAACAGAAGAGCAAACAGAGCTCCCACAGGACCACTGGGAGGGCTTTGCTACACAAACATGGCCTTGGACTGGTGTGTGTGCTCCCCTCTCACCCACAACACATCCTGGACTGCTCTGAGGGGGCTTCAAACCCTGTTTTCCTGCAGTTTGAGGACAACCAGCCCTGCAGCAGCTCACACTGACTCCTCACTGTGACACCAGTCTTTGTTGGTCACTGCACGTGCTCATGTTATGCTCACAGAGTATGTGACAGAGATTTTCCTCACACTGCAATTCCCATTGTCAGCTCTGGTTTCAGGTGACACCAATGCAACAAAGCACAGAAGATTTCATAGGATCATAGAATAATTTAGGTTGGAAAAAAACCTTTAAGATCATCTAAGTCCAAATATCTTTTTGTGGCCCTCCCCACACCAGACAAGTTGACCAGGGTGGCATCACAAGAGGACCATGTCTGCCATTTCTGACCTCCACATGATGCTACATGAGAGGCCACAGAGGCCTCTGTGTCACTCCAGCCCAGAGCATCCCTCTGGTTCCTCTCTGAGCAGACTCCCCAGGCGGTCCCACTGGGTTTTAGGGAGTTCTGGGACCCAGGCAGGTGAAGACAGGACACAACAGCTCACCTGTGAGGCAGGCTGTGAAAAGATCACCACAGGACACATGTTTGATGGTCACTCCAGACTGGCCCTCCAGAAAGCGGGACACAAACTGAGGCTGGAGCTGCTCGGTGGCTCCTGGGAGAGAAGGACCCCCAGCAGCACCCATGGGAGGAGCCTGATGGAGAGAAGCCATGGAAGAGCTGGGCTGGAGAACAGTGATGAACCCCTTCTCACAGGCTTATCAGCATTACCCACACCCTGGCTGGGACTGCAGTCCTGTAGGAGGCAGTGCCAGGGTCTCTGAGTGAGCAGAAAAGCCTTCCTCACAGAAATCACACCCCCAAGGCTCCACAGCCACTGTCTGCCCCAGGCTCCCTGTCACTCACCTCCCACAGGATGAGCCTCCCAGATTTGGTGACCCCAGCCTTCTGTGTCCTGCCAGCAGAGACCTGCACAACCTCAGTGTTCAGCATGGGCAGGCGGAGAGGGGTGGTGATCCCACTGCCCCACGTGTAGATGGATGACAGTGGGGGTGGGATTCCTGTCTTGGCTGAACCACATCGGACACCTGTGGGGCACAGAGAAATCATTAATGTGGATCCCTGACTCTCCTCCCACAGAAAAAGCAACAGCACCAGCCAGTCTGGGTGCCAGCATAGCTGCCAGAGCCAGACCAGTGCTGGTCCAAGGAGCTCCTCCAGAGCTCAGGGAAGGTGATATCTCTTAAGGTTCTCTCCCCAGAACCTTGAGTGTCTCTCTGACTTGTGTCATCCAAAGGAAAGAGTCCTTCCAAATGGAGCTGAGTTGAACACACCATGCCAGAACTCACCTCTCGGCCTGGCACTGCTCGCCCGTCCCCCTGTCCGGCTGTGGGTCACTGTGGGCACTGGAGCCAAGGGTTTTTCAGGCCTGCCAAACCAAAATCCAACCTTTAATGTCCTGCAGAGCCCTGGATCACAGAATGTCTGGGCAGAGCTACAGCAGAAGCCACGGGTGACTCACTCAGAGCACTGCTTTGTTGGTGCTTTAAACAACCTGAGCGAGGGGACTTGGCACCTGTTCACTTCCCCCTGTGCTCACAACTCTCTGTTTGCTGTCACTGTGATGACAAGCTCACACCTGCCATGGCACCTGCCTGGCTCTGAGCCCCTGGGCCAAGCTCAGCCAGCAGCAGCTGCACGTTAGACAGCACAGGAGAGCTGCATTGAGAAAATGCTCTCTTTGGAGCTCAGAACGGAGGCAGTGAGCTGGTCAGACATGCTGTGGGCTGTGGCAGCCCTTCCCAAGGGACACTGAGGTGGCAGTGTCACTTGCCTCCTCATTTTGACGCTGCCCACGTCTGTGTAGAGGTTCAGGAGGGGCCGGATGCAGATGGCCTGGGCCATGATCTCATTCAGCTGGGGCCGCTTGGAAGGATCCAGGTTGAGCATGCTGAGGATGAGCTGGCGCAGGTCGGGGCTGTATCGATCCGATATTGGGGCAAAAGTCCCACTCATGATCTTCAACACCAAGGCAGGAAGGTTCTGGAGAGAAAACAAGAGACACACAGTGGCCGGGCAGTCAGGGGCGAGGCCAAGCAGGAAGCAGCTCTCAGCACTGCCCTCTGCCTTCACACTTCCTGGCTCGCTGAGAAGTGATCCCAGCAAACATTTTCACCTCTGTGAGAGGCCAGGGCTCCCTGTGCTACGTGTAAACCACATCGCTCTTACCGCAGCTTCGAAAGCCCTCTTGAGGCTGGCGAGCTCGTAGAGCACACAGCCCAGGGCCCAGATGTCACTCTTCTGGTTGTAAGGCTTCCCTTCACAGAGCTCTGGGGAGATGTAGCATGGAGTTCCCACCACCTACGAGACAAAAATTTACCACAGTGCAGTGAAACTGGGGCAGAGAGGTGAAAAGAGGAAGGCTTTGTGCAGAACTGGCTGGAACACCACCACCTAAAGCTCCACAGAGCTGGGCTTTTGTTCCCTTGGCATCAACAGCTGCCTGACAATCTCAGTGAAAAACAAGAGGATTTGCCTTTCCAGTGACACATACAGTGATTGCCTCTAATTTTGCTTCTATCCACTTGAGAGAACCAGAGCCCAGAGCGCTGAGCATGATACAAACGTCTGGTCAGATTAGCCCAGGTGGAGAAAGACACTCAAAGCCAAGCAGAGAAAGGAGATTAAGGCAGGATGGGAGTGCACAGGCAGGAATTTATTTGCTAAGGATGTGTCAGACCAGTCTGCAAACACCACCCCCAGCAGGAGCCACCCTGTCTGCCCTCACCAATGGGCCCAGACACCCCATCCTCTCCCAGCTTTGGGCAGGTCAGTCTTACCTTTCTGCAGCCCACAGAGCCACAGCAAACTCAGGCATGAAGACATCAGCCAAGAACAAAGCAGCATTGCCTAAAGCCACTTCCCAGAGACTATTGTGAACCAAATCCAGAGTTTCCAGCCTGCTGCCATGGGGTAAGAAGCTCCCCTGCCACTCACTGTGTAGGCTTTGCTCTTGCTGCTCAAGATTTTGGAGATGCCAAAGTCTCCAATCTTGACGATCATGCGATGCTTGTCCAGGAGGATGTTCTGGGTCTTCAGGTCACGGTGCAGGATCTGCTTGGTGTGCACGTGGTGCAGGGCCAGGAGGATCTGCACGAAGAAGTGCAGGATGGTGTCCTCATCCAGCAAGGAATTACAGCGCTTGTGGATGAACTCTGCCAGAGTGCCCCCTGCAAGGAACAACAAAGGGCACAGGGAGCTGCACAGGACAGCACAAACCTGGCCTAAAAATGGGGGGATTTTGCCATTTTGGCATCCTAACAAGACAAGTATGTGGGAAAAACACATCTTGGTGGAATACACAGCAAATCCTCCAATGGCAGCACAGTTGCTGGGCAGAAGAAACAGCCAGAGTGAAGTTACTGTTGACATATTATCAAAAGCAGAAGGAAAAGAAACACTAGAATTACAGCTCTTGGAAGAGGACATACACCTCCATGGCAGAACAAGATCAGCCTGTTCTGCAGAAGAGAATTCTTGCAGTCCAAGAGGCCACGTGGCACAGAGAGGCCCCTGTCGGGGAGGTCCAGATTCAAGGCTCAGGTACAGCTTTTAGCAAACCCTCATGCAAATGATTTCATCTAAAACTCCACAGGAAATCTTGTTAGAAATGTGGGGCCAACAGAGTTGACACAGGGAAATGTGCCTGAAACCTGAGCCAAGGGCAGATGGTAACATGCTGATCAGGGTTTGAAATCTCCTTGTTTTGGACATGGTTAGCAGGTGTAAGGCATATAACCATGGAGTGGCTGAAGCTGGAAGGGACCTTGCAAGGTCACTGCTCAAACAGGGCCACTGAGGTTGTCCAGGACCAGAATCTCTCTTTTGAATACTTTCAAGGATGGTGACTCCACGACCTGCATCAATACTTGGTCACCTGCCTTATGGTCAATTTGGTGTCCACCAAGAATCAACAGATACTTTTCTACAAAAATTTCTCCTCAAGAGAGACATGCTTGGACTCCTGGGGGTGAAAAGCCCAAGATCTTTACAAGGAGCACAACATGAGACCACAGCAACTTGACCCAAAGAGAGCCATGTGCCTGGCATCCCCTGGACCTGGAGGGCAGCAGGGCCCACCTGGGGCGTATTCCATGGCAATCATGAGCGCCTTGTCCTCCAGGAAGTTCTCGTAGTACTCAATGACGTTGGGGTGGTTGAGCAGCTTGAGGACCTGGCACTCGTTCTGCGCTGCCAGCCGCTCATCCTTGCTCATCTGCTCCACAGGGATCTGCTTCAGGATCACCAGCTTCTGGTCGGCCTTGCGCAGGCACAGGTGCACGATGCTGCGAGGAAAGGGACGGGGCCTCAGCGCGGGGACGAGGGACACAACACAGGGACTGGCCATCACTCTGGGTGGCACGGATCGCCTGCAATCCCCGCGCCTCGAGGTGTCACGAACCCTGTGCCGCGTCCCCCGGGGTGCCACACCCCGGCCGACCCCGCATTGCCACGGCCACAAGCGCCTCGCTGCCACGCGGACGCGGCTTAAAGGCCTCCCGCCCGGAGGCAGAAAGACTGGAGACGTCCCCATCGCCCATCCTCGGCGCCCCCTCACCCGAAAGCCCCTCTCCCCACCACGCGGATCCGCTCGTATTTCTCCATCCCTGGGCCCGGCTCCTTCCGTCTCCATGGAGACACTTCCGCGCTGCTACGGCGGCCGCGGGCGGACAAACCGTGCCGTGTGGGCAGGGCCGGGTGGGGGCTCCGTGTTTCGGGGGGGGTGGGACGGGTAACGCCACCCCTCGCTTGGGTTGCACCCCCAGTGCCACCAGGAGCCAGACCCTCCTGGGAAGCACCCGGACAGAGAGGTTTGGGGTGCGCTGGGCTGTCCGCCCCAAGTGGGGGATGCCAGCAGGACCCCCCTCACCCCCAGAAAGCGGCGGTGTCCCCAACGGCCTCCAGCCCCGAGGAGCCTGGAGGGGCACACCCTGCGGGGGGCTGCGCTGCTGCAGGGCCAGCATAAGGGCCACGAATCCCCTCCGTGGCCGCCCAGACCTCCTTTAGACTCCCCCAGGACCACGAGCACCCCTGGGGCCGGCCGTGATGGTGGCTATAGCGTGGAAGCGGGTCCTGCCCTGCACCCAGGAATGGCGGCCTCTGTCCTGGAATGGGGACAGTGACAGCAGTGGCAGTGGTGGCACTGCTACGTGGCCCTGCTGCCATCTAGTGACAGCCAGCTCGGTTCACGGGGAAGGGGGTCAGCCCGCCCCCACGCAAGCCAGCGCCCTGCAGCGTGGGACAGTGATGGGGCAGGACCCTCACGCAGGAACCAGCACCCCGCCGCGTTTCGGTACCGCGTTTTCGGCCTCACCCTACGGCAGCCTGGTATTGAGGGGCACCTTTGAGTGCCGCAGCCCCCCCTCCATGACTTGAGGTGAGCGTTTGTAGCTGCTCCCACTACTTTCACAAACACGTTTTACCCGGCATCCCCGGTCCCGACACAATGCGCGCAACCTCCGGCGACAACCACACCGTGCCGAGAACACACACACACAGCGCAGAACAGATGTACGAGGCCCACGCCAGCTGTGCATCACTGTGGCAGATGTGCAGGGCCCAGCACAGATGTGCAACGTCTGCCGCGCTGCCCAGTACAGACGGGCAGTATCTGACACCCACAAGTGCGGTGTCTGGCAATAGCACGGCCGTTCAGCAGCAGCGCCCAGCAGGAACACGCGCAGGAGCCCGCATACCAGCACACCTGCAGACCTGCAGACCGCACACCTGCAGACCGCACACCTGCAGACCGCACACCTGCACACTGCACACCTGCAGACCCCACACAGGTGCGACACCCGCGCCACACTCCGCACACGTGCGCTCAGCGCCCCGCGCACACACACGCCCGGGGGCGTGGCCAGCGCGCCGTTATCAATGAAAGGCGCGGCCACGCCCCTAACGACTGCCAACCCCGCGCAGGCGCGCGCGGGGAGGCGTGGCCAGCGCGGGGCGTGGCCAATGAGAAGGCGCGGTCCCGCGGGCGCATGCGGGGGGCGTGGCCAGCGCTAGGTGTGGTCGGGAGGGGCGTGGCTCTGCGGCCCCGCCCGCCGCGGCCGCGCGCCGCCGGACTGGGCGTGATGGGCCCGGGCTGGCGAGCGGCTTCGGCGGCGCTGGTGGGCGGCAGCGTGGCGATCTTCGGGGCATTCCGCCGGTTGGCCCTGGCTCTGCCACAGCCCGCCGCCGTACGGAGCCGTCCCGGCCGCGTCTGGCGCTGGAGGAATCTCCTCGTCTCTTTTGCACACTCCGTGCTGGCCGGGCTATGGGCCCTCTTCAGGTACCGGGCAGCGCGCGGGGCGGCGGGCACGGTGCACACGCTGCGAAATGGGTACTCCTGAGGAGTGGGCAGGGGGTAGGGGGTCCCCGTGTTCCCTGTGTTCCCCGTCCCGGAGTCTAGGCTGACCCCCTTCCTTCTCTCCTCTCCTCACTCCCAGCCTCTGGCACTCTCCGGAGCTGCTCTCCGACATCCAGGACGGCTACAGCGTCTCAGGGCACCTGCTGGTCTGCTTTTCCTCAGGTAAGGAGCCAGGCAGGGCAGTGGCCGCAGCCACCCCGCCGGACTTGGCCCGCTCCCTGCTCAGCCTCGCCTGGTATGCTGGCTCAGGACGAGCCCCCGGCTCGAGGGCTGGGCAGCTCCGTGCTTTCTGCCTTAATCACGAGCATGGAGCCCATAAGCCGCCAGCCTCCAGGGAATAGCCATCTCTCCATACCCAGACGGGGCGGAGGTGTCTCTGACACCTGAAGAACAGTCACAGCACCCTCCTCCTCCTCGCAGCTCCTCCTTTCCACAGTGGGTAACAGTGCACAAGCCAGACCTTCTGAACACTCTCCTTCATCCCACAGGCTACTTCATCCACGACACCCTTGACATCATCTTCAACCATCAGTCCCGCTCATCTTGGGAGTACCTGGTGCACCATGCCATGGTGAGTATGGCGAGCATGGGGGCTAGCACACACCCTGGGGCTCAGCCCACCCAGGTTTCATGGGCTATGGCATGGCAAGCTGGAGCCCTTCCCTCTGCCTCACCCTGGCTGCCAGGTAGGCTCTGCATCAACAAGGCGAGGGCGCCTGGCAGGGCAGGATGCCTGCCAGCATCGGCTCTGAGTGCCTGGAGCCAGACAGGCTGCTGAGCTGGGAGGGGGAAGAGTTGGAGGCTTATCACAGCACAGGGAGGTATAACTGCTGCCTGGGGATCTGGCTTTCTGGGCTGGTTTTCTCTAAGCTCAGGTGCCTGCTGGGATCTCTGGCTGGGGGGAGCAGAACTGTGTGCTCTCACTGAGGGTGGGGAAGAATTCGCTTTCCCCAGGGCAAGACAAGCTGACCCTGCTCTGTGCGTATGTTTGTGTTCCAGGCCATCTCTGCCTTCGTCTCACTCATCCTCACAGGCCGTTTCCTGGTGGCAGCGGTACTGCTGCTGCTGGTGGAGGTGAGCAACATCTTCCTCACGGTGCGCATGCTGCTGAAGATGAGCAACGTGCCTTCCCCAGCACTCTACGAGGCCAACAAGTACATCAACCTGGTGATGTACTTCGCCTTCCGCCTGGCGCCCCAGGCTTACCTCACCTGGTACTTCCTCCGCTACGTGGAGGTGCAGGGCCAGGGTGCCTTCCTCACCGCCAACCTCTTGCTGCTCGATGCCATGATCCTCATGTACTTCTCCCGCCTCCTCCGCTCCGATTTTTTCCCCTCCCTGCGCAAGGGCTCTGTGGGCAGAGATGTAGACGGTGAGAAGTTTCTGATAGACTGAGTCGTGCACGCCGAGGGGGACCCAGGCTCCGGCTCCTGGAAGTTTTGGGCTCTCCAAAGCTGCTCTGATGTGCCTTAGGGCTTGCTCCCTGGCCCCAGGCCCTGCCTTCACCCGCTCTGCTGCCTAAAAGTGCTTCCCTGCTGGACCAGCCCAACAGCTTCACCGAGCTGTGGGGATGCTGCTGAAACCAGAGGCACAGCCGATGGAGAAGCAGCCCAAACCAGCTTTCCTGCAGGCAGCTGGAGGGCCAGGGCTGGCTGCACTTCGCAGCTGATGGCCTGGAAGGGTTGTGAGGGAGGGGACGAGTCCCTCCCGTGGTGATGCTGGGTGTTATGTGCATTAAAATTGGTCTGTTTACTGCTGCCGCAGCACACCTGGGCTGGCTCTTCTGTGGGGCAGAGCAAGTCGGGGACTCCCCCTGCGCCAGGGCTGTGGGAAAGGATGTGGCCCATTCCCAGAGGAGTGCTGGCAGTTCTCAGGGAGGGAGAGGGCACATGCTTGCTGCTCACTTTGTTCTTTGTTTGAGGGACCTCTCAGCCTGCTGGGTCCTGGCAACCCAGCTGAGCCTTGAGCAGCACAACTCTGTCCCTCACATGGATGGGTTCCTCTCCCTCATTCCTCTGCTCTTGCAGAGACCCAGGGCTGTGCAGGGAAGTTGAAGGGATCCAGGAGAGGTACTGAGCCTTGTGTCACCAGCCTGGCGGTGAGGAGCCTGGCTGGGCTGTGTGACTCACCCAGCAGCCACGTGAAGTGGAGCAAGCTGGCGTGGAGAAGCCATGTGAGGCCAAGGGCTCTTCCTGGAAGATTGCTGCATGCTTGCATCCCCCTAGAGTGATCTTCACTGGCACAGTGCAGCTGCAGCCCTGTGAGCATGCTGGGCCCTCTCCACAGGACCAGGATGGTTCCAGCAGCTGTCCCAGAGCAGCGGGAGGAAAAGGGGGATTCAACTCCCAGGGAGAGTGGGGCCAGAACTGGCCAAGCCGGTCCTGTGTAGCACTGGAAAGGCAAATCCTGCTGATGTGAGAGCTCCGGGATCGCACTGGATTGGCATTAGCAGCAGAGCTTCAAGGAACTCCTGGCCAGCCCCTGCTCCGGGCAGGATCTGTTCCTCCCACCCACCCCAGCACCTGCCCAGCTCAGGCAGAGACAGGCACTGCAGTTGAAATAAGCTGGTGATTAAGGGGAGGCAGTGAGGATCACCTTTCCACCAGAGAGCTGGGAACACCCCGTAGGATCTGGATCCTGCTGGGACTCCCTGGTGTGTACTGACACCAGTCCCAGGAAACGGCATGGCAGCTGGAATAGAGATGTGATAGCTGGGACACTGTGCGCAGGGATTGATGCCAGCTCCCAGCCTACTGCCTTGTCCCACCTTGCTCAAAGCAGAACTCAGCAGCCCTGGCAGGGAACAGCTGTGCTCTCAGCAGCACATCCCAACAGCTGTGTGTGTCTTCCAGCTGCAGCTTAAGCCTCCTGGCCTCTTTGCAGTTTAGATGACTGCATTTGCAATCAGCCCACACAGCTGAGCCCAAATGTTAATTTTCCCCTCGCCCCTATTGCTGCACACATTTCCCCTTGTCTCTCCACATGAAGCAGACACAGCTCTGTCCCAGCAGGTCACAGCCTCAGACCAGCCCACACTTCCCCTGTCCTTAAACCAGGGTGGAAGGCCAGACATGACAAAGCTTCCCGAAGGAGGGAGCACAGCTCCCTGCTGCTCCCCTCCTGGCTTCCAGCAGGAGCATCCCCCAGCAGTGCAGCTGTGGATCAGGCAGGCTGCCAGCCAGGAGCAAGAGGCAAGTGAAGTGCCAGGGCAGCACCACTGGGCTGAGCTGAGGTAAGGCCAGGGCTGACTGCAAGTCATGCTGATGTGGAATCCCTCCCAGCCTCTGGCAGCATCCAGGCTCCCCAGACCAAATCCTTGCCCAGCAGTGACAGCAGCTTTGCAACAAGAGGGGCATTTTCCCACATCTTTCTTGGGGTGCCTACATGTAAAAAGGTGGCCTGAGGGTCAGGAGACCCTGCTGCTATAGATCCACAGGGAAGAGGCTGGGTTGGTGCCAGGGAAGCACACAGGGAAGCAGCACTCCTCCCTCCAGGCAGTTTTTCATCCTTTACAGCAGGCAGGGAGCACCTCCTGCCCACCTCCCCCAAACCAAAGTGAGAGGTGTCACGCCAGGGCCACACAACCCAGCACAAATCTCCACCTGAGAGCAGTTCCTGCTTTCCATCCACCACTGTCCCAGCAATCTGCCACCCTCCACAAGAGGTCTGAAGGAACTCGGTGTCCCACCATTCAAGAGCCCAATTACCCCGATCAGTATTTGGTCATGGCTTTCCTCATCTTTCTCAACCAAGTCTAAGTAATGTACTTAAGCTCAAGTACCCTGAAGACTTTTCCATAATTCTCCCATTCTCAGCTCACCCAGTGCTCCATGTTCTCCTAACTCCAAACACTCTAAAAGCTGGTTTCATCTACAGACTTAAAGCCAAACATTGCAGAGGCAGCAACAGCAGCATTTGGAAACAGCCCTGAGGACAGTGAACCCTGCGAAGAACAGCAATAGGGAAACTCACACGTTGCAAGCATGTGGAGCAGAGATTGTGCCAGAAAAACCCACAAAGCCTCTGCTGCTGGATTAGCAGGAGGGTTCCAAGTCAACCTGCAGCATAAGCAGAGAGCTGATCCACTGGGAAATGGTGTGACAGGTCACTTATGTCACATCAGAACCATTGTCATGTTTTTGTTGTGGCCACCCGTGGTCTGGCTCCACAAGGAAGCAATGCAGGACAAAACACTGATCACAAACACATCCTAATTATGCCATACAAGAAAATGCAAGACATGAGAGGTCTGGGGGTAAATGTAGAGATATTTGAGAATTAGGTGTCACCTCATGATGACAGGATTCCAGACACTCTCTGAGTAGGGCACCACTGCTCCTGCATGACCCTCTCATGGAGCAGTGAGCCCTGCCCACCCACTGCCAGAAAGCAAAGGAGGAGCCCCTTTAATGAAATGAAGGCCCAGAAGTTTGCTGGGTGCTCTTTTTCACACGGGCTGTGCTGTCACAAAACACAAGAGCCCTCAGTGGTGTCAAAATGTTTATTAGTCTGTACAGTCCTCGGCAGATGCAGTTTAGATGATTCCAATCTAGAAAGAAGCAAAGGATGTTAAAACAGATGTTATGGTGGCAGAAAGGCAGAGCCTCCACCACAGACATCACTGCCATGGCTGCATCTCCCCAGGACTCCTGTCCCCCAAGGCTTCTTCCTCCCAGACCTGCCCAAGAGCTTTACACATCCACTTTGCAGATTTATTCCACAGTGATCCTTGTGCTGTACATTCCCCTACTCCACTTTGTACCACCTCTGCCTCCTGCCTACCTCAACCACCTTGAGGACTGAACTGACTGAGAACACGGCTCCTCAACACTCAGATCCTGTCTGCCTACAAGGCCACGAAAGCGCCACCGCACCTGAAGCACAAGTACCTCACGAAGAAACTCAGGAAGAACAATCAATGGAGGAGACCCGAAACAGACTGCAAGAAAAGCTTCCAAGTTTCAAAGACATCTCACCTTGTTGGCCACATCCAGTGCATCATAATCTGGAGCCAGTCGTACATAAGCCTTCTTCTCTCCATCAGGCCTAGAGAGGAACAGGAGGCATCAGAACAGAGGCAAATCCTCCCCCCTGCTCCACATCCCTGCAACTCCCCTGTGCATCAGTGGTTCCTTTGGTAACATCACATTACTCAGTGGACTTTAAGTTTACATCACTTGCACAGGACTCCCTGGGTGTCAAAAATGCTCCTTGCTAAGAGGCAAAGAGCCCCCTGAAGAAGCCAAGAGCACCCTGAGGAAACCAAGCTTCTGGTCTGCCAACATTTCCCACTTCCACCAAGATGTGCTCAGTCAAAAGCTGCACTTAGCTATGGAGCTTTATCGCACATCTGCTGAATCTCACACATATTCCCACTTTCTGCCAAAAATGAAACACCTCACACCCACCAGGGACTTATTCTCCTCCCCCTTCTCACCTAATCAACGTGTTGACCTTGGCCACATCGATATCGTACAGCTTCTTGACGGCCTGTTTGATCTGGTGCTTGTTTGCCTTGACATCCACGATGAACACTAGAGTGTTGTTATCCTCAATCTTCTTCATCGCTGATTCTGTGGTCAGAGGAAACTTGATAATGGCATAATGGTCCAGCCTGAAAGAGAGGTCCTGTGATTAACAGAGGGCTGACAGGTGGTCCCCTGAACTTCAGGGGCTTTCTTTGGGGTGCATCAGTCACCTAAGGTTACAATCACAAACTCTCAGGCTTTGGTCGCTTAAAATCATCACCTGCATCCCAAACCACCAGGTCCCCACACCAGCCCATTCACGAGGCTGCTCCCACCCCCCCAAACCCCCCAGCAGGGGAAACAAACGCACTTGTTTCTCCGTGGGGCGCTCTTCCGGGGGTATTTGGGCTGCCTCCGCAGCCGCAGCGTCTTGGGCCTGCGAAAAGTGGGCGACGTGCGGATCTTCTTCTTCTTGTGGCTGTGGACCCCCTTCAGGACGGCCTTCTTGGCCTTCAACGCCTTTGCCTTTGCCTCTGTCTTCGGAGGCACAGCTGTGAGGAGAGCTCAGTCAGCACTACAAAGATCTCCACAAGGATCTGGAAGGTCAGGATGTGCTCCCTCCCCAGCCGGGCACGGCTTCCCCTGGTCAATGAGCAGGACCTCACCCAGCGGCCCACGCTCCCTCATCCAACCAAGAGGAACCCCAAAACGTCCAACCGAAGTAAAAGTCTCCCGCCTCCATGCGGGAAAACGCACTTATTCCCTCGCCACGCACGATTCCCAGCATCGAGATAGGAACATCCCCCACCCCCCTCAGACAACCCGGCCGGCCCGGCCCGCCACCTCCACGTGTCCGCGCTCAACAAAGCGCTGGAACCCAGCGTAATTCCCCGCTTCGCTCAGCCCGCCCCCCACCCCACATACACCAGCACCCCGCGGGGTCCCACACGCCGTCCCACGCCCCCAATACGGACCCAGCACCCCGAGCCCTCACCCTCCTTCTTCGCTTTGGGCGCCATCTTGGCCAGGCAGAAGCCGAAAGGGGTTTCCCACGCCTCGGCGCACGGGCTTATTACCCCCAAATCTCGCGGGAGCAAAACAGAATCCCCGTTAGCCCGCCCCCTCAACTCTCGAGACATCTTCGAAGCATGCCGGTAGTGGTAGTACTCAATCATCGGACTCGTCTGCGCACGCGCAGCAGCGTCCCGCGCGCCGTAAAGCGTCATGGGAGTTGTAGTCTGGCACTCTGCCGTCCCTTCCCGCCGTCGTGGCGGTCCGGGACAGGGGCGAGCCCCAGGGTGGAGGGGGATTACCGGGGTCCCGTCGAGGTGATGGCAGCACAATAGCCCAGTCCCGGAGTAACCGGCCTCCTGGCCCCTCCCACACCCCCGAACAAGGGCGTGGGTGGGGCCAGGACGCCGGTTACTCCGGGACTGGGCGTGAAGCACCGAGCACCGCTATCGGCGCTGCGAGGTTCGCGGTAACGGGGACACCCTACTTCATTCCCTCACCGTGGGGACAGGGAGGAGGCGGGGAGAGCTTGATCTTGGAGTGGGTTGAGGCGAGGGGGCAGCGGGGTCTGTGCACGGCGGACACGGGACGAGGGGGGACGCGGGGGGAGCGGTGGCACACGGAGATGGGGATGGGGATGGGTGGGAGCTGGGGACAGATACAGTGCGGGGCACGTGGACAGCGGGGACACGGGATGGCCGTGGGGACAGCTGTGTCCCGGGCTGTGGGACAGGCATACCTGAGGACAGGGAGACAGTGATACACCGGGGTGGCACTCTCGGAATGTGGGGATGGCTGGGACACGGCGACAGCTGTGCCCCAGGGTGTGAGGACAGCTACAGTCGGGGGGCTCGAGGTGGCAGCCATCCTTAGTGACGCGGGGAATCGGGACACAGAGGCAACCATATCCTGGGATAGTGGAGATTGTTGGGATAAGAGGACAGCCCCACCTGGGGACACGGGGACAACCATGTTCCAGAATGCTGCTCGTGGGGACAACTGTGACGTGGGGACATCGCCACTCCTTGCTCTCTCTGTCCCCAGACCTCGCGGGGACCCTCATCCCATCCCTGCTCACCCAGCCACCCACGGACCATGAACGTGCTGGCTCCGGTCCGCAGGGACAGGGTCATCGCCGACCTGCCCCGGGTGAGCAGGGGGCCACAGCAGCGCGGGGGTGACCTCGCCGAGCCTCATGGTCACCCCGCTCGTTCCTCTTTGTCCCCCCCACAGTGTTTTCGGAAGGAGGCCGCCCTGCACACCCGCCCCGCCTTCCACCCCACGGTGGCCAGCGCCTGCCAGGAGCAGCGGACGGGCACGGTGGGGTCAGTCCGGCGTGCTTTGGGGTCCCCATGTTGGGATGGGGGGGTGACAGGGGTCCCGGGAGCCGCGGGTGGGGGTCCGCAGCGTGGGCGCCGCGTGGCTGCGGGCGCTGCGCGATGCCGAGCCCTGCGTCACGGCCCTGGAATGCGGCGCGGGGGGGACACGGGGGGAGCGCGGGGCGGACACGGGGGTACCGGCATGGGATGCAGCAGCGCCGGGATGCGGGGCAATGCGGACACGAGGGGCCGTGGGGTGATGCCGCCCACCCCACGAGCCCCTCCGTTCCCGGGCTCAGCCCGGGGGTGCCCCCTACCCTGCTGAGCTGTGTGTCCCCCTCACTGCAGGTTCAAGATCTCCAAGATCATCGTGGTGGGTGACCTCTCGGTGGGGAAGACCTGCCTGATCAACCGGTAACGGGACCCCCGGGGAGGCTTGGAGGGGGATGGCGAGTGGGGGGAGTGACCCCTATCCCCCAAAGGGCAGCAGCACCTTGGGCTGAGCCTGGCTCCAGCCAGACTCTGCTGCTGGGCACCCCCAGGGCGGGGGGCACTGAGCCCTCAAGGGGTTGGGATGGGAGTTCAGGGGATGTTGATACCCCCCCCTCACTCCCCCACAGGTTTTGCAAGGACACTTTTGATAAGAACTACAAGGCGACCATTGGGGTGGATTTTGAGATGGAGCGGTTTGAGGTGCTGGGGGTGCCCTTCAGCTTACAGCTGTGAGTAGGTGCCAGCCCCCTCCCCACACACCCCACACACCCCTGCAACCCCTCCTTACCGCCCACACCCCCCCACCAGGTGGGACACGGCCGGCCAGGAGCGTTTCAAGTGCATCGCCTCCACCTACTACCGGGGAGCACAGGGTGAGCTCCCCACTGCTTCCCAACTGCCCACTGTCCCTGTCCCCATCCCCACTGCATCCCCACTGTCCCTGTCCCCATCCCCACTGCATCCCAACTGCCCACTGTCCCTGTCCCCATCCCCACTGCATCCCAACTGCCCACTGTCCCTGTCCCCATCCCCACTGCATCCCAACTGCCCACTGTCACTGTCCCATCTCACCCCTCCTTCCTCCCCCAGCCATCGTGATTGTCTTCGATGTCAACGATGTGGGGTCCCTGGAGCATACACGGTAGGTGACACATGGCCCAGGGGTGGCACCAGGGATGAGTGTGGGGGCCTTGAGGGCTGAAGAGAGAGGGGCTGTGGGGCTGCTGTGGTGTGTGAACACGAGAGCAGTGCTCGGCCAGCAGCTGGTGACAGTGGCTCCCACAGGCAGTGGCTGGCTGATGCCCTGAAGGAGAACGACCCATCCAACGTGATCCTCTTCTTGGTGGGCTCCAAGAAGGATCTGAGCGTGAGTGTGTCCCTCTCCCTGTGAACAAACTGTGCCCTGGCTGTCCCTGTCACCCACCCATGCCCGGCTCGGTTGGCAGACGCCAGCACAGTACAGCCTGATAGAGAAGGATGCTCTCAAGGTGGCTCAGGAGATGCAGGCAGAGTACTGGGCTGTCTCCTCACTCACTGGTGAGTCCCAGCTGGGTGGGGGGATGCAGATCCCAGCATCAGCGAGGTCAGGGGACACTCAGGGGGTCTCTTCCCATGGGGCAGGGGAGAACGTGCGGGATTTCTTCTTCCGAGTGGCAGCCCTGACCTTTGAGAGCAGCGTGGTGGCCGAGCTGGAGCGCGGCAGCAACACCCGCAGGATCGGCGACACCGTGCGTGAGTAGCCCTGACCAGCCCTCCATGGGTGTCCCCCTTGTCCCCCCACCCACCCACCAACCCTCTTCCTTTTGTCCCTCAGGGATCAGCAGCAAGGAGAGCGACCTGTACCTGTCAATGCCCCGCAAGAAACCCAAGTGCTGCCAGTGAGGGGACAGCCTCAGTCCCCTCCATGCTCACACCAAAGAGGGGCGACCCCGGCCGGCCCCGAGGAGACGTCCCTGCCATCCCCAGCCTCCTCTGGCCCCTCGTCTGCCTGGGACCCCTGTCCAGGGCAGGCAGGAGCACGTGTGTGGCTCCTGTAGCTATGCAAACCCAGGTACTGCTGCAGGGGGAAGATGCCCTCAGGCTCCCTTTTGTCTTAATTAAACCTTTTTTATGCTTTGTAAGAAAGGCATGGGGCTGGGGCTGCTTGTGTGTCTCCCTGGGTGCAGTCCCCAGGCTCATAGGCAAGCGGGAGGATGGATGGCTGCCGCTGAGGACGGGTTCCTTCTTCCACCAAGGAGCATCCCTATCCTGCAGGGCCAGCAGCCCTGTGTCCCTCGGGGGGCTGCAGGGGACACACGAGGTGCCAGTCCCACATCAGGCCCAGCCAAACTTGTGCTGGTCAAAGTGGGGCTGCAGGCTGGGGGGGACACAGTGGGAGCACTTGTAGCGCTCCTGGATCCACTTCCCTCCCTCGCTGTTCTCCATGCAGATGGCAGCCACACCTGTGGGGTCACACAGTGGGGCTCAGCACTGGCCACCACAGCCTATGGGAATGGTGGTCTCATGGGTGCACCCTGGGGTGTCCTCTCCTACCTGCCACGACCCCGCCCAGCCGCTCCACCAGCTCGATGGCCGCTCTCATGGTGCCCCCAGTTTCAACCCACTGGTCCACGAGAAGGATGCGCAGACCTGGAGGGGGTGAGGCTGTGGATGAGTGCCCTGTGCTCACACTGGCAGCCCTCCCAAAAGGGGAGCACCCTGTGGGCTCACCCGGCAAGATGGCATCGGTGCGGACCTCCATCACCTTCTCCCGGCCCGAGTAGTCTGTGTAGGGCTGTGCCTCTGTCTGCACACAGAGGTGCCCGGCTTTGCGGATGGCCAGGAAGCCTTTCTGCAGTGTGGCAGCGGCTGCAGCACCTGCAGGTGGGGACAGCACTGTCAGGACCCCCAGGACCAAGGGACAGAGACCCCACACTCACCTGTGTCCCATGTCCCGCTCACCCAGGATGAAGCCCATGGCGTCGATGCCGGCCACCATGTCGATGGAATCTCCCTTGAAAGGCTGCAGCAGGTCAGCCACGCAGTCCTGCAAGCCCTGGGGGAAGAGTGGAGGTGCTGGGTGCCTGCAGCCCACCATGGACACCCACAGCTGGGTGCCCCAGCAGCCCTGTGGAGATGTAGCCCACCCTGGCACCCCTGTGGGTGCCATCCCCCCCAGGCACTGGGTACTTGCGGGTGGCAGTAGAGCCGGGAGGGGTCCAGCCAGGCATAGTTGGGACCCTTGATGTTGGGGGCCATCAGTGCCAGGTACCAGCCCTTCTCCCGGGTGGCGGGGACGTGGCACAGGTCCATGCGTGGGGACTGCAGGCACTGCAAGCACTGAGCATGAAGGGGGGGTCAGACTTCCCACCTCCAGCCTCCACTGGGCTCCCCGTGGCCTGGTGCCCCCCACCCACACCCACATGTGTCACCCCAGGGCCCAGGGTTCCCGTTCCAGCTCCATACCTGGGTGCTGGTGGCAGGGCTGAGCCGAGCAGGACCGTCACAGAACGTCACAGACAGCGACAGCTGGGCAGGGGCAGCCCCTGTGGCACTGGGCCAGCACCCTTGGCCAGCTGGACACTGGGACAGTGCCAGGCAGGAACCCTTCCCATGGGCCAGTGATGTCCCCCACTGGCTCTGCTGTCCCAGGCAGGCAGTGCTGTGGTGTTTGCACCCCACGTGGGTGTCCCCAGTGCCAGCTGCCTGTGCCAGCAGTGCCAGGGCATGGCACGGGTGGCACAGTGGGGTGGCACTCTGTGGTGCAAGGGTCAGTGAGCCAGGGTGATGCTCACAGGGTGATGCTCAGGGGATGTCCTGCAGCTTTGGGTGGCCTTGGGCAGGGCAGGGGTTTTTGGAGTCCATGCACATCCACATTGGGGTGCCCAGGCATTGTCCTGCCCTGCTGAGCTCTGGCTCCCACAGTGAGCCAGGACTGTGTCCTGACTGTCAATGGGCTCCAAGGACAGGAGCTGGGCACAGGGGACAGCCCTGGCAGCGCTCTGGGAATGCTGCTGTGGGCTGCCAGCCCAGCTGGGCACAGGGCTCTGGGCTGCCCTGTAAAAGGCACTTCTGCAGGATGGGATGCAGTGCCACAGGGAACGTCCATGGGATGGGATATGGGGATGGAGCAGGCATTCATGGGATGGGATGTGCAGATGTGAGGAGCATCCACGGGAAAGGACACGGGGACGCAGGAAGCATCTGTGGGCTGGGATCCGGGGCTGCACAGAGCATCCATGGGATGGGACGCAGGGAGCATCGTTCTCCCGTCGGGGGCCGCTCCGGGGCCGGGGGCTGTGCGGGGCCGGCGCGTCACGGGGCGGGGGTTTGTGGCCGGCTCGTTACCGGCCCCGGCACATCACCCCACCGGCTGCCACAGCAACGGGGCCGGTCCCACCGGGAGGGGTGACCCCTTCCCCGCGGGCTGCCGGCTCGGGACGTGCCCCGGCTGCGGCAGCGGCAGCAGCACCACCCCGGCTCTGCGGGACCCTCCGCACGGTGCCGGGCCGTGCCAAGCCGTGCCGGGCCGCCCCGAGTGGGCGGGCTGCGCCCCTCTATAAGGCGGCTCCACGGCGGCGAGCGGAGCGGTGCCATGTGCGCCCCGGGGCTGCTCTGCCGCCTCCTCCTCCTCCTTCTCCTTTTGCTGCTGCTCCTGCTGCCACCTGCTCCCGGAGCGGCCCCGCCGGGACGGCCCCGCGCCCGCCGCGGGCTCACCTACCCCGGGACGCTGTGGTGTGGTGCGGGGAGCAACGCGGACAGCTACGAGCAGCTGGGTAAGAGCGGCAGGGATGCTGCTACATGTATCTTCCCATCCCATCTCGTCCCACCCCTTCTCATCCCATCCTACTCCCTTCCATCCCTTCCAATCCCGTATCTCAAATTCCTTCTCCCCATCCCATCCCATCCCATCCCATCCCATCCCATCCCATCCCATCCCATCCCATCCCATCCCCAACCCAGTGCTGCTCCATCCCAGCCCAGTCCAGTGCTGGCTCAGCCCCCACCAATCCTAATCCAGTCCAGTCTGGTCTGGTCTGGTCCAGCCCCTGTTCCCACGCTCAATCCCTGTCTGTCCCACTTCAGTCCCCAGCCAAGCACCAGTCCTGTCCCAGTTCATCTCTGTCTAGTCCCTGTCACAATCCTTTCTGGTGCTGGTCCACTCTTGATCCACCCTCTGTCCCCAGCCTCCTCTGTGGTCCATCCTGCTGCCATTCCAGTCCCCAGCCCAATACTGGCCCACTCCCTGTTGCTGTCCTGATCCCAGCCTAAACCCTCTTGTGGTCCTGCTCCAGGACCCCAGCCTAGTCTCACCCCAGTGTGGTCCAGCCCAGTCCCCATCCCAGTGCCAGCCTTGTTCCCACACAAGTGCGGATGGAGTTGAGCCTCTCCCCATCCATCCTTACCTATCCCAGTATGATTCCAGGCATGTGTCAGCCCACTCTAATCCTGATCCTAGCCCTAGCCTTGCTCAACCCTAGCTCCTGCATGTGGGCCCCCCAGCCCTGCCTGTACCCCACGTTTCCCTGCAGGGGAGCACCAGGACACGGACCGGTGCTGCCGGGACCACGACCACTGCCAGCACGTCATCCACCCCTTCACCTCCCGCTACGGGTACCGCAACCTGCGCTGGCACACCATCAGCCACTGCGACTGTGACCACAGGTGAGCCTCCCCAAACCTGCCCTAGGGCACCCTGGCATCCCCCCAGGCCGTGGCAGCCCCCTGAGGCCGGCTGTGCCCTGGGCAGGTTGAAGGAGTGCCTGCGGCGGGTGAACGACACAGCTTCACGGGTGGTGGGCCAGGCCTTCTTCAACGTCATCCAGGTGCCGTGCTTCGAGTTCACCTACAGGGAGGAGTGTGTGGAGCCCTATCTCTATGTCTGGTGAGTGCTCCCCTGCCCTGGGGACCATCCCCCTGCCAGGGCTTGTCCCACCCTGTGGTGCTCCTCAATTTTGGCAGGTGCAAGACGTACAACACGGTGGCCGTGGCGGTGCCCCGAGAGCCGGTGCTGTATGAATTTGGGGGGGAGCTCATTGATCGGGCAGCCAGGCCCAGGGGAGTCCCCCTGAGCCCCCCGTGGGGCAGCACAGGGGGAGGAGCCCTCCCAGTGGATCATCACACTGGGACAGCCCCCAAAGCAGTCAAGAAAGAGAGGAAGAGAAAGAAAGGTAAGGGGAAAGGTCTGAAAAAGAAAGGCTCTTCTGAAAAGGGGGCATGGAGCCATCCTGCAGCTGCTGCCCCCGCTGATCCCTGGGCCCTGCTGCCGTCCTTGGGGGAAGCATCCAACACCATCCTGAGTGATACCCCGGCACGGGAGAGATTGGGCAGGGAGCCACTGCCAGCCACTCCCTCCCCAGTCCCCACCACCAGTGGGAAGAGGAGGAGGAAGGAGAGGAACAGAAAGAAGAGGCTGAAAAGTAGAACTGAGGCTGAGCCAGCATGAGCTCTGAGTGCCCCCTGAGCCCTGCGTGGGTCCTGGCTGTGAAATAAATTTATATCTGCTCAAGCAGCCTCAGCTTTGTCTCTGGAGGAAAGGATGGCACCAGGGGAAGCATCCAGGGGAAATGCCAGGGCTGAGCCCGTGGGAGGGGAACACGTAGAGCTGGGTTGGGATCCAGGGGTTTGAGCTGTTCCTCACTGCTCCCCTCAGTTCATGTCATTGTCCTGGCACTGGGGACACAGCTCTTGGCCACATGCTGCCAACAGGGCTGAGCCCCAGCTTTATCTCCCCTGCTAGAGGGTTAAATTCCAGCTCCCCAGGCATGTAATTTTCTCTGGAAGTTCTCTGGATTGCACCACCCAAGCTCTCTCATCCTCTTAACCCCTTGCCTTTCCCATGATCTCACACCAGCATCAACTCCTTCTCCCTTCCTTTGGGTCTTAGCCTTCCCTGAAGGCTCCTCAAATGCCTGCAAAGCTCCTTAGAGTGGGACAATAGATGTTTTTGCAGCCCTGGGACAAAAGCAGATGCTGCCTGGGAAGAGCTGGAGCAGGGAGTGCTGCCTGTGTCCCTTCCTGATGGGTGGGGATCCTGTCTGGGATCGTGTAGAGAGGAGCGGGGAACAGGGCACTGCCACCAACCCCTCCCAAGTGTGGAGCGTGGCTCAGCCCAGGATCCTGGTGAGGTGCTGGAAAGATCTTCCTGGACCAGCAGCAAATTCCAGACTTGGAAAAGGCCAGAGAGCCAGGAGCCAAGCAGACAGCAAACCCCACAGTGATGAGCGTGTAGTGCAATCCCAAATCCCTGAAATAAGGGGGTCACACGGGTCTGGGGGGGATACCAAAGGTGGAGGAAGGCATTGCTTCCTCTCTGGATGCAAAGCCCCTGTGGCAGCCACAGCATCCAGGCAGGAAGCGTGGAGGCAGGGCATACGGACAAGCTTCCCAAAAGTAGAACTTTTATTGACAGCAAGGGAAGACTGAAAACAAAGACAGCCAGAAAGGAGGCAACAACACACAACTAACCCCCCCTTCCAGGTCCAACCAGTGAGAAGCTGCTCCCAGTCAAACTCCTATTGTACAGTCTCATCAAATAACAAAATAGTGCCAGGTTCACCCACCTGCAATCTCTGTGGGCCCCAGCCCGTGGCTCTCCCCACTGGCCTGGGTGGCTTTGGGAGGAACAGGACCCTGTCAGTCTCTCAGCACTGCAGAAGGGAAGGCATTGAAGCCAGGACCTGCCTTTCTCTGTGCAAAGAGCTTTGCTTTGTCTCCTGGGTGGCAGCCATTCTTCAGGAGCATTTACATGCAAAGACGACCTTTGTTTCCTAAAATCTGCTGTTCCTGCTCATTTCCTAGCAAAGGAGGCTGACCAGGAGCACTGGGAAGGAACAAAGACTCTGCTTCCATAGAAAATCCCTACTAACAAAGCAGGAGAGGGGAGAGTGTGTGCAGCAGGAACTTTCCCTCTCAGAAATGTCTCTCCAGTCCTCAGAAACACTGCACTGGGCTATTTCTGACACAAATTATCCACTTTATTCGCCTCCTCCCAGTTCCCCAGTGCCCTTCCCTATCCAACAGCCATAGGCAGGTGCCCCCGGTGTCGGTGTGATGTCTCCACGTGGTGCATCTGTAACAAAACGCTATTTTTTTAACAACAGAAATCAGCTCCTCTGAGAAAGTCCCAGCACACAGAGGGCAACACCAAGCAACAAAGGAAGGAGCGCTGACTTCCACCACTCAACTCTGCTCGGAGCAAATCCTAAGGGGAAGGGCAGGGTGCAGGCAAAAAACCTCTGAGCTAGCATTCAGTAAAAACACTATTTATTCACCCCTCTTGGTTACAGCTGGGCAGGGGAAGCGGGTACAGAGGAGGAGGCCATACACTCCGGGCTGCTCCGTGGTGCGTTATCCCACGTGTCTGTCTCAGGGAAGCTGCCGTAGGCTGGCGCTTTATTTTGCAGTCTGATTAAAAAAAAAATAATAATCAAAACTAAATAAATATTGTTCCAAAAGAAGCCAGAGGAGAGAGCAAGCCTTTGGTACAACAGCTGCATCTCCAGCAAGACCCCGAGCTGCTGTGCTGGACCCCTCCAGACACAGCTGGGGTTGGCACAGGCTCTGCTGAGCCTGTCCCACGTGAAAACACGGAGCAAACAACAGGAACTTTGTGAGAACTCTGGTTTGTTTGTTACAACCCCCACAACTTTGCTTTGTGGTCTTCCTCTTGAAGGGAGGTGACAGTCAGGGTTTGGGAGAATCCAAAGGAAACAGGCTCACTCCAGGGCAATGCACTTTCAGCTCCGTTCGCTTCCCAGTCTTTGGGAAAAAAGCAGAGTCTTGGGTGAAAGCAGAGTGCTGTGCATGTACAAGGACAGACTCCTTCGACCTCATGTTTGCTTTGCTAAGTTTCCAAGGTGCCTCAAAACTGGAGCCTGGAATGCAAAGGCCGATGCAGAGCTCCTTTCTATGATATATTTTTCTTATATATAGTATACATTTTTAAACCAGCCCTGCCAAGTCTATTCTCTTGCTCAGGTGCACATCACCAAGAGTCATTTCCCACCATCCCACGACGTATAAAACAGGAGTTATGTGTCTAAGGGAAGTCGCTTCCTATTGTTCCCTCTCCTTCCCCCCTCCGTGGAGAAGAGAGCGGAGGTGTCGGGTGTCAGGTCCTATCGATCCATCTCATCCAGGAGAGGAGTGGCATCCCCAGCGATGGACATGGGCGTGCTCTCGATCATGGGGCTGGGAGAGGGTCGAGGGGTCAACCTCTGCTTCTGTTTCCTCCGCTCAGCCTCCTTCTCCTGCAGCCACTGCTCGGCCATCTTGCCCCAGTCGATGGCAGCGTGGCTGTTGGTCCTGCAAGGACACGGGGACAACATGAGATGTGACAGGAAAAACCTTCCCTGCCCTCCTTCCCTGTGGGGGAAGTAACCCCATCATGCTGCTTCCACAAAAAGCAAGGGAGCCAGGACCCGGATACGAGCACCTGGAGCTACTCACTTTGGCTGCTGCCTCTGCCTGGAGCTGGATGACGGCTGCGACTGTGCCTGAGACTGGGCGGACTGGGGTGTGGTGTTGGCCTGGAGCTGGTACTGGGGTGTGGTGATGGGCTGGCTGGGAGTAGTGTACGAGTAGCTGGGGGTCATCAGAGGGGTGGCCACCGGCTGCTGTGCTGGAGTTGTGAAGACCTGTGGAGAGCAGAGGCTGTCAAGGCACAGAGGGTGGACCCTGCCAGGCTGGGGGGGCTCTGCACTGCCCTCCTTGCCCAGGGGGGGTGCCCACCCTCACTCTGCATGCCCCCAGCCCTGCTGAGCACAGCACATTTGCTCCCCTGAGAGCTGGGCCAGCACAGCCTGCCCTCCTTGCTCAGCCTAAGGGGAGATGCTCAAGCCAAGCAAAGGCAAGAGACACCTGAGGCAAGCCAGCAGCAATAACATCCTGCACTGGGCACAAAGAACAGATAAATTCTTCCCCTGCAGGCTGCAGAGAAGGTGCAGCAGCTCCCAGGATGGATCCCTCCCACATCCCAAGCCAGCTGGCTGCCTGTCCCATGAAGAGCTTAGAGTCTTTGCCTCCTGGTGTTCACCTCCCTCTTTCTTCAGGTGTTGTGATGATTAATACATCGGGTTATCCACAGTCCCTGCCTATCCTCAGCTCAGCATTTACTGTGCCAAGCATTCTGAAAGCCTCCCAAGGTGCTCTAAAGGAGGATCACTCCTCCTTGCAAGCCTTATCTTGCAGCATCTGTTCTTTGGGTGCAACAGCTGGGTGTGTTCTTATACCCAGGCTCCTCAGTCCTTCCACAGCTGGAATTTGCCTTGGTGTCAGCTGGGAGCTTTAAGAGTGGAGCAGGCACACATGAAGAAAAGGCTTCAGCATGAGCCAAAACTGTCTAATTCCATCTTACTCCCTGCAAAGCTCCTGGGTGTTGGGTCAGGCTGAGGTGTTCCCCGCCGGTGCAGCTCAGAGATTAGTGCTGAGCTAAAAAGCCCTGCAAACTCAGCGCATACTTTCCCAGCTAATCTCCTCCACTAGCAGCTCACGTTGCCAATTCAGGGGCACAATCAGAAGGTTGTGTGCCCTCACTGCTGGATCCCCCCTCTCCACCCTGCCACATTCCTTGGGGGAGGCCAGACCAGTTTGCTCCTTGCTCCAACTCCCCCCGGAACAGGGCTGTGTTACGTGCCTCATTTCTCCAGTCACGGGAGGCAAAAGGAAATCTGGTTCAAGAATCCAGTCTGTGCAGCACCAGGGGAACAAAACTAGGACCTGGGGACCCCAGGCAATGAGGCATTCCTTAGGTTTCAGTGGTTTCTACCAGCAAGAAGAAGCCAGTAGAAATTTAAGTGACACCTACGTGGTACGCACTGCTGCCGCCTCCGCTGCCCCCGTAGCCATACTGGCTGGAGCCCCACTGTGCTGGGGTGGCATTTGGGTTCTGTCCCTGGCCTGTCACAGCAGCGATGGCACTGAACATCTGGGAGGTCATGTTCTGTGGCAGAGCGTTCACTGCACGTGTCAGGTCTGAAAAGGAGGCACACTGCATTAGGAAAAGTTGAGCCTGGAAGAGCAGCTCACATCCCAATTCCTACTGGGAATGCTCGGCACTGACCTGCCAGGTTGATGTTAGCTGGAGTAGCATTGATGGAGGCTGGAGTCCTGGTCCGACTGCTACTGCTGGGGGTAATACCTGTGTAAAATACCAACCAATTAGTTCTCCTGGAAGAGCAGACACTGGTCTGAAACTCAGGATTTGAAAAAAATAGAGTCAATAGTTGATCTGGCACAATGGTTTTCTACCAGGGAACAGTGTATGCTGGATTGTATGGTGAGGAGACAAAGGAGAGGAAAGGGACTGGTCCAGACTTTGCTGTGATGAAATATTAACTCTCAAGAGAGCTCTCAGTGGGCTGGTCCATGGAGCCAAACATTTCAAGCATTGCTTGGAAACTGCCCACATACAGAAAAATCCTAGGACACATTTTTGGGACAAAGAAGATGGAACCATCCTTTAATAGTTGTCCCTGATACTGTGTGATAAAGAAAAAGCTGAAGCACTGAAGTTTTAGGTTGCTCACCTGGAACAGGGTCCTGATAATGATCCTTAAACCATCGGAAAAGTCCATTCACAGTAGGGAAGACTTGGCCCCGGTAGCGGAATCCCTCTGGTGTCACTGTCACATACTCTATCCTGGGAGGAGCAGGGAGAGCATGAGACATCACAGGCTGTTTCAGTCACCCTCTGACAGGTCACACTCACAACAGGCATGGACAAAAAACACAGGCAATGGCTGTACTGATAATGAACAAATAGATCCATCCAAGACACTTTATCTCCAAACAATTCACACTACCCTGCCTTTCCATGAAAAATCCACCATTCCCTGCCTACACTCCCACAACACCCACAGCAGAGAGCAGTGCTGCTCGTGGCAGCCAGATGGTTAAGAAACATGGGAGTCTCCTGGGTGAGATTTACTGCTGGAAGAATTGGGTCCTCCACTGTCAGGAGGCTAAATCCTGGGAAAGAGAAGGTGTGATTTGCAGGGATTCTGACAGAGCTGGAAGAAAAACTGGCAGCAGTCAGCTGAGGTTTGGTACTGGCAGTACTCAGTGCAAATGCTGGGCTTGCCTTCTCACTTACCTTGGTTTGCCTCGAGGCTGATATCCCAAGAGGAATTTACCAGGTAGATCTTTACAGGCACTAATAAAGTATGGAATAAATGTTGGCTTCTCTTTCTTGGTCTTAATCAGCAGCTCTTCCAGCTTCTAATTAGAGAGAGAAAGAAGATAAATGCTCCAGGGGAGCCCACATTTTCAGCAGCACAGAGCCTATGGATATCTTCCAAAGAAGTTACCACATCCTGGGATTGTCTCACCTTCTTGTCTCCACCATTGCAGTCCTGATAGTACTTGTGGTTCAACAGGTCTCTGGCAAAAGAAGCCATTGGCTGGACATAACGAGCAACAATTTCATCCAGGTCTTCAAACTCCTTTGAACAAACACATTTAAAGGGGTATTTAGGGTGTATTTTGTCATACACTGCACAGCAAAGCTTGAGGAGAAAAAAAGAGACAAGTGCTGTCTAAGGATCCAGAGAATGTACTGGATGTTACTCTCCAAGAGTGTGAAAGCAGCTACAAGGACAGAAGGGCTGTGCCAACCTGTAAAAAGTCCTTCCCCTTCCCAGGCATGCTCTGCAGGGCTTTACCTCTGTGTTAATCCAGAGCATGGAGCCCAGGCTGAAGGCATTCTCCTTGCCCTCCTCTCGGACATCCACGTGCTGGTAAATGCCATCGTTGACCTTCCAGGTGACAGTCAGATGGTTCTCCCCTTTGCTGCTTGGCCGAATAATCACATCCCCTTGGTCCATGGTCTCCATCATCTTCTCTGCTTGCTTGAAGCTGATGTTGTGGAATGATGGGTGAGCAATTACCCTCTTGATGTAGGCTGGGGAACAAAGGGAACTGCTTTAATGCCACTGTATCTAATTGTGCTGATTGTCCTGAAGCAGGGAAGGCTGGAATTACAAGGGAGAGAGAAAGTAAGAGAACTCACTTGTCCTCTGCTGCTTTCTCTTCATGTCCTCTTCCTGTTTGTGATCTGCTGCCTCAGAGTCAAAGTCGTAGTAGGTGTCTTTGGGCAGTTTCCACTCATTGTTCTTGTCCATCAGGTCTGAGGTCCTGCAGGTCAGGTCTGCACTGAATTTCTCAATGTCAATCTTCATGATGCGGCAGTGGACGGTCATTCCCACCTGCAGAGGAGGTGCAGGCCAAGGTAAGCAGCAGGTTTGGCAGAATCCCTGTGCTACACACCAATCCATGTGGGATCCTGCTGACACTGAGGTTGTACAAATAACATCAGCTTCTGCAGATTGATACAACCTTTAAAAGTGATCTTTCTACACAAACTCACAAAAATGACCAATATCAAAAGAGATTAACAGAAAAACGGGCAGCTCTCCAGCACATCTATTACCTGTTACCCACACCACATGGAAAACTGCACATCTGGAGGGTGAGGACAATCACCATTTCTATTTCAAATATCTTTCACAATGGGAGCAGCAAAACTGGACTGCAAGATGTGCCAGAAAGCAGTTAAGTTCGTTCAGAAGCAGACACCCAAAGGACTGCTCTAATAAAATGTGAGGCAGAAAATCCCCCCACAAAAACTGCAGTGTCTTAGTCCAGTTAACCATGATGAAGTTAATTAATAACTCTTTAAAGAAATGCTGAGACCTCTACGCTTACAGGATTATCCATCACCTGGACTGTTGAGGACCCCAAAAGACAGAAAAGATGTTGAACCACTATTTCATTATGTGACAAAGAGGTGTTATTCCATTTCTTTCAGAACCCCAATCCCTGTCCCAAGCAGGGCTAGTAACTCTGATGACCTCCACAAATTAATGGAGAGGGAAGGAAAAGCTGTAAGAGGGAAAATGACCCTTGTCTGTCCAAAAGCAGTTCTGTGAACTGAAAGCCAGAAATAAAGGGCAGCTCTGCATTAGAATGCCTTCTGGTCTCCTAAACCCAGACTCCAGCCAGATGACAATAAATCCTCCTGCAGCACAACTTGTTAACTGATTAACAGGGTCCCACCAGCTGCCAAGGGAGATTTGCACTGTGGGAGAAGGACACTAACCAGAACCTGAACTTCCTGCTGATTTAAAGTCCTTACATGAAAATAAGGTCAGAAAAGTCATTTAAGAACAGTGTTATTAACCAAACTCTTGAGTCTTTGGTATTGACTCCAGGTTCTTCCAGCTCTTGCTGGGAGTGTGAAAATTCACTGCTTTCATACCTTCACCCTTTCTTCTGGCCTCTTGACCACCTTGTCACTAAGAAATTTTGTTGGGATGAAGCCAGCAACACCATTATCCAGACGTGTCTTCACTCCAATGGCCTGACCTGGGCAGGAACCGCTGTCAAAATGGTTCCAAACCTTGAGCAAGGCAAAAGTAAATAAATCATTCAGCATAGAAACAAAATATCCCCAGCAGTTCATACTCAAAACAAGTCCAAAAGCTGTGTCAGCAAAGTGGTGCAGCCAGCAGAGACTTGTGGAAGGGCAGGGGACAGAAGACTTCGACAAATGCTACCCAGTAATGCAATCTTCCTCCTCCAGTTCTGCTCATCTTATGGGACATTGCAACCAGGAAGGTCAGAACATTTTTAGACCCTGAACACCAGCCTGTAGTCAGGGCTGGTTTCTAATGAACACTATAGGGGTTTAAAGTCACGGATTACCCAGGCTGGAATTCACAGTGCTTAGAAGAGACCTAAAGTACAGCTGCATTAAGCAGCAGGTGGTCCAGATAAGTTCTTAAAATTGAGAAGGTGGCAGAGCCTTCTGTTCTGTGTCATAGGCAATTTCTCTGCATAAAACACAATCCCAGACCACAAACAAGAAGGCTTTATGTATCTGCAAAGAACTGGTCAGCTTAGCCTCAGGTCCATTTCACTCTAAAAGCCATGATGTAGCTATAAAAGACCTGTCAGATCTATATTGAAGCAATTAGTCAGAAGTGCAACAGATTTTATTTACAGCCAAGGGCCACATCAGGTTTGGGTCCTGGGGCACTGTGGATCTTGGCTCTGATACCTTGTCTCCTAAGAACCCTACACAACACTGGTGCTGATAGCAGGCTCCTGACAAAGGCAGGCCTGTCAGGAGAAGCAGCCCCACCTCACTGAGCTCTGGGAAGTTGTCCTGCTGGCAGAAAGGGCACTGCCAAAGGCCAGTTTCATCATTCCGGATTGCCTGGTCGTAGCTCTCTCCCTGTGGGCGCCTGTGGGCAATGCCAGTCACATTGCAGATGATCATTTTACCTGTGGGGTGATGGGAGAGGGGAAGGAAAGAATGAAAAACTGCAGAGCTGGGCAGTTCCCTCCAGTTTGTTATTCATTTATGAAGGTGTTAGGAGGCCACCCAAGTACTTTGAAAAGCTGCTTCACATTCCATCACAGCACTGTCCCAGCACCACTAAGCTCACTAAGACCCCTTTTCCCCACCTTCACACATCTTGTGTCAACTTAGGAGGACAGAAAGCAGGGATGTGATCATGGCTGTACCTATGTAAAATGTCTCTGGAGTTTCTTTGGTCAGCATATTGAAGACCTCCTCTGTGTTGGGAGAACGGTAGGGAGTTCTCAGGTCCTTGTATCTGCAGCTTAGCTCAGCTCGAATGTCATACAAAGTGATGTGCTTGTCACCATAGCCCTGTGTGGGATTCAGAGGTTACAAAGGCATGAGCAGCAGGAAGGAGGTCAGTAGAGAATCCAGGGTAAGTTTTGGAAGAACTCAAGCAACTTATGAAACAGCAAATTTAAAAAAGGGAAATGCAGCAGGTACCAACAAATGGTGAAACTCAGTCACAGGATGTTGAGGAGGTTAAAAGAACAAATATATTTAGAAAAAATCTCAGGGAGAAGAGCTTAAATGGTCTAATTACTGTCCCCTGCCCCAAGTGCCCTTTCTGCAAGCATTTACTGCATGCCATTGTCAGACACTGACTGCTCATCAGGGCTGTTTATACATTTTACAACAGCACAGCTAATGCCCAGCTCCTGAAAAGGATAAAGCTATAAAACATGAGAATCTTAGCTGGGCAGCAGAGCTTCCCCTCTGTTTCTCAGCACCAGGAGCCCCCAATGCACCTGTCTTTCCAGTTCTTCAGCAAAGGCATCAAGATCCAGGTCTTTCAGGCGCTCGGGGTTTTCCAGGATCTCCTCCAGAGCTCCTGCAGGATTTGCATCCTCAGCTGACTCATCGTATTCCAGGGCATCCACTGCCATTTTCCTTGCCCATTCATAGGTTTCGGGATGGACCCTAGAGCCATCTAGAACTTCAATGTAGGAATCAGTGCTGAAACAAAACCAATGTTCAGATCAGGGCTCTGAGCTGTTCCAGCTGTTCCTGCAGCCAAATGATCAAGCACATTGCTGAGCACCACTGCTGCCCTCCATGGAAAAAAGTACTCCAAAAAGGACACTATGAATTATTCACTGCTAAACCAACAGGAGCCAAGGCAAGACCTGGCAAACTCCAGTCTGCAGCTCCAAATACACAGCCAGGCATTTTGCATGCTGGGTGGATTTGATCCCTGCTCACTACAGCTGCTCTATAAGCACACAGCTCTCTGCTGTTTCACTCCTCACACAAATTCAGTGTTGCCATTGGGCTGTTTGGATGGGCTACACTTTGTCCCCAGCATCTCCAGGATTTGTATCCTGCAAGAATCAAGGGATCTAACAGGGTTGGGTCACCCAGTGTAGGGATTCAGCCAGCTGTTCTTTCTCACATTGCTTTTCAAAGGCAAAAAACCCTGCAGAAGGCACATTTCTAGTACGTGACCCTCAAAACACCTCTCGTGCAGCTACTAGTAACTTACTGCTATATAAACTTCCCAGTATTGCTACTGGTTTAAGAGGAAGCCAAACTGCTGAGTTATTTCTGAAGTTTGAAATTTTAGAAAAATAAAATACTGTTGGAAGGACCAGGCAGAAACCAAGCAGAAGTGCTCATGGCTTACTGATGACTGCATGGTAACTATTTTAGGGAACAATTGGTTTTAGTTTAGTTCCTCTTGACCACAAAGAGTCCTTCTCACCAGAACAAGCCACATAATTAATTTTCTGCAGTTCCCATTGCTGCTGTGCAAGTTTAGCTGCCCATAAGAATCAGATTAATAATCAGCAATACCTGAACTTGGCCTAAAGTCAGAGGGGCAAAACTCTGGGTTAACACTGACTCAGGGAAGGTCACTGTGTCAGCCTGTCACTCACACTGACTCCACACCCCATGGGACATCAAATACACAATACCCACCTATCACCCAGTGATGCTGTGTCAATTTTGATGAAGCCAGCACAGTTGATAAACACTTTGGGTCCCATGTGACACATCGTAACCAGCTGGGTCCTGTTCTCCAGACGGGTGTTGTTTTGTTTTAAGATCTGCAGAGAGAGGCAAGAATATAAATCTTGAGAGAGGCAAGAGTATAAACCCTCCTATTCAAACACAAGATTACCCAGAGGTTGTGGACTTCCTATCCCTGGAATTGTTCAAAGCCAGGTTTAGTGGAAGATGTATGTGGCCGTGGCCAGGGGTTGGAATTAAGATGATCTTTAAGGTCCCTTCCAACCCAAATTGTTTTTGTCTGGGAAAAAACCAGAGGATTCACACTGCACACCACAGTGTTTAAAGCATCTGACACATGCCCATCACAACTCTCAAGTTGTTGCTTCCTGCCAGTGTCTCAACATTGTGTGAAAGATGATGATTCCACATCATCACAGCTCCAACTCTCAGGAAAAGTGTTGGCTTTTTGCCTCGTGTTTTCTACACTGTGGAGGTGTCTTGACGCTCTGACAGCACATCCATTCCTGTGGGTTTGGGAGCTGGCTGGGATTGATGGATCTGCTGAGCTGTTTGGGTCTCTCAAGGACACAAGTCCACGTGTAGCTTCAGGGTAAAACCACACATCAACAGAGCTGTCAGCTGCACGTGGCACACGGAACCCTGACTCTCCTCCTGAGCACTCAGAGTGCTGGTGATGTGCTGGTTTTGTAGGCAGGCCCAGGAGCCTCCTTACCTTCAGCAGGTGCGTGCCTTTGCGTGGTCCCAGGCCACACACATACTGCAACAAAGCCTGGCTGTGGGGGTGAGCAATGGCCCTGTTCACATCCACCCCCACCTCGTTCACACGGTTGATGAATTCGCAGTACAGCGCATTCAGCAGGTCCTCCTTCACCACGTGCTCCTGGCAGAGAGAAGAGGTGTTAGCCCTGGAAAAGATGGATCTGTGCAACCCTCTGCCATGAGCCAAACACAACACACTGGCTCCCAGGAGCTGTGTTGAACCTCAGAGTTACCCTGAGAACAGCCTAAAGGCTGATGAGAAAGAAAAAAAAAGGAAGGTGCTGTGTAGCCTGAATATGGCACAGAACAGACAGAACTTGTGCAAGTTTAACTTGGAAACCTTTTCTTTGAAAGCAAACCCTCACAGGCCTCTTTCTCTTGCAGAGAAGGATCTTTCTTGCCCATGGAAAATTTACCTGCAGAGGGTGGAGTTTCAGGCAGAGAATATCCTCATCAGAGCTGCAGACCTGGGCAAACTCTATGAGGGGGTCCTGGATGCGGCGAGCAAGGGACACAGCCTGACGCAGCAGAGGGGGGTAATCCCGGAATTCATTCTGCAACAGGACACAGAATCAGGGAAAACCCTCGTGGTGTCTTCATACTTTGTACCACAAGCAGCAAAGACACATCAGACAAGGACTGCAGCAAGGAAGCACTTGGTGCTCAGGGCAAAGAAAGCTGAGGTCAAAGGCTCCCAGGAGCTCTTATGCAATTAGTAATGGAACAATCTCACTCATTTCCAACTACATCAATATCCACTTTGTGCATCTGCTGGTGCTGATCTCTTCAGGGAAGCCTAAGATGTTTTGCCTTGATCCAAAGGATCAGTACGTGACTGTCCAGATGGATCATATGAGACAGAGGATGATGCAAGGGCAGCACAACAAATGGAGGATGACACAGCACAAATGAGCAACAGACTAAGGGACAGCTGGGGTAGCAGCAGGTTCACCTCAGACTTCTTGCTGTTCATGTAGAGGATGGCCAGTTCATTGTCCACCAGCTCCACTCCGATCGAGGACAGCTGCTGCCCTTGGTCCAGCTCATGAACAATTCTCTTTACATCCTCCATCAGCATCTGAGCATCCCTGGGGAGAGACAGCCAAGGGGACTGAGGGGAGAGCATAGAGCTGGGTCCTGGAAACAGTGAAATGTAGACAGGCACAAGGAGAGGACTGCAAAGAGACTGGGAAATGGAAGCAACACAAAGACTGACCTGTTCTCGCCTGCGATTGTCACCACGTGAGGCTTCTTGTTCAGGAGGAATTTTTTCAATGTTTCAATATCCTGGGCCTGGAGAATAAAGTAGAAAATCAGAGTAGAAAAGGCAGATGGTTTCTGTTCTGAGCTACCTCCATTCATCTCAGTGACAGCTGCACCAAGGCTCACCTTCTTTTCCCTCTCCTCCTCACGCCAGGCATTCCTTCTCTTTGTGAAATGTGGCAATCGGAGGAAATCTGTCACCTCACCCTCTCCATTAACAAGGGCACAAAACACGGGGTGGTCCCTGTCAAAAAGAGATCACTCAGACATGGAGGACTGCTAAAGCTGGACATGCACCCAGACCCCATTCCCTCCCTCCTACCTGGCTGATGAAAATGCAATGCCCAGCACCCGGATCCCCTTCCCTTGGTTTTCATCCATGAAATCATCGTCTTCCTCCACTTGCTGATCCGGCCTGTATGCAGCAACCTTTAGCCAGTTGTACAGTTTGCGGCTGCAAGCCTGAGAGAGCAGAGAAAGGACAAAGAGCAGTGAGAAAATCCACTGCAGGAGCCTTGGCATAACCCTCCTCTGGAGGGAAAGTTGAACCAGACTCAATCCCTGCTTCCTCCTCCTCCCCAAGAACTTGTGTATGACCCGTCAGCAGCTATCCCCAGAACACTCCAGGGCTGCCAGTGTTTCCAAGCCCAGCTCTGCCTCAAACCTGTGCCTCATCTCACCTTCAGGACATATTCCTTGGCCTCCACTAAGAGCTTGTTCTTTAATTCTTTGGCCATCTGCACGTAGAGGAACTGGTTGAGGGAACGCTCGATGGCCATGGTGCGCTGCCGATTCCACTCCTGCACCTGGTGACTGAACTCATCCCGGTAATAGAACTGCTTGATTTCCTCAAAGTATGTCTGGTCGCTGCCATAACTGCAAGAAAGGAGGAGAGGAGATACAGAAAGGCTCCAGGACACTATCACTGGCAGATTCTTGCACACCTCAGATTCAGGTAGCTGCTTGGAAAAATTAGGGAAGAGCCAACCCTCCCATCAAATGCTGCTTTAGCTGCTGAAGTGATGCTGTAAGACAGATCACAGCCACTCCAGCACACCCATTCAGATGTGCAGGGAAGGAACTAAGCTGGCTGGGAAACAAGTATCATCTTCCACAAAAATCCCAAGGTTTCAGTTTGCTTTCAATTAAGACAGATGCCTGTTAAAGTTCTCAACAAGATGATGAAAAAAGCAAGACCCTGAGAGGCTGCTTGACTTCGAGGTGCAGGAAACTACCAGGCCATGACTTTCAGGAGTAGCTTGTTTTACAGAGGTGCTCTAAGAGCACTCACTGCACGAATGAGCTCTGCCAAGTCAAGGATGGCACAGCCAGTGGGAACTCACCCCTCCACTCCTTTCATGTCAATGCTGATATCTATGACCAGCAGTGCCTCATCCTCTGCCAGGCTCATTTTCAGGAACTGGTCATCTCTCAGCTCCTTCACAGGCTTGTTCTTCATGTATTTAAAGGAATAGGCATAGTGGGCTTCATCAATATCCTGGGAGAGAGGAGAGACAGTCAGCATGCACACAGGGCATTCATGTCTTATGTATGCCACAGCAGACAATGGTTTTTATTCAACACACCCTCAGCCCTGTATCTGTCATTCTGCATTTCCTTTCCCAGCAGGACACAGTGGAATTGCTTCCCAGTCCCAGAAAAACAGAGACTGTTTCAATATTTGAAGGCAACATCTCATCTAGTAAAATGCTGAGACCAAAAATGCAGCACGCTGCTGAGCTGGGCTCTACAGCAGTCCAGCTCAGTGCTGCTCTGAGATTTATTCAGAGTTGCCATTGCCATGGGAGAACAAGCATTTGTATGTTATTTAGATCCCTCCCTGAACTGAGCCACAGAGTCAGAGCTCCCTTCCTTACCTTCTTCCCCTTTTTCGTTGGTGAAATGTTGATTTTAGCTCGTTCTTGAAAAGTCTGTCTCAGGACCTGTCTGACCAAGGGCTCCCTGGCGATCTGCAAAGCCACCATGTACCGAGCTCCTTCCAGCACTGCTTCCGGGCTTGGGAATTGACTACGAGCAAAAAGGCAACGTGAAGGCTTAGAATAATGTCCCCAGATCCTCTCACTTGTGTTACATCCACAGTAACTCCACAAAGACCCCCACACTGACCTGCACACATAATCCTTGGCCAGCTCCAGGGGCTCTGCAGGGAACTGCTCTGTTTCGTGACGCTGGTAACTGTCTCGGAGATTCTCTCCAAACTGCTCAGGTGTCAGACCAAATTTTTTGGCCAAGCCATCTGGTAAAAGAAAAAAAAATAAACAAAAAACCCAATGAGGACAAGGGTACTGTAGCTAATAGTGAGCAAAACTATCAGTCTTCCTTCCACAGGTGAATCACAGCACCCTGTGCAGTGACTGCACACCCAGGACAGAGCAGAGCCTTACCCAGCCCAGCTGCCTGGCAGATGGTGTACATATCCCTGCGGGAAGCCTGCTTCAGCTCAGGCCCCTTCTGCTCATCATCCTCTGCATCCTCCCCTTCACCTGTAGGAAGGATACATTAGAGAGACATCCAGACAGTGTGTCAGAAGCACAATAAAGAGATTAAACACAACCTACACTGTGCAGCAGAGCCCCTGATTCCCACAAAGGCATCTCAAAGGTTATAGTGGCTTTAAAATTATTCAGGGTTGGAAAATTACCCTGGAAACACTATTTTCAGTGTCACTCTTGCAGTTTTAATAGGAGTATCTCTGGGCTGCACATTAGAACATACATCAAGTTTGCCAATGCCACCCCTGGTACAAGGGGTGGCATTCATATTCCATTGGAAAGCACCTTGTGTGGCAAAACTTAAACTTTTCAAAAGTGCCTAGAAGACCTGGAACTAACTTGAGATAGAATGACCAGACAAACACAGAGGCTTTTCACCAAATTTTCTTCCTATCCTTTTGAACCAGCATTTTCAAGCAGCCCACAAGAAGCAAATGTGGGGAGACAAACCTTCCTCTTCTTCACCATCCTCCCGGATACGCTTTTGCTTTTTGCGAGCAGCCTTGGCAGCATTCTGCATCTTGGGGATGTCTCTCCCATAGTACAGCAGGAAGTGATTGTACACGTCCTTCAGCTCATCCATGGACTGCACATCCTTCAGCCTACAAAAAGACAGCATGTTACACCCTGCCTGCAGCCAGGTCATCCTCAGAACACTCAAGGAACCTGCTCTGACTCAGGTCAGGCAGAAGAGAAGCCCTTGGATTCATCTCCCAAAATAATTTTAAGTATTATTTTAAGTATTTCTCGTTATTGGCTTTGTGGGTTCTCTGCAGTAGCCAAAGTGCCTGTGCTGTTTGGGCAAGTCAATGGACATTTTAAATCATTCTGGAATGAATATCGAAGTCCTGGCACCCTACCTCTCCATGTCAGTAGTATCCAGGGCCCTTATTCCATCAGCCAAGGGCTTGTCTGGGTCAGCAGAGATTTGCTCATACTGGTAGGCCTGCATCTTCTCAAACAGTCGTGTCAGGTTCTGCTTGCGGATCTTCAGCTGCGTCCACTGACACAAGAACAAAAGAATTCCAGTGGAACACCCCACTGCAGTGTGTTATCTGTCTCCTTTCTTCCTAAACAGGGACTTCCAGCATTTTGGGATATTTGTCATATAAAAATGATTATGAAAATCATCCACAGCCAAAGCCAAATGTGCCATGTGGCAGGTCTCATCTAAGAGATGCAGTATATTAACAGAAAAAAAACCCCAAAATTCATGTTTGGATCTGATAGCAGAGAAGCAACCTGCACTGCTGGCAGGAACTGTCACTATGCAAAAGGAACTCAGTGAAGGGGAAGGATTTTTTTGGAATCCTATTTTGTAAGATATCCCTTTACCACCATATGACAGCAAAAATGCAGAAAGACACGGGTAAAAACCCCAAACATGGCCAAAACAAGCTGCTGGACAGGCAGGAGGACAAATGTTGACAGGACAACAAATAAAAACATTCCTCACCTTCTCATCCCACTGCCAGACTCTCCACAGGTCATTGATGTGCAGCTCTGGCTCCACGTACTCCTTTCTGTAGAAGGCGATGAACGGGACCTGTGTCAGAAATGAGACTCATCAGCCCTGTGCAGGGGACTGGGCTGTTCCTGGCAGCCCACACAGAGCTCCTGTTCCATGTGGGACAACAAACTAATGGGGCAGCTTTTACTCCACCAAGGAACACACCACATAGGCCAAAAACCTTCTGCAACATCAGAAGATGGATCGAGCAAGGCTCAAGAGAAATTCCCCCACCTCATTCAGAGGATTCCCCTGATTCTTTCCCAGAATCAGGGAAAGACAATGACAGCAGCTCTGTCAAACAGGCCTTAAAAACCTGCATTGCCACAGCTCACATAAGATGAGTTGCAGATCCCAAGGGAGCATCATTTCATCACAGGAGAGGCAACCAGGGATGGTATCTCTTGCCCTTCTGTGTGCCCTAAATGTTTCCAGCAGCTTTGCTAATCCTTTCAGGAAAAGGAGACAGATCTTGGTAATGAAGAAAAGTTGCAGATTACCTCAAAATGCTGATTTCTCATGAAATTCAGGGCTTCTTTAATCTTCTGGATTGTGCTGGGCCCCTTGCGGCTGAAGTTGCTGGCCTGTCCCCGGTCAAGGTAATCGGAACTTTCCTGAAAAGGAGAAACACATTGTGCTCACTCTGTTCCTGAGCTGATCCCCTAAAAGAGCACCCCCACATTAAGGCTGAGAAATTGTTGTTCTTTCAACTTCTTTGTGTTCCTTTTTGCTCTGTTTCATGGATGCAAAAATGAAGACACAAGTCAAATGATTTGCTCAAAATGAGAAATGAAGGTGGCACTGGACAAGACACTCCTACCAGCAGACCCCTGGAACAAGCCCCAGGCACAGTCCTTTACCTGCAAGGAGATGGTGGGCGTTGCAAATGCATTCCTATAAATCCAGTCAGCTTCCTCCTCCAGCTCATCATCTTCAGCACTCTTCACTGGGATGGATCTCAGCTGGGAAGAGATAACACCATGAGCACAGGCACGTGCAACACCAGGGCTTGCCTGGTTTCCAAGAAGCCTGGAAATTGCAGTTTTGAGCTGCAGGTTACCTCTGGGGACCCCCAGCTACGGGGTGCCAAGGATATCCCTTCAATGTCTGCACCTTCTGAGCACACAGGAAGCTGCATCAGCTTTATACTAGATAAAGACAGCTACAATCCTGTCAAAGGCTTGTGGAAAGGCCTGCAATGGTGCAAAGTCTGCTGTGAAAATCAAGTGAGGATATCTCCACTTCCCACCAGGCTCCCAAATTTTCTGCAGTTACATCCTCTCTTCCAATCTATCTGTGCCTTGCTACCACTTTTGTTGCTGCAGCCACAGAGTAACAGAAGATAAAGCAACTCCAAAGCCTCTCTGGGCACTCAGTCTCAGCCACTTCTCTTTCAGAGGAGCTGCTCTAATCACCACTGACCATATGGATGACAATACTTGTGAACAAGCCCCTACAGCCAGAAGACATCACAGACAGCATTTCCTTCTGTGGCACAGACTGGCACAGGGCAAAAAGGGCCTTTGGAAAACTGACAGATTCACACATCCCATTTCACAGAGAAGGGTAATAAACATCTGCACAGAATTACACTAACATACACTAAAGGGAGATGGACTTTTCAGTGAAAATCTGAATATAGCTTAAAATTAAGACAAAAATATGAGACACTAGAAGGATTCATCCCAGCACAAGCAGCACTTTGTATTGAGAGCTGTCTAAGTCTCACCACCTTGAGTAAAGCCAATTACAGCAGTTATGTGTTGGCTGGCATACACGTAATTTAGAAACCTTCCCATGTCTTCTCTGGCACTGCATTTTGCTCTCCATATGCCCAGCCCTAGAGATTCCTAACATCATCCAGCACAAAGCCATCTCAGCAGAGCCCTGCACTTCAGCAGTGCAACACTGGCACCCAGTGGCCACAGGGAAGCTGTACTGGAGCTAAACCCAGATCCACAACAGCTCCCACGTCACTGATATGTCTGAAAGGAGTTTTAGCCTGTACATTTGACAGATAGTGTCATCAAAGAGGGAAAAAAATATTCCAAAATCCATCCAGCAGCTTGGCAGCCTGCAGGTCTCAGGCCTGAGAGCCAAAATGCTTTCTGCTTGCAGAGCTGCAGCCCCTTGCCTCACCTGGAACCTCTCAGGCATGTCTGTCATGCGGATCTCGTTGTCCTGGTCTGTGAGGTGGCTGCTCTCCAGCTCACTGGGCTCGTACATCTCGAAGATGCTGCGGCGACTGACGCGTTTCTTGGTCGTCTTCTTGGGCCGCACGCGGGTCTCCCCTTCGGTTTCCTCATCCTCGTATTCATACTCCTCCTCCATCTCCTCGTCGTACTCATTGTACTTCTCAAACTCATCATAGTCAAAGTCCACACCAAAGATTTCCTGGGCTTCCTGCAAGGCACTGGAAAGCAAAAATAATCCTATTGTTCAGCCCCACAGTGCAGCTCACAGAACATCTTTACAGCCACACAGAGGAGGCCGGGGGCACTGTCTAAGCTTTCTTCCACCCAGGCTAAAAAATCATGGACAGGAACAAACTCTGAGTTTTACTGCAAATATTTCTCTTAAGGGCCTGTTTTTGGTATCCCTTTAAAAAAATCCAGTGGAAAAAGTAAAAAAGGAAGGAGTCGCACATTTCAGAAATCACACACTAAAAGCTCTACATCTAAATTTAACAGGTTTCTTCTGGGAAAAAGACCAGCAGTACCCAACCACAAGCTGAATCACTCTGCAGTCGCAAGATCCAAATAAGCTGAGCACTATTTTCAAGGCTCCAGGCCAACTTCCAATCAATACTTACGCATCTGTGTATCCTGGAAGCTTCTTTCTCCATTTTGGCTTCTTCAGAGGTTGTCCATCATCATCCACAATGAAGTCATCAATATCTGGACATTGAGAAACAAACTCAGATATAGAACTGGTACCTCTGACAAAGCTCAGCCAGTGCAACTATGAGCCTCCACCACAGACTGAGGCTGCTGCTGGCTGTCAGTCTGCCCAGCTCCCCACAGCATCTCCTACACTAACCTCACACAGGCCAGGAGTCTGAACCACTGTACCAAGCTGGAACAAACTTCCAGGCAAAGACATTTGAGCTGCAGCTCAGTGCACTGAAAATACAGTCAGGAAAGGCCTGGCTACTTTGGACAGTAGAAAATTGCTGAAATTTTTTTGGTAAGGTAGCAGCAGTGGGAGACTGATGCTGAAGAGGGGTAGGGCAGGCATGCACTGTGCTGTGAGGTACTAAACAGTGCCCTGAGTGCCTCCTTCTGAAGCATTTTCATTTTTGAGGCAGCTTAGGGGAGGTGCTCAAGACCTCAGCACAGATAACGTGCTCCTGCACAAAGTGGTTCAGACAGACTAAACCTGTCACCCAGAAATGTTTAATTTTAAGGACTGTACTGATCAGACCAATAAGAGCTTCACCATGACAGGGTCACAGCCTCTTGGATACCTCTAGTTCAGAGAAAGTCTGAACTTTGTTCCTGTGCTTTAATCTTAGGACAAACATTGGATGTAACTGACTATCCACACTCACCAGATTCATCTTCCTCCTCCTCCTCTTCCTCTTCCTGTGGAGCAACAGGAGCTTCCACAGCTTCCCCTCCTTCCTCGCCTTCACCATCCTGAAAGATTTCTTCAGCAATGGCTTCCTTCTCATGTTCTTCCTTTCCATAATCTTCTGCTTCATCATCCTCATCATCAGACATTTTTCGCACACGCCTGAATTTTTGCTGCAAGGACAATTCCTTGTTAGTGCTCACAATCCCTGGCTCAGCACTGCACTTCCTCTGCAGGCAGCTAGGATGGAGCAGGATGGAGCCCAGCACAGCACAGGCACACAGGAGAGAAGAGCCACCCCACTCAGGAGCTGTGCCTGTGTCACTTGCATGCTGTCACCACCAGTGCTGGCCTGGCTGACGTGACTCTCATGTTACAGAAAGAACTTTAGAGCCCATAACAGCCTGTGCTGACCTTGAGGTCAGCAGCATATAGGAAAGGAAGATGAGACTGTCCTGAAGAGGTGGAAAGAAAAAAGAAACTTCAGGAACCAGAAAAAAGTGTTTTGCAAACACTGGGAAGCCAGGTCCCAGTTGCTTGGGCAGGGAGAGATCTTGCTTCCTTCAAAGCACTCAGCTCTCCCTTTCCAAGAGGGCAGGAGCTGATGGGAGGCATTGTCTGCTCACACCAGGCTGGAGCTTGCCCTCCTCTGTGCTAAATCACACCACACCATTAACAGCAGCACGGGAACACAACTCACTCTTTTGACTTTAACGCCCAAGTTTTCTTCAATGAGGTCAAAGTCATCATCCTCCAGGCGGTCATCGAAAGCTGAAAAAGACAGCAGAGCTAAGTTACACTCTCCCTTTCCTAATGTGGGAATGCACTGAGCCCAAAAGGGTACATCTTAGCCAGCTCATGCAGACCAGGGCAGAGGGTGCTCTCTGCCAGCATTACACTGTGCCCTGCTAGTAACAATCATCCCAAAACTTACTGCGCTTTCTCTTTTTGTGGCCAACATCATCCTCGGAGTCCCCAGAGTCACTGGCTTCCTCCTCCTCTTCCTCATCATCATCATCATTAATGAATCCTTTCAGGTTTCCCTGCTCATCCTGATCATCGAGGTTCAGCTCCTCCTCCTCCTCATCTGGGATGGAGAGCAGCACGTGTTAGACACTCATTGGTTATCCACCGAGACCTGTGCGAGCAGCATCTTCCTCCACACCATCCACACAGAGTTTTAACTGAACACTTGCACTGACACAGAACACAGCCAGCTGCTCTGGCCATATCCCCACATTTTGTCTCATGCTCTCTCTGCAGAGGGAACAGGTGGAATGGTCACACTGGGAGAATTCCTCTGCTTTTACCATTTAGTATCAAATTGTGTGACTGCAAGTCCCATGGGGGCAAAGCAGCGTATTTTTTATTGCCAATTATAAAAAACACTTGGAGCACTTGGAGGAAGGGAAGCACTCAAAGAGCTGAGATTATTGACTACAGATGGCCCTGCTGTAATAGCAGTTATTATTCCATCTGCAGAGCCATGGGATGCAGAATAGAACAGCAATGAACACAGCAAACTCACCATCCTCATCTTCCTCTACAAACTTCTTGGTTACTCTGGGTACAACCTCCCCATCCTGGTTGTACTCCTCCTCTGACTCCTCTGCTTCACTCTCCACAAAATCAGACATGGCTGCAGCCTCTCACACAGCAGCTGGGGAAAGAGGAAACATCCCTGGCATTAGCTGAGCAAGCAGAACACAAACACTTCCCCCTTCAGGTTTTGGAGAGAAGGCAGCTAAAGCAAGAAGGGTTTCAAATGAGCTACAGAGGCCCTGAATTGCCCAGTGCCCACCTTGCCTGGACATCCCTGTCACCACAGCTTAGGCAGGAGAAGGCAGCAGCCAAGAGCTGCCAGCTCCTGCCAGCCCATGTCTGGGTGAGGAGGGCAGGAGCTGTCACAGCAACTCCCCCGGCTCCTGCAGCTGGAACGTGCACACAGCCAGAGCCCCCAGCCCATCCACAGCCTCCCACTGATGCTGCATGGTGTCAGGCACACAGCCCAACTAATTAGGATCTTAATATGATTAATCTTCACTCAGTTAACGAAGCCAGGGTGACCCTGAAAAGGGCCTTGACTGAGTTCTGATTGCCAGCTGTGACACTCTGCAGAGCCCACAGAGCAAACTGGAGAGAGATCTGGGGGTCTGTGAATGCCCACGAGCCAGAGCCAGGCAGTTCCATGCTAGGAACCTCCACCCAGAGTTGAGGAAGCAACAAGAAAACGACAAAACCAGTGCATTTTCTATATCCAGAACCTTTTGTTTGATGCTTTTCCCAAATGGAGTTTCTGAAAACAACATAAATCAAGCTTGGCACAAAGGAAAATGTTTGCCAAGTTCTGTCTCTCTGAGCCTTCCACTTCTGGTGGTAAAAAACCCACTGATATTTTTTAAATTTTCAAAGGAAGTTTTTTTTTACCTCCTTTTTACATACATCAGAACAACTGAAGCTTACAAGAGTCAGCTATGAGGAACATGAAATCAACTCCTCAAATGGCTGTGAGAATGAAAACACCAGCCCAGGAAGAAGTACAGGCCTTTGGGAAGGAGCTGTACAAAAAGCAGTTCAGAGGTATCAGATCTAAAGCCAAAACCTCCATGTTAAATTATATCTCATGTAATTCAACACACAAACATGGAAAAACAACAGAGAAAAAAGATGCTAAAATAATTCCATATGACAGTGAATGGTACCTAAACAAACATGCTTCAAAATATTCCCCAAATAATCATTTCCCCACTGCAAACAACCTGCTGAAGGAAATCAGTCCCGTATGGGACAACATGATCAAGGCTTTGCCATGACACTTCTTGTGTGCAGGATTTCTTGCCCTGCCCTGAGATCCACACATCTGCTGCACAAACACAACAACTTGGAGAAAAACAGGGACTTAGTGCTCAGTTAGAGTTAAAAAATCCAAGGCTGATCTTGGATGATCTTTTAAGTCTTAAAACACAAGCAGCTCTGAAGGAACACGTCATCTGTATCTCATTAAAGAAAACCTACAACAAAGATGAGGGAAAGACCTCTGCCAGATTTCAGACATGAGTGGAGAGAGCAGCTCATACTCCTTGGCTGCAGAATATGTAGCCGTGGCCAACTTCTATGCAGGATGTTCCAGACAAGCAGAAATCACAGCAGGCCAAGGCTACTGCTCTGCATCCAGACAGAATGTGGCTGCTCTGGTTTGGTGTGGGATCCCCATCCTCAAGAGGACACTTTAGAAGTCAAACCCTTGTATTTAAGCATCCCTCTCAGAAATAACACCTCAGAGGGCAGCGCTGATGCCAGTTAAATGTGTGTTCCTGATGCAAATGACACTGATAAATCATGTGACTACACATAATAGAGAAACAGGGATTATGTTTACCAACCTGTGTGTGAATATTCTGTCAACTTCACCCTTTCTCACCAATCCTCCTGCTCCAGGTATTCACCAGGGCGTATTAACATACACAAACCTGCAGGCTGAGTGGCTTTTTCAAGTCTAGTAACCTCGTTTATCTCCTGCTCATGATCAATACACAAACCCACCTCGTGAAGCACCACATCCAACTTCACCATTCTGTGCCAGTGAAGTATTTAGCTCACGATTCCTACTTTCTTCCTCATCACTTGCTCTAAAATTTCCCGGAAATTTTACTCCCATGTTAATTTAAATTTGTCTGGACACAGGGAACAAATAGGAGTTGAGAAAACCATCTTATTTAATGATCCAGCCAAGCAGGTTCCACACAAGCCAACCACCCACAAACCCGGCTGCTTTCAGCTCCAGTGAAATTCACCTCAGGACAGCAGGGATGTCACTTAGCACGGAAAACAGAAGCAAGATGTTAAACCAGATATGGATTATGGGTGCTTCTCCCACCCTCTGTGCCAGGGAGGCCTTAATTAGAAACAAAACGAGCCAGGGAAGTGGGCAGAGGTGCACAGGCAGAACTTGGTGTGGTCACACAGAGAGACTTGAGGAGGGTTAAAAGATTCTGAACCAAGGAGTGTTGTGCCAGCCCAGCTCTTTTTGATCAGGAGTGTCTGCACTTTGCTCAGATCAAGGGCATAGCGGCTCTGCTCCAGAGTCCACAAGTTTCTTTTAACTGGGACTGTTGAATTCTGATCAGGTCAGGACCAAGATGGACCATCAGCCACAGCCTCTGTGAGGTGAGGCAGGGACTTTAGAACAGGTGCTGCTTTGTGAGAACCTGAGGATTTCAGAAATTGTTCACACATCCAAATATCTGCTGGTTACTCAGGACATTGGGAATAGAAAAGTCCCTCAAGAGCTTCACCTGAGCAGGCATGGGGTGAGAAGAAGCAGAAATATCTGACACTCTCCCAGCTACAGGAATGCCACCGAAGGCAGGAGACCTCAGTGGCGTTCAGAGAATAACCAAACAGTGTCTGCAGAGCAAGATATATATTTATTATTCAGCAAACAACCTCAAGGATAGCAGTTTGAATATGCAAACCAACAAAGCCATCTTGGCTTTAGGACAGCATGGGTACAGCAAAGACAGACCTTGACTTCTCTCCATCCTTTGTGGAAGAAACTACATCAATCCCACATTAACACTTATTTTGTGGGTGTTTTTTTGGGGGAGAGGGCTTGGGCAGGGATGGTTCTAACCTCTGTCACTTCATGATTCTACTCACAGTTCATTTAGGATCACACAGATCCAGGGAACCACACTGCCAAAGCCACCACTGAACATTGCTCAGTTCTCATGGTCACATTTCAAAGGGTCAAACTGCAGAGGATTCAGAAAGCTCTGTGAGAGTAAGAGGGCTGGGAAACTCAACTCAAAGTGCAGAGCCCAAGGAAGCCAAATCTATTAATTTTGTCAATTAAATACTCATGCAATTAATTTTAGCACAGTCCAAGTACATCCACAGGACTCCAAGACTGACAACAAATGTCTGACTAGGAAAAACCCAAATGAATTGCAAAGATAACTCTTTTACCCCCTGAAGCTCTCAGTGAATTTCTCAGTGAAATCAATATCAGTTTTCTTAAAATTAAAAAAAAAAACAAACAAAAAAAACCACCAAGCCATAGTTGAGCTGAAATGCGTGGATTTAACACTATAACTAAGCAATGATCTACAGCCTGTGTCCCACCACAGAACTCAGACAAAATCATTTTGGCATCTTTTAATTTAAAGCTTATAAGCCTAACAGAAACATCCCCATGAAGCACCGCAAGGCACTCACACCACGAGAAACTACCCTCAAGGGCACCTCAATGCGGAGCTCTTCCTCACCAAGGATTAAATACCAAGGCATTTCTTGGTATCCACATGGACTTCTGATGGCTACTGGGGCCTGCCATCCCTGCCATCAGCAATATATCATTTTATATTTAGCCAATATATCATTTTATATTTAGCTTTTACAGCTGTTTTACAGATTTCGGAAGTCTGCATCTAAACCTGACACTCCTACGCTGCTCGGTGGGAGGAACACAGGGGGAAGTGATGACTGGGGACCAATGATGGGGAAAGTCCAGGCAGCCACCACAGCTCAGGAACTTTCCATACCTGCTTTGTTGGTTTTAATGCTCCTGCTGGTCCCACTGCCCTTGATGCTATGCACCCTGCACGTCCTGTGGCAGGGTGACACATTTAATAGCATGTTGTGTGAAAATGCACTTCCGCCTGTTTGTTTTAGCCCTGCTGCATCATAATTTCCGGTCAGAAACAGAAAACTGATGCTCCCTCCTCGCTTTCTCTGACCTACCCATGACTTCATGCACCTGGATCATATCTCCTGTCAGCAAGCTTCTCCCCTAAGGTGAGGACACGAAGGCTTCGCTTTCCCAAAAACCTGCTCTGCTCCTGCCTTTTCCAGCGCTCCCTTTTTGGAATGGTCTAACCAGAATTGCCAGGATACAAAGTGCCAACGATTTACTCAGCAGCATAACGATGTTTTCTATTGCATTCTCTCCTCCTTTAAAGTAATTTCAAAATATCCCTCTTAGGCTACAACGGGGTGTCGAAGTTGTTTTAAAAGAAACAATTGTTGAGACACCCACTGCTCTTCCCTGAATAACAAAAGCTGATATAGAGCCAATTTTGTGGTGGTTGTTACCTTCCTTACACCTTCTGCCATATCTCATTTACCACACTAGCACTCCCACGCGGTGTTATCTGGTCTCTGCAACTCCCCACAGTTTAGTTATCCTAAATAATTCAGGAGTAACCTTCCTTCTCCACATCATCGTATTCAGGAAAAAAAAAAAAAAAAAAAAAAGAGCAGCGGAGATGACTGTGAAACTCCACAATAACCTCACTCCCCTATGAGCACCAATCGCTTGCCACCTTTCAGTCATTTATTAAACCCAAAAGGGCTTTATCAGGGCCTTGTTTTCTCAGGGAGCATCTCGCCAGAAGTTTGGAAAGCCTAATGCGGTGGTCTGGGAATCACACCTACAGAGCAGGAGGGTCCCAGCAGTGTGGTGAGAAACGAAGGTCAGACGCTTTCCCCCGCTCCCAGAAAATCATCCCGGCGCTCCCCAGGCCATCGCCTCACATCCGCAGCTCTTCCCACGGTGCCAGCGCTACCCCGCAGCCCCGGCCCCGCTGCGGCAGGAGCGGGGGCTGCGGCACCTCCCGGCCCCGGGGGAGCCCCCCTCACCCCCGGCCACCGCCTCGCCTCCTCGGGGCCCTGCCCGCCGCCGCCCCGGGAGGCTCCTGCAGCCGCCAGCCCCACCCACGACCACCGCCGGGGCGGCCGCCGCCGCTTCACCCCCGCACCAGGGCCCGCGGCGCAGCCCGGCACCAACCTCGGGGACGTCCCCGCCGCCTTCACCGGGGCTCGGAGCCGCCGCCGCGGCAGCGCCGGGTCGGGTGTGACGCCCGGGCCGAGACAAACGCGGGTTCGCCCTTCCCCCAGTAAGGGACTCTCGTTCCCCGCCACCGCCGCCCTCGCCGGGCCCAGCGCGGCCTTACCCGAGGGGCCGAGGGAAAATGGAGGCGGCGGCGGCAGCGGCGGCGGCGAGCGCGGGGGGCGGAGCGGGCGAGCCGCGACCTCCCGGCGGGCGGAGCGGCCGCGCTTCCGCTTCCTGCGGGATGGAGGCGGCGCGGCGGCCGCCGCTGCTGCTCCCGCTGCTGCTGCCGCTGCTGGCGGCGCTGGGCGCGACGGGGCGCGGTGGCCCCGGGCCCGTCACCTGCGGCTCCGTGGTGAAGCTGCTCAATGTGCGGCACAACGTGCGGCTGCACTCGCACGATGTGCGCTACGGCTCCGGTAACGGACGCGCCCCCCCCCTGCTCCGTCCCCCGCGTTTCCCCGGCTCTCTTGTTGGGCTGAGCTGGGTGTGATGGTGGTTCTCCCTCCTCCGCAGGCAGTGGGCAGCAGTCGGTGACCGGGGTGTCGGCGGCGGATGACGGGAACAGCTACTGGCGGGTGCGGGGCCGCACGGCCGCCGTGTGCCAGCGGGGCACGCCGGTGCGCTGCGGGCAGGCCATCCGCCTCACGCACCTGGGCACCGGCCGCAACCTGCACAGCCACCGCTTCACCTCGCCGCTCTCCGGGAACCAGGTACCGCCCGGGATTAACAGCCCTGCTCCCCGGGCTCGCTATCTTTCCCTGGGCATAACGGGGCCCGCCTTGTCACTCGGGTCTTGGCGGGTCTCCCGAGTCCGTGCTGTGTTGTGTCTGTCGCTATCCATCCCGCCTGAGTGCCCCTTGTCCCCCATGTTAATGCCAGCCGCACCGTATTCCCCAGTCGGTCTCCCGGGTTGTCCCAACCACATCCACCATATGTCTACCAGCATTTCCTAATTCCTGGCCCCAGCTGTGTCCCACGTGTCCCCACTGGTCCCACCTTGTTCTCCAGTTCAGACTGGGTTTCTCCTCATGCTGGGTCCCTACCAGCCCTGCCTTGTTCCCTGATCCCAGCTGGGTCCCTGCCAGTTTTACCTTGTTCCCCACTCCCTAGCAACTCCCTAATACCCTGCCAGTGCCTGAATGCCAACCAGACCCTGCAAGTCCCAACAGAACCTCAGTCACAACCAGGTCCCTCCTAGGCTCAGCCCCTTTCTCTGCCCACCTCAACCCTCCCCTTTTTTTCATCCTGGCCCCCAAACGAGCTCTTCTTCACCCCCAGGAGGTGAGTGCATTCGGGGAGGCCGGCGAGGGTGACTACCTGGATGACTGGACAGTGGTGTGCAGTGGGACCTACTGGGTGCGGGACGACGAGGTGCGATTCCAGCACACCTCCACCGACGTCTTCCTCTCGGTGACCGGGGAGCAGTACGGGCGGCCCATCCACGGGCAGAAGGAGGTGCACGGCATGGCCACCTCCAGCCAGAATAACTACTGGAAGGTGATGGAGGGCATCTTCATGCAGCCCAGCGAGGCCCTCCAAATGGAGCAGTACCACGCCGAGTTGTGAGGGACAAACAGACTGACGCTGAGCTTCTGGGTGTTGCCCTGCTGTGTTTGGAACTGCTGAGCCTGGGATGGGATGGGATGGCTCCTGTCCCCACCCTGGAACTGACACACACCACTGACAGCAGGGCCCCAGCACAAAGCAGATCCCAATGTCCTGAATTCAATGTTGAGTAGTTTCCATTGTCCCAAATCTGACACTAAACAGGTCCCAGTGTCCAGACCTGACCGAAAACAGCTTCCAACACCCTAAAACCACTACAAAGCAGATCCCAATGTCCAGACCTGACCACAACAGAGCCCGACATCCTAGATCGGCACAAAGCAGGTCCGAACATCCCAAATTAGCACAAAGCCAAGCCAAACATCCAGATGTGACCCAAAACAAATTCACAAACTTACACTCTCTCCCTTTGCAGCCTGCTCTGTCCAAGGACCTGCCCCTTAAAGAACTGCTGTCCCTAGGAGCTGTACCCCTTGCTGTACTCCAAACTGTTCCTCGTGCCCTGCGAGGACCTGGGGCCATAAAAGTGCTGAACTCTGCCCTGTGGTGTGACTGTTTGTGTGGGGGATGCAGGGGACATCTGGCACTGGGGGCCAGACCTGGTGTCATCTGCACTTGCCCCATCCTGGTGCTGCCCCTGGTGTCACCCACTTGCCTCATCCCAGTGCCAGACCTGGTGTCACCCCCTGTGCTCCTCACTCCATTTCAGTGCTGGACCCGGTGTCCTCTCCCCATTCTGGTGCTGCCCCGCTGTCCCCATCCCAGTGTCCCTGCTGTCCCCATGCCAGCACTGCCCTGCTGTCACTGCTGTCCCCATCCCAGTGTCCCCACTGTCTCCATGCTGGTGCTGCCGCGGTGCATCCCTGTCACCATCATTGTCTCCATCCCGGTGCTGTGCCGGTGTTCCTCTGTACCCCCATCCCGGGTCTCCATGGTCATCCCCGGGTCAGCTGTCCCCATGCTGGTATCACCACTGTCCCCATGCCGGTGCCGCCCCGGTGTCCCTCTGTCCCCATCCCCGGTGTCCCCGCTGGTGCGGCCCCGGTGTCCCTCTGTCCCCATCCTGGTGTCCCCGGTGTCTCCATGTCGGTCCGGCCCCGGTGTCCCTCTATCCCCGTCCCCGCTGTCCCCGCTGTCCCCATGCCGGTGCGGCCCCGCTGTCCCCGCTGTCCCCGCTGTCCCCGTGCCGGTGCGGCCCCGCTGTCCCCCCGCTGGTGCGGCCCCGCTGTCCCCGCTGTCCCCCCGCCGGTGCGGCCCCGCTGTCCCCGCTGTCCCCGCTGTCCCCCCGCTGGTGCGGCCCCGCTGTCCCCGCTGTCCCCATGCCGGTGCGGCCCCGCTGTCCCCGCTGTCCCCGCTGTCCCTGCTGTCCCCGCTGTCCCCCCGCTGGTGCGGCCCCGCTGTCCCCGCTGTCCCCCCGCTGGTGCGGCCCCGCTGTCCCCGCTGTCCCCCCGCTGGCGCGGCCCCGGCGGGGCGCTGTGGCGGCCGCTGTCCCCGGGCAGGCGCCGCTCGGCCCCGCCCCGTCCCGCCCCTCCCAGCGGCCACTCGGGGTGCGCGGGCGGCCCCACGGGCGGCGGCGGCGGGGCCGGGGCCGGGGCAGGGGCGGGCGGGAGGGAGGGGGTCTCAGCGGGGCCGGGGGCCGCAGCGGGGCCGTGCCCGCCATGCCGCCGCCGCTGCCCGCCGCGCTCCTCGGCATCGTCCTCATCGCGCTGCTCGCCGGGCTGCTGGCGCGGTCAGGGCCTGGCGGGCGGGTCTGGGGGCGTGGGGGGCTCCTCGGGGGGCTCGGGGGGTGTGACGGGGGTGGGGAGGGGGCAGTGGGGTGCCGGCGGGTTGGGGGGTGGCAGCGCGGCGGGTGCGGCTCTGCTGGGGCGGGAGGAGCGCGGCAGGGTCAAGGGGAGGCCCGAGGGGCTGGCTGTGGGGAGGGCGGGTGTTTTGGGGGCCCGCGGGGGTTTTGGGGCGGTGGTGAGGCTGTCTGGGGGAGTGTCAGGGGTGTGGGGGCCCCGCGGGGCTGAGGGTGAGGTGTTGGGGGTCTGGGAGGAGGGGAGCAGAGGGTCATGGGGACAAAGAGGGGTGGAGGGGGTGTCAGGAATTTGTGGGGCTCATAGGGCTGGGAGAGAGGTGTGGAAGAGCCTGCAGGGGACTGGGGGGGTGTAGAGCTAGATGTCAGAGGCTTGGAGGCTTAGAAAAGTTCAGAAGAGCCCGCAGAGGTGGGCATGGGGTGTCAGGGGGGTGTAGGGTCCTCAAGACTTGGGAGGGTGGCATCAGGGATTTTTGGGGGTGGTTCTGAAGGGTCTTTTCCCCACCGTGAGGCCCTGGGAGCTCCTATCCAGCTGTAGGTGCTGGAGCTGGTGCTTGAAGGATGAAGAGCTTCCCTAGACCCCAACCCCAGCAGGTGGGCTGACCTTAGCCTTCCCCCTGTCCCCACAGATGGCTGGCATGTCGCCTGGCTGTCAACTGGTGCCAGCAGAAGCTTCATGCAGAGCTGAAGATCGGCTCCTTTGGATTCTTCTGGGCCCAGAACATCAGCCTCAAGTTCCAGCGGGAGCAGCAGACTGTGGTGGGTACCTGGGCGAGGGGTGGTTGCTGGCAGACAAGGCAGAGAGGGTGGTTGCTGTCACTTCTAGGCTGGCAGCAAATCTGTGGAGCCACTGTCCTGTTGAGCACCCCCATGGCTGGTGCCAGGCCCTTCCTACCACGGCCAGACTTGGTTTTGGCTGCTCATTGCATGATCCCAGGCACTGGAAGCAGAGTGGGAATGTTGAGATGAGCATCACAAGGCAGAGCCAAGTTGTTTCTTCTCTGATCTACCTGTGTGTCCTTACAGGAGATCGACAACATCTGGATCTCCAGCAAACTGAGCCGGGAGCTGCCGTACGTGCCCCCACCCCAGCTCCCTGCTGACTCCCCTCAAGGGTCTGGCTGACCTCTTACCCTGCTTGCCATCCTGCTGCCTTTACACCTTTCTGCCATCCTTATTCCCCTGTGGTCAGCTCTGTGAGGGCGTGACCCACGCTTGGAGGTGGCGGTGTCTTGTGGGTGCCCTTATGTTGATCCTGCACATCCCTGGGGTAGGGGAAATCCCCGGTGACAGAGCCAGGTGTGCCAAGTGCAAGCTGTTGTCAGAGCTGCCTGTGCTGTTGTTCCCCAGGCGCTACTTCGAGCTGTGTTTTGGCGAGGTGCGAATCCGCACAGATCTCCAGAAGGGCCCTGGGTTGCAGCCATCTGTTCCGGAGGCTCCTGGAGAAGCTGATGGAAATGAAAGCAGGACAGACCTGACCCTGAAACCATCCCTGCTGAGGCTCCTTAGCCAGGTGAGGCACTAGCTCGGTGAGAGGCTGCTGTGGGCTGCGCTGCGGTCGGATATCCCTCACAGCAGCACCTTCCCCCCAGCTCTTTTCCATCCACATGGATTCCATCAACATCATGGTTCTGCACGTGGCCACCTCAGAGTCTCTCTGGCACATCCAGGCCAGCCAGACACGTCTCCTCCTGAATGGCAATGGGAAGAGGTAATGCTCTGCTTGTACTCCACTCTGCTTCCAGGGCAGGGAAGCTTCTCTGACCCCAGCCTTGTGCCTCTCCTCTCTCTGTCCCACTCAGCAGCATCCCATGTCACCTGTGGTGTGATGCATTAACCTCCTCTGAGGCTGGCCTGGTTCCTTTTCCTGTCACAGGAAGCTTGAGTTTTGTGTTCTCCAAATAATGTGCATGGAGTTAGGGCATGCTCTGCTTTTGGGAGCACTTGGAGCAGGGACTTGGGGTCCCTGTGTCCCACAGGAAAGAGGGCAAGGACTTGTTTTGGCAGCAGCAAGACCCACATCTTCCTTCAGTTCTCTGCTCTCCCCAGCCTGACGTGCGAGGTGAGCCTGACAAAGGTGAACAGCAAAGTCCTCCGGAGCAGCCAGCTGGTGAGTTCTGGAGGAGGGAGAAATTCCACACTTGGAACCTGGGCTCTGGCTCCCTGGGACATGCTGATGACCTGTTCCAGGGTGTCCCTGAGGCTGGATGATGCTGCCAGGTGCTGGGCTTTCTGCTGTGCCCAGCTCTCCACCTGCAGCATGCACTGGGAGGGCACTGTGGGACTCCCTGTGTGCTCCTTGCTGTGTCCCCTGTGCACAGGATGACACGTGCCTGGCAGAGCTGGCCCTGGCACTCTCCCTCTCCCTGGAGATCAGCAGCGAGCGGCGGCTGGTGGGCGTCCGGCTCTGCATCCGCACACTGCAGGCAGAGCTGCATGAGGGGCTTTTCTGCAGCCCCCTCCTGCACCACTTCACTGCTGGGGCCCAGCACAGCAGCCTGAGGGAAGAGCCCAGCACAGGTCAGGACAAGGACGGGGATAAGCTCTGAGCAGGGTAGGGGCTGGTGGCCCCCATAGTTGCACTGGAGCTAGAGGGATTTGGCTGTGGGATCACTCCACTCCAGAGTGTGAGGGTTTGGGCAAGTCCTTCATGTGACTCTCTCTGTCCTTCTCCAGGCCCAGGTGAGCCCTCAGAGTCCTTGTCTGTGCTGAGCCTGGACACACTGAAGCTCATCCCCAGGAGGGTGGAGGTGAAGCTGGAGAACACCAGCATGGTGCTGTCCATGAACAGCCAGAAGAGGTGAGGGGCAGGCTGTCTGAGTCCAAAGTAATGCTGGGGACCTGGGGACAACTGTGTTATTTCCTTCTTGTCCCTTAGCTCTGCTGGACTGCAGAGAGTGAGTCCTAGAGCCCATTCCAGTGGGAAGGACTGAGCTTGGCCTGGGACTTGGCTCTTTGGGAGGGAGGAGGGCACATGAGCTGGTTCTCCAGTAGAACAGCTGACGGCATCCTCAGGCGATGTGATGAGAGCACTGGGCTGTGGTGCAGCTGGGCACTGGCTGCTGTGTTTGTCCACGCCAGCATGCTGGTCAGCTGGTGATGAGAGACAGGGAGATGGAGCACATGACAGTGCAGTTCCCTCCTGGCAATGACTCTGTGTCTTCCAGGCATCTCACCTGGAGCCTGAAGCTGCTGCAGTTTCTATATCAGCGTGAAGAGGAGCAAATCCCATTGCGCAACTTCACGCCCACGTCAGACCTGGACCAAATGAGTGTAGACCTCCAGCTGGAAGGCAAGTAGCCAGGGGGGCAACCATGGGACAGGGCTGCCATCACTGCCCTCTGCTACCCCTCATTTGTGCTCCTCTGTCCCCCCAGATGGCCTTCTCCTGTCCCAGAGCCGCCAGCGCATCGTGTGCCTCAACTCCCTGAAGACCAGTGTGCAGGTGAGTGAGTGCTGGGCACACTCTGTCCCCTGGGGGTGGCTGGTTTGGTTCCTGGCATGAGTTTTTTGCCACCTGGCCCTTTCCCTGCTCTAGGTCACAGCCATTGACCTCTCGGCTGCTGTACTGCTCAACACCTGCATCATCCACTACCGTCACCAAGAGTTTTCGCACTGGCTGGGCCTCTTGGCACAGGAATACAGGTGCCAGGCAATGCCTGTCCACAGCCAAGGGCACAAGGGAAGGTAAACTTGGCCTCAGTGCAGCTGCTGGTATCACAGCTTGTTTCCTCTTGCTGCCACACTCTGGCAGGGCGCCTGGGCTCTCAGCACCTTACCTGTGCACCGCCTGTGGGATGGGGAGGCTGGTCAGGAGGTGATCAGGGAGCCCCTGCAGAGAGCACATCCCTCTGGTCCTGCTCCCTGCCAGGCTCTGTGGCACACATCTCCCACTAACAGCCCATCCCTGCTTGTCCCATGCAGGAGCTATCCCCAGATCCTGGCCCCCATCATCCTGTGTGCCTCGCTGTCCAACGTCAACGTGTCTGTGCAGCTGGGGGACACACCACCCTTCGCCTTGGGCTTCAACTCCATCTCTGCAGGTACAGGCTAGATCAGGGAGGTGCTGGGCTCTTCTTGGGGTCTGCCAGACACGCACTAGGATGGGAATGGAGAGGGTCGTGCTGCTGTTGTGCTTGCTCGTGTGTGTGTGTGTGTGTGGCCAGGGGCTGTGGATCCCTGCGTGGCTGTGTCTGGGGTGCCCTGCCTGCACCTCCCCTCTCTGTGCCCACAGACTACCAGCACCTGCGGCCACAGAGCGTGCACCAGCGAGCAGTGCTGGCTGTGGACCACCTGTGCTGGCGAGTGGGCAATGACTCCCATATCCAGCGTGCCCCACATCCCCCCAACATGCATGTGTGGGGAGAAGCCCTCATCCTCGACTCCTTCAACCTCCAGGTGAGGGACCAAGGGGTGGCTTTCAGTCTCAGGCTCCATGTGGGTGGCACAGGGATGTCCTGCAGCCTGAGAGCGATCATCTTGTTTGTCCTGCAGGGCAGCTACAACCAGCCCCTGGGCATGTCCAGCGCCCAGTCGGATACGCTCTTCCTGGATTGCACCATCCGGGGGCTGCAAGTGGAGTCATCTGACACCTGCACTGAGTGCCTGGCCAGGGTCCTGCCCCTGTTCTGCCTGCAGTCTGGTGGGGCTGAACTTGCCAAGCAGCCGCCCTCTGCCTCCAGTGAGCCCTGGGGGCTGCTCTGGAAGGTGGATCTGAAGGTGGAGGATGTGAACCTTTTCACACTCTCGGCCATAGTGGGTAAGTAGCATCCAAGCTGATCCCAGATGGCTGTCCTGGAGTAGCCCCGCAGTCAGAGGAACCTGGCGTGGTGTGGTGCCTCCTCTGTGCCTCCAGCACTGACATGCTGTCTCTCCAGGTGCCCTGGAGCTGCGGCTGGACACGCTGACCATCCTGGGAAGTGCTGAGAGCTGCACGGTCAGCGTCCAGGGCATGGTGCTGGCCTTGGTGAAGAACATCACTGAGAAGATGCAGCCGTGCTGCAAAGCTCCTGCCATCCCCAACCCGGTGGCCAACCTCTCTGTGCTCTCTGTCACCTACCACAGCAGCATCCGCTCCCTGGAGGTTGGTTTGGCTCTTGGGCCACTGCTTTATCTTGTACTGGGGATAGATGGGGCAGGGGGAGGATTGGCTGGCACTAAAGGTGCTGGGGTGAGGACGGGGCTGTGCTGTGCTGGCCTGGCAGTGATGTGGTGCCTGCTCACTCTCTCTGGTGCAGGTGCAGTGCGGCGAGGGGCTGGTGGTGCTGTGGAGCCCACCTGACCACATGTACCTGTACCATCACACCCTGGCCACCCTGCAGTGCCACGAAGCCTTGCGGAGCGCCCTCGGCCACAGGACGCTTCCCTCCCTGCCCCCAGAGAGCCCCATGTCCCACCCAGCCACCCCTGCTGAGTCACCAGGGCCCTTCCAGCCAAAAGGGCCCGCTCCCAAAAGACTCCTGTCCCTGTCCCTGGAGTTGAGCTCTGCCAAGCTCACAGCCTTCGTCTCTGAGGCCAACTACATCAGCCTGGCTGCGGAACGGACCTCGGTGAGCTGGCACGGCGGTGCCCTGCACGGCTACTGCCCCGAGCTGGCCGCTGGCTTTGACGGACACAGCATCTTCAGCTTCAAGGAGGTGGAGGTGAAGCTGCTGCCTGAGCTGGAGGAGGTTGTCCGGCACCGCGATGCCTTCCCCACCCTGCGCACCCTCCGCAACCGGGGCTGGGCCTTCTCCTTCGCCAGCGTGACCGTCGAGTTCCCCTACCAGTACGACTTCTCCCGCACGCTGGACGCTGCCGTGGGTGTGCAGAAATGGCTGAAGGGCCTGCACCGGCCCACGTGCCCTGCCAGCATGGCCCTGCCCCCCGACCTCCTGCTCAAAGTCACCAACTTCTCCTGGGTCTTCCTGGATGACGTCTTCGAGGTCAAGTTGCGAGACAACTACGAGCTGATGAAGGATGAGAGCAAGGAGAGCGCCAAGCGCCTGCAGCTGCTGGACGCCAAGGTGGCTGCGCTGCGCAAGCAGCACGGGGAGCTGCTGCCTGCCCGCAAGATTGAGGAGCTCTACGCCGCGCTGGAGAAGAAGAACATCGAGATCTACATCCAGCGCTCGCGGCGCCTCTACGCCAACACACCCATGCGGAGGGCCCTCCTCACCTGGACCCTGGCCCACTTGGAGCTGGTGGCCATGGCCGATGAGTCCTTCCACGGCACGGAGCGTGTGTTGGAGCAGATGAGGGACCTGGATGATGTCAGCCCGTTCCCCCCAGAGGGCCTGGAGATGGTCACCCAGTGGTGCCGCATGATGAAGGGCACGGTTGGCAGCTTCTTTGGTGAGTTGCTTTGTGGGAGGGTGCCCTTGGGGGGCAGCACGATGGCTTTGTGGCCTGGGCTGGCACTATGTGCTGTGTAACCAGGCAGGGAAAATGATTTTTGGAGGTTCAAAGGGAGTGGGAAGGAAGTAAAGATGTGACAGGATGATGGCTCCTGCTATGGCCCAGAGTGGGGGACTGCCTGCCTCTTTGCTGCCCCATCCCTCAGCCCATCCTCCACCTGCAGTGCGGATCCGTGACTACCCCCGGTACCTGTTTGAGATCCGGAACTGGCAGCTCTCGGGCCGGCTGATCGGAGCCGAGCAGTGCGGCCAGGCCTGCTCCCGGCGCCGCCAGGTCCTGAAGCTGGGGCTGCCCTGGGGTGATGCCACAGTGGAGAGGAACATGCCACCCTTGAAATTCTACCATGACTTTCACTGTAAGAGCTGGAGGAATGGGGGGCTCTGTGGTGGTGTAGGGACAGGGCAAATGGCTGAGCCAACCTCTGTGTCCCCAGCTGTGATCTCCCAGTACACCTTCGTGTGGGGGCCCTGCTGGGACCCGGCCTGGACCCTGATCGGCCAGTGTGTGGATCTCCTCACCAAGCCCTCAGAGGACCCCAGCGCCCCATTGCCCTGGTGGGACAAGAGTCGTCTTCTCTTCCACGGAGACTGGCACATGGACATTGAGCAGGCCAACCTGCACCAGCTGGCCACTGAGGTGGGTGCTACTGGACTGGGGAACAACGTGCTGTGGGGGCAGCTCACACCTGCCTCTCCTCATGCCTGCCCTTGCAGGACCCCTACAACACCACGGAGAACATGCACTGGGAGTGGAGCCAACTCTCCTTCCACTGGAAGCCCGGGCAGTTCGTCTTCAAGGGCAGCCTGGATATCAATGTCCGGACAGCTTCCAAGTGAGTGTGGGGCCACGAGCATGGGGGTCCTCACCAGTTCTGGGGGGTGACTGGGGTCTCTTTCTGTATTCAGATATGACGACTGCTGCTTCCTGCACCTGCCTGACCTGTGCATGACTCTGGACCTACAGTGGCTGTGCCATGGGAACCCCCATGACCACCATGGCGTGGTGCTGCGCTCCCCTGAGTTCCTGCCCGAGGTGCCAGTAGGGCAGCAGTATGACTCCTACCGTGCCTTCCGCTCCGAGAACCTCAACCTCTCCATCCGGATGGACCTGACACAGCCCAGCAAAGGTGGCTGACAGTGTCCTGGGGGTCCCTTGGGGACAAGGGGCATAGGGCAGGGCATGCTGGTTGTGGGTTGGGTGCTGCCATGTCCCAGCCCCATGGCGCTGGCTGATGGTGGGTATATTCTCAGAGCACTCCCAGCCCCGGATCCTGCTCTACAGCAGCACCCTCCGCTGGATGCAGAATTTTTGGGCCACATGGACCAGCGTGACACGGCCCATCTGCCGTGGGAAGCTCTTCAACAACATGAAACCCAGCAAGAAGAAGCTGGGCCAGCATTACAAGCAGTTGTCCTATACTGCGCTCTTCCCCCGGCTGCAGGTAATTCCCAGGGCTGGGAATCTGGTGTTTCCTCTCTGCCCTGCCTCTGCTGGACTCTCAGCTCCTGCTCTCTGCTCCCTCTCAGGTGCATTACTGGGCCTCCTTTGCCCAGCAGCGGGGGATTCAGGTGGAATGCTGCCAGGGACACATCTTCACTCGTGGCACGCAGCGGCTCATCCCACAAGGTGAGTGGGAATCCTGCCAGCAGCACTTCCAGGTTCAGCAGGGCCCTGGCTGACCCCTGTCCCTGTCTCTGTCCCTGTCCCCCAGCTGGCACGGTGATGCGACGCCTCATTTCGGAATGGAGCATCACGCAGATGGTGAGTGACTTGAGCCAGGTCACCGTGCACCTCATGGCCTCCACTTGTGACGAGAATGCTGACCACCAACTTGACACCCTGGTGAAGAAAACCCACCTGCTGAGCCTGTCCTCCCTCACCTACCAGCGGCACAGCAACCGCACGGCTGAGGAGGTACCACTGCAAACAGGGCACAGCAGCTTGTGCTGGCCTGGTGACACCTCCAGGACAAGGGGATGTTGCTTGTTGGATGCAATGGGGAAGGGATTTGGCTGGGGAAGAGACAGAAATTCAGGACCTTCAATCTACCAAGCACCCGACTTTGTGCCCATGCTGTGGTCCCTGGGGTGGTCCAGGCTGCAGTCCTTAGGCTCAGTCTGAAGGGCTGGCAGGGCTCCTAGTCCCAGAGCATGAGGTCACTGGGCAGAGGCAGGGGTGACTTTGCTGTGCTGAGGCACTGACCCTCTGTGCCCAGGAGCTGCCCCTGCGTGATGGGGACGACGGTTTCCACACCCATCAGCTGCACTTGGTGGACCTGCGGGCGTCCTGGACCACCACGAACCGGGACATCGCCTTCGCCCTCTACGATGGCTACAAGAAAGCGGCTGTGCTCAAGCGTAACCTGTCCACCGAGGCCCTGAAGGGGCTGAAGATCGACACACAGCTGCAGGCCAAGAAGCTGAAGCGGGGCCCGCTCTCTGCTCACTCCATCCCTGCCAGAGTGACTGCTCCCATCACCAGTGGCCGTCCTGAGAGAGCCTCCTCAGGGGGTGAGCGTGGGGAGGCGAGCAAGGAGAAGCTCACAGTTCAAAGCTTTGCCTGCTTTCATTCTGTACATTTGAGCCATCCACCCACAGCTTTGCACTGACCCTTTCTCCTTCCCCAGGGGCCTACATGCTGCAGAAGCTCATTGAGGAGACGGACAAGTTTGTGGTTTTCACAGAAGAGGAGTCGGGGGCCAGTGAGCAGCTCTGCGGCATCGCCGCCTGCCAGACCGACGACATCTACAACCGCAACTGCCTCATTGAGCTGGTGAACTGCCAGGTACCTGCCTGTGCCCATGGCCTGGCTGTGACAGGGGCTGTGACAGGGGCTGTGCCTGCCCAGAAAGGTCCATCAGACCCCTGGGGTCTCTCCCCCCACAGATGGTTCTGCGTGGTGCAGAGACGGAGGGCTGTGTGATTGTGTCTGCTGCGAAGGCACAGCTGCTGCAGTGCCAGCACCACCCCGCCTGGTACGGGGACACTCTGAAGCAGAAGACGTCCTGGACATGTTTGCTGGATGGCATGCAGTACTTTGCCACGACAGAGAGCAGCCCCTCCGAGGGGGAGCATGGCCAGCTCTGGCTGGAGGTGAGTGTGTGGTGGGTGAGCTACATGGGGGACAGGCAGTGCTGTCAATGCCCTGGCCAAGTCAGGGAAAATGGGGACAGCCAGCAGTGCTTCCTTGCCTCCCCAGGTTAAAAATATTGAGGAGCATCGTCAGCGGAGCCTGGACTCAGTGCAGGAGCTGATGGAGAGTGGGCAGGCAGTGGGGGGCATGGTCAGCACCACCACAGGTACTGCCCACAGCCCTGGCTGCTGTGCCTACCCCAGTCCCACTCAGGTTTGACCCCAAGGCTGGTAAGAGCAGAGAGTGCCTGTCCTGTCCCTGCGTGGCTCCAGGAGGTGGCTGATGCTCCAAGGCCTGCACTGTGCAGTCCCTGTGTGCTGGGATGTGGCACTCTTGACTGTGATCCCTCTGCCTGTCCCCAGACTGGAATCAGCCCTCGGAAGCCCAGCAGACCCAGCAGGTGCAGAGGATCATCTCTCGCTGCAGCTGCCGCATGTACTACATCAGCTACAGCCACGACATCGACCCTGAGCTGGCCACACAGATAAAGCCTCCTGATACCCCTGCCAACCAGGAGAAGGAGGATCTGCTGAAGAAGCAGGAGGGTGGGTGCATCCAGGCAGTGTGCCTTGGTGGGGTACAGCTCTGGGCTGACCCATGGCTAACTCTAGGGGTCTCTTCTGGCCCTACTGAGGTCAGAGGGCTGCGTACAGGAGGGGTTCCCAACATGTTTCTGCCCATGCTGAGCCCCCACTTGCCCTTTGTGTCCCTACAGGGGCTGTGGACACCTTCACCCTGATTCACCACGACCTGGAGATCTCCACCAACCCCGCACAGTATGCCATGATCCTCGACATAGTCAACAACCTGCTGCTGCACGTGGAGCCCAAACGCAAGGTACCCGTGGGGCTCCAGGTGTCCGTGCCACTCACTCACTGCACCCAGGCAGTCCTAACCTTGCCCTATTCCTGTGTCCAGGAGCACAGTGAGAAGAAGCAGCGGGTGCGTTTCCAGTTGGAAATCTCCAGCAACCCTGAGGAGCAGCGCAGCAGTATCCTACACCTGCAAGAGGCTGTGAGGCAGCACGTGGCCCAGATCCGGCAGCTGGAGAAGCAGATGTACTCCAACATGAAGGTGAGCCCACATCCCTGGCTCCTTAGGATCCTCACTCCAGGGCAGAGGGTGCTGAGGGTTGTCTGTCCTTCAGTCCTTGAAGTATGACAGCAAAAACGAGATCCTGCTCGACCTGAACCACCGGCTGCAGCAGCAGCTGAGCCAGGAAAAAGCTGACCTGCAGCTGGAGAGTGAGGAGCTGAACATACTGATCAGGTAGGACAAGTGGGAATGGCTTTAAACTGAGAGTAGGTTTGGATTGGATATTAGGGAGAAACTCTTCCCAGTGAGGCACTGGCACAGGTTGCCCAGAGAAGCTGTAGCTGCCCCATCCCTGGAAGTGTTCAAAGATAGGCTGGATGGGGCTTGGGGCAACTAGGGACAGTGGGAGGTGTCCAACACAAACCACTCTGATTGTATGATCTCAGCCTTCCCCAGCATTGTGTCTCCCCTAGGACTCCCACATCCCAGCTCTCTCCTCTGTGCTGCAGGTGTTTCAAGGACTTCCAGCTGCAGCGAGCCAACAAGATGGAGCTGCGAAAGCAGCCAGAGGACGTGAGCGTGGCACGGAGGACCGAGTTCTACTTTGCCCAGGCGCGCTGGCGCCTGACGGAGGAGGATGGGCAGCTGGGCATTGCTGAGCTGGAACTCCAGCGCTTCCTCTACAGCAAGGTGTGGAGTTGGACGGTGCTCACAGCCCCTGAGCTGGGGATGGGGATGCTGGGAGCTGATGGCTTTGTCTATGCAGGTCAACAAGTCTGATGACACGGCCGAGCATCTGCTGGAACTGGGCTGGGTGACCATGAACAACCTGCTGCCCAATGCTGTGTATAAGGCAAGTGGAAGCTGGGGGAGCAGCTCTGCATCCTGGGGACCCATGGGTGGCCTGGGCAGAGGGGCTTGTCCTCACCCCAGCCACCCACCCTCTTCCCTGCAGGTGGTGCTGCGTCCCCAGAGCTCCTGCCAGTCCGGCCGGCAGCTGGCCCTGAGGATTTTCAGCAAGGTCCGGCCGCCCGTGGGAGGCATCTCCATCAAGGAGCATTTTGAGGTGCCAGGGCTGGGCTGGGAGGTGCCAGGGTCTCTGTGGGGAACAGGCAGTGCATACCTGGCTCTGACATGTCTCTTCCCTGCAGGTGAACGTGGTGCCTCTAACCATCCAGCTCACCCACCAGTTCTTCCACAGAATGATGGGTTTCTTCTTCCCTGGCCGTAATGTGGAGGAGGAGGAGGTGGGGGATGAGGAAGATAAGTCCAAGCTGGTGACAACAGGTGAGAGGCTCATGATCACCCTTCTCTCTGGATGTCCTTGAGCAGCTCTGGCTGCACGTCCAGGATATGTTTGTGGGCAGCTGCTGTCCAGCTATGAGTTGAGAAACAGGGATTTGTGGTCTCCCCTGTGGAGAGGGAGATTGTGGGAGGGTTGGGGTCATGGCTAACCCCTGGCTGGACACCAGCACCACCTTGCACCCTGTTTGCCCCAGGGATCCCCGTGGTGAAGCCGCGGCAGCTGATTGGGGCCGATGACTCGCTGGGCCCAGGGAAGGGAGTTGCTCAGGGACTGAATCGAACATCAGGGGTCAGAAGATCATTCCGAAAAGCACCTGAGGTACCTCCTGCTGCTGTGAGGGGGGGAATCTGCAAGAGCTCTGCTGTGGTGCCAGTCTGTTTTCCCTTAACTGCAGGGCTGGGTAGCCGTGTCATCCCACACTTCCCTCCCACGCTTGTCTGCTTTCTCCTGCTTCCTCCCACCATGAGGATTTGCATCCTTACAACCAGGCGTCTGCACGCTTGATGTGATCCCTGTATCTCATTTTTCCAACATCGTGCCAGAGCAGCTCTCACCTCTCCCTGATGAAGCAATTCTGCAGTCTAGTGCCCGGCTATTCCTTCCCTGCTGGTTCCTGGCTGTGTCCCTTCTCCTTCCCTTCTGCTCATGGCTTCTGCTCTGTCCCCAGCATCCGGTGGATGACATTGACAAGATGAAGGAGCGTGCAGCCATGAACAACTCCTTCATCTACATCAAGATCCCACAGGTGCCACTCTGTGTCAGCTACAAGGTGTGAGACCAGTGGGACAGGGCATGCTTGAGGTGGTCTGGGCCATTGTCCCGCACTGCCTGACACCTCTGTCACACAGGGGGAGAAGAACAGCGTGGACTGGGGCGACCTGAACCTGGTGCTGCCATGCCTGGAGTACCACAACAACACATGGACATGGCTGGACTTTGCCATGGCGGTGAAGAGGGACAGCCGAAAAGCCTTGGTGGCACAGGTACGTGGGACCACATCCCTCTTCCCGCTCCGGAGGCTGCCATCCTGAGCTGCTCTGCCCAGGATGGAGATGGTAACCCCAGGGTGGGTGGCACATTCCCCAGAGCAGGAGGCAGCTGCACTGGCTCAGCAGCTCGGGCTGTGACCCATTCCGAGGGCCCAGGGTGTGGCCACGGGGGTTACTGAGCCCCCTGACTCCTGGGACAGGTGATCAAGGAGAAGCTGCGCCTGAAGCCGGCAGCAGGCGCGGAGGCCCGGGGGAAGCTGGAGAACAAATCCGACGGGACCATCCAGCAGCAGGAGGACGAGAAGGCTCGACTGCTCATCGGGCTGAGCGTGGGCGAGAAGAACCCCAGCAAGAAGTCAATCTTCGGCAGGCGCAAATGATGGCAGCACCCGGCAGGCCGGGAAGGGACTTGGGGTGCCCCGTGCACCCCCCTTGGGGAGTCACCCTGAAGGCAGAGAGGGGGCTGTGCTGCTCGGCGGTGCCCGAGGAGGGCTCAGCCATGTGCAGGCCCTCAATAGCCCCGTTGCTGTGGGGCAGGGGTGGAGCAGCGTGGGAATGTGGGGCACAGGGTGCTCCAGGGCTGCTTTGTGGGGTGCAGAACCCTCATGCCAAGGGCTCCTGTGAGCTTCTCCCCCTCCCTGCTGTGTGGGTGCTGGGCCCAGCCCCTGGGCCTGGTGAAGCAGCAGGATCACTACAGGCTGGGAAAAAGGGGAATGGGAGAGAGTTTAAATAAAAAGTTTTTAATTTGGAACAGGTTTGGGCCAGTGGCTTGTTTCTTGCCTCACCCCGCAGTGCTGGCCCTCCTGCTGCACCCTGCAGTCCCACCTCAGCCCTGCAGCCCCCCTTCCTTGGGGGCTTAACCCTGCCCTTCCCCAGCAGCTGCTCAGGGCACCCGTTTGGGGCTCAGGGCACCCCTGCATGGCCCTGGGCTCAGCCTGTGCAGTTCTCCCCCTGCAATCCTCCCCATGAGCCCAGGGCCATGCGGGGCTCGGCAGGGGCTGCAGGCATCCCCTCAGGGCTGCAGCACGAGGGGTGCAAAGAGAGAAGGAAAGGTTGAGCCCCAGCGTGTGTAAGGAGGGGGTCCCGGAGAGGGGCTGGGATCAGTGCCGGGGGGTCCCGGGGTGGGATCAGTCACGGGTGGGTGAGCAACCCCCAAGTGTGTAGTGAGGCTCCCGGAGGGGGGCAGCTCGATCACGGGTGGGTGTCGCGGTGCAAGGGGCAGCCCCTCTGCCGAGCCCCGGGGCGGGGGGTGGTCGCGGCGGGCGGGGCGGGGCGGGGCGGCGGGGTTATGTAAGGCGGCGATTACCGGGGAGCGGGCCCGGGGCGCGGCCGGGCGGCGCCGCGATGGGAGCGACGAGCAGCGGCCCCGGCCCGGCCCCGGCTCCGGTGCGGCCCCCCCAGGTGCGTGCGGCGGCATCAGCCCCGGGGGATCCCCCTGGGCATCTCCCGCCCCGGGTTCCCCCCGCTGACGCTGTCCCCGCTTCCGCAGGGCCGCGCCGTGGGGTCGTGGGTGCGGGCGCTGCTGAGCCGAGCAGGGTCGGTGCCGGTATCGGTACCGGTGCCGGTACCGGGGCTCGCCTTGGCCTCGCGGGGCCCCGCCGAGGAGCCGCCGCTGCCCGGGTGGCCGCTGCCGCAGCTCGTCTCGTTGTTCCTGCCGGAGTTCCCCGTCCGCCCCTCCGCCCGCCAGCAGCAGCTCAAGGTGCCGTCCCGGAGCCCCCACCCTCCTGAACGGGATCCCGGTGCATCCGAACGGGGCCCCCGATCGTCCTCCCCCGCGGTGTCCCGCCCTCCATCCCGCCCCGGCAGCCCCGGGCGCCCTAACGGGTCCCCTCGCACCCTGTACCGGTGTCCCTGCTCGTCCTACCGGGGTTCCTGCACGTCCCTACCGGGGTCCCCCAGCGCCCTGAGCATCCTCCCGCACCGTCCGTGCATCCCGTGCCGCCATCCCGGCATCGCAGGCTGCCTTAGCGAGCTCTCCTCGCACGCTCTGCCGGCTCCCTGCGCATCCTACCGGCGTCCCCGGCCGTTCCACCGGGTCCCCTTCTATCCCCGCCGGGTCTCGGTGTGTTCTACCGGAGCTCCTCGGCACCCCACCGAGGTGCCGCGTGTACTCCCGGGGGTCCTGTGCACTCAGTCAAAATCCACCGCTACCGCCTTGGGGTCCCCGTGTCCCAGTCCCCCGTGTCCCTGTGCCCCATACTGGGTCTCCATAAATCCTGCTGGGGTCCCTATTGGGTCCTCCAGGTCCCTATGTGTCCCCAGCATCTGCTTTGGGTGCTCTGTGCCCCTCACCCCATGCAGGACCCCTAGCCTGAGCACCCCAATCCATCTCCATGGCGTGCTCAGCCCGTTCCTCCCTCCAGATCCTGGGCTTCGTGGCCAAAGGCTCCTTCGGGACCATCCTCAAAGTGCTGGACTGTGGGCGGGAGAAAATCTGCGCCGTGAAGGTGGGTGCTGACCCCTGGGGTCCATGGGTGCCCCCACCTGCCCTTGTCCCCCCCCTTGACAGTGCCTCGCCCCCCAGGTTGTGCCCAAAGTGGAGGTGCTGCGCCGTGACACCCTTAAACAGTGCAAAGAAGAAGTCAGCATCCAGGTGAGGGGGGCCCAGGAGGGATCCCAGCCCGTGAAGGGGTTTAGGGGGTGGCCACGGGGACATCAGGAGGCGGCGGGGTGCTGCGGATGGGAGCCGGCAGAAGCGGGGCCCCCAGCCCCTGGTGGCCTCGGAGCCGCTCACTCTCTGTGCTTTTGTGTCCCCAGAGACAGGTCAGGCACCCGTTTGTCCACGGGCTGGGGGACAGCTGGCAGGGCCAGCGCCACCTCTTCATCAGTGAGTGACCATCTGCCCGCGGGCTCGCTGCGGCCCCCCCTGCCCGCGCACGTGTCCCCGCTGCCCGCACACGTGTCCCCGCACACGCGCGCTCCCCCCAGCGCCCCGTGGGGATCCGGGAGCTCCGGCTGCCGCCTCCCGGCCATGCGGATGGGGACAGCCATGGGGACAAGCCACAGCGGGGCAGGGACCAGGGTGGGAGTGAACAAAGCACCCCAGCGCTGGTGCCCGCCTGGCTCTAATGGCTGTGTCACCTCAGCCCCTGCAGTTTGCGTGTTCCCAGTGCCTGTGTCACGTCGCTTTGGCACCTCATGTGATCCCTGGTGTTTGTGTGTTCCCAGTGCCCACGGGGCTCTGGGGCTGATGTCACCGTGCTACTCGCATGTTCCCATGCCACCTTACTCGTCCCTATGTCACCTCGGTAATGTGGTACCCATATTGCCCTGGTGCTTGTGCCACCTTGGTGCCAGTGTGGTCCAGGTGCTTGTCCCACCTTGCTGCCTTTATAACCCCAGTGCGTGGCCCCAGTGACCCCTCTGTACCCCCGTGCCACCCTGGTGTCCCTCGTGCCAGCCCAGGGGGTCAGTAAGGCATATCCCCTGTCCTGGCAGTGTGCACCTACTGCAGCACCGGGGACCTGCACGCGCTGTGGCGCGCGGCCGGCTGCTTGGCTGAGGCCACCGTCCGCCTGTTTGCCGCCGAGCTGGTGCTGGTGCTGGGTGAGTGATCCTCCACACTGGGGACAGTCCCCACCACTGGAGACCTGCGGGCAGGGTCAGCCACCCCCAAGGGTGGCAGTGGGCACTGTGGTGGGAGGGGACACACGGCACTGATGGCTCTGTCTTGTCCCCAGTGTACCTCCACGACCTTGGCATCATGCACAGGGATGTCAAGGTGGGTGGCAGTGGGGCTGGGGGCTGGAGGATGGGATGGGGGGGGTGTCTATGAATCCTCAGCATGGAGAGGCCACCTCAGTGCCTGTCTCATTTCAGATGGAGAATATCCTCCTGGATGAGAGAGGTAAGAGCCTGGTGGGAACGCCGTGGGGACACCCTGTCAATGGGGACACCCTGTCAATGGGGACACCCTGTCAATGGGGACGTGGTCTCTACATGTGTCCCACATGGTGTCTGACCCCACAGGGCACCTCAAGCTCACTGACTTTGGCCTCTCCCGGTACCTGCAGTGGGGTGAGCGAGCCCACACAATCTGTGGCACCCTACAGTACATGGGTAAGGATGGGGCCGTGCTGGGGGGGCTGTGCTGGGGGGCACAGACCCCCATGCACTCACCCACTGTCCCCACAGCCCCAGAGGTGCTGAGCGGGGGGCCCTACAGCCATGCAGCTGACTGGTGGTCCTTGGGAGTCCTGCTCTTCGCCCTGGCCAGTGGGGAGGTAAGGACCACAGGGTAGGGGGACAGGGACACCTCGGGGAGACCCTGAATTCACTCTATGCTCCCCCAGTTCCCTGTGGCTCCAGCGGGGGACCATGTGGCCATGCTGGAACGTGTCAAACAGAGCAGCTACAAGAGCCCACCCGAGTTCAGCCCTGAGCTGGCCCGGCTGCTCGCCGAGGTAACCCTCCTGCCTGGATTTTGGGCTCCCCCCCCTGGCCCCTGGGCTGGATGCTGGGATTTCCATTCTCACTGTCACCTCTCTGTCCACAGCTGCTGTGCCACAACCCCCTGTACCGCCTGCGCTACCTCCACCACTTCCAGGGCCACCCCTTCTTCCGCGGGGTGGCCTTCGACGCTGACCTGCTGCAGAAGGACCCGGTGGTGGTCGCAGTGGCCCCGCGACCCCCCGAGCAGCCCCCACCCGACCCCGCCACTTTCGCCGACTTTGACTACGACCTCACCGCCTCCCCGGACCGGCCCTGGCCTGGCTGAGCCACCACGGCTGGGACCCTCGGCATCGCTCAGGGACATCCCCCTACCCCGGCAGCGGCTCGGACCCTGCTGGGCCGGGTCCCCAGGGGGTTACCCGGGTACCCCCCAGTCTCATCCCCGGGTACCTCAACTCTGTACCTCTCCCCGCGGGAGCAATAAACCCGAGAGCCGCGGGCACGGCTGCCCTGACTCGTGGTGGGGAAAGCGGGGTTGGGGCAGGTCTGGGGGGCCGTGGGGGGGGGGGGGTTCCCCCGGCGCAGGCGGTGCGGGAGGAGCTGGCTCCGCCTGTCCATGCACGGGTCCGTCCGTCTGTCTGTCCATCCCCCGGGGCAGGCGGTGCGGGAGGAGCTGGCTCCGCCTGCCCATGCACGGGTCCGTCCGTCTGTCTGTCCATCCCCCGGGGCAGGCGGTGCGGGAGGAGCTGGCTCCGCCTGTCCATGCACAGGTCCGTCCGTCTGTCCGTCTGTCCGTCCATCCCCCGGCGCCGCGCAGCACGGAAGGGGCGTGGCCAACGTGTTAAGCCCCGCCCACCCCGCTCCCCGCCGGCCGTGGCCCCGCCCCAACGGCGGCCCCGCGGGTGACGCGCGCGCGCCGCAGCCAATCAGAGCCGCGCGTGGTTTTCAAACCGGCGGCGCGCGGGCGGCGGCGGGGCCGGACCGGGACCCAGGGCCGAGACCGACCCGAACCCCAGCCCGGCGGGCCCGGAGCCCAGACTGATACCGAGCGCTACCGCAGCCCTAGTCCAGACCGAGCCGAAGACCGGCAGCATTCCTGGGCCATGCAGCGCGCCAACACCCCCGCCGTCAGTGCTGGGTTTGAGCGTACCGGTGGGGCGGCGGGGCCAGCCCCGCAGAGGATCCTCGGGGGGGCGGCGGGTCCGCTGCGGCTCCCGGTATCTGTGTGTGTGTGTGCGGTGCGGCGGAGCTGCCGCTGACCCCCCGGTTTCCCGGCAGGCGCAGAAGCGGCCCCGGCGCACCCCGCTGCAGGAGCTGCAGCTGCAGCCGGGCACCGTCCGGACCAGCCTGACCCCGCTGCTCCGCCGGCTGCGGCTCAAGGTCAGCGTCCGGGAATAACGGGCAGGGCGGGGGAGCTGCGATGTACCGGGACCGGGAATGTTGCGGGGGGTAGATGGTGCTGGCGCAATGGGAGGACGGGCGTATTTTCTGCGCTGGGAAAATGAGTAGGCTGGGGCAAACGGCTGCGGGGTGCAGGGAGAAAGGGCAGGGCTGGCCTGACCTTCCTTTCCCCCTAAAACGTCCTATAGGACCATGACTGCGCCACCCCGGTGTCCAGCAGCGTCACCGCGGTGCCCTGCACCCCAGGACCCCCGCGGAGTGCTACCCTGGGCCCCCCCAGCAGCACCATCCCAATGCCTTGCACACTGGAGCCCCCCAGCAGCACCGCTTTGGAGTCCCCCAGGATCTCTACCCGGGGCCTCAGGACTCCCAGTCTTAAGCCTGGTGTCTCTGAGGCCCCCAGCAATGCCACTCTTATTCCTGGTGCCTTGGAGACCTCCAGCAGCACCAGCCCAGAGGGCCCTGGTAGTCCTATCCCAGTGTCCAGCACACCAGAGGTCCCTGACAACACTGTGCCAGCCCCTCTGTGCAGTCCAGTTCTGGGGCCCAGCACTCAAGAGCCCTCCAGCAGCATCGCCCCAGCCTCTGAGGGCAGCTCCATCCCAGTGCCCAGCACCTCAGAGCACCCCAGCAGTACTGTCCCAGTCTCTGTGTGCAGCTCCATCCCGGTGCCCAGCACCTCAGATCCCCCCAGCAATACTGTCCCAGTCTCTGTGTGCAGCTCCATCCCAGTGCCCAGCACCCCAGAGTGCCCTGGCAACACCCTGCCAGTCCCCCTGCACAGCTCCATCCTGGTGCCCACCACCCCAGAGCCGTCCAGCAGCACCGTGCCTGTCCCCTTGTGCAGCTCCATCCTAGACTCCAGCACCTCAGAGTGCCCTGGCAACACTGTGCCAGTCCCACCGTGCAGCTCCATCCAGGTGCCCAGCACCTTGGAGTCCCCTGGCAGCACCATGTGCAGCCTTGTCCTGGAGCCATGCATGCTGGAATCCCCAGGCAGCACCACCCCAGGGCCCCCCAACATTATTAGCTCAGTGTGTTGCAACCCAAACTCTCCAGGCAGCTCTGCTTTAGCTCCCTGCAGCTCTGGATCCCCTGGCAATGCCAGCACAGCCTCCTGTACCCCAGGGCCTCCTGGCACCAGCTCCACACCGCAGAAAGCTCCTTTCCAATGGTGGCGAGCAGCACCTCCAGAATTTTCCTGCAGCCTTGTGGCCTCTGAGCCCCCATCTGCAGATGGGAGTGCTGATTCTCTGCATTGCCAAGGTGCTCCTGAGGGAGCCGAGTTCCCTGCCCCTGTTCCCCCAGAACAGAGCACACCCAGCCTCCCTCCCACCAATGCAAGTGGGTTGGAGCCTGTTGTGTCAGAAGCCACTGTCACCCCTGCCACCTTGCCTGAAACAACCCCAGGTGCTGTGTCCTGGGTGTTGCCACTCAAGTGGCTGGAGAAGACCCTCAACAACTCCTTCCTGATGGAATCCGTGTGGAACAGCCTGCCCCTCCAAAAGCCACAGCAGGATGCCAGCAGCAGTGACACCTCTGTGCCCACTGTGGTCACTGGCACCAGCACGACCCCTGTGGCCACTGGCACCAGCACGACCCCTGTGCCCACGGTGGTCACTGGCACCAGCACGACCCCTGTGCCCACTGTGGCCACTGGCACGAGCACAACCCCCGTGCCCACTGCGGTCACTGGCACCAGCATAACCCCTGTACCCACCATGGCCACAGGCACCAGCACGACCCCAGTGCTCTCCGTGGCCACTGGCACCTTCATGACACCTCGGGACACGTGGGAGAGGAGCATGAACACGTCCAGGGGAATCGTCCCCTGTGCCAAGGACAGTGCTGTGGAAACAGACTCCCTGCTCTGGCAGTGAGTATGAGGACATGCCCCTCTGCATGAGGCTGTGGGACCTGTGGGCTGTCCTTGGCCTAAGCCCCTCTTTGTCCCCAGCTGTCCCCGGGAGCAGCTGAAGACCCTGCCACGGGCAGAACTGGAGGGGAGGTTGGAGAGCACCCTCATCATCATCGAAGCCCTCTCGCTGCAGCTGCGTGACTGGCAGGAGAGCCGGCGGCCTGGCGTGGGGCCAGCCAAGCAGAGGGATGCACTCACACAGACAGACACCACCCACCCCGAAGGGGTAAGAGTCCTCTCCAAGGCGATGCCACCCTGTCCCCCGCAGCCTCGGTGCTGTGACAGTGTCCTTGTGCCACTGGCAAGACGGTGACCCCGTCTGGGTTGGTGGAGTGGAAGTAAAGCGCGGCTGCTGCATCACGGCATCATGCGCCCGGTGCTGCATTGTCACGCCCGGATCAACCCGCTGAGTCTGCTGGATTTGAACCCTTGTGGGGGGAAACATCCCTGGTGCACGTGGTGGGAGAAGGGGAGGTGTCAGGGCTGACCAGCTCTCGCTGGCCCCAGGGTGGAGCAGGGCTGGTGTGAAACTCTGGTGGATGCAGTTGGAGGAAGAGATCTACTGGCAGCTCTGCCTTGAGCTGCGGAGGGAAACAGAGGCTGTGCAGTGGCAGCGGGGAGTGGAGCAGGATCTGCAGCTGGAGCTGGGTGCCTGGTGCTGTCACTGGCGATGAGTGTGCCAGATCTCAGCCCCACAGGGCACATGCATGTGCTTGGTGCTGCCTGTGCCACCTGCCATAACACCAGTGTCCCTGTCCCTTCTCTAGAGCACCGGGAGCAGCCAGAGCCTCCTGTTCCGAGGCCTTGCAGATGCTGCTTTTCGGAGCTTGCAGGATGAGCAGGGAGCCCTCATGCAGGAGGTGAGCTCCTGCAAATCCCTCTGCTTCCCCTTTCCCCTGGTTTTGGGAGACCTGTTGGACACACAGCAGCTGTACCTGGTTCCTCATGGTGCTGTCGCCTCCCACAGCAGGAACAGGAGAGGACCCTGGTGTCCCAGTGCCAGGCTGTGCTCGAGCACTGCAAGGTGCAGAGCTGCCTGGGAGAGCAGGATGCCATCAGGCAGCGAGTAGATGAAGCCCTACGAGCCAAGGATCAGGTAAGCAGGCAGCTGTTGTGGGATCGAGGCAGTCTCAGCTGTCCTCATGCCTTTGGTGGGGCATCCTGCACCTCTACCCATCTCTGGGGATGAGGCTCTCCCTGGCATCCCAGGGGAAGAAAATCCCAGTGTGGAAGGCAAGAAGTGCTGTGTGATGGAGCTCTCTGGATGTTTTTTTGGTGTGGGCTGTGTCCCCCCTGGGAGCAGGAGTCCTGATACAGGGATGGCTCCTGGGAGTTTCCCCTTGTGCGACAGCATGGCTGGAGCAGTGTCCTCTCCTCTGCAGGGATATCTGTTCCTGGAGGCTTTCTGTGCCCATGCCAGCGCCCAGATCAGTGCCCGTGACCAGAGCCTGGCCTCCCAGCAGGAGCTGAGCACGCTGCTGGCCCATGCCATCAACCTGCAGGTACTGAGAGTAGTACCCCACACTGGATCAGGGGCTGGAAGGGCAGCGCCATGTCCTGAGCTTGGGTGATGCTCTGCAATGGTCTTGGGTGCACCAGAGGTTTCCTGGTGCTGCCCTTGGGAATCTGTTGCAAATTTGGCCTCAGGGCTGGTACTTGCCTCCCTTCATGGCCATTGCATGTGGCTTTTCCACCACAGTGTTGACTCATCCCTCCTACCCTACAGGCATCCCTCTCTGCCGAAGCACAGTCTTTCCGGGAATTCTTAGACGTCACCTTTGAAAATCTGGAGAAGGAAAGGAGAGCCCTGGATGAGGAGGTGAGGGGTGTCCCGTGGGGGCTCAGCCCCTCGCTGCCCTGCCAGCGCTCTGTGCCCGGGGTGCCGTGACCTGTCACTGGTCACACAGCAGGACAGTGCCACCAGTGCCACACTGAGCTCTGCCCGCTGCTGTGTCCCTTCCCAGCGGGAGCAGATGAGGGCCCTGGTGTCCCAGTCCCATGCCCTGTTGGAGCGTGTGCCCAGCAAGCTGCAGAGCTGCCTGGAGGAGCTGGCTGCCACACGGAAACGAGCAGAGGAAGCTCTTCAAGCCAAGGAGGAGGTACAGGGGTGCCTCCTCTCAGTGCCAGGAGGTGTCTAAGGCATGGGGTGGTTTGGGGCACCCCTTGGTGAGAGAATATTCCCATGGGGAAGAGAACCCCTGAGCAAGCACCGTGTCTCCGCAGGCATCCTGCCAGCTGGAGAAGACCTTGGTGACCCTGCAGGACACAGAGGCTCAGCTGCAGCAGCTGACAGTGGCCAACTCGCGCCTGGGCAAAGGTAGGGGTGGGCAACGTGGGTGGGACCTGCCCCATCCCCACTGCCCCTGTCCCTCCTGTCTGACAGCTCTGTCCCTTGCAGACCTGAGCTCCGTGATGATAAATCTGGCCAGCATGGAGCAGGAGCGGGATGCGCTGCAGCAGGAGAACGAGAAGCAGTGGGAGGAGATGGCCCAGTGGGTTTGAGCCCTGATGTCCTGAGCCTCATCCCACCTCTGCCCCCCAAAACACAGCACCCCCTGATTCCATCCCATCCCCTCAGGCTGGCAGAGGAGAGGAACTCCCTGCAGCAGGAGTGCAAGGAGCTGTGCCAGGAGCTGCGGGAGGCCATCGAGTTCCGGGAGGTAGGAGCTGCCTGACCTTGCCTGCGCCATCACGCGCTGCCGGCCCGGTCACGGCCTCTCTGGGAAGGCTGGCAGATGGCCAGGAGCAAGATTAGTTCCCCTACAGAGGGGGGATGAGCTTGCGAGGGCGGTTGACATCCCGCACGTAGCGCAGCTTTTCATCCTGCCCGGCAGGGATTCCCAGGCTGGGGGCTGGGCAGCTCTTGGAGATAATTTTCTTGGAGATAAATTTTTCCCTGAGGGCATGGAGCTGTCTCTCAGCCTGTCCTGTGTCCCCAGTAAACTGGTTTGTAGGGTTTGGGCTGCTGGGATAAAGCTGCCCCTGGTTAGAAACAGCACCCTGAGGCATGGGAGTGTCTGTGCTGGGGGTCCCAGTGAGCCCCCTCGGGTCTCTGCTTGCCTGGCCACAGCTGGGTCCCCCCACCCTCTTACAGTTCCTGGATCAGGAGAACCAAATGTGCCGCACGCAGCTGCTGGAGGTGGAGGCCAGACTGAACTCCACGCTGGCCACGCTGCAGGAGCGTGTCCTGCAGCACGAGGAGCTGATGGAGTCCCACCAACACCTGCGGTACTGCCCCTCTCACCTGCTCCACTCAAACCCCTCCATTTTTGTGAAATCAAGCCCTTCCTGGGGTGTCAGAGGGGACATTTTGATCATGGTCACTGCTGCTCCAGCCAAATGTGGTGGTCCAGGTGGGTGGGAGTGGCTGTGGGGGGGATGTTTCCCCATCTTGAGGGAAGCTGCCTAAATCTGTGGATTTGCACCATTGCTGGTTCATGGTGAGAGGCAGGCATGTCCCCATCCCACATCAAGGAAGGGAAATACTGCTCCTGCTGAGGCTGATGCCATCCCACAGGGAAGAGCAGGCTGCCCTCAGCAAGGAGCTGGACAGCACCAAGGCTGAGCTCCTCAGCTTGCAGACACAGAGGAGCAAAGTTTCTTGGTGCTCCAAGGACATTATGGAGAGCAAGATTTGGTTGCAGGAGCTGGCTGACTGCCTCAAGGCTGCTCTGGAAGAGCAGGTAGGGGACCTGTGCTGGGGACAAGGATGACAGGATGGCCCAGGGGGGTCACACACCTGTGGCTCTCTGTGGCATGGCTTTGAGACCCTGTGCTTGCTGGGGCAGTCACAAGCTGCACTCTGGTGCTGTACTCTCCTTCCCCTCTGAAGGATGATGTTGATGCTCCATCAAGAAGCAAAGCCTGGACCCCAGGGCCCCGGACCCCAGGCTGGCAGACCCCACGCCGTGCCTGGACCCCGGCATTCCGCACCCCGGCTTTCCGCACCCCGGCGTGCCGCACCCCGGCGTGCCGCACCCCGAGCCACGCTGGCAGCTCCTTTGTGGGCAGTGTCCTGAAAGCCGTGGCAGGGAAAGGTGAGGTGGCACTCCCTCTTTGGGCTCTGGGGAGTCTCAGGATGGGGATTGCTCCCTCCCGTGCTGGGGCATGTGTAGGGCTGGGCACAGCCACTGTCCTCTCCTCTCGCAGATGCCAATGAGACCACCAGAAGTAGCAGTACAGTTTCCAAGGACAAACTTGCATCTGTGCCAAAGCCAATAGGTACTGGGGCTGTGTCACCCTGTGTGAGACCCTGCTCTGAAGCTGCAGGGCTGCTGTGCAGAGGGATGAGCAGGCACACGCCTTCCTTTGTGTGCCCTGGGGCTGATGTTCCCTCTGTGCTGCTCAGGAGGCTCTTTCTCGCCTGCAGATCCCGAGGATGCTCTGCTGGAGAGCGTGAAGGAGCTGAGATCTGTGGTCTCCAACCTTGCCATGCTGAGCTCCCGCATCCAAGAACTGGAGCAGAGCGAGTTCAGGGCACTGCAGACAGAGATGTGAGTTCAGGGCTGGGTCATATCCAGGGTTGGGGAGGGGCATCACTGTCCTGGCCACGAACAGTGCGGGCAGCCTGGTGGGTCTGCCTCTTGCCTCAGCCCTGGATTAGACCTCTCCTGTCATGGCTAGATGGGCTTTTTCCAGCTGGCTGGGCTGGACCAGGCATCTTCTCTCACCCTGGGCCCAGGGGCATGCCCAGAAGGGGGTTTGGTAGCTGGTGCTGTGCTTGGCTGCGATGCCCACTCACTCACCACCCCTGCCCTCCTGTAGCTCTGACCTGCAGGTCCACCTGAAGACAGTGACAGCTGAGAGCCAGGAGAAGGTGCATACCCAGGCTGCCACCATTGCCAAGCTGAACACGGCGCTGAGGACCAAGCTTGAGGTGAACCAGAAGTGGGCCAGCGCTCACCCCAGGGCAGCACCGAACTGGGACGGGCGCTGATCTAGGACATGGAGAAATCTGGTGATGCCCCATGGGTGCTCCTGGCTTCTCTGACCTCCTCAAACATGAGAAAACCTGTGCCAGGGTGCTGGAGGTGGCCAGGGCTGGGTACTGCCTGACCCTGCTTCTTCCTCCCTGTCAGAATGAGAAGAGCCTGCAGGACCTGGTGAAACAGCAGGAAAAGAAGATGTTGCAACTCGTTGACATGAGAGGAGAAGTCGTGGTGTGTGATGGGGGCATGGATGGGGCAGCACCCCAGGGGGCTGCTGGCCACAGACCCCTCTCAGCATCCCTTTTTCCCCTGTAGAGGCTGAAGGCAGAAGTCTCTGAGCTGAAGCACTTGCTCCATCACGCAGAGACAGAAGCCAAGATGCTGCGGGAGGAGATGAGGGACAAGGAGCAGCAGGTGGGCACTGCCTGCATCCCGCAGCGGGTCACGCTGTGGAAAGGAGGCGAGGCTGGGGAGCTGCAGGACTGAGGGCTCCTCATGTCACCCCACCAGGGACAAGGACACCCCTTCAGACCTTGCTCCCCACACCTCACTGCAGAGCTTTCCCCCACCTGAGGGGTCTCAGCAGGGCTTGTTCCTTTTGCAGGTGGATAATCTGCGGCTGCTGCTGGTGGAAAAAGAGAATGAGAACATGCAGCTCACTGACAAGTACCTGGAGCAGGTATGGGGAGCCTCAAGGGCCTGCCCCGGCTCCAGTCATAGAATCAATGGTTTGGGTTGGAAGGGACCATAAAGGTCACCTAATTCCAGCACTCCTGACATGGGCAGGGGTCCCCTCTCCCTTCTGAGTCGGTGCCTGCTCAGGTTTGGAGCAGAGTCCTCACAGGCAACCCCCACCACCACAGGTCCGTGGGCTGGAGAAGAAGCTCCATCATACCCAGAAAGTGCTGAGAAGCCATGAGGAGATACAGGAGAATATAAAAAAGGTGAGATTTATGGTTCATTGCTCACCCTTGCTGTGACTGCAGCAACACCAACCCAAACACTATTTCTGCTGCTGTCCCCAGGTCCTGTCGGCTGTCCCTGAGGAGGCTCTGGACTGCCAGGAGTTTCAGAGCATGCTGTGCTACCTGGGCCTGAAGCCAGCCAGCGAGGAAGCTGCTGAGCCGCTATAGCCTGTAGCCTGAAACCTTTCCTGTTGTTAATGTTGTAATTATTTATTGAATAAAGTTGTGTTGGCTTTTTTCCCACCTGCTGTGTGCATTCAGGAAGCTCCTCGTGCTGTGGGTGGGACAACTTGTCCAGCCTGTGCCGGTTGCTCCTGTTCCGGGGCTGTGGGCACAGCTCCCTGCCACCCTGGGGCCTCTTTCCTGGCGAGAGACACGTCCCCCCCTCTCTGCCAGTGTTTGCTCTCAATAAGGGACCACGTTCCCCAGGCTCCCACCCTGCGGCCCCGGCAGCAGCCAAAGTGCCCGGGCTGAGCCAGCTTCCCTCCCCTGCTCCCCGCTCCTCCTCCTGCCCTAGATTCCCTCTGTGCCTGGCTCTGCAGGGGCTTGTCTGCATCCTGCACCCTGTGCTGGGGCTGCAGGCACGAGCCTGTTGCGTGGGAATTGTTCCAAAGGTTGGATCCCTCACCTTATCACAGGTTTCAGAGGCTGGATCCATAGCACAGGGCTGTGGGCACACGCCTGTTGCATGGGGATGTTTCTCCCAGCCTGGCTCCAGCACGCAGCATCCCATGGCTCAGCCAGCACTGGGAGCTCTGCCAGCTCCTGCTCCCAACCCCCCTTGGTCCCTGCTCTGCATGGAGGGGGGGGCTCCCTTAGGGGCCTCCCCGGCTCCCAGCACAGCTTCAACCTCACCTCCCTTCTTCCCTGCTGGGGCAGCTCCTTGCGGGATCCCCGTCCCGGTGTTCCTGACCCAAGGATGCTCCCCACACCGCCATGGGGACCACGCGGTTCCTTCCCTCTCCCGCGCTGGCCCAAAATAGCAGCACTCCAACAAGTGCTCTGGTTTTTAATGGCCTCTTTCTCCTGCCCAAGGGGGGTGGAAATCACCTTCCTCTGCCCTCTGCCACAGCCCTGCCGCTCTGCGTGGGGCGGGTGCTGTGACACCGAGCGCTCCCACTGATTTATTTACCCGGCAAATGGACGTGTTTGGGGCTGTGCCTCCACGTCCTGGGTGCGTGGGTGGCTCGTGGGGAAGCAGCGCTCGCTGCTCCCTGGCACTGCCTCCCTCCCTGCCCTGTGACCCCGCTGGGTCGGGAGCAGCCTCCCGAGGAGCGAGGCCGGCAGTGGGGGGCCCTGGCTCTGGGATGCGGGGAGATGTGCTCCCTTCCCTGGATCAGGGCCACGCAGGGCGGCTGAGCCTCCTTTTACGGCGGGATTCAGCACGGTGGGGCCCTGGCAGCCGTCCCCGTGGGGCGAGTGGGGACACTGCTATTGTCCCTGTGCCGGCTGTGGGTGATTTTTCAGGGGGGTTGGTCTCCTGTGAGTGTCCCCACCCTGTTGTGGAGGGTCTGGGGCTCAATCCTGCTGGCCCCTGGGCACAGAGGTGACCCAGACAGGGTGTCCTGTACAGTAAGAGTGACCCCAGCCCGGGGGTGGGACAAGGGGGTCCCTGGCCCAGAGGTGATGAAGGGAAAGTCTTTGGTTTTAGATAATAGTGGAAACAGGGGGGCACAGCACGGGGGGTGGCACGGACGGGTGGCTGTCCTTAGTTGGCTGTGGCAATAGGGGGGTACAGCAGGGTCCCCAGCAGCAGCAGGGGGGTGTCAGCGGTCCCTGCCCATAACCGAGCAGGGGTGGTGGGACAGAGGGGTCTCCAGCAGCAACTGGAGATGGCATCATGGAGAGCCTGGGTGGCACGGGGGGGGGGGGCTTCCCATGACTAGGGGTGACTCAGCTGTGTCCCTGGGCGCTGGCAGGGAGGGCACAGAGGGGTCCCCATCACCAGCAAGGCGTTGCAAAGGGGTGATACAGTGGGGTCCCCACATTGTCCCCTTAGGGTCGCCAGGAACGCGGGGGTTGTCGCCGGCGGGGGGGCACGACCCGGGCGGGAAGGGGGGGATGTGTGGCCGGCGGGGGGCGCGGGCGGTGGCGGGGGCGGGCCGGGGCGGAGCGAGGGGCCGGTCCTGCCCGGTGCCGCCCCGCCGGTCACGTAGCTCTGCGGCACCGCAGCCACATTTACCGTGGGGCCGGAGCGCGCAGCCCGCAGTCCGTGCTTGTCGCCGCCGCCCTACACGGTACGGGGGAACCGGGGGTCGGGGAGAGCCGGGGGGCTGGGGGGAGCTGCCGGGGGGACAGCCGGGGAGTCCCGGCGGCGGGAGCCGGCAGCCCCGCCGAGCCTCCAGGATGTCTCCGGGCGGCATCCCGGGGGTCGGTCCGCGCTGGGGGGCTCCAGGGCAGAGAAACCTCTGGGCACGGGGGTATTGGGGGTTTGGGGGGACCCAGGATACTCCTCCTGCGCTGGCGGAGCTCGAGTTTCTGCGGTGCCGGCCGGAGGATCAAGCGCCCCGGTTCCCGGGGGCATCACCGGCCCCGCGACGGCACTAGCCCCGGGCTGTCGCCATCCTTGGAGTATCCCAAACTTCGGGTACTTCTATCCCCGGATTGTGCCGCTCTGGGGCGGCTCCGTCCCGCATTCCCGGGCTATTTCCGTCCCCCGGTATCCCCGTGTTATCGTCATCGCCCGCGTAACCTCCCCGCGGGTTATTCCCGACTACGGAGTATCTCCGTCTCCGGGGTACCCCAAAACCCCGGCTAACTCCAGACTTAGGTAGTGCCTGTCTGGGGTTTTTATTTCCCCTGTTCCCGGAGTATTTCCGCCCCCTCCTCCCCCCGGTACCCCCGTCCCCGGGCTGTTTCTTTTCCTCGCGGGTATTCCCATCCCCGGGGTAGCACCATCCCGGTCCCCCCGTGTCCTGCGCGGGTCCCCGCGGAGCTGCGCTCCCTCAAGATGGCTGGGCTGGGGGCGGGCTGGCAGGCACCAAAATGGCTGGGAGCTGCCCGGCATCCTCCACGATCCCTGCCACGAGGCTTACACAACGTGCCCTGCCCGGTGGGGCCGGGCTGCCAGCCCCGTGGGGGTCCCCGCTCCCCGGGGAAGGCGCTACGTGTGTTTTCGGGGTGTCGCCCCGGTGCTGCGTGACTCAGTCCCCGTCCGCCCGCAGCCACCGCCACCATGACGCACCAACACCCCGCGCTGACGGCCGAGCAGAAGAAGGAGCTGTCGGACATCGCGTTGCGGATCGTGGCCCCGGGGAAAGGCATCCTGGCAGCCGATGAGTCCGTAGGTCAGTTTGTAGGGGGGGGAAATCTGTCCCACCACACCTTTTCCCCAAGCTGGATGAAGGCTGACGAGGGTGCTGGGTGCCTGCAGGGAGCATGGCCAAGCGCCTCAACCAGATTGGGGTGGAAAACACGGAGGAGAACCGCCGGCTGTACCGCCAGATCCTCTTCAGCGCCGACAGCCGGGTGAAGAAATGCATCGGGGGCGTCATCTTCTTCCACGAGACCATGTACCAGAAGGCTGATGATGGCACCCCATTTGTCCAGATGATTAAGGACAAGGGCATCGTTGTGGGCATCAAGGTGTGGGGGGTGTCCTGCTGGGTTTGTGGGGTGCTGAGGGTGCTGGGAGGGTGCTGTTGAGACTCAGCACTGCCTTCTTCACATTCCACAGGTGGACAAGGGTGTTGTGCCTCTGGCTGGGACTGATGGCGAGACCACCACACAGGGTAGGTGCAGCAGGGGCTGTGGGGTTTGGGGCCGTGGGGTTTGTGGCTGTGGGGCTGACACGCTGCCCCACAGGTCTGGATGGGCTGTGGGAGCGCTGTGCCCAGTACAAGAAGGATGGGGCAGACTTTGCGAAGTGGCGCTGCGTGCTGAAGATCAGCGAGCACACTCCCTCTGCACTTGCCATCATGGAGAACGCCAACGTCCTGGCCCGCTACGCCAGCATCTGCCAGCAGGTACTGCCATTGCCCCACAGGGTGGGCAGTGACCTGTAGGATGGGTATTGACCTGTGTGGGCAGGTATTGTCCCGTGGGGTATGCACAGATCTGTGAGGCTCAGCACTGCGCCTGTGCAGTGATGATGATCCCTGGGGATCATCCCCAGCGGCTGGACATAACCCCTGTGTTGGGTAACAGCTCACGTGGGGCACTGGCCCGTGGCACAGGCATCACCCAGAGGGTCAGGTGTCAATCCCTGGGGCCAGGTGTTGCTATGGACCGAGAACTGACCCTCCCAGCCTGGGCATCCCATGGGGCTGGGCATCACCGCCTAGCGGGGCATTGAGCCTCGGGGCTGAGCATCGCCCCACAGGTCTGGGCATTGTCCCACGTAGCCATGGGGCTGAGGGATGCCCAGGGACATCAGTGTGATGGCATCTGCCTGTTCTGCTCTTTGCAGAATGGCATCGTGCCCATCGTGGAGCCGGAGATCCTGCCTGATGGGGACCACGATCTCAAGCGGTGCCAGTATGTGACGGAGAAGGTGAGTGGTGGGGTGGCAGCAGGGCAGGCACTGTGCTGTGCCATGCCACGGCACTGCACGCTGCCTGTCCTCCCCAGGTGCTGGCAGCTGTCTACAAGGCACTGAGTGACCACCACGTCTACCTGGAGGGGACCCTGCTGAAGCCCAACATGGTGACCCCTGGGCACTCCTGCCCCACCAAGTACAGCCCGGAGGAGATCGCCATGGCCACCGTCACTGCTCTGCGCCGCACCGTGCCCCCAGCCGTGCCAGGTACCAGCCCTGGCATGTGGCAAAGACCAGGAGAGCGATAACCTGCGTGCCCTCCCCTGCTATAACCCTGCTCTCCACAGGTGTCACCTTCCTATCTGGGGGTCAGAGTGAGGAGGAGGCGTCCATCAACCTCAACGCCATCAACACGTGCCCATTGGTGCGGCCATGGGCCCTCACCTTCTCCTACGGGCGGGCGCTGCAGGCGTCGGCGCTCAGCGCTTGGCGTGGGCAGAGGGACAACGCTGATGCTGCCACCGAGGAGTTTGTCAAGCGTGCAGAGGTGATGGGGGTGACCCTCCTGGGACGGGAGTGCCAAGGGCTGGCGTGCTGGGAACACTGAGGACTGTGTGCCCATGGGAGGAGGGGTGGCTGAGGACCACGTCCCACGGGCTGAGAGAAAACACCAAAGGCTGTGCCCCTTAGGACAAGGGGTGCCAAGGGCCGTGGTCCCCATGGAAGGGACACAGTACTGTCTCTGGAGGGGAGACAGTGAGAGCTCTGTTCCCATAGGGGAATGATGGGTGTCAAGGGCCACGTCCTTGGGCTTTGCTCCCCAGCAGTCCCCATGAGCGGGGGGACCCCGAGGGGTGTGTCCCCAGCGACTTGGGGTCCTTGAGTGGCACCCCAGCATCACCACTGACCTTTCCTTCCCCCGCAGGTGAACGGGCTGGCAGCGCTGGGCAAGTACGAGGGCAGCGGGGACGACTCGGGGGCCGCCGGGCAGTCCCTCTACGTGGCCAACCACGCGTACTGAGCCCCGGCCGGGCACCCCACCGGCCCCGGCCCCCGCCCCGGCCCCCTCCCCGCCACCGCTCACACCCCGCTTCCACCCCAGCCGCCCAGGGGAGCCACCACGCGGGGAGGGGAAGGAAGGGGGGAGCGCCCCGCGGGATGTCCGCAGATGGAATGAGGGGTCCGGCTCAGCCGGGCCACCCAGGGGAGCCACCCGGGTGCCCCTTTGTCCGGGGGCTCCGGCCGGGCCGTGAGGGGAGGAGGGCAGGCCGCGTGAGGGGCAGGAGGGGAGGCCTGGGGGTGCCCCTGCCCTGCCCTAGCTTTGCAGTCCTGGTCGCTGCCGCCCTTGGGGCGCCTGTGTTGTGTTCGCCGTGTGCACCCCGTGTACCAAATAGCCTAACAACGAATAAATGGTAGAGACAGCGCTGTGCCGCCTCTTTCCTCGCCGCGGGGCACCCCGGAGCTCTTGGCCCCCGCCCCGCTCCCGGCATCACCGGCAGCGTGTTGTGCTCGCTTATACAATGAGCCGTGCTGGGTCTCAGCCCGCCCACACACATCATGATGCTCAGTGAGCTTGGCAGGGGGTGGGTGGGCTCACCCTAAGGGCGATGGGGCGAGTGAGGAGCTCCTGTCTCCCCTCTCCGGGTCTCGCTCCCGGTCCCGGTAGTCGGCGTGGCCCCGCTGCGCGCGGGCGGTGCCGCCACGTGTCCCTCCGCGGCACTCGTAGAGGCCAAAGCCCGCCTCCTCACGGCCGATACGCGCTCTGATTGGTTCCGCTGCCCGCCCATCTGTGCCGCCGCGCAGCGCATGCAGCGTCCATTGGCTACCTTCATTGGCATTGTGAGCTCTGATTGGCTGGGCTGGCACGCCCCCCCGGCCCTGGCCAGGAAGTTAAGATGGCGGCGGCGGTGGCGGCGGCAGCGATGGCCGCGGATGAGGCAGGTACTGCCGGGCTCGGATGCTCGTTGTTTGTTCCCTGTCTCCCGGCTCCTCGACCCCGGTCCCCGGGGAGCCGGGACGGTGCTGAGCGCTGTTCCCGCAGAGCGGGCGCGGGGCCGGCGCGCCGCCCTGTCCTTCGCGACCATCGCCGTGGTGCTGGGACTGCCGCTGTGGTGGAAAACAACCGAGACCTACCGCGCTGCCCTGCCCTACGGCGCCATCGATGGGCTCGGCCAGCAGCCGGTGAGCGCCGGGCGGGCCCGGGATAGGCGGCTCTGGGCGCTCGGGAGCCCGGGCTGACGCTGCCCCCGTGCAGGTTCAGCTGGTGGTGCCCATGGCCGTGGTGTTCGGGCCGGGCTCGGTGCCCGGGGACCTGCCGCGGCCGCTGCCCTTCAGGGACGTGCAGGAGATGGAGATTTCCGTGAACCGTGAGAGATCCCCTTGGTTGTCCCTGCCCTGTCTGCTCCTCATGGGTTGCCTCGTCCTTTCCTGGGGGTCCCAACCTGCTTCACTCCCTGGCAGCCTGGAGCTCTCGGGACCCCGTGCCCCATTCACATCATCCTGCCCTGAGCTGGCAGTGCGGGGAGCAGGGGTGGGACAACCACGTCCCAGGGTGCTGCAGGGAAGGGACCAGCTCCACTGCCTGGGGATGGGGATGATGGAGCCCTCGGAGGGTGGGATGTGTCTGGCTGGTGTGGTGCTGTCTCACTACCAGTGTGGACCAGTGATGCTCTATCCCATAGTGGTTCACCCCACTGGCATCCAAAGGACCTTGTGCCGTGTGCCCCCTGAGAGTTGTCCCTGTGTGAGCACCGGGCTCCTGTGAGGGGCCTGGGATCAGCAGATTCACTCAGGTTTTCTGCCCCCACACACAGTGAGAACCAGCGTCACGTCCCGCTATGAGATGCGCTATCGCAGCACCACGGCTCAGGAGGAGGCAGCACTGGCTGCAGCAACTGCACGAGGTATTGGAGCAGGGAATTGCTGGGGAGCTCTTTTTCCTGAGGCTGGCAGAGCAGAGAACACACTTTGCTTTGTCTCAGAGTGAAACAGGGATTGGAGTGAAATTCCCAACCCTGCCAGTGCTTCCATCTTCCCCAGAGGCTGATGCTGCTCTGCACCCACTGCAGAACACTGCCTTGGGTTCTCTGACCGTGTACGTGCTCCCTGAAACCTCCTCTCTCCTGCCTCAGGTAGGGAGCAGCCCCCTTTGGTGCCAGCCTCTGTGCTTCACCCCTGGGAGGTGGCATGTGTCACAGGTGGCACTGTGCTTTTCTCAGGGTGCTGCTCCCAGCCCTCACCCTGTCCCATCCCCAGGGCACCAATGTCTACGTGGGGAAGCACCGCAGTGCCCTGCTGAGGGCAGGGGGGAGCCTGGCTGCCCTGCAGGCCCGGCTCCGGGAGGTGACACAGGTGATGTCCTTCACGGCCAGCTCCATCGCCGCCGCCCTCTCGGACCGTGTGCCCGACGGTCAGCTCAGCCCGGACGCACGGCGCTACCTGAAATCCAGCCTGGGTATGGATGTCCCCTCCATCCCTGCTCCCTGGCCTCGGGAAAGCCTTCTGCTCCTGGGGAAGATCCCCTTCCTGCTTGTAGCATGCCTGGATGTCTTCTGGGCTAACAGACCCCTTTGCCTGTAGCAGTTGTTCTGGGCCATGGTCACCCACACTGGGGTGGGCCAGGGAGGAGGGGACAGGCCCTGCTGCTCTTGGGAGCTCTGTCACGGCCTCAGTGCCTCACAGGCTGCAGGTCCTTGCAGGGTATGAGATCACCTTTAGCCTGCTGAACCCTGACCCCAAGTCCCACACCGTGGACTGGGACATCGAGGGGGCTGTGAACCACTACGTTAAGCCCGTCCTGGACAAACTGAGCTTGGTGGCCAACTTCTCTGTGGATTCACAGGTGAAGGCTGGGAGAGATTGTGGGAAAAGCTCAGCCCTGACCTCCCTGGGATGCATATCTCTGCCAGCAACATGTCCTTGTGTGCCTGCAGATCCTGTACTACGCTGTCCTAGGAGTGACACCACGCTATGACAAGGAGTCCTCCAGCTTCCTGCTGAGTGCTCACAGCCTCCCACACGTCATCAACCCCGTGGAGGCCCGGCTGGGTGAGCACTGTGCTCGTGGTTCACTGGGATCTGTCTCATGGGACCGTGGCTCCCTTTCCCCCCAGCCCATGTGAGAGCTGCTGGAGGGGCTGTGGGCTGCTCCTGCTGTCCCTGCCAGCCACAAGAGTTCTGTGATTGTCCTACTGCAGGCTCCAGTGCTGCCTCACTCTACCCCGTGCTGAACTTCCTGCTCTATGTGCCAGAGCACTCCCACTCCCCTCTGTACATCCAGGACAAGGATGGAGCCCCAGTGAGCACCAACGCCTTCCACAGCCCTCGCTGGGGTGGCATTATGGTATGGGAACCACGGGGGTGCTGGCAGCGCTGGGACAAGGTGGTGGCTCCCCGTTCCCAGCTGGTGACCCTCTTGGCCCTGAGGCCCCAGCTATGCCTTGCTGACACGTTCTCCTTTAGGTTTACAACGTTGAAGCCCCTGCTTCCCCCCAAGCTTCCCTCCCTCTGCATGTGGATGTGGACATGGCACGAGTGATGGAGGTTTTCCTGGCCCAGCTCCGGTGAGGATGTGCTCTTCCATCCCCAGGCCTCTGTGGAAATCAGTGGGGTCAGAACAGGCTGTACCCAAACATCTTGGTCACTCCTCCCTCTGTGGGCTCTGGGAGGCTGAGGGTGGCCCTTTGTGGCCTTTGAGGTGCTGGCTACTGACCATCACTGCTCTGTGGCCAGGGATGCTGGCACATCTCCCATCTCATGAGGTAGGAGGTTTGGCTTATCATGCCACACATCCAGAGACAGTTAGGCAGGATTGGGACTAAACACAACAGGGAAGAAAAGCAGGGAGCTCATGGGAATGCAGGCTTGTGATGTGGGCTGGCACCATCCCTTCTACTCCCAGGTTACTCTTTGGGCTGTCTCAGGAAGAGGTGCCCCCCGAGTTCCTGCTGGAGAGCCCAGGGAATGAAGGGCTGGCTGACTGGGAGCTGGACCACCTGCTCTGGGCCCACACTGTGGAGAACATCGCCACCGTGTCCACCACCCTGACCTCGCTGGCTCAGCTCCTGGACAAAATCGGGAACATCGTCATCAAGGATGATGTTGCCTCTGAGGTAGGGCTGGGGCACCCTGAGGTGGGGAGCAGAGGGGGCTGAGTGTCCCTGTTGCCCTCCCTGGCCAGGGACTGACCCTTGATGTTGTTCCCACCCAGGTGTACCAGGCAGTGGCCTCAGTCCAGAGCGCAGTGACCGAGCTGTCCCTGGGCCACCTGCACGGAGCTTTCCAGGCCAGCAAGGAGGCTGTCACCTCCTCAGAGAGGGCCTTCTTTGACCCATCTCTCCTTCATCTCCTCTACTTCCCTGATGACCAGAAATTTGCCATCTACATCCCGCTCTTCCTGCCCATGGCTGTTCCAATTCTTCTATCCCTGGCCAAGATTGTCCGTGAGACAAGGCTGCGTAAGAAGGAGCCCACCAAGATGGACTGAACGATGCTGCCCTGGCTTGGGGCTGTCCCCACCTTGTGGGGTGGTGGTGTCACAGACTCATGGCCCAGAAAGGCACCCCAGGGCAAGGCCTGGCTGTTTGGCTTGGGTGTGCCAGGGCCAGGATGCAGGAGGGGGAAGAAAGGCTGCTCTGGGAGGTGGGAAGGGATCTCAAACTGGGTGCTGAGAGGCAATTGGCAGAGAGGGGAGGGAGGGTGCTGCCTCTGTGCACCCCCAGCCTGGTGCTGTATTCAGGAGAAGCTGCTGTGTAAATAAAGAATCCCCTGTTCTATGGGGGACTCATGTGGGGCTGTGTGTACCTCCTTTAGCCTTTGTGAGGGGGTACCTATTTCCCTGCTTCCCCTGGCTCAGCTTTCCTGCCCCTATTCCATTGCTTTATGGGGTATTTGGCCAAAGATACTGAGCTGGGGAGAGGGAACAGTTCCTGAAGTCCATCCCATCCATAGGCACAGAGCCCGCGGGGCCCAGCCCCTCCCTTGTGTGTAGCTCTGAGGGTGCTTGGTGCGGGTGTCCCTGTGCTCTGGGCCAGGTGTGGGGTCTGTCCCCACCTCCCCTGCGCTCCTGGCGGGCTGCACCCCATGGCAGGGACTCGGCAGGAGCGGAGAGCCCGGTCTCCTCCAGCAGAAAGGGTTTGCCCCGAGCCCCCGGGAGCAGCAGGGGGAGGGACGCCCGATTTCCTTCCTTCCTTCCCCTCGTTCCTTCCCGCGGTGCGGGCGGTGCTGTGCGGCCGGGGGCGGGCCGGGGGCGGTGCCGGTGATGATGCTCCTCCCGGTGATGCTCCTCCCGGTGCGGCGGCGCGCAGCGGGGCCGGGGCCGCTCACACCGGCGGCGGCGGCGGCGGCGGGGCCATGAAGGTGAAGAAGAGCGGCGGGGCCGGGGCGGCGGCGGCCAGGACCGAGGAGGAGCTGGGCCGAAAGGCTCTCATCGGGCCCGACGACGTGCTGGGGCTGCAGCGGGTCACCAGCGGTGCGTGCCGGGGATGGCGGCCAGGGGGGAAGATGGGGAACGTGTCCTCGTGGGGCTTTTCCCGGGGGAAAAAGGACAGCCGGTCCTCCTCTCCGAGGGGTCTAAACCGGGGGGAAAAGAGGAGGCGTTGGCCCTTTGAAGGGGGCTAACCCAGAGGGGAAAGGGGAAGCGGTCCCCCCTTCCCGGGGGACAAGAAGTGGGGATGCAGCAGCGCAGGGGACAGAGTCCGCAGCGGGATGTGGCACCCACGGGGCTGGGGACCACCGAAGGAACAGGGGAGTGCCTGGAGCTGGGCATGCCGCCCCCCAACTCCGCTCCAAGGTCGGTGTTGGGATGCTCCTCGCTGCTCTCCCCATCATCCGTTCCCTGTCTGTGCCCACGGCAATGGGATGGGCTGGATCCCTGGCCACAGCATGGGGGGCACTTCACAGCAGCCCCCCATCCCAGTTTGCCCCTCTCCAGTAAAGCACGAGTGGCCTTGAGGGCATCTTGGAAGGGGTGGGTGGGAGTGTGTGGCTGGAGGGGCTGGGGAAAGGCCAGGACAGGGGGGGAATGGCTTCACACTGATAGAGAGCAGGTTTAGATTAGATATTAGGGAGAAATTCCTCCATGGGAGAGTGGTGGGGCCCTGGCGCAGAGAAGCTGTGGCTGCTCTATCCCTGGAAGTGTTCAGGATGAGGTTGGATGGGACTTGGAGCAACATGGGCTGGTGGAAGGTGTCCCTGCCCCTGGCAGGGGGCTGGAACCAGATGGTCTTTAAGGTCCCTTCTAACCCAAACCATTCCATGGTAATGCAAGGCCAGCCTGGCCTCAGCAGTGCCCAGGGACAATCCACCCCGGTGTCCCAAAAAGTCCTTTTTCCATGTTCTAGGACCTTTGGGTTGTCTCTCTGGGCTGTCAGGGTGGAGGGGCTGGCCTGGGGTCTGGCTGTGCCTCGCAGTGCTGTGCAGTGTGGCCCCAAAGCCAGCTGTGTGTCACAGGCTGGGGCTGTGACGAGCCCTGGGGAGGAAGGATGCGGCTGTGGGTGCTGCTGGTGCAGGCAGTCCCGTGGGGCTGCTGTGTGAGCAGCATGGCAGGGACTCGTGTCAGCCCTCAGGAGGGGTTTACAGAGGCTCCTCTGAGAGGGGCTGCTGCTGCTGGGGACCCTTGGGTCCCCTTCTGTGAGCTGAGCTGCTGTGCTGGTGCAGATGTGTGATTCACTGCCCAGGCCCAGAAATCCCCTGCCTGTAGCAGGGAGAGCCACGCAGCAGGCACTGAAGCATCCTGCCAGCATCCTCAGGTGGATGGTGAATCCAAGCCATGGCTGTGTGAAGCACTGCATGCTCACTTCATGTCACTGTCTCTGTCCCTGCCCTCACCAGGGCTGTCTGGAGGGGACAGGGACACCCCACACCCTTGCTGTCACCTCGTGTGGCATCAGTGGGGATGGATGGTGCATGCTTTTGGTAAGCTGCTGTCTTCCCAGGGAGCAGGGAGGGCTAAGCTGGTGAGGCAGGTTGTTTACTGCCTCTTCCAGCCCTGGGTCAGAGTGCTCTGGAGCACAGGGAGGATGTGAAATGCATGAAAATGCTGTGTTCCTCTCCTGCTATGAGACTTGCTTGTACCAGGGGTGCGGATGGGTCATGCTAAACAGAGCCAGGCACTGTGATGATGGCCCAGGCTTGCCATGGGAAGTGCTTCCTGTCCTGCTGGATGTGTGGGAGCCAGGAAATGCTCTCCACACCTGCAACCCTCGGTGAGTTTGGGGTTAGAGGTCAACAGTCCATCCATGTTGAGCATATTGTATCTTGTCACCCAGGAACACTTTGCAGCTCCCCTTCTCAAGCTCAAGGGTTTAACAGGAGGAAATATTTAATATTTTTCAGATCTTTAACACCTAATGATTATTTGGGGCATTCTATGGCCTTTGCTCATTTCTACACCCTTAAAAACCGATGGTTAAAAATAGCAATGTGAAACTGTTCTACTCTTCTGCATCAGGCAGGGGAGGAGGAAGGACCAGGCTGTGGGAGAGAAGTTCACAGCTGCCCCAACCTTTTGGATGTGTTGGGTGTCAGGACAGACACCACACCCTGTTGCAGCAATTCTATGTTTGACAGCTTGAAGATGAAGGAGGAGTTGGTGGTTGGGGCTGCATCAGAAATGTCCTGGTGCCCTGGATGTCCTTTGTTGTTCCAGAGGGAGGATAATCCATTTTTATCCAAACTCATGGGCCGGTAGCACGGCAGCTCACGCTGTCGAGGGACTGCATTAAACTCTGTCCTGCCTGGTACCTTGGGAGGGCTGGCCGTGTTTTAGGGCTGCTTCATCAACCAAAGCCCAGCAGGCCTTGGTAGCACAGGACTGTGTTTTAGGAATGCTCACACCAGGAGCAGTCTGAGTGTTTCTGAGCAGCCTTCCAGGTTATGCAGGGAGAGGTGGAATTCTGGCTGTAGCACAGAATGGTTTGGGTTGGTGGGGACTTTAAAATCCACCTTGTTCCAACTGCCTCACCACGAACAGGAACACCTTCCACTAGATAAGGTTGCTCCAAGCCTCATCCAGCCTTTCCTTGAACACTTCCAGGGATGGGGCAGCCACAGCTCCTCTGCCCAGTCTGTGCCAGTGCCTCAGCAGTCTGACAGGGCAGAATTCCTCCCTAATAATCTTCCCATCAGGCAGCACAGCTGGACTTTGCTCTCCCAGTGGGTGCAGCTGACCAAATGTGAGGTGACTGGGCTGGGAGGGTGGCGAGGCAGGATGTGGCTCTGTGGGCAGCCACAGGAGCCAGCTGGGGGCTCTGCTCCTAATGTGCTTCTAATAAGCTTAACTGGGGAGTGGAGTGAACAGCCCTGCACATTCTGAGTCTTTCCAGTGTTAAATTCCTTGGCAACTCCAAGCCCACAGGGCTGGGGTCCTGATGGACCTGGGATGCTGCCCTGGGATATCTGGGCCTTCTGGGCAGGCTGGTTGTGGCACTGCTCCAGCTGGATCAGGTGTAAGGAGAGAGAACCATTTCCTCTGCAGTTAGGGAGATTTGTCACTCGCTCACACAACTGTGGTTGGGAAAAGCGGAAAAAGCTCATGACGTGATTAATATAAGATTAGCAAAGGAGTAGGGCAGAGCTCAGTTCAAATTGCAATTAATTACTGAGGCAGCCAGAGGATCAGAGAGTCAGATGTGTAACGAAAGACAAGCTCCAGCCTCTGAGGCTGCCCTGCTTATCACCTGCACCCTTTGCCTGTAATACCTTGTAATACAGATCAAATCTTACATTTTAAGTTTTATTCTGACGCTAATTTTATTTTAGCAAACCAAGGGGCTAAATCATTGATTGCATGCTTGGAAACAGTTTCAAAACAAACCCTAAAAATAAGGAACACACAGGTAATCATTTCTGAAAGTAATCTCTTCCTCAAGCTGTCACTTGGGATTTCTCTGAGACTTCTCTAGGCAGCTTTAGCTAAAGGCCAGCTTGGCACAGGGCTGCCTCAGTGGGTTAGGCAGGCCAGACCTTTCTTGGGGGACTTTCATACCAGTTTCCTGCTGTTGATTAAAGAAAAAAACCAAATAAACCATTTCCCTGCCCTCTGCCTCAGCAATTCAAGTCCTATAAAGCTAAACCATCCTGGATCCATGTTCAAACCCATTTTTAAATCCATGGGGTTTGGATGGGCAATGGGAGACAGGAATGTGAGGCAGATATGCATGAATCCATCTTCAGAGCTGCTCCTGGACCATGACTTCCCTCCCCAGTTAATGGGGAGAATGTATTTTATTAGGAGCTCTGAGGAGCTGTGGGTGTCTGTGGGGTTAATAAATCCCTGTCCTGCCCTGTCCAGGGCTGTGAGGTGTGGCTGTGTTTTCATGTGCTGATTCCTTGTTGCAGAGCCATATCCCAGAGCTGTGCCAAGCTGCTCCCCCCACGACCCTTCCCTCAGCATCCCACACAAGCTGTGAGCTTTTCCAAGGCTCCGTGTTTCCCAGAGTCTCGCAGTACACGATGAGCTGTCAGGATTTCCAGGGGCAGCACACATGGTGTGTGTGTGTGTGTGTGTGTGTGTGATGTGTGTGTGTGTGTGTGCTGTGGGATTCCTCCTTCTCCCAGGGTTGTGGGTTTGGGCCATCCCTGGTGGAAATGGCAAAGGTGAGAGGAAAGCTGAGGGAGTCAGCCTGAGGGTCTTGGCTTTGGCTCAGCCCAGAAGTAGCTGATTTAGTTGATGTTGTGCACATGGTTTCAGATTTTGAATGCAATCAGTGTGAAAAGTGGGCAGGAGAAAGTGTTTGAGTTCCTTGGAAATGGGGGAAGAGCAGCTCCATCCACAGGCTGCAGGGCTGTGATCAAATTAGCTGTGAGAGGGTGAAGTCTGGAAAGCTCTAGCTAAAATTAAAAAAAAAGAAAGAAGTGAAAAAGGGATGAGCAGGCTGCCACAAAATTCAGAGCCTGGTGAGTTGTGCAGTAGGACTTGGCAACTGTGGGGCTCTGGGGACCTTGGGAAGTGCTTCAGCCTGAATCCTCCTGGTCTAAATCCCTGTGCTTCCTTGACAGTAAGTGTGCTGCTGTGGAAAAACCCCTGTGGGATCCTCCTGGTGCAGAATTTTCCCTCTGGGACACTGCAGCAGCCTAATTCCAGAGCTAGGTCAGAGGGCAGCTGCTTCCCTCCCTGTGCAACCCCCCTGGTCTTTGGTTCTCCAAACCCCACGGTTTGGATTGGAGGGATCTGTTTTACAGGAGTAGATTCTGTTTTCTGTCTGGCTTGGTTTCACAGGGCTTGAACTGCAGAGGCAGAGGGCAGGGAAATGGTTTAGTTTGTTCTTTAACTGAAGCCAGGTTGTCTGGGCAGGTGTATCAATAGCACCTGAAACCTGCCCTGACTTCCCCTCAGGTCCTGCTCCGTGTCCTGCGTCACTGCTTGGCCTCTTTTTGGGGTCTGGGCTATTTTTGTTTCCTTCTGAGACCCTTCAATCTGATAATCTCCTAATCTTCAGCTCCTGGCAATTCCCCTGCAGTTGTCTTGGCTTTATACCTGGCTTATGTCTTGGGAGGTGGCTTCAAAATAGCTCCTGACCTTGTTGGTAAATGCATGTTAGGAAACAGGCCTGCATAACTGCAGGAGCCTTCTCATCCATTCCCTAAATTGTTGTTATTGTGCTGGGGAGAGAAATTCCTGTTACAAGTCACTGCTGTTGCCTCAGTCTCTTGTACAGCATCCTCCCAATTTACACTCATTTCCAGGACTAGATTTTTAGTTCTTTCTTACCCCTTTCTTACACTCTGCTTTCCTCAGTGGGCTCTTAAGGCCTTAAAATAGGAGCTACCCCATCTGAGATTAGACTCTGATGAGCACAGAAATATCCCTGGTGTCTGTGAGAGGGGACACGTGCTTCCTCCTCATGATTGCAGAGATAGAGAAGGCATCTTGAAATGAGCACAACAAAGAGTGTGAATCCTATTGCCCATGAACTTGTGATAAAATGTGCCTGGTGGGGTGGTTGTGAAGGAAATTTGGAAATAAGAATCAAATTTTAGCTTTCTGTGATGAGGATCAAACCTGATCTCAGGCATTTAAATGACAGGGAGAGGTCCAGAGGGGGGAAGTGCCTTTGTTTGCTTTCCTGTCTTATTTAGCACTGTATTATCCCTCACCTTTTGTGCTCCTCTGTAACATCAGCTGCTAAAATGCACACCTGGAATTATGCACCAGAATTCAGGACATCCCAGTGTTCACAGGCAGTGCCTGCTGGCAGTGTCCAGGCTGTTCTGCTGGTTTATTGTGTAATCTTGCTTGGGTTTGGGAGGGCAGGAAGGTTTCCTGGATAAAAAGTGTCTCTTTCCTGGATTAGGCAGTGGAGGTATCACCTCAGAACTGTACCAGTGGAAGGAGCACCTGCTGATCCTGAGAGCAAATCTAGAGACCACTGAACTGTTTGGGGTCGCTTTGGAATCACTTTTTCCTACAAAGGGAACTGGAGAATTTGTGAAGGAATTAACTGAGCCAGATTCAGGAAGCCAATCACCTCTACTGCTTCCTCAGACCACCACAGTGGTGTTGGTTGTGATCCAAACCCTTCACAACTGCAATAAGTCTCAAGATAGAAATTGTCTCTAAAAGTGGGGAGTTGCAGATCTTTGGGCATGATCCAGAGGTTGTGGGAAAGAAGCTGGAGAGACACTGTCAGGAATTGTGGCTGTGAGAAGTAGCTGCTAATACCAGGTGAATTCTTTTCAGGAAGGGTTTGGGGATGGAGGTCTGGGATATGACAATTCCCTGAGCTTTAGGAAAAGGTAGGAATTATTTCTCTTTTGTGACCTTTTTGATGCACTACTAAATGTGGGTACTTTAGGATAAAAACCAATCTGCTGGGTTTTCCATGGCAGTGCTGCTGTGTCCATGCCTTCATCCCTAAATCAGGTGAGTGCTGAAGGCTCAGGGACACATCATGATGGTTCAGTTATTAACGGGGAAACAGCACAACCTGCTTTAGGGGAAGCGGAGGAAACAAGAAAATATTCTGTCCTGAGAGACCAACCCACCATTCTCTGTAACAATCCCCTCTGTGGAGGTTTGATCTGCCTCATTCCCAGCTAAAATAACCACAGCTGCTGCCTCCCTTCCCCAAATCGTGGCGACGGTGAATTAGGATAAGGGAAGCAGATGATACATTTAAGTGAGTCATGGAAGTGTGGGCAACTGGGCCCTACAGTAATTTAAAAATAAGTGTGTATGGGATGAGATTAGCAAATCTGACAGTGCTCAGCCGAGCAGAAGGATCTGCCAATTGCAAGCAGCCCATTCCCAATAAGAGCTTCCAGTGCAGCCGCAGGCTCCTGTTACGTGTGGGGGAAAAATCCAGCACGTGGCTACTTTGATTGATTTTTGAACAGGAACAGCAGAAACAAATGTAATACACACTGAGAGGAATATATATTCCTCTGGGTTTTTTTCCTTTCTAGGAGACTGGGCTCTGCCAGAGGAAGAAAAAACCCACTTGATTGCAGTATTCTGGCAGCTGATCTTCCCGGATGGCATCCAGTTGTACATTGGCATGCTGATTAAAGAAAAAACCAAACAAAACAATGACAAAAAGGCGTTTAAAATATTATCAGGGCAAAAAGAGTTGGAAAACAACAGTGTAGGGGTGCAAACATCAATGAGCAGGAGCCTAGTAGGGATTCTACCCAGGGTTTACTCCTCTTTGGAGGCTCTGCTTGGCTCTCCTCTGCTCCAGATGAGTCATGGACACTGTTACTGCAGCAACGCTGCTGCCAAGGAGGGGGATAAAGCTGTTGCCATGGTGCTGGATGGGCAGGAATTCTGCAGGAGTAGAAACACTTAATTATTAACTTGCAGACAAACGCAGCTTCAGATTTGCCAGCGTGCTCCAGGGAAGGTGTCCTGGGCTCCTGGGCGACTGCTGCCTGTTCCCAACAGCCTTCCCAGGGAGCAGCCAGTAGCCATGGGCTGAGGGAGGGGAAGCTGGGCTGTGGGAAGCTGTGCCTGCTTCCACCAGTTTGTGTTTTGCATGCTGGTGCTTGGAACCGGGAAGTTGTGGGACGGGTTAGGAATTGGGGTGGCTGATGTGTCAGAGCCTAAAATCATGGTGTAATTGCAGGACATCTCCCTGAGGAATGCTAAACATCAGGGCCTAAGGCAAGGGCTGGGTTTAAATTCATCTCCTGTCTTCTTGGCTACTGTTAAAGACACAAAAGAAGATTTTTATGAAGTTGTTGGGGTATTTGGCCAAACACAATCTTGTGTTTTTTCGTGGTAGTAAAAAGGTCGAGCTTTTAGCTTGTTCTTCCTGCCCGCGTGGGTTCTGGTGTCAGTTTATCCTTGTGCTGTGTTGATAGGGAAGGGAAAATCCCTGCCAAATGCCATGGATGCTTTGAGCACTGTCCTCTCTCTGAACACCCATTTATAGAGTTGTAGAATCTCAGTGTTTTGGCTTAAGAGGACCAGGACAGAGGGACCTTAAAGATCATCCTTTTCCATCCCCTCTGCCATGCAGGGACACCTCCCCCTAGACCAGGTTGCTCCAAGCCCCATCCAGCCTGGCCTTGAGCACTTCCAGGGATGGGAAATCCACCAATTCTCTGGCATTCCTTTGAGTATTCACCATATGGGGTTGTTGGAGAGCAGTAAAACTGGCCAGGGAGAACATTTAACACCTCTGTTCCTTGCACCGAGTTTACTTGGACGGTTCTCCAAGTTATGGAGATTTGGAAGGAATAAAAGGCTTCTAGGAAAGTGCTAGTGCCAGGTGTTCATGCCCAGGAATTCAGAAGTCTCTCACAGTGGTCCTGGATTTCTTAGACCTGCACTGAAGTTGGGTTGGCATGGGCAGGTCTGAGCTCTGAGCACTTGTAACTTGTTTTCATGTAGTCTCAGGTGGACTATAAGCCTCAGGTGTAGGCTCAGGTGGATGGATTTGTTGGAGTTTCAGAAATAGGAAAGCAGACAGAAATAAGTGATTAGCTCAGATTAACAGCAGGAATTAGTAGCTGAGAAAGTGCTTTGAATTAGAATGTTAAAGTATTATTTTCACCTTGGAACCTCCAGAACTAGTCTCCTACATCAATCAAAGGTGCTGCTGTTTGAAAGCTGACCTGACTTGTCTACACAGATAATTTCTTTAGATTTGTCAGGGTAAAGTAAGTTATTTGAGCTGCTTTCAATCTGTGCTTTATGTGCTCTTTCCCCAGGGAGGAGGATGACTCCTGTGCCAGGACACAGCAAGGCCAAAGGCCAAAACTGTGGAGATTTTAGTGGTGGAATCCTCATCCCTAGAAGGGTTCAAAAGGCCTGTGGATGTGGCACTTGGGACATGGTTTAGTGGCAAACACAGCAGTGCAGGGTCAAAAGTTGGACTCGATCTTAGAGGGCTCTTCCAACCTTAACAATTCTGTGATTCCACGACTTTCTCTCCAAGATGCTCAAAGCAGGGAAGGGCTCCACTCCCTGTTCTCCTAACAGAGGGAAAGGCTTCAACACCATTTTCAGTGCAGGGGAAAACAAGCCCTGGTGGGGGATGAGCATCACTGGAGAGAAGAGGCCACCCTTGGTCTGCAGAGGGCTGGAGCAGGGAGGTGGCTCAGGGGAGGACACTCCTGTTCCAGTTAAGTGCAGTCAGCTTAGTGCTCCCAAAGCTGCTTAGCCCTCACATTCTGCCACAGGGCAGTTTTTAAAACAGGCAAAGCCTCTTAACACTGGAAAGGCTGGGATTTGATGGAGGTGCTGACTAGTCTCAATACCCTGGGAGGAAATGGATGCAGAAGCTGCTGGTTGGGAAAAGGTGATGACCTCCGAGTGTTGATGAAGAGAGTTCTTTCCCCTGTCCTGTCTGAGCAGGACAGAGTGAGCCTCCAGAACTGAGTCTGTCCTCAGAGACATCAGTTTTGAATTAAAACATGCAGTAGTGGAAATGCATTTGGGCTGCTCTCACTGCTGGTGTGGCCTCCAGAGAACAGCCAGACGTTCCTGGTGTTTCAGGGCAGCCTTCATTTAAATTTGCTTCCCCCTGCAGATTATTTGTGCACTCCAGAGGAAAATGTTTACAAGATAGACTTCACCAGGTTCAAAATCCGGGACATGGAATCTGGCACAGTCTTGTTTGAAATCACCAAGCCAGCAGCTTCAGGTGAGTGCACACACAAAATAAGGTTTCCATGAACAAATACTTTCTTTTGCCTTCCCCCACTCCTTTTACTCCATCCATTTCCCAAAAGTAGCAGAATCTCTCCACTGCAGGAGGGCTGGAGCCCCATCTTGCAGCAGGAATGTTTTTCAGGTGTCTCTTTGTACCAACAGGGTGAGCAGAGCTGGCTGCTGCTGTGCTCTTCCTGTTGCCATCTGTGACAGGAAGGGACAGATGGATGTTGTAAATAGGAGCAGAGGAGGAGGAGGAGGAGATCACTGGGTGTTTTTCTCTTGTCTGTTCATCAGTTTGTGCCCCCTGCACATAGTTTAGCTGTTAGTGTAACATCTCTCACTGAGGAGTCAGGAAAATGGTATTTCCAAAAGGGTGAAACTGCCAACAGGCAAATTACACAAACTGAACCTTTGCCTTTTATTTTTTTTTTTTTAATTAATTTTTAGTAATTGTAAGCAGCCAAGTGTTGCCTGTTACCAGTGGTGATAAAAACCTAGGGCAGCTGTTCTTTTCCTGGCCAAACACTTTTAACCCTTCCCCACCTCCCTGCAGGTGAGAGGAAGTTTTCTGTAGCTTGCAGGTAGCAAACCAAGCATGCTACGGGGAAACAGCTTATTCAGAGTCACTCTGCAGTCCTGATGTGAGGTAGGAACAGCAGAGGAGGAATAGAAATCCAGAAAATAAGAAATTTCTCAAACCAAAGGGCTGTCTTGCAACATTCCATCGCTGGGTGACCAGTGGTGGACACCTCAGGACAGGAGGAGAGTGAGCTCAGCACCAGAGTGGTTTCCTGGCTTATGTGGCTCAAGAACACCACCAGAAGCATTTCCCTTGAGTTTCTGTTTCTCAGGCAGCTCTGACAGAGCTTTCTTGGGGCTTTTGCAGAGCGGGAGCACAATGACAGGAAGGACGTGGACCCCAACGCCGGACGCTTTGTGCGCTATCAGTTCACCCCGGCCTTTCTCAGACTGCGGCAAGTGGGAGCCACGTGAGTAACTCCCTCTCTGCTCCTTGGCCTAGCACAGAAAACGACTGAAATCTTGGGGGAAAACACCCATCTCTTCCATGTTCATCCTGCCAGGAAGTTGATGGAACAGGGTTTTTTTCATATATTATGAGGGTCTCCAAATCTCCTGCTTTCTCTGTCGCTTCAGGCTGTTCAGTCAGGGGTAGGCCTGGTGCTGAAGAGGTTGATGCTAAAAGAGGCAAAATAAGGTGGGAGGACTATCCAAAGAAGAGAAGGCTCTGGGGAGACCTTAGAGCACCTTCCAGTGCCTGGAGGGACTCCAAGAGAGCTGGAGAGGGGCTTTTGGAAAGGACCTGGAGTGACAGGACACAGGGAATGGCTGAGGACAGTGCCAGAGGGCAGGGATGGATGGGATGTTGGGAAGGGATTGCTCCCTGGGAGGGTGGAGAGGTTCTGGCACAGGCTGCCCAGAGAAGCCGTGGCTGTTCCATCCCTGGAGGTGTCCAAGGCCAGCTTGGATGGAGCTTGGAGCAAGCAGAAGTGTCCCTGTCCATGGCAGGGGTGAAATTGGATGAGCTTTGAGATGTTTATCTAATGCTGTGGTGTGTCCCTGTGGAACGCTGTCAGTAAAAGAGGAAACAATAATTTGATGAGTGCTGTTGCTTTATATTTTTGGCTTCTTTTTTTTTTTTTTTTTAATTTTTTTTCAGAGCTCTCTTCTGCCTTTCAGGAATGTTGCAGACCTTATTGAAGCATAAAAGCTCACGTCAGTTTTACCCTTCTTTTTCAGGGTGGAATTCACAGTAGGGGACAAACCCATTAATAATTTCCGTATGATTGAGAGGCACTACTTCCGTGACCAGCTGCTGAAAAGTTTTGATTTTGAATTTGGCTTCTGCATCCCCAGCAGTAAAAATACTTGTGAGCACATCTATGAATTCCCCCAGCTCTCAGAGGATCTCAGTAAGCTCTTTATAATAAACTTTAATTTCTGGGTTGTCACACCGTGATGTTCATCTGAGTTGGTTTGGGGGAGCCCTTTTTCAAAAGCTGTCTCTAGAGAGTGGGTTGGGTAGAATAATCCATCCTTTTATATCTGTGTTAGCTGTGATTTTGTTTTCTAGTAGGATGTATCTCGTCACACACCAGGCAATTGCTTGGGGTGGTTTTTTTTTTTAATTCATAAAAGGGAAGCTTCAGTATCTGGGAGAAAAAAGATAATTGTGTTATAAAACAAGCAAAAAATAAGATTAAAAAGACATCCAATAAATGGATAACTTAAATGTTATGATCTCTTTTAATGTTTGATGTGCTATATTGTGAGCTTGAGAGGTTTTAGTATGAGCATAACTTTTATTTTCTCTCCTCACTCCCAAGGCACAATAGCACAAGCAGTAAATCTGTGTGATCCTCCTCTTTACAACTCCTAATTGTGTGTGTCAGCACTAATATTACAGTCTGTGGAAAATACAGTGAGGCCCTGCTGTCAGGCCAGAACAAATTTACTTTGAGTTTGCTGTTTTATCACTGTTTTTAAAAACAAAACAAAAAGAACCCCAACCCAAAATGTTCTTGTTCTGAGGTCCCCTTTTTATGATGCCTTAATATATTTGGATTGTGAACATTTTTCCTCCCTGAAAGTGTTCAAACAAAGTGTGGTTTAGGTTGGATTTTAAGTCCTTAGAGGGCCTTGCCAACATAAAAATTCCATGATTATGCTTGAATTGTTTAAAAGACACCAACAGGGAGCAGTTTGGGCAATTCCCATTTGGGTTTTGCTTTTTCACCTGATTTTTCAGCTGCCTGGGTGACACTGACCAGCTCCTGAGCCCGGCACGGAGCACCACTATTAATTTTGTTGGGTTTTTTTCCCCCCTCACAGTTCGAGAGATGATCCTGCATCCCTACGAGACACAGTCGGACAGTTTCTACTTTGTAGACAACAAGCTGGTGATGCACAACAAGGCAGATTATTCATACAGTGGAGGACCCTGAGTGTGGGCTGGATGGCCCTGCCTGTGCTGGCCTCCCCTTCCCTCTGGAAGTCGTCAGGGATCCCAACACCTCCAGTTCTGCTGCCTGCCACGTCACCTGGACAAGGATCCACTAACCAAGGACTCTTTGCCACAGTAGGAGTTTCATGACATCTCTTTTGAACTTTGAAGCAGACCCAGTTCTTCAGAAGTTTTAAGCTAAAATGATCTTTGGATACCACTTCCCTAAGTTCTTTAAGTGTCTGCTTTGAAAATGGCCTTGTGGGACCTGAGGGGTTTTGCCCTAATTCTGTGAATTTATGTTCTTGCCCTCGAGTATCTTTTTAGGATTGCTTTCCCAAAGAATGTAATCAGAGAAAGCATGGGAGTGGATGGATGCAGAGGCAGAGGCTTGGGTGGTTGTTTCTCTTTGTGAGTGCTTCAAAGGCCAATTTGACTTGTCCAGCCTGTTGAAAATATCAAGCAAAACATCTCACAAAGGCAAGTTTCGTCTTTAGATTGGCTCTCTCCATGAGTATTTCATCCTTTAGTTTCAATCCTTCTGTCTAATGTTCTGTTTAACCTTGGAAACACCAAAACCTGCAATGAAGAGCAGTACTTCAGTGACAGAGATGTGTTAATTGGGTGTTTTTACATTTACATTCCTTTTATTACATTTCAGATGAAGGCAAGTTGGCATTTTGGGTCTATGAACCTCCATAAGTACATTCCATTAATTTCAGTTTTTTTTGCAGAACAATCAGGATAAACAGAAGGATTTCAGCTTTATTTAACATTTAGCCTTTTCTTGTCACACATTTCCCATGTCTGTTTTCTTCAATCTCTGCTTGATACCAAGTTAAGGACTTCAGTACTGCTTGTTAGAGCAATGTTTTAATTGTCTAGGGCAGCTGGGGAGTGTGGAATTCTCAATTTTCCCTTAGTATCTGCATTTAAAGGAGGTTAAGACAGCGTTTCCCCTTTGTTAGAAATGTTTCTCTTCAGATATTAATACAGGTGAAACTAAATCTAATAATCTACAGCTTTAACACACAGCAAAAAAATTAACAAAAGTTCTCTCTTCAGACTCTGGAAGAAGTTTAACACCAATTTAGCCCAAGAAATAGCAGCACCAAGAATAAACTAGTGTGGGGTGACCTGTTGTCATGAAACCCTTACTCTGAAGGTCAGTTCACTGATACTTAAAAAAAAAAAACCAACCCAACAAAAATAAAAGACAGTTGCAGTCTGTAGATATTTCTATAAATACTTGATGTCTCCATGTCTAATTCTGTGAGTTGAAGTGGAACATTCTATGTTAGCCTCAGATAGGTGTAATAATTGTAATAATTTTTATAAAAATACCATTTCCAGTTGTGATGAGCATCTCTGTAGTCACAGCCTACGTCAGACAGGACTACAAGCAATTCCAAGTGTAGCCTAAGGACAGGGAGGTTTTTGTGCTCTTGTTTGGGTTGTGGTCACTTTTCAATGTGTCACCATTTGTATTTGGCTTGGCTTTTTTGACTGCTGAGAGAGGAGGCAGTTTTTTTTTTTAAAAAAAAAACACAGTGATTTTAGATTACAGCACAGTTTTTATTAAGCTTGGTAGCTACAAAAGTGTGTCAAGTTCACTGATTTTACACAAGTAGTAGCTTGTAGTAATTCTTATCACAGTGAGACTTGTATTTATCACTATTTTTTGTCTTCAGTGTGTTAAATCATACAAGTAGCCTACGGCTGACTGATCAGTTTGAGAGATACAAAGGATTTCCTCATTATTTGTGCAGTACTTTGAGCTACTGACCATTAATTTTATAGTACAATAATTACTAAAGATGAAAACAGTTTCAAAAATGTTTTCATTCCTCCCCTAACTTCTTTTTTTTTTTTAATCAAGCCTGTTAAATCATATATCCAATGACATTTCACAAGTTTTAAGTATTTCTGAGTTTTGATTCAATTTGCAGGAGGAAAAAAATGTTAATTTAAAGACAAAATGCATCTTTACATACACTTTACACATACTATACCCATCAAAGAGTGTATGTTTAAAAGTACCACCCTGTACAGGGTTTTTTGGGGGGTTATTTTTCACCTGCTGTTCCTAACAGTCACTTCTGTGCATAAGATTTTTAAAAGAATTTCAGGAATGGAATTTGCCCAGAATTGCCAGTCATCTATTTAATATGTTGTGATGACTCTTGGGTCATGTGATGGAGTTTCCTCTGAAATAGTCATGTTCTGTTCCTTTTTTATGCTGCTTCTTTTCAAGACTTATAAAAAAAGAGTAATTCCATATAAATATTACTGTAATCACGGGAAATTTGAGTGGTAGACATGCCCCTTATAAAAGAACCGAGAGAAAGTCACTGTGCTCCCAGGAGTGCAGAGTGAGGATGGAATTTCTGACATTTTTCTAGGGTAGGTTTGAGGTTAAACACAAGAGGATGAATTATCAGCTGCTCCTCTCCTGAAATCTTTTATAATTCAGATTACATTTGTAATAATTCCAGTATTACAGAAAATTTAGTGTAAATCAAATAGGAGATATTACACTGAGCGATTTTGTTGCCTAATATTAGGAATATTTTAAGGTAGAAGTAAAGATTGGACATTTTCAAAAAAATCCATTTCAGCCAATTTTAGCTTCAGCTTTTCAGTTGGGACAACTTTACTGGGGATTAAACATCCCCAGAGTTTGCCACAAGTAAAAGAAATTATTCCTAAATCAAGGCAAACAACAGAACTTTCTGTGAGAAGTGAATTGAAGGTGCTTTTTTCTGTGTCCCACTGAAGCAGTTATCACTCTTATCTCTCTGTTTCACTTGGGAACTCTTTGTTAGCATTTCCTGAAGGTCATCCACATCCCCAATCTTTACAAACACGTGGGAATCTCTGTCCAGGAGGGAGGTTCTGTTCCTCTCCCACCTGCTGATGCAGCAGCATGACGTGTGGTGTTGACATGGGGCACATAAACAGCAATAAAAGAATGGTTCTTCAAAAACTTGGGCTGTGGAGTTGCAGTTTTAATGCCACTTCTGTCCCTTGTTTTGCTTAAAAGAACACCTTCAAAATTTAGTGTTAAAGACCAAACTTTGTTCAGCACCCAATAATTTCAGCTTCCTTCTGGAAGGGAGCTGAGTTTGCAGCCCAATTGTGAAACCCACATTTTTTTTCCCTTAAATTGGCAGCTGATTCTTATTATAAACCATTTGAGAATGAACTCTTAGTAGCATTGTTCACAGAAGAATTTGTTAATCTTCTTGAGTAGCTATTATTTTGTATTTTAACATTCATCATTATTGGGTTTACTTTGGAAGTTCATTGCGAAATCACCAAGTAGTGGCTCTGGGAAAAAAAGAATTGTTGTATTTTCTTCCTTGATCTCATTTTAAACCTGACTTTAATTAGCACTTCAGCTCTGTTTTAACAAGCCAGCCTGGCAATTTGGGATCTGACTTTCTGAAAGTGAAAGAAAATATCCAAGAGCTAACCAAGATTGTCTGCTAATAATGGCCCGGCTGTTTCCTGTCATAAAACAGGATTAAGTGTGGGCTTTACACAGTGACTTAATCTTGGAAAAAGAAACAAAGTCTCTCTGAGTGCTAACAGTGACATAATTTTTCTGAGAGACAGGGAAATTAGAGCTCAACACATTCTTTCAGGGAAATGATAATTTGACATATTTTTTCACTTTGTCAGTCTTGGATTCCTTTAGTAAGAATTAATTTTAAGAAAAGCAGCAGTACATTAGCGGTGAGCTGCATGCTCTAGTAACTCACACTTCCGTGGCAGGGAGAGAACCATTTCTTTTTAGAATTAACACATCAGCTGTGGTTGAAAATCTGAAAACCTTGCTCTCAGTTCAGTGGCAAAAGCCAAAATTGTTTCCGTGAATTATCCGTTATGTGGTGACATTTCTGAAATAACAGAATGATCCACCCTTCCTGACTCAGAATTTATTTATTTATTTATTTTAGTGTAGAAAGACTCTCCAGGGTTGAAAACAACCTGCTGGGGTTTAGTTCTTGCTCATAATCTCTTTCTATGTCTTGTTTTTTGAGGAGGTCAGTAAGATGCTCTATTTTCCACCTCTGTCCTCTGAGTTTTATTCCAAAATCTTGTGTAGTGTCACAGTGGTGGCTGGCTCTGTGTGAAACATGCAGGCTATCAATTCATATCCAAATCCCAGCTTCCAAATCCCCTCAGTTTGAGAAAAAACTCTTCAAGTGTATTGAGAATTATTATCCTACATATCGACCCATAAAAAATAAACCCCAATCTTCCTGACAAGGGTTAAAGGGAACTCTTAGTCATGGAAAGATTGAGGCTATTTAAGGTAAGAAAATGCTAATACCCAACTGTCATATTTAGTAAGTATTATAAAAATGCTCTATTAATTATTCATAACCTGGAAAAGATGGTTAACAGCTCAGGTTAGGAATTAAATTAATTAGATCAGGTTAGGAAGGAAACCATAGAAATCATTGCTGTTGTTTGGGGCTGTGGGGCAGCAGCTGGAACCGTGTGTATCCCACAAAATTTGGGCAGGTTTGTGTGCATTTGGGGGGGAAAAGTGGGGCAAAGGAGGACAAGGACAGAAAAAATAATTAATTTCAGCAATTTGGACCCAAGACCTTCAAGGCCATGGTGAGTGACTCAATTTTTTCCTGGGTCTGAGGCAGCTGGGAGCTCCTGCTCATGGTTCTTCTTTCTACCCCCAGCACAAACGCTGCCTAAATTTATAGAGGCTTTTCAGTATTAATTAATTAACGTTAAATACCATTGAGAGTTCATATCATTTAATCTACAAGGAAATTCCTGATTTATTTGAGGAGTCTCCAGGGCTCAGCTTGCAGCTCAGTTGTTCTCCCCATCACTGGTCAGTGGGTGAAATGGTGTTTGTGTGTCTGCAGCCCCCCAAAAACCCCCTGTGCTCCTGCCTGCTCTGGTGTCTGTATCTCAATACACCCAGCAAACCTGTTTGAATGTGACTTTTTGTTTCCTTGGCATAGAAACCCAATTGTCTGTTTTAAAATGTATTTATAAAAAAAAAAAAAAGTATCTATTTTTTTGTGGGAGGAGAGTAGAATTCTGGTTACTTTACCACTGGGAAAACATGAAGAGCATTTTTACTGATTAATTTCTAATTCTTTGTATCTTGGTAGTGATTTGTTTGCTAGGAGAACATCCACTGTGGCCCATCCTGTGGCAATGCAATGCACTGTCATGCAGAGAATCTGGTTTTCAGAAAACTGGGAGTCTTTTGTTTCCTTTTCGGGACAGGAGGGGACTGAGGAAGTCACCAGGAATAGAAAGAACCTTGGCACGGAATCTGTTCTGTGGCTTTGGCTTCAGCCTGTTTGACTTTTTGCAGATTAAGTAGAGAGAGAGAAAAGACTGAGACTTCAGGATAAAAAAAAAAAAAAGAAAATTAGATGCTACAATTTAGTCTTCCTGTAGGAGAAGGAGAGTCCTTAAATTAATTTATACAAGGTTTAAATAGGGACTGCACTTGCTTCAATTGATTTAATATTGGCAGCTTAGTCATTGATGTGCATCCTAGGGAATATGCTTAACTTTTTCCATTACCTTGGAAAATGGTTCAAAAACATGTCACTTCCATTAGCAAGTGTTTCTTCTCCTGTAACAAATTGCAAAATGTAAAAAAAAAAAAAAAAAAAAAGAAATAAATTATTGATCCTAAAAATGAAGGTGATTGTCTATTTTATTTAAATATTTATTTTTTATTAAAAAAAATTCAAACTTTGATTTCAGATCTCTTCCATCAATAGTAAAACTCCAGGTTTTGTGCAAATGTGTGTGAACAACTTCTTTTTTTGGTGATTGATGGAAAGACTCTGCAGTGGTTTGGGTAATTCTGTGGGTAAAACCATCACATTAAAAGTGTTCAAGTGGGATTTGACTTTTAGATTAGGAAAACATCTTGGGGTGTAATTAAAATAAATTGGTATCATCAATTACATTAATGGGACTTTGGAGCTGCACAGATCACAGCTGTTTATCAGGTTGTGATTTAAAAAAAATCTGCAAGTTTCAAAAGTCAGTTTGAAAAACAAAGTGAAAAATCTGAGAATTTGGAAAAATGAAAAATGTGAAAAATAAATTAGTTTCAAAGTACATTAACAGAACCATGGAGTTCCCTGGATCACTCCTATGCACCAGGTTGTGCTTCTGAAGGATTTCTGGCTGCACTTTGGAGAATCAAATTTTGAAATTAATGTGAAAATTGACTAAAACTGAACCAGCTGCTTGGGCTGAAGTGAGTTTTACTGCAGTAATTCCATCTTGAAAGCTTTGATATTTTATTCAGAACTTCCTGGGAGTACCTCTGTGTTTCTCTTGAAGCAGAACAACTCTCAGAAGAAGAGAAGTTGGATGTTTTTATTTGAAAATATCTTCTATAACTCATTTTGATTCCACAGAATTCCTGGGGTCTCCTCACTGACACAATATCCTGCAAGACATCGTTGTGTGTTGGAATTTAAGTAAGGAATTTATTAATACAAGGGGTTTCCCTTTTGGATTGTGACTTGGAATTCTTGCAAGGACTGGATGCTTATCCAGTGAATACAAAAAAAAAAAAAAAGGCAAAATCAATGCTAATAATTAATAAAACAGGTTAAACAGTCTCTCTGATTTTGGTGCACAGGTAAAATTTCTTGCTTAGAAATCTTCTAAGATTGCAAAGAACCTTAAATTAAAAAAAAAAAAAAAAAAGAATTCCCATGAAAACTCCACAGTGTTAAATGTCTGCCAAAAATGCACTGCAGTACCAATGCTTCCCCCCACCCTTCAGCTGGTTTGTCAGCCTCATTTATTAATAAATATGCCTGATCATTCTGGAGATGTTCTCTGCTTCTCCTCACATTCTTATTTCCTTCGGCATTTCTCAGCTGCTGAGTTATTGTGGCAAATCTTATGTGTTCACTGCATGTTTCTATTTTATTTGTCATTGTTCAAGGGCATCCATCTATCTCTGACTTGCATTCCCTGAACGTTTTTCACTTGTAGGAAGAACGCTTCTTGGTGATAAAGTACTCCAGATTTCCCAATTTTTCCCTCTAACACAGTGGATCTTACTTTAAAGATAATTTTAGAGATTACTGAAATCTCTAATTGCATGCTAGGATAACCCCAAACTATTTATTCTCCCTATTTGAGTCCACAAAATAGAGCAATTCCTTTACAGAGATTATTATTTCCTTCACCAGTGCTGTACAAGAACTTAAAATAGGAGGTGAAATCATCCTGGATAATGTATTTTAATTAAAACTACAAAGAGAATTTAGGTAGGTAGAGCATAATTGCAGTTGGATGATTCTCAGCCATTATTTGGAAAACTAACTTGGGACTTATATAACAAAAGGCTGTTTTATTTAATAATAATTTAATTATTCTAGTGGAGGGCGTAAACCATGTTAATGAAGCTGCATATGAAAATAATCTGTAGCAAGAAATAAAAACAGTCAGGGAATTTACAAACAGCATTAGAGAAAACATATAATTAAATTTACTTTATGAAAGGGAGATAACAGGCAGGAGAGGAGAGTTCCAAACACCTCCAGTTCTTCCTTTCCTGTGGAATGACAGGATAAATCAGAAGAGGGGAATAACAATTGGGATTAAATTAGATTTGAGGAAGAAATTCTTCCCTGTGAGGGTGGTGAGTCCCTGGCAGAAGTTGCCCAGAGAACTACATGTGCCAGACCTGAGAGCTAAAAATATTTAGAATCTATTTTGCTAAAAGAACCTAAAAAGCAGCCAAACCCAAAACTCCAACCCAAACTTTGTTTTTTATGAGTTACGTGAAGGCCACAGCCCACCAATGTTGTGCCAGTGTTACTCCGTTCACTGGCATTTGACTGGGGTTGAAAATCATGGTTTTATTTCCCAAATGCATTCCTTACCATCCTGATTTATAATTAAGTGTCTAATTAAACCTGCTGCCTGCTTTGATGTCTGCACAGGTTCATAAGCCAGGAGAACAGAGGGTTCACTGTAACCTTTAAAATTAAAATGTGCACAGAGGCCTGAGCACAAATTCAGAGGAACAACACTGCCCCAGACACACCAAGGCTCTTCAGCACTGAGATGTCAGATTTTAAAGGTATTTCCCCACTGGGATTCATTAGCTGGCATTGCTCATAACCTAAATTTGAAATAACAGTGCAGAAATGTTCCTTGCAGCTGACAAACACAGGGCTGTGCTTCCTGTGGCTGGGCGGCAAGAGATGCTTGGAGGAAACACAAACACAAGTGTCACCACTCAGATAATTTTTAAGAGCTATTATTTCAGCCAATGTTTAAATTTCTGTCAGATATGTTAAATTTCTGTCAGTTATGTTAAATTTCTCTAAGATATGTTTAATTTCTCTAAGATATGTTAAAATGAGGTAGATTATTTCCAGCCAAAACAAAAATGTGCACGGTTTTTTATTCTTTTAATGCCAACTAAGCATTGCAGTTTTCTGCTAGATTAACTGGATATTCAGTAGAATATATTTTTTCTGTACATTTTAGGGGTTTTTTTATGTTCTAAAGTTGATCTAGAAGGAAAGGCTAGTGTAATAAATGCCTTGAGAGGTCGTTCAGGCCTGGTGCCTCCAGCAGGCCCAAACATGCTGGGCTTACTCATGTACTTGAAATTAAATTCTCCAGCAGCTTCCTGAACGAGCAAGATCTTGAATTCTGTGTTCATCCAAATAATGTGAATTTCCTTCTCCAGTGGTTTTTTTTTGTGACTGATGTGCTTTTGCCTGAGCTCTCTGTGGAGTTTTTTCCCCTCATCTATCTGGCCTGAGCTGCTGCTGCTGCTGCTGCTGGAATGAATTTCCTGGTGCTGCTGGTGTGAGTAAGGAATTAATTCATGTGACTAACGAGGGCTAATTCATGTGACTAACACAGCCAGGCCTAATTGGTTTTGTCAGGAATAAATCTTTAATGGTTTAAATGGCCTCTCCTGTGCCCAGGTCACAGCTGGATCCATCCAGAGCAGGATTCTCCCTTCTATCCAAGCAGCAAAATGGCTCCATGGTGAACGTATTTGAACAGCTTGAAGTGTCCAAAAGGGCTGGGGTGGGGATTTTGGGAAGTCAGGACAAGGGAAAATGGCTTCAAACTGAGAGAGGAGAGGTTTAGATGGGATCTGAGGGAGGAATTTTTGGCTGTGAGGGTGGTCAAGCACATGGAAGTTGCGGTCCAATGTCAGTCTTGGAGCAGCCTGGCCCAGTGGAAGGTGTTGGAACAAAATGGTCTTGAAGGTCCCTCCCCACCCAAACCATTCTGTGGTTTTATGATTAAAAAAAGACTTAAAAATCATCAACTTCATATTTCAGTCAGCATTTAGCATGATTATACCCAATACCTGGTATTTGTCATCAATGTGCTGCTTGAATAAGAGCCCCCAGGTGAAATAAGTGCCATGTGCATTAATGATCTTCCCACTGCTGTAATTTTCAGTAATTTCAGTATTTTCCGTCCAAACAAATATTCTTTGTGTGTGTGTTTATTTCTTTGAACTAAAAATTACCCTTTTTCTGCTTCTACACATTTAAATTCTGTTTTAGAGTAACTCCATCATTCATTATTTTAGTAGTTCTCAATTCAATTTTTGCTGTGACCACAGATGGAAAATGCTTCTTTAAAGCTTCCAATTATATCATTGCAGGGAGGGAATGCACAGCGAACCAGAGAGTTCATTTTCCACTACTGAGGGTTTTGGGTTTGTTTGTGTAAGACTGGGAATGGAGTAGGAGGTCAGGAAAAGCTCATGTAAAAGTGTTTGCTGGTTTTGATATTTAATAGTCTAAACACAAACATTTCCACGCAGATCTGGAAACCTGAAGTACAAAAATGGAGCAGCAGCCCTGGTAAACTAAATTCTGGAATCCAAATATTTATTTGACTGCTATTTCCAGTAGTTTATATTTGTTTGAAAGTGCCAATAAGTAATTTGCACTTCTCAAGCTTTGTGTACAATAAAGCTGATGTGATATTCAGTGTTTTATCTGTTCTGTAATTCCAGTTAATCACTGCTGGGTTTAAGTAGCTCAGTGCTGTGCCAGGGGTTTGAAAGATTGTGCAGAGAGAATTATTCTCAAATCAGTTCCTATCTCCATAAAAGCAAGTGAATGTTCAGGGGTGATGTTTTTATATCAAGAACAGGCAAATATGGGAGGCAGAAGTCTTGTAATAATTTGGGCCCATGAGAAGAGAAAAGAGCTTCAAAACATAGTTCCAATATAAATGGTTATTTGAATGTTTTGAAGTTTAAATTAAACCTGCAATAAAAAAAAGGTTAAGCTAATAAATCCTAAACTTTAGAGTGCAAATCTTTCTTAATCATATGTTGGAGAGGGCAGCAGTGAGCACTTTCTTCTGTTTGGTAATAAGATATTTTTATGGTAATTACACTTAAGGTTATTTTTTCTTCTAGACAGGTTTGCATAAAGTCTTTGGAAGAGGCTGATTAAGCAGACAGCACCAGCCTTGAACTGGGAAAACTTCATTCTTTCCTTTCTTTCTCCCCCTGTTTTCAGAGTGCTGCTTGAAATGGAATTTAATGCAAGTGTATCTGAAATAGATTTGCAATGTGTGCAAAATACTGATTCTGTGGTAGGTACAAAACAAGGTGTCACCAGCTCTGAGGAAGTATTTATGTGCTATCAGTATGTCAAGTTATTTCAAAAGTCAAAAATAAGGATTGCACAAGGTGAGGGTTATTCTTGTATATAAACTTAAAGAAAAGTAGTTAAATAAACATAATTTTTTTTAGTAATTGTTTTGGAATTGTAATTTATAGTGAACTCATATTTCAATGAGTTGGTTTTGTGTCTACCAGAATCAGTAATGCTAAACTGAAACAAGACAGTAATATTTCAGATGTAGGAGCCTGAAGTGGAGCAGGAAGGGAAACCCAAACCCAGACAATTTATATTAGTTCATAACTTGCAGCATTGTTTGTTTGTTTATCTTAAACAGAACTCTTTCTAAATAAAAGTTATTACAGGACTTTTCTTATAACTTCTGTGAAATGTCCAACTATTAATTTAATTCCATTGAATATGGAATGCATTGGAGAAAATACTTTTAGGTGCTTTGAATAAATATAAAGGGAGGACAAACCTATGGTGTGGATACAAGAAACTTCAGAAAGCACAAGAAAAAACATGTTCAAGTGTTTTTCTCCTTTTTGTTCTTTATGTTTGATCATTCTTCAAAGAGTCATTACCAAGAAAAAAATCTAGAATAAAGTCTGACAATTTGATTTCTTCTCTATTTCTTCCTCCCCCTGCAGCTTGAGATCATATGTGTGGTCACACAGAGGACATGAGTGACACACAGGAATTAACAAATCATGGATGGGTTCTTGTGCCCATAAATTATAAATCTTTGACTCAGAATAAGCAGTTTTGCTTTTCTTGTTTTCAAATCCGTGAATTTGGAGTTTCACAGATATTCAACTCAGCTTGATGTTGTCCAGATTCCTACTGTAAATTTTGATGGATTTTTTCCCACATGCCATGGGTTTGCTTTAATCATAAATATTTTATTACATTTCTGTTGTGTTTTTAGAGCCGTGAGCCGTCCCACTGCACTTCCTCTGATGTGTTCTTATGCTTTTTTTGTTGTTGTTGTTGTTGTCTCCCTGTACCAAATCTAAAACACTGGGAATGCTGTTTATTCTGTCAGGAATGACAAGCCTTGCAAAGGCCATGGTGTGGTTCACTGTGGGCCACTCAGGAGGGGAATTTGTGAGGAGTTTAAAAAGGATTTAACAAGAATTTGGTGCAAACAGTGATTGAAAGTCATGGAGCCCTGAGCATGTCACTCCCTTGGGGTGCTGAAAATGTTTCAGAAAATCCATATACCAGCTCTTTGGTGTTTGCAGAGAAAAGCTTCAAAATGGAGAATGTCTTATCCAGAAATTCCTTGAGGATGGATGGAGGTGTGCAGAATTCCCACTGGAATTGAAGTGGCTGGAATGAATTTGAGGAGTTTGGAGGGTAAGGACACCTGGCCTGGGAGTCCTGGTCCAAGACTGGGATCTTCTCTTGAAGCCAGAGCTCACAGACACAGAGTCAAGGGAACCTACCCCTCCCACGAGCAAGAGCTGTGTCTAATATTCATAAAGAACATCATTTACCAGTTATTATTTTTGGCTTAAGAGTGATGGTGACATATTTTAAGGCATCAGAGTAGCTGTGTGTTCAAGAGCCACAGGGGTACAAAAACAGTGCATGTGCACAGGGCAGAGGCTGCTTTGGTTTTGCTTTTCCTCAATGCATGTCTGTATTAAAATGTGTATTTTTTTAAAAAAAGGCACTCAGGGTAATATTATCCTTCTAATAATATCTACTCGGTAGGTATTTAGTTGTAACTTGGTGACTCTTAAATTGCACTGAATATGTGTATATATATATATATAAGTATATATATAAATACATATATATATTTGTATTTATACTGTCTTTTAAAATATATTTATATGTTGTTATATATATATACACACAGTTTATAAATAATATTTTATACATACATATAATGTTATATGTACATATAATTTTCTGTTCATATACAGTGTTTTATATAGACATACTGTGCTTTATATATATTGTATATATATTACACAAACATATACACAGATTGATATATTTATATTTATATTTATATTTATATTTATATTTATATTTATATTTATATTTATATTTATATTTATATTTATATTTATATTTAGTTTAGTGGCTTTATACTCACTACATGCTTTACACTTACCATAATATACACATTTGTAATAATGTGTCATGCTTAACTTTTTTCTGTATTTCTTTATACAAATATTAAGATGGCAAAAAACTCATTCCCCCAGCTCTGATATATTTGCATAACCCTCAACCTGCTGGGTTTTTTTTATCCTGAAGCAGCTTGGCCAACCTGGCTGCATTTCTTCCGCTCCTTATTCTCTTTGCAGGAAGAGGAGTTGGAGTCAAGCAAGGATTTCTTGGTGGTTGCGTGAGGGATTAGGAAGCTGCATCACATGTGTCCCTCCTAAGTCCCCTTTATCCGTCTGCCCCTAATCTTTTTTTAAGTCTGGACTAGTAGGAAAGGGTGAGAGTGGAACTTTGGGCCTGGGTTTGGGCAGAGCTCCCACCTTGCTGGGAGACAGTGGCCGATTAAACCCGCGTGTCTTTATTTTTAACAATTCCATCTCCTTTGTTCCATCCTCGACAATCCCTCCTGGATTTTTTGTGCTCTAAATCACCCAATCTGATTGAAGCTTTAACCTCCTTGGTTTAGTCTGAGTTTACATCATCTGGGAATAGAGATCAGAGAGTCCCAGAATGGTTTGGGTGGGAGAGGACCTTAAAGATCATCCCGTGCCTCCCCCTGCCTTGGGCAGGGACACCTCCCAAATCCCAGCTTGTTCCAAGCCCCTTCCTGCCTGGCCTTGGGCACTTCCAGGGATGTTGCAGCTTCTCTGGACAACCTGATATTATTTTGGGTTTCTAGACTATTTTCCACAGTGCTGTTAAGCTCCTTCTCCAGCTTACTCTGCCTTTATCTTAATATATATTTAATATTATAACATATTATTTCATAATTTATATATTTATCACTTAAAATTGTTTCATTCTATTTTATTCCATTTTTCTACTTTTTTATTCCATCTTTGAGGCAAATCAGAGGGAGAATGGCATTCCTGGAAGAACTGCCCTAGGTTTAGTTCACAGCAGGAACCTACTGCAAGATTTTGTTCAGCATCACAATAAACCCTGCTGGAGGCATCAGTTAAAACACAGATCCTCTCTGGATTTGGCCAACTGCAATTTCTCTCTTCTTTTTTATTACCATTTTAAATAACCTTCATTTAGTGGCTTAATAATTCACGTTAATGTTTAGTTTATGTGGCAAAAGATAAAAGGCATGAATGGGAATAAGTTCCAGCCAAGTAAAAATTCTACTAAATAGTTTTGTTCTTTTTTATTAAAAAAGCAGAGTTTAAAATTTCTTTTTAAATACAGTAAAACTTATATATTTTCCACTGAAGTATATTTGTTGCTTTGGTTTAGTCTGTCAGCAGCTTATCCTCTATCTTCTAATACTTGCAGAATCTTCAGTTCACGTTTACCAAAACCCAGAACTTCTTTCAAAGGCACTATAAATGTTTTAATAGGTAGATTTTATATTTGAGCAGTCTGTGGTGGATGTTGTTGCCATCAGTGGCTCCAAGAAATAAGTTAAATTATTGTGTTCATTTGCAAGCAGCTTTTGTTAAAGAAAAATAAAAGAAAAGGGGAAAAAAAAAGGGGTCAAGAATTTGTTTTCCTCTTACTTCTGGAAGACGAAGATGAGCGGCTTGATAAAATGTTGTCGACAAGTTCAGCTGTTAACCATATTATCTTTAAATAATATTTGACTTTTTTTTCTCTATTTTTTTTTTAATTTTTTTTTTTTTTTTTTAATTTTTAATATCTGTCTGTAGAAAAATCACATGGTAAAGCTACATATCCTGCGGGCGAGTTCCAGGAACAACAAAAAGAAGAGATGAAGTTCTCATTCCAACGGGCACCGCCGTGTGATGGATGTTGGATGGATGGATGGGAGATGGATGGATGTTGGATGGATGGATAAATGCATGGATGTTGGATGGATGTTGGATGGATGGATGGATGGATGGATGGATGGATGTTGGATGGATGGATGGATGGATGGATGGATGGATGGATGGATGTTGGATGGATAAATGCAGGGATGTTGGATGGATGGATGGATGGATGGATGTTGGATGGATGGATGATGGATGGATGGATGATGGATGATGGATGGATGAATGATGGATGGATGGATGGGAGATGGATGATGGATGGATGAATGATGGGTGGATGATGGATGGATGATGGATGGATGGATGGATGATGGATGGATGATGGATGGATGGATGATGGATGGATGGATGATGGATGGATGGATGGGAGATGGATGTTGGATGGATGATGGATGGATGGATGATGGATGGATGATGGATGGGTGGATGGATGGATGGATGATGGATGGATGATGGATGGATGGATGATGGATGGATGGATGATGGATGGATGGATGTTGGATGAATGATGGATGGATGGATGAATGATGGATGGATGGATGATGGATGGATGGATGGATGTTGGATGGATGGATGATGGATGGATGTTTGGGGTGGATTTCCGTTCCTGGGCTGTGTTTCACATCAGGGCGATGGCTTTGGAGCCGGGGTTGCTCAGGTAAGGAGCGGACACCGTGTCCAGCTCCATGAAAGCCGAGTAGAGCGTGGTGAGCTGCAGCTCGGGCGCGCTCCCGTGCGCGTTCCCGTGCGCGCTCCCCGCCGCGCCGGCACCGCTCTCCGGCGGGCACTGAGAGGGAAAACACTGCGAGGGCACCGGGGAGGATGAAATGAGGATGAGGGGATCCACGGCGAGGCTGTCGTCTTTCAGCTCCTCCCAAAGATTCCCTGCAACAAAATAAAAACCAAAAAACCCACCTGGATTAGCAGCTTTCTCCATGTTTTCTCTCCATATGTTTCTTTATATTTGCTTTTTTGGATCATTGTGTTGCAGGAGATGTTGGTTATTAAACATAATATGTTTAATATGCTATATGTTTAATATATGTTTAATATACTATAATACATATATTATTTATTTATTTTCAATTATATATTATATTTTATCTATTATATATATTATCTATTATATTTTATCTATTGTATCTATATATATTATTTATAATATGTATTCTCTATAATATATAATATATAACATATAGCATATAATATATAATATATATAATACATAACATATAATATATAATACATAACATATAATATATAACATATAATATGTAATAGATATATATAATATATAATATATAACATATATTATACATAATATATTGATATAATGTCTATTATCTATTATCTATAATATAATATATATTATATTATCTATTATCTATTATCTAATTACATAATTATATAGTTATATATGTATACATGTATATATTTATATATTTATATAATGTATTAATTATATTTAATTTTTCTATATATAATAAATAATATATGTTTAATATATTATAATATACAATATGTTTAATAATAGAATGTAATATAATATTATCCTAATCTCTTGGGACTGAGGAAAGGAAGAGTTTACTTGGATTTTCCTGTCTCCATATATTTCAATCTGGGAGCAAACAGTGTTAATTTAAGAAAATTCTTTCTAAAATTCTGTGAGAAATGTGTATTTACAAAGAATATAAAAAGACACCTCATAAAATATAATTGTTTGGGGTGTAGATCCTATTACTGCCTTGGGAAGAGGGAAAGATCATCCTTTTTAGCAGAGATGTGGAATCAATACTGATCAAGAAAAATGCTAACATGTTAATTTAATCAGATTTATTTATCTTGGTGCCTTTCACTTGACAATTCTCTTGTAAGAATGGCACTAAATAGTTGTGCTTGAGTAGCTTTTGGTTGAAAATAGGTCTGAATTTAAAGAACATATTCTAAATGCTGTGTTGCAGTATTTAGGTGGCGAGCAGGAATGTGTTTTTACAGTCTTGGATGCAAATCTGTAGCTTCCTCGGGAAACTTTTTAAAGATTTAATGCACAATTGCATGGTGTGAATGTAAAAAATGGATTTTATGGAGGATGGGATGGGATGGGATGGGATGGGATGGGATGGGATGGGATGGGATGGGATGGGATGGGATGGGATGGGATGCATGGGATGGGATGGGATGGGATGGGATGGGATGGGATGGGATGGGATGGGATGGGATGGGATGGGATGGGATGGGATTGATGGGATGGGATTGATGGGATGGGATGGGATGGGATTGATGGGATTGATGGGATGGGATGGGATGGGATGGGATGGGATGGGATGGGATGGGATGGGATGGGGTGGGGTGGGATGGGATGGGATGGGATGGGGTGGGATGGGATGGGATGGGGTGGGGTGGGATGGGATGGGGTGGGGTGGGATGGGATGGGATGGGATGGGATGGGATGGGGTGGGATGGGGTGGGATGGGGTGGGATGGTTTGTGATACGATGGGATGGGATGTAACAAACCTGGCTCTCCAAGATGAAAACACCTCAAACACCCACCTTGGAGGTCGAAATCGGTGAGGGACGGATTAAGAGCATCGATGTCATTGCTGAGGTCTCCCTCCTGCAGCAGCGTGTCCTGCACCGTCCTGGCCGGGGAGTGCTCGGGCAGCATCTTCATCCCGCAGCTCGGGGGGCTCTGAGCGGGCACTGGGGAATCCTGAGGGATGCCGGGCTGAGTCCGGAGCTGATTTTGAGCCTCCCCTGCAGGGAACAGGCTCTGAGGGTCCGGCGTGTGCTGCATCAGAGCCGTGGGCATTTGCGGGAAGGCGTGGGGGGATGTGAAGCAGCCGGGCTGCTGCCCCCCCAGCAGAGCGGGCAGGGGGCTCTTGGCGTGCAGAGCTGCCGGGGTGTGGATGCCGTGTAATCCCTGCGGGATCCCGGAGGACAGCGAAGGATCGCACAAGGAATGGGATTGCGCTGCCATCTGCCTGGAGAGGGACGCAGCTGCAGCGCCCGGGGGGCTGCAGGACAGCAGCGACGATCGCAGCTTCTCGCTCTTGTCGCCTATCAGGGTGTCGAGTTCTTCTGGAAAACAAAGGGAAAGTCCACGGCTGATTTACCCCTGGACAGCTTGCAGCAGGGATTGTGGTGTTATTCAGGAAATGGCAAGCAGGAGTGCCAGTTCTTATATATTAAAAACTCCAAAGCCTGAAATGTTTTCTTTGAAATGATGGTTGCCGAGTGAGTATGTAATAAAATCCACTTTTAGGTTTACAGGTTGGACACTCAGCAGTTAATCTCAGATTTTATTTGATATTCCTCATTTCAGCGTTCTCTCTGTCACAGAGGGGTTGGGATTGGAAGGGGTGGTGAAGATCATCTCATTCCACCCCCCTGCCATGGACAGGGGCACCTCCCACTACACCAGGTTGCTCCAATCCCCTTTTAGAGTTTAGTGCCATGTCAAGAGAGAATATTTTCTTGGTGAAGCTTCTTTGTGCTTATCTGGAAGCAGCTACAAAGCCAGGTCTACTTTAATTCTGCTTTTTAATTTTTTTTTTTACTTGTTTTGCCAGCCAGGAAAAATCCTTAAATGCTTTCCTAAATCATGTTTAGATTCTCCTGTGGATCTTGGTGAAAGGAAAAGTTCTGAGGGGGAACTGTTTGAGAACTAAAACACCAACAAGTGACTGACCTGGCTTTGCCATGCTCTTCCTCACAGCAACTGGGTCTTTCCTTTTCCATTTCTGAAGCTCCTCCTGCATCTTGTCAATCTTGGCTGGGTTCAGAGCCCACAAACAGCCTTTCCGAGAAGAATTCCCTGACTTGTTCTCAACTTTCTCAAAGCACTTGTTCAGAGATAAATTGTGGCGCACAGAATTCTTCCAGCCATCTGGAGCTGTCTGGAGAAACAAATTCAATGTAAGAACAGAGCTTTGAGCTAAAAAAAGAGAAAAAGAAATAAGTATGTGTATATATATAACTCTGTTTTGACTGGTGAGGTTAAAAGAAATGCTGTTTAAGTTTGTATCTTCTGCAGTGAGAAACTTATACGTTAGAGGGAAGCCACAAAAATGTTACAGTCATGTTGTGTGGGAAGAGAGGGATCAGATAAAATAGTAACTGATCTTCTAAGCAAAAAGGTTGTCAGAGACCTGCTGGATCTTTGAGAGTGAATTTGCACATCACAAGAACGATGTGTGTAAAAATTCATGTTCTAAAACTAACAAGAAATCTCTCAGGATCTATTTTGGAACACCTAGAAATATTTCCAACTCATCATTACAGTACTATGTGCTGCCTGAGCTCAAATTCGGTGTCCAGGCAGACTTCAAAGGGATTTTTTGTGCTACTGTAGGTGGAACTTGGTGTGCTGGCCAATTACATAACCAAATGGTTTAATCACAACCAGATGAGATACAGCTTTCCACAGCTGATCACTCATCTCTGTGCTTTGCATTTATTTTAAACTCAGCACTAGCAGCTGCAAGGTTCTTTATACTGGATCATTAAAATGATTCTTTTCTTGTTTGCCAAAAAAATCCTCATATTTTCTTTTTAATTCCCCATAAGAATTGCAAGAAATGAAAACAGCTCTCTGAATTGTGGGGATGTTGTCTGTGGCTATTGATTCATATTCATGGATGCAAATATTTGTATCATAACTGTTTATATCAAGCAGAGAATTATTGAACAGAGAGCACGAGGAATAAATGTGGATTTCCACCTTCTTTTTAATGTTAAAAATTAGAATTTCCCTCTTAGGTTCATTAAGGTTGGTTTTTTTTTTTTTCCATTTTTCCTTTTTATTAATAGGATCCTTGCTCATAGAAAGACAGATTTTTGGTAGTTTGATAATTTCTTTAATTGTTACCTAGTCCATCAGACTTCCTCTAAGACCATCTTTTATAAATGGATCTGAGTCCCTTTGGGCTCTCACAAGGCAGACTGTGAATTTTCAACATACTTTGATGAAATTATTTTAGCAGGATTTAATTTTTTGTACACACTTTTATAAGGAACATAAAATCTGTTGTTTTGTAGCTTGTGTGGATTAAGGCATGAAAAGCATTATTGATGAATTGAGGGTAAAATGTAATACTTCCTTATTTAAAAAATAAATAGGTGTGGAATTAAATACATATTATTGATAAATAAGTGTGGAATTAAATACATATTATTGACTAAAAGAGAAACTATTTTCCCTTCAGAGCAGCAGAGTTTCTTCCATTTTGGCCCACCTGATGTCAGCATTTCACTGTTCAGTCTCATGGGTGAGACAATACAAATTGTAATAGGAAGGGAGAAGGGAGAGAAGAGAAGAGAAGAGAAGAGAAGAGAAGAGAAGAGAAGAGAAGAGAAGAGAAGAGAAGAGAAGAGAAGAGAAGAGAAGAGAAGAGAAGAGAAGAGAAGAGAAGAGAAGAGAAGAGAAGAGAAGAGAAGAGAAGAGAAGAGAAGAGAAGAGAAGAGAAGAGAAGAAGAAACCCCAAACCTTTAAAACCTTTTCTGCCACAGGGCCATATTAAACATAACAAGTCAGTTTTTTCTCCTTTGCAGATAATATTCATGTGATTTCTGGTAGTTTCAAAAGTGAATAAAACTGTTCCTGGCAGGGAAGTTGTGTATTTAGCTACTGAACAAGCTGACCTGGAAGAATATTCCTGTTTCTTGCCCTGCACACAGGCTTCACACACCCCTGTGTGTACCTAGACAGGATAATTGATGTTTCTGCTCAGATGGGAGTGGCACGGGCTTCTCAGAGGTTTTCAGAACATGTGGGGGTGTAAATTAGGAGATGATTTTAGAAACTGTACGATTTAAAAGCACATGGATTGATTTTGGAGGCTGCTGCCGGGAGCTGAGCAGGTTCTTGCATTAAACTTGGGATTGCTGAGCTGTGAGAATTCTTTTGCCCAGGTAGGGCTTAACACACTCAGCATGTTTAGTGAAAAACCACCAGTTTTTAGAGCAGATGTGATGGTTAAATGAACAAACTTTGGCTGCTGGGGCTGCTCTTTGAGTAGCTGGGTTCTCCTTGCTGTGGCTGATTTTGGCCATGGCTGTGCTCAGCAGGGTGGGGATGGAAATGGAGAATCCTAAAATCAGCTGGGGAATCCCAAAATCACTGAGGTGGGAAAAGCCCTCTTGAGGTCACCGAGGCCAACCTTTAACACTGCCAAGGCCACCAGCAATTCCTGTCCCCAGGTGCCCCATCTCCAGCCCCTGGACACTTGTATCACACCACAGACCTTTCTTCCCTCTTGGCCCACTGGCAATAACTCCAATTAAAAAGATGAAAGCTTTTTGTTACACTCACTAATTGCTACCAAAAAAAAAAAAAAAAAAAAAAAAAAAAGAGAAAATTATTGTCCAGCCCCACTGATCCTGACCAGCTCTTGAAGTTTAAAGAGTTCAGTGATCTTGCAAAACCCTTTCTCTTTAAATCTAGGTCTCAAGAGAAGGGAGAGGTACATCAAAGACTAATTCAACTTTAGCTGCGTAGATATTTTTTTTCCTTTTATTTTTTTTTTTTTTCTTTAGGACGTAGGAGTTGGATTGCTCTGTTTCAAATAGAAATGAGATTGTTGCATCATAGAAACTAAATTTGCTGTGGCAGCAAATCCCAGTTAATTTGACTCGGCTTGTATCATCCCATGTCTCCCAGCAAGGCTCTGTGTGCACTTGCTCTCTTTTTCTCTCCAACCTAAATTGCTTCTCCTCTCCCTGTTGTTTCCTGCTTTTCAGTGAGTCCTGGCAGCAGCAAAATGTCCTTTGCTGGTTTTCATGTGATTTTATTTTACTGAAGACTCTCCAAAAACAGAGAGGATGGAGGATGTTAATTTTTGCCATATATTGGTAATTCTCTGCTGTAAAGACAGGGCAGACAGGGGTTGGTGACTGTAAATGTAATATCTGATTGCTTATTCTCCCCTGGTTATTTTGAGGATGTTACAGTCAAATACATTTGGCTGCAATTGTAAGTAAAATGCAAAAATAAAACTGCCACAAAATAGGGAATGTTTGGGTAGTTCCCCCTGCACTATTCTCTTCCTACAGCAGTAACTTCACTCTCATCAGTTTTTAAATGAATTTTTAAATAGATATGAGGTTGTGAAGAAGCAGGAAGGAGCAGGATGGTGACAGCTGGCACAGCCACAGTCCTGAGTCCGAGGGATTCTGCCCATTTGGTTTAAAACTGCCAATTAATTTTACAATCAATTGTGTTGTAAGACAATAGAGAATTAATTTCAGTTTGATCTGATGGATAAATGCTCATGCCTGTAAAAATTATTAATAATATTCCCTCCTCTCTGCTTGAAACTCTTGCTATTTTCCTGTGGATTCCCCTGGGATTTCTAATGGGAGATTTCTTTATTTTTTCCTGCCTTCTCTTGCTTGTAACAAATGATGGAGTAGTTATTGATTCCTTTGGGAGGAAATCTGGGAGTACAGGTGTGTGATGGATCCTGGCAGTTCTTTCTCTGTGATAATGTGTATTTTTCTCTGATTACTGGTATATTCAATCTTCTTATTTTTTTTGTGTGCACTCTCTTTAACCTCAGTGTCCAAAACCACTGCAGAATTGTATTGGAACATTTATTTTTCATTATTCTCAGTGTTCCTTTATTATAAATGTTTGAGCTGCCTTGCTGTGGCTGTTTTAAATTTGCCTTGATTGCCACAGGGCTATTTGCAATAGGAAACAGGACAGGCTCACTGGCTTTATTTTTATTTTTGGGCCTTGCTCACAGCTGAGGTCACCCACTGTGGGCTTCAGCCAGGTGCTTTTGAAGAATCAGCAGAAATAAAGCTCTGAGTGGAGCAGCACTTGATGATCCCATTACAGCTCTTTTAAAAAAATCTTAACTAATCCTCCTGCTCTTGGATCCCTGTGCTGAGCGAGCACTTTCCACTGGCATTCCAAGTGTGAGGAGCCATTCCCTCACAGCAGGAATCCAAATTTCAGTAGTGCTGCTGCAAACCACCCTTTCCCTCCCCAGCTCACCGTGTAATTATCAGCTTAGTGCCATTATCACTTTTCTTTGTACAGGGCATGCACGGGATGCTGTTGCCCAAGATGAATATCCCAGCTCCAGGATGGAGTGAGATCACCTGGAATCCTCTGCTTCCACACCAGTCTGGAGGTGCTGCTGGTGGCAGAGGAAGCTACAGGACCAGTTCTGCCTGTATTTGAGATCTGAGAGGAAGCAGTGAATGTGTTTTTAAAATTATTTCCCCTTTTCATGGTGAGGAATGGTCACTGTTACACACCCAAGCTCACAGCTGGAACAGTTCTTAATATCTTTTTTGAGTTAAATATCACCACATTAGACAATTCTGCGTAATGTAATTTTCTAGGTGCAAAATGTTGGGTAGCTTGTGATCATAAAATTCTGTAGTCTGTAATTGATTTGGTATTAATCTCCTAAGAAATGATCCCTTTTCATAGCTGGAATCCCATCCCTTGTTCTCTCTGCTGACAGACAAGCCTAGAGGGAGATTCCCCTCCCCATCCCTGTGGAACTCACCTTAAAGTAAGGGAAGTGTTCCGTCATGAAATTGTAAATCTCACTGACTGGCAAACTCCCTGTCTTGCTGTTTTTGAGAGCCATGAAGATCAGGATGCTTTAGGGAGAGAAAGAAAATCATTTTAGCCTCTTCTGACTCCTCACAACCAAAAATAGTTCATTTTTTCACACTGTGTGTGGTTACTCTGACTTTCACTGCCATAGCACAAATACAGAGATGATTTTATATTTCCACTCAGTTGTTTACAACAATCTCCTTAACTCCTACAGGTAATTCTCCAAGCTCATCTAGAAGGGCATGAGTTTAAAATAAAATAATACAGAAAGTAGAATCAAGAGCTCCTAAATCCTGCTGCTCTGTAGTTATTGAAGGTTTTGTTTGAATGCTTAAACTGGTGAAGGCCACAAAGAGAATCCAACTGACAGTGACAGAGCAATAATTAAAATTTAATTGTCAGATCTACTTTGGGGGCTAAACCCATGTGGTGGCTGTCATAGCTGATAGGTTTTCTAGGCATTTCCTTGTTCCAGTAACTGGGGAAAAAAATCAGTTTTAATCCAGGTGCTGGAGTAGACCACTGAGTAGGACCAGTCTTGTGCTGATGAAATTTGCAACACCTAAAATTTTGCATTAGAGAAATGCCTAACTTTTTTTTTTTTTCCCCCTTTAGAGAGTGATCAAGACTGTTCCCCTGCTTTTCAACATTCAATTTCTCTGTGCCTTGGCTGGCTCCAGAGTCTGGAAGGTTTTGTGATCCGTAGGGACAGGACAGAACACCCCGGGAACGAGACAAATAAGAGCGAACGTGTTGTTGCGAACGATGCTGGAAACAGGCCAGGGGCAAACAGGGTATTTCCTGTAAGGTGAGGGCTTGGAAAAATATTGTATTACCTGTAGGAGTAGATGGGTTTGGGAAACAGAGGCTGCTGGGATTCTTGGCTGCTTTGAGGAGCAATCCTTTGGTAGGGGTAGTGCGAGGAAGCGATGTAGGTCACGGGGTAGCTGCCTCCTGAGGGGTACTGGGGGAACACCAGAAATGTTATTTGCTTTAGCAGCCAGCTCTGAAAATATTCCCTTATAACAGCATTATTTCTGAGGATACTGCATGGGAAAAAGTATTTTTTTCTTTATTGCCTGCAATGTGAAAATTGTGAGGAGCTGTGTCCTATTAACTGTCCCCAGATAACTCTGAATTTTATAGACCTAAAGCTTATCTCTCTCCACCCTTCTCTTCTGAGGTATTTCAGCCTCCCCTGAATGCACACAAATGATGAATGATGTCATTTTATTGTCATTAAAACCCCAAACTATAATATATCATATATCATACATCATATAAATATATCATATATATATATCAAATACATATCATATATAATATATCATATAAACAAATGAAGTATAAAATACTTCAATGTTCACCTTAGAAAAACCAGCTGAGGAAGCAGAGTTGCTAAAAACGTAGGAAGAAACAGGGAAGTTTTGCCTGAGCCTTATTTGGGGTTGTGTGCTTTTTTTTTTTTTTTTTGTTACTTTTTTTCTTTAGGTGGAGAGGATACAGAAAAGCAAAAATTGAAAGCATATAATATTTGCTCCTAAGGGAACAGCATCCCAAAATCTCAGTTAAATTTGCTGCTACCGTGCAAGGCAGGGAAAAAACCGACAACAAACAACAGAAACTTGAATAGATGCACCAGAATATATTTAAGATTAATGGAATATTATGTAAATAAAGTCAGTGATGTCATCCCAGGGGTCAGGAGAGCAGCATATGAGACATTTTGGAGCTGGTTTCACACTGCCTGTCTCGTGCTGAAGCTGTTGGGCTGCTCCCTGTCTGTTCCCTCAAAGACAATTCCAAGGAAAAGATTTCCCCCCAGAGCCAGGAGCTCGTGTGCTGTTAAGCACCACCTCAAGTGATTTTCCCACTCCATTTGCTCTGTCAGAAAGCTAAAAAGAACAGCCAGGACCCCTAAAACCAGACAATATTTATTCCACTCTTTTATTTATTTATTTAAATATTTATTGCCTTTCCCCTGGGACCAGCCACAGAAGCTCCCTGAGGAATGCTGACCTCTCCTGCAGGAGATTTCTAAACCAAGACACTGGAAAGTGATGGGATCACCAGGGTGAGAAACACCTGGAAGACTGGAGATGATCCACACAGACAGCCTGGATTGCACCTGAGTTTCCACAGATTTGTTCTCAACTTTTTAACACAGCACTTGGTCTTTCTCTTTTCCCCAATATTCCACATTTTTCTTCCTCAAATTACAGTTTAAACCTGCTGGAAAGAGCCTTTCAAGAGCAAAGGAACACGATCCAGTTTAGGTAAGATAATATCAGCTGGCTCTCTGGGAGCTCTGTACCAGAAGGATTTCTGCCTCTTCCACGTGCCAGGGGTGAGGGCCTGGCCAAAATTAGAAGTCACAAGCTATTAAAAAATCTACCTGGATGCCTTCCCTGGCACTCAAAGGCTGCTGAGCCCTGTCCTGGTGTTTTACTGCTCAGCTCCAGCAGTTCTGTGCTGTGACATTTGTGTGGTTCCTCTGAAAAATTATAATGTAGCTCTCAAGGCTCATTGGGAAAAATCCCCTGGACATCTCCTTAGTTTCTAATTGTAATTCTTTTATATTTTTTTGATCAATAGCTTTGGCTGCTCTTGGTCTTTGTCCCCTTAAAACAGCAAAATATTCACAGTTTATTTATTTATTCTGTACTTTGAATGATTGATGTCATTTTCCCTGTAATTCTATGCTGGCTGCTGGAGTTTCTCTTGCCTGTTTGCTTTTATCTTTCTACCACGGAGCTGCCTGAAATGGAATGTGGAAAGCCAAACTGAATAGACACAGTTGTTTGCATGGTGAAAGAAATGAAATGAACATAATTAATCATGTCCTGCCTTGTTAAACTAAATACTGGGCACAATTAGAGTCTCCAGAGCAGCTGTAAACTAATTTTTGTGTGCAGTGTGGTGCTCCCTGCCTTGTGCACTGGGTGCAGATTTTTCCCCAAGAGTAGAAAACCGGGCAATTCCTATGATAATTCTGATTTTTATTGGTTTTGGTGGCTCTTTGAAAGGAAACAACACTAAATAAGGCTGGTTTTGATGTCATCATGAAAGAGCTGGGCGTTTTAGGGATTATTTCTGTTTTATTGGTTTCATTAGTCCTTTTTGAGGGAAGGGAGGCTGGGGAATGGGCTGGAATGACAGGCTGGAGCTGGTTTTACAGTCTCCATGGCATGAAAGGTGTTTTATGGTGGGTGGGTGAGTGACTCCAGCCAGTGTCTGCTGCTTCATTTGGGTCAATAATAACTCATTTTTCTTCTGAGTCACCACTCCTGTTGTGTCCAGCAAAGGGGAAGGTGAGGCTGTTTTATCATCTGGACAAAATTAATGAAGGGGTTGAATCCCTCTCATCCCTCTAAGAAAAGCTGAGGCTCAGTTTGAACATCCTTCACTCCAGGGCCCGTTCTCCAGAGAGGAACTTCCTTGGAGTGATTTAACTCGCACTGCCCCATTCCAGCTGGAAATGTAAAACATTAATAATGGGGCTGCTCCATGCAGGAGAGGTTATTCCACTTCTCCTCAGCTGCATCCCATGTTCTTTTCATTTTCCAGCATGTGATTATGGCACAGGGATAGCAATTCTACCTCTTTTACCTATTTTCTTTGTGTAAATTTTTAAATAAACAATTACTCCTGAGCAGTAGAACACGTTGCCAGACTTTTTCTATATTCACATTAAGAACAGGTATTAAAAAAGTCTGACAGAAACCTGCTGCACTTCTTAAAGAGAAATCTTAGGAGGTTTGTCCCAGTGCCAGGCTGCAGGTGGATGGAGGATTTTCCTCTTGGTGCCTGTTGGATCTTGCCTGGCAGCTCCCAGGAGCTTTCAGTCTGGAGGATTTTGGGATGTGATCAGTACAGAAACAGCACTGGTATCAAAACAGCAGAGTGGATAAAGAAATGAAGAATATTCCATGAATTCACAAGCCAATTTCTGCACACAGAAATGGCATTTTTACAGTGAGTGAGATACATGGAGCTGTGACATATCCACAATAGTTTATATTTATAAACTATTTATAATAGTTTATATTTGCTGCAGAGTTTTCTTTTTCTATTTCTTTTCTATTTTCTTCTAAAATAACAATAATGCATTTGTAAGTTAGGATGGTAGTGCAATGCAATTTTTATTTATATATATTTATATACATTTATATACATTTATATATATTTATATTTATTTTATTATATTTATATTTATATTTATATTTATTTATATTTATTTATATTTATATTTATATTTATATTTATATTTATATTTATATTTATATTTATATTTATATTTATATCTATATCTATATCTATATCTATATCTATCTATATATATCTATATTTATGTATATTTGTATTTATATTTATATCTATATCTGTATCTGTATCTATATTTATTTATATTTTTTATTTTTATTTTTATAGTTTATTTATATGTATATGTCTATGCATATGTATGTAAATTTTATTTATATTTATATATATTATTTAATTTATATTTATATTTACATTTTAATATTTATATTTATTTTTATATTCCTGTATTTATATTCCTGTATTTATATTCCTGTATTTATATATTTATATTTATATTTATATTTATATTTATATTTATATTTATATTTATATTTTTTTACATTTATTTTTACCTTTTATCACTTCTACTGAGTTTAAGGGTGAGAAGAAAACAACACAAGTAAATGAATTATGGCAGTGTCGATAAGAATTTAAAGATTGTTGCCTTTTTGCCACGTGTCAGGGGAAAATAAGGCTCAGAAAATTCTGGCTGGTGGAAAATCAGTGTGATAAGTAAAATAAAAAGGCAGGAGTGATGAGTGTTTCCATGACTCAGTAACACTACACAAATTAACAATGAAATGTCACACAGGAACCTGGGTTTGGTTTTCTTTGCCCAGACTGAAATCCCTGTTCTGTCAGTCATTGTTTTATACTCCAGGAGGCAGCTGAACGAGACGGTGAATGACACAAAATCATCATCATCATCATCATCATCATCATCAATCTGTCATCAGATCCCATCAGCATCAAAGGAGACAGAACTCAGGTGTGAGCTTTTATCTTCACATGTTTTTGAGTTTCCTTGAAGTTTCATTTAATTCAGTTCTAATGGTTGGGGTGTTTTAGAGTTGTGCTGGTTTTGTACGTGGGTTTCTACCTAAAAATCTGAAAAATCCTCCTTGCCTTAATTTCACCTCAAGTATTTTTCCTTTACTTGCTTGAAATCAGCATTTTGTTTTATTTTTTATCCTAAAGATCTCACTGAAAATATTATACCTTGCAGGTAATTGAGCCTAAAAGAGGAAAATTTCAAAGCATTGAGCAGCTCCACCCTTTACATCTGAAGAACATTATTTGAAGTGTCAATAACAAAATTGCATTACAGAAGAACAACCCTAATCTTGCACCTTCTCCTGCATCATCAGCATCATTCTCAATTATGCTTCAGCTGAATAATCCTTCTCTGGGGATGTTGTAAGAGGCAAAAAGTTTCAAAAGAGATGTGTGTGCCATCAAGCACAAGGAAAGTGAACATTATTTTGCTGTTCCAATTTTACTTTAAAATATTTTTCTATGTTTGGTTTGAATTTTAACAGTCACATCTCCTTAAGGTTTTTTCTTCTGAAGTTAAAGCACAATTAAGATTCTGAAATATTAAGAGTTATGTTAATAATTTATCTGGCTTCAAAGCAAATTTTCTCAAGTGTAATGGTGAATATATAAATATGCAGTACCAAAATTCCATTTCCACAAGTTTTGTTTTTTTTTTTTTCTTCTTTTCCTTAATGACCATCCTAAAGTGCATTTAGCTGTTCCTCTTTTTCAGCCTTATTCTCATAATGTAGGCAAATAAACACAGCCCTGGAAAACCACACATTTTTAAATCCTTTAAAAAATTATTATTATCACAATTATTGCACCATCTGAGTGCCAAAAATCCATTTTTTTAGGATTTTGGTGTACTGACCTGATGGAAAGGGTGTGAGGGGCAATACATCTGCTGCACCTGGGGCTGGTAGCAGTACAAACCAGGCTGCCCTTCCAGGGGCGATGTCCTGAGCTTCATGTCTGAATCCTGCTGGAAAATATTCAAGGGAGGAGTTCTTAGAGAAAACAGCTTCATTGGAAAGAGGATAATTCTGTTAGTCACTGTCCAGATTTTATATTGATTTTTTGGGGGTTTAATTCTGTCTTAGTAGGAGTTCATAGAGGTTGGGCTCTGTTTTAGTGGTGCCAATCTGGGGATGATCCATCCCTGGAAATGTCCCAGGCCAGGCTGGAAGGGGCTTGGAGCGCCCTGGGAGAGTGGAATTTGTCCCTGCCCTTGGCAGAGGGTGAGACTGGATAATCCTCAAGGTCCCTTCCCACCCAAACTCCCTAATTCCATGCAGACACGAACCAATTCCTGCATTTCCACAGCTACAAATTTAAAAAAGGAAATCCCAGGCCACATTCCATGCAAAGAGCAATTCGGAAAAGGCCAGGCTCCCTTTATATTTTAATTTTTTCTCTCCCTTCACACACAAACCACGCACTCCAGCTTTCATTCCTGACTGTGCACAAGTGTCTCCCTCTTTTTTTTCCTTCTCCCTGATTTTATCTTGCAGGCTGGCAGTGCCTCCAGCTGCCTCTGGAATTTTGGCATTAGGTGGAGGGTGAGCTCTTTAATGTACAGGAAAGAGGTGGCAGAGAAAAATCACCCTGGGCTGACTACAGGGTTCAACCCTGTCAGGAATATGTAAAAGTGGAGGAATTCAGTGAGAATCTTGTTTTTCCAAGAATCCAATAGCACTCATCCTTCTGCTTTAAAGCACAGCCAGCTTTTGTGGCATTTTACTCTGTCTAAAAAATATTAATAAATAAACATACACATTATTTCTTATATATATTTTTATATATCATGCGTGTAGTGTATCTAATAAACACAAAAACATTCATGATTTTTGTGGTATATTATCAGAAGCACAAATTAGACTTGGTTTGACCAATAAACATCAGTGTTATTTTGGTGGCCAGCAGATGAAGGTTTTCAGAAATCCTGATTTTCCAGCAGCATGGAAGTGATTTAAAAGGGGGAAGTTGGGTGCTGGCAGAAGCAGACACCAACAGGGAGTAGCTACAAGGGCTTGTAAAGGGCTCCTGCAGTGCTGCCTTTGCATCCTGCACATCCTGCAGCCCAGGGATTCGGGAAGACAATGGGAATTTATTTTGCTCATAGGTTTTGTGCTGAACTCCTCTGACCTAGATGAGTGTTTATCCAGGAAATAAGAGATTTAGATCAATTTCCTCCTTAACCTGGATGGCTTCAATCCCCAGGTATGTTCCCTGACAACATCTCTCCATTCCCTGGTCTTAATCCAGCTAAGACTTTTTTTTTTTAAACTCCTTTTTCATTTGGTAGCCGTGAATTTTTCCTCTCCCAGCCTTTTAGAGCCAGCTCAGGGCTCTCCTCTGGCAGGTGGAGTTGTTCTTTTTGGCTGCAGCAAGATAATCTTTACACCTTGGATCACAGCAGAGATATTGTGGAGATACTGGAGGGTGATTTAATTTACTTTTCAGGGATCTCTGCTGCCCTAAATAGGCAGTTGCATCTATGTAGTATTGAAATCAGCCCAGGTAACTTGACACTGCACAAATAAACAGAACTGATATTTATTTTTATTAATTTTTAGTGGCACTGATGTCTTAGAGTTTCTCCTCTGTTTATACTGAGCAAAGTGCAGCTGAGCTGAGGTGTTGGACCAAATCTGCTCCACATCCTCATGCTTGAAAATTCTATTTTGTGACCTTCTTTCTCTTGAAAACACCAGCTGATGACAAATCTTGTTGCCAGGGGAGCATTCAGATATTTAGGATTTGTGTGCCCCATCTAATGGAAAATCATTTGTCCTTGTGCATCTTTCTGAGGATTGTTTGAGGAAAAGACCAGAAAATAGGGAATATGGACAAGTAAACATGGATAAGTCTAAATTGGACAAATTAACATGGATATGTCTAAATTGGACAAATAAACATGGATAAGTCTAAATACACTTTCCCTGAGTTCTAGCCTAGCTTGACAGAACGAGAAATACCGATGTAGTCACACAATAATAAGAAAATACTTCCAAAAGCACATTTTTACCACTGAAAACAGGGAAAATAATTACAAAAAAGCACTGACCATGAGCTGAGAGCCGTGCTCCTGGCCCGTGCTGCTGAACTGGAGGCTGTCACACCACGGCTGCTCCGTGGAGATATTTGGGATATGGGTGGGAAACACCTCCGGCTCCTCGGGAGCCGCGGATCCCGGCAGAGCCTCGAAGCCATCGATGCTCCTGTGAGTTTTGAAGGGAGAAGCTTCTGGTGGCAGGGCCTGGTGGGATTCCTGGAAAACATCCTCGCTGATCTGCCTCTTGTAAGGGTGGAAGGGGTTCCTGCTGCTCTTGAGGAACCTCTCGTAGTTCCCGGCTGCGTTCTCCTCGTAGCTGAAGCGCCGGAATTTCTCCGTGCTGAAGGATGCCTTGAATTTGTTCTTGCCACAGGGGATTCCTTGGCTCACAGGGAACCTCCCGTGGATTTGATCCTGGGATGGGGAAGCAGGGCTGGGGCTGGGAGAGGATTCTGAGCTCTTCCTTTCTGTCCTGGTGTCTGGCTCATAGGGTTGGCAGCTGTAACTGGGGTTATCCTGGGATGGGATATTGGCATTAAGGTTAGTATTTGAAATTTGAGCAAGTATTTTATTATTATTTTTGTTATCTGAGCTATTAATTTATATAAACTTTAAAATTTATATTTTATTTGCATAAAAAATGCATTTTTAACGGTAAGCATGTGTGGTTGCTTGGCATTTAAGAAGAAAATGAGATGACCACCTTTATGCAGAGAAGCCTCAAAAAGATCCCAAGGGGTTTTCTGGTTGCTTAGTATCCAAAACTATTCAGCAATTAATAAACAAAAGCAAAAAAAATAAAATTATAATAAATATATACTTAATATATAACACTATAATATATAATATATAATATATAATATATAACACTATAATATATAATATATAATATATAATATATAATATATAATATACAATATATAAGATATATTATATATTATATATTATATAATATATATTATATATTATATATTATATAATATATTATATATTGTATTTTATATTTTATATTATGTAATTAAAAAAAGCAAAAAGGGCTTTGAGCAGCCTGGTGTAGTCAGTGGCACACAACTGGATGATCTTTGAGGTCCCTTCCAGCCCCAACCACTCTGTGATTCCAGCAGAAAACTGAACAATCCTTGAAAAACAGGGCACCTTGTCTCTCTGGTCTGACCATTGCAGGGAAAAGCTGAGGAAGATCAGTGATGAAGGATTAAATGACAGGAATGTGATAAGTGCAAGTCTTGTTTAGTCAAATAAGCTTGATCTCATCCCCTGATGGTGTTTCAGGCTCCAGATTTGCTGGTGGTTGCATCATTTCCCTTCACTGAGGTGGCCACACTCATTTGGAGACACAGGACAGGCTCTGGACAGACACTTCAACATCCCTGGCTCATCTCCTGCCCTCCCTCCTGCCCTTCAGCAAGGACAGAACAGCAGCTGAAGAGCTCTTTAATGTGGAGGAGAAGGGCTGAGGCAGGGCTGGAGTCTGGATCCTGGCACTGTAAATATGGATATTGTCCCTGCCATCAGGGATGAGGAATTACTGGATGCCAGCAGTCAGGAGCAGGTGCTGTGTCCAGGGATGGGGGAAATGGAATGTCCCACCTTCCATAAAAAGGCAGATTATTGACTGGTCCCTCCCCTCCTTCTCTCTCCAAAGCTGGATTTTGAGAAATCCCACGAGGGAAATCAGGATAAATCCAGAGCTTTCTGCAGTGGAACACAGCACAGCTTTTCCAGTCATTTCAAGGAATGGAACAGAACATTTCGCTGGAGGTTTGGATTAGTTGAGCAGGATAACTCAGGATTCAACCCTTCAGGAATAAAACTTTCAGCATTTGCTTTGTCACCAGTAGATTTGGTGGGATTTAGTCCAGCAAGAGCTGAATTCTGATCTTGGAAGAAAGAGAAGAGATCTGGGCCAGTTTTACTCACACTTTGCTGAACTGGGGATATTGAATCCCCCTGTGCCCTCATGAGGTCCTGCTGGTCCCTTTCCAGAGTGTCCGAAGGAGAAAATTTAATATTGGATTGGTCCTGGAGTAGGGAAACCATCACCAAACCCAGGGCAGACAGGAATCCTGTGAAGGCAAAGATCAAATTACAAAAAGCACTTTTTTAAAGCTTGAACTGTGTAACAAACCCTTGCTGGGTGCAGGTGCTGGACGGGCCTGGAGCCACCCTGAGGAATTCCCGATTCCATCCTGATGATGGAATTATTTTTTAACTCTTGAAGAAATGTTCTGTAGATGCAATTCCAATGAAGACGGGGTTTCTATGGATTTGCCACACATTTTTTATCAAAATAAGCACTTTCTTTGTTTTCTGTAGGAACATACATTAATGAAAATGTATTGTTTTGGGGTTATGCAAATTTAGCAATGTCACTTTATTAAGAGATTGGGATATAAATGCACCCCAGTTGTTTTCAGAGGGACTATATTAAAAAAAAAGATATTTTTCTATCATTACCCAGACTGATGGTTACAACACACTTATATTTTCACTTTTATTTTTCATTAGCCCCGATCCCTTCAGCCTTTCTGTTCTGTTTTGCATGGCTTAAATGTATCTGAGATATGTAAATAACTCAATCATTCCATTCCTGTTTTTGTTAGTTGGATCTCCTCTCAAGTTCCCAATCTTTGATCTTTGGATATAGGAGCCATATCTGATGGTGTTCTTTGGATTAAAAGGAATAAATTTAATCTTCTGGTGTTTTGTTTTCTGCCATGATTTTTTTTTTCCCTTGTTCACTGTAACCTTAGAGTAAAACAAAAGGAGAACTTGCATCCTTTTATGTCATGCACTAAGTTTGCAGCTACATAAAAGTGTTCCTGTTCATAATTTTGATTTCAGGTGAACAAATCAGGGAAAAAAAGCCACTTTAATTCCAGAGTTCATCTGCCAGGTCTTTGCCACGTGTTGAAATAGCTGTTAGGTAAATATCTTAAAGGGTTTCTTAGGTTTGCTTAACAAAGATATATCACCTTAAAATGTGGAAACCTTTTTTTTTCCTCCCCTTTACAGTTCAAAGAGAAATCTGTATTTATGATGAGTAAGAGTGCACTGCCCGGGGGGATGGAGCACAATGGGGCTTGGAAAGCAAGCAGGAGACCTGGAGTAGTACATCAGGAAAAAAAAAAAAAAATATATGATGTGAGATAAAGTTCAGAAATGTCTCAGGCACAGGCTCTTCCCCCAGTGGCTTTACTGGAGGCTGATGAGGAGAGAGATTCCTCATCTTGAAAGGAGCAGGTGGGAAAGCTGACAGCTGGGAAAGGTCTGTGAGTGTCGATTTGTAATTTGTAAGAGTTCCACACTGTCTGCCCTGCCAGCGCTGCTTCCACACTTATCTTCAGGTTATACAAAGCTGTCTCTGACCTCTCTTTTATGCTGCAATTTTTCAGCCCAGCTGCCTCATTTGTGGTCTGGAGCATTAGAGTTTTATTAAAAGCTTTTTGCACAGGTACAGTTCTTGCCTGGTGGCTTCTGCGTCGCGAGGGAATTTTCACCAATCCTTTCTGAAAGCAAAGTGAGTTTATCAGGGCTGTTTGGACAATCAATACAAAAGGTCCAGGAAAACCAAATCATTTGTGTCCCTCCCCTCTGAGACCTTTGCCAAGTTCTGTTGATGAATTGCATTTTCATAGCAAAGGAGGAGTCTGAGTCATGTTTTACACTATAAAAATTTCCCCCCGTGTAGGGAAATTGTTTTCTTTTTATTGAAGGAGAAGCAGCCACAGGGAAAGGATTTTCCTTTTTTTACTGTTAAATGAGAAGCAGCCTTAAATTATGTTGGGCTGATAATCTGTGTTCAGTGGTGGTTATTGAATGCCTTTGTCAAGAATCCATTTTGGTGGAGCTTCCACATGGGGATAAATCCCAAGGCTGCAATCCCAGCGCTGTTTGCAGTTTTCAAACTGGCACCAGCAGCTCAGTAAGAATTGCAGCTCCAGGTTCTCCTCATCCTGGAAATGGCACATTGAAATTGTGTCCTGCTGTGAGAGAAAAACCTCTGGCCACATACTCCTGATTTTCATTTTATTCCTTGAGTCCAAATTTGTTGCTTCAAAAACCATTTGCAGCTTCACTCTTGCTGATGTGTCTCACAGCAGGTTCCAAATGCAGACCAGTTTAAACTGCCAAATCAAAACACTGGAAAATCTTTGCTGTCACTGTCCATGAGATGTTTTTTAATGTCCCTTAGAGACACTTAATTTTGTTGCAAGGACATAAAACAAACAAACAAAACCCACAAAAAACCAACAACAAAAACCCCCAAACCGAAACAAAAACCGTCTCAAAACCACTTTGCATTGCTAACATAGATTTTAGCAAAGAGAAATCACATCACTCACTGACAAATCTTCTTTAGGAGCAGAAATTACCGCCAGGGGAGGTTGCCAATAATCAGGATTACAATAAATCATTTGCAACAAACTGTTCCTGGGAGCCAGAGCTTAAGGAAGTTGTGGGTTGCCTGGATGTAGGATGTGCTAAAGCAAACAATGATGCTTTGATTTGGAAAGAGGTATCTGATTATCCCAGATGCAGCTGGAACCATTTCACCTCCTTTTGGCTGCTGTAAATGTTGCGTGACCGTGCGAGGCTCCTGTGATAAGATAACTACCTCTGAAATAAGAAAAGTGAGAAACTGTAACCTCAGCTGGGTGTTGGGGTAAGCGAGGCAGCAGCAGCTGATTTATTAGCTCTGCATGACTGAGCCCTGTGGCAGAAATCCAGGGCTGGAACAATCCCTGGGTTTGTGTCTCCTCTGCCTCAGAACTCGCTCCGTGCTGCTGTGAGTGCCCTCTCCAGCCCTTGGGGCTGAGATTTTCACGAGAGGTGTTTGGATGTTCCCCAGTTCCTGATCCATCCCCTGTGCCTGCTTTGGGCAGCTCCCTGAGCTCTGTGTGACCTGCTCACATCTCTGCCCAAAACCCTAAAATCAGCATTTTCCTCTCCACATCACACTGATGTTTCCTAAATAACTTCTTTTCCCCCTCAAGTCTTTATGAACAAAGAGCCATGAGGTTCCAGAATTCCATTTTTCCTTTCACAGTTAAGAATCCATCACATCAGTCAATGATGTCGTGTGCCAAATATCATAGAAGTGTCCAGAATGCTGTGACTAACACTTCTCATGGAGACAGGAATATTTCTGCACATAATTAGTTATGGAAAATGTTCAGAAAAGGGATTTGTTAATAAGAATCAGGATTTTTTTTTTTTTTTTTTTAAAAAAAAGGCTTATAATGAATTCAAGACTTTTCTGAGGTTATTCCTGCCAGGCTGACATTGGAGGTTGTGCTGGCTCATCAAAGCTGTCATTGCTTTGTTGATCCCTGACATTCTTGTCACTAAGGCTTGCCCTGTTTTCAGGAGACATTTTCAGGAACAGGATTGGAACCTGCACAGCCCAGCACTAAACTCTGGTTTGGCCACATGAATTCCTCCTTGCTTCCTTGCTCCTCTTTACAGGATGTATTGGACCTTGATTACAGCATACCTGAATAACTTTACACAGCTTCTAAGGACTGTAATTTCTTTTCTTCTGAATTTAAATCTGCCAGTAAATTTGTTTAATTTAACTGTGCTACTTTTGCTTTCTTATTCCAGGGTTCTGAGCTCAATTCTCTCACAATTAGCTGTGATTACCGCCCATAATTCGCTACCTCTGGAAATACCTTTTGCATATTTAGAGAAAAATAAGATTAATGTGACAATCTCAAGGATGAGTGAAGAAAATTTTCAATTATAAGACCCTTTCTGCATCCATTGACACGGGATGTGTTTGCTACCAGCTTAGTAGTAAAGTACTGGATTCCTGTAAGAGAAGGATGGCATTTTTAATGAAATTATTTCTGAATTATCAGGGTTTATTCATTAAGGGCTTCCTGCAGGCAAGGCTGAATACCAGGTGGATTAATTGTCACCATGTCCAGGTGCTGTCCAGCAGGAGTGGCTGGGAGCTCTGGAACATCCAGGTGCCTCCTGAATGAGAAGTTGGGGAGAGTGTTTGCAGCAGGTTTTTAATCTGCTCTAGGAACACATTACCAAAAAACCCTACAACTCTCTGTGAAAATAAATCCTCAAAAGGCATTTACCCCATGTCTATTTTATGTGGAAAAAAACATTTGTAGAGGTAGAAACTGGATTTTTATTTTTTTTTTTCATTGCAGAAAATGTCCAGGTGATGTTTCACTGTGGTGTTTGGTCCAGGTTCCCATCCTTACATCAGCATCTTTTACTTCTATTTTATCCTGCATCTTTACTTTTGACACCAACAGTGAGGACAGAGCGCTATGTCTGTCCCTGCAGACAACTCTGGGAATTATTACATTTTTCTTATTTTCCCACTGTTTTTTTTTTCTGGATGAAACACAGTAATTTCTCATTCTGAAGCCATTCCACACCTGGGATTGTCCTGTAGCCCCTTCCTGAAGGATTTCTAGTTCTCCTGACACCTTTCTGGGGTGCAAAGGCCAAATCCACCTGTGGTGTTTAAGATGTAGGCACACCGTGGTTGTTGCTCTCCATGCACACAGAAATTCCCTCAAAATAGAGAAAATTAAATTATAGGGCTTCTTTTCAGCTTCATTGCAGGTCCTGTTTGATCTGGGAATGGATTTTAATTCTTATTCTAAAGCATTAATTTATGCAAAAGTAGAAAGCCTGACAAATATTCACACAGTATGGCTGAAATAACTCTGAGGACTTCCTTATTTCTTGTAGACTGTGCAGATTCATCATCTGGGAAGTTCTTAATAGAGAAAAGATCCTCACAGGCTCTGAACTTGTATAATTAACTCAGCAAAGAGGGAACTCAGCACTGAACAGAAACCAAGCATGGAGAAATTCAGCTGAGAAGGTGAATGAGTTTTTCAGGTGCACTTGGTTTTCCCCTCACCTTTTCCCTCCTCATCCTAAACACTAAAACACCTTTCCAGCTCCAGCAGTTAACCCATAAAAGAGATGTCAGCTCTCCCTACCAGCCCTGCAACTCTGCCAGTATTTTCAAACACAATCCTTTGCATACCCTGTCCTGTTTTCTGGATGAATGGTTCTGCTGCTTCCTGAAGGAGGGGTATGAAATTTCATTGCTTTATTGTAGACATCTAAGCATGAAGTCAGACACGGTTCCAAGGGCTGGGAGCAGTTAATATGATACAGAAGCTGTTTGATTCTGTCATGAATAACCAGCTGGGTTGGCAGGAAAAACCAGCGCAGGAGATAACGGCGACAGCAAATCTGTAACTGAATTCTCTGGGCTGAATTCAGGGTTTTACTCTGGCTCTGGGGAATGCCAGTGAGGAGATACCACAAACACAGCAAAGCTATCAACACAGCCATGTGACTTCTAAAAAGAATTCCTAGGAATAAGGAAGGTAAAAACAGCTGGAGCCAAGAAATTGGGTGGCAGATAAGGAGGTGCCTCCTTTGGCTCAGAAATTCATGAAGTGCAGAAGCTGAAAGCTGGGAGAAAGCAGCAGGGAATGATCACTTTGTCCTTTTCCAGGCATCCCTCACAGTCCCTGCAGCTCTGCTCCACTCTTACCTTTTTTACAGCCCTGTTTCACACCATCATTTGTGAGCTTCAGTGTCCCTTTCTCCTATAATTATGTGTGCTGTCTCCCACGTATTCCTTTATCCATCCTTTCCTTTCCTCTCCCTGCAATGACAGTCTGTGTCACTTTCTTCTATCACATTATAAAACCTTTTAATATATTCCAACGTGTCTCTTTCCTTTCTGTGGCTATTTTTGGTTCCTAGTTTCCAAAGCACTTTGTGGGCTATCCACAATATTTTCTGTATCCCAAATATTTTGTAGAAGCCCATTTTTTTGGAGTCCACCACTACATTTGAATGGAAAGGCAAATAGCAATAAACCAAAAGATTTAAAAATCAGATGCTAAGAGTGGACATTGGTTAACATTTCCAAAAAGGTGAGGAACACTGAAGGGTATAATAAATAATGTGGATTGTCAGCTCCTCCAGACCCAAAACACAACAAGTTGTGGCCCTGCTCCTTGCTGCTTGTGCATAATAAAAGATGATTAATGAGCAGCTGTTCCCATCAATTCCCAATTGATAGCTCAAGGGCTGTGAGTGCCACGATGCACCCCCTGAATCCTCTCTGGGGAACTCGGGGGGACGTGGGGGACACTCAGGGCAAGGACTTTTGGGAGCCTCCTGATTTGTTTTACGTTCCTTTTTTTCTCCTTGGGTGAGTCACCCTCATCTCCCTGTGACTTGAGAGTTCATCTTGGGATCTCATGCCATCTTTCTGTCTTTATGAGAAGGTGTGGATGATGATCCACCCTAATGGTTTCTGTTGCTGGCTGTGGCAGCATGTTTTATGATGGGTGTGGTACATTCCCATTTTCTCTGTTGTGCATGTACAGCCCCACCCGTGGCCACTCCCACCCTCCCACTGGGAATCGCCCACAGTAAGCTCTGTAATTACCTTTATTTGATCTGAGGAATGGATTTGGGAATCTTATTATTACTCAGCACAGTCGTAAGCTGAGTATGTTAAAAAAACCAAAACAACAAAAACCAAAAATACCCCCAAAAAAACCCCCTTTGGATGGCTGATTCACCCAGCAGGGATGTGTTCAGTGCAGAAACATCAGAGACACCAAAAGCCAAGTTTGGGGGCGTTTAACTTCAGTTTTCTTTAGTCTTTCTTTGGAAATGTCAGACTACAATACGTGTAAACACATAGAATTTCACCTGTTTTGAATTCTTAATGTCAACAGGCAGAGCTGCCCTGAGTTAGGGTTTTGATTGGAACAGATTCTCTTTGTTTTACATGGAATTAAACTAAATCAGCTCAAACTACAGCTTGTACATGTTTTACATGTTTACTCTGGGCTACACAGTGTAGTTTGCACAAGCCTCTGAGTCTTTCAGAAAAAATCAAATTTATGCAGCCAATAATGCAGCATTGGTTCAAGCATTTATATTTTGGGGGGGAAAACTTTGAAAAAGAGAAATAAAAAATCCACCTAAACCCCAAGACTAAAGCTCCTGCTCTGACTCCAGAAGATCAAAGGTCTTTCAGCATCCAGGTAACAACCAGCAGCTAATCCAGGCACTCACAGGAGCACAGCTGATGTGGAGTGATGTGTTCTGCTGACACCTGCTCCTAGGCATGCATGAGAAATGCTGCACATAAAGCAGGAAAAATGGAGGGACAGGTCATGGAGAATGACATTTTTTTCCTCACTTTCCACTCCTCTCAAGAACCTCTCTGTCCACAAAGCTACAGTGGTGGTTTTTTTCCTCCTCTGGTCAATTCTGGTTCTTGTGTTAGGGTTTACTGGGGAAACTGGGCTGGTGTTTGCTGGGGTGAGCAGGGAAGAGCTTTTGACAAGGTGCTTCTTCACCAGGTTTTAAAAAAAACCAAATATCCCCTGAAATCCTGAATGCAGACAAAAAAAAACCTCTTTGCATGGATGAATATTTGGTAGAAAGAGAAAACAGAAGGTAAATGAGCTGGGGTGATCTTTGGGGGTCTGCTGAGACTTTGTGGGCCTTAAAGTATCCCCAAACAACCTGGAAACAGAGGTGCAGAGGTCCATGACAGCTTTTGCAGGTGATGTTCTGAACAGTTATGATGAAGATGAGGTGGGAGGAACAGCAAAAGGATGTGATGAGGTTCAGTGATGGGGCATTAACCTGACAGGTTAAAGAGCGGGGAGGAAACATTGTTAACCAAAACAGGGCTGCGATTCTGCTCCAGCTCTGGGACCAGAGGTCTGTTGGAAACACATAAACCCACAGAATATTTCACCTTTCAGTGCCAGGAATTCTCTGTGTAAAAAGGGACAGAACTCCAGAAGTTGCAGCAACCTGCCTGCAGGAGCAAACACTGCTGAGGGAAAAGGGAGAGATCAAAATTGTGGGTGAAAAAATAATAAAAAAAGGCAAATGCCTGATTATCCCAACACTCCCTTCCTCCACGAAATCACAAAGTCATTGACACTCCAACATCAAGTTGAGAACTCAGTTTTGTAATTTAAAGCGCTGTCTTTGGGACTCCAGGAAAAGCACGAGACAGACAGGCTGAGGAATAAATGAGGGACAGTTTGGAGATTAAATAACCTTATGGGAATTAAATAACCTTATGGGAAAATAGGGCCTGACATTGTTTTGCAAAATGAGAGACACAGAAATAATCCTTTAGGGAGGAATAACTGCTGGGAATAAGATGAGATAGAAGTGACTTGAAATTAGGAAGACTGAAAAAGTGGGGAGGAAAAGCAAATCTTATATTGTGGACAAAAGTAGAGGTCATGCATGAAGGCATTAAACTCCCCAGGAAGGTTTTTTTGTAAGCATTGGAAAACTTAATGTTTGATGTAAATATAAGCAAAAAAGGAAACTCCCAGGACAGGATGTGAAAAGGAGGGAAAATATGAAATAGGCACAGCGAAACCCATCTGTTTTTACAGCTCTGAGAGTATTAAAAACCTGTAACTTGTGGCCACATCATTCCTTCCCCCAATTACCCTTCTCTCCCTTCACTGCCAAAGGTCCAAGGTTGGTTCTTCCCCTTTTCCCATCCCACTTCCCAAGCACTCCCACCCCTGCTACACCCACCTGTTTTCCCAATGCCTGATTTTCCTGTAGCCTATTTCTGTCTCATAAACACCCCGTGAACAAACACCAAGAGCAGCTGTTGGGTTGAGAATATAATTTAATTTTATTCTTCATCTACTTTAACTCTTTTGGGGAATTTCTTAAAATTCTCCTAAAAGAAATACAAAACAAAGCTGAGTTTCTTTCCCCAGTTCCCTTCATTCCTCAGTGCTTGGAAACAGATTGTTCCAGCCCGAGGGATTTAAATGTTTGGTGCAAAACTTTGGCAAAATTGGTTGATCTGGGACGGATTTTTTCAGCCTTGTGAAAAGTGAGAGGCTTTTATATTAATTTTAATTTTTCCTCAGCAAAACCACAGAGGGGAAAATGCCCAAATTTGTGTACAAACTCTTCTTCAAGGGATAAATGAACCTCTTCAGAGCTTCAGTCTTGAAAGTATTTTATCAAGAGCAGCTAAGAAATGGAGACCATGATAAAAGTCTATTCCATGCTTAAATATCTTGACTTTTTAATGAATATTTGAAGCAATAGCCTCCTTCAAGAGCTCTGTTGGTGTTCAGAATAGCATCTCTGCTTTCCACTGTTTCTGAACAAATTCCAAATTCAATCTTTTTTTGTGTGTCCCTGGTACTGAGTGAATCCCTTCAGGCTGAGAGTGCCCATTGTATTGATAACCCAGACAACAAATGTGCTTTTACTTTTTTTCTATCCCAAATTATGGTTAATGAAAACATCTTATGGCAAAGTATGACTAAAAAGAATAGAAAATCTAGATTAAATAAACTAGAACCCGCAAAGGAGGACTTCAGCTCTATGATTTTATGAACACCTCTCACTTATGGGAAAGCAAAAAATAAAAATAAATAAATAGGGATTTCTTTCACCACAAAACCTGAGGTGATAACAGCCTTGAAATAAAGGACAGGAATTTCACAGAAACAGCAAACATCCCCAAACCTTGTGTGCAAAAAGTTTTGCAATAAACACTGAATAAACAGTCCCTGTTTCATTGAGGAAACATCATTTAAGCAAGAACATTGAATTGTGCACAAGACCTTGAAGCTGTTACAAAATCCTTAACAGAGATGAAAATTAGAAGCAAGAAAATGGTTGGAATTAATTAAGAATCATCCAAGTCCTGCATTTTCCTGTGTTATTGTGCAGTTTCTGAAGTCCAGGAGATTCTTTCTGGAAACCTCATCCCCCTCTGAACAGGGATTTTGTCCATTTTATCCTTACAGTGAAAATTAACTCCTTTATTTTAATAGAATCTTAAATTTTGGGGAGCAGCTGGCTCTAAAGAGCTTGAAACTACGCTCATTTCTTCTCTTAAAATATTATATTTCAGTGATACATAAAACATAATTAACTGATCTAAGGGGCCACCACATTAAAGGCTGAGACATAAAACTAAACCTATTACAAAAGCTCTTCTGTTTTCTTATACATAAAAAATCATGCAAATTAAACTTTTTATAGGTGTTTGTTTTCAACACATAAAACACAGCTGATAAAGAATATTCATTAAGGGACTAGAAATACAGTTTTGTATTATTGCTGACGAGGTCTTCTGACAAACAATTTCAGGAGGAAAAAATAATTGATATTTTCATATATAATTAGATAACCCACATAATCCATAAACCCTCACAAATCTGTATCAAGTTTGATAATGGCAACAGCTCAACATTTTTGCCTCCTCTTATAGATCTCTGTGGGTAATCAAATGTTCACTTGTTCAAGTGTTTTTGTTTTCTTGGATTTTCTAAACAAATATAGGATTAAATTTATAATATTATGGTATTTTGGGCATCTTGGAGAGTGATGCAAAACCAGAACAAGGAGTCATGGATTCAGCAGGAGAAAAGAGATGTCACCTTGGGAAAGTAGAAACCTGAACAAAGAGACTTTGTAGATGTTTATTCATAAATTAAGGAATAAACTTGAAATTAAAGAGCATGTCTTTATTTTAGACCTTTTGCGTTCACATATTTACAGTCTCTGGTTTAATTTTTTATTTTCCTGTTAAACCCAGAATTTTATATTGTGGCAGCTTATCAGTTATTAAGTGGGAAATGTGTTTTATAGCCAAGGGGATTTGTGCTTGAGATGATTTTTATCTTTGTTGTAAAGGAATTTCTATATGAAGAGTTTTTGTCAGCTTCAGCTGCTCTTTGCTGGTGAAGAGGCACAAATTTCTACTTGGAAGCAACCTCATACTTTGCTTCCTTTGTCAAAAATTCTGGTTTTTTGTGACAGAAGATCTCACTCCACAATCAAAGCCCATTTTCCTCCGTGGTTGGGAGTCTTGAGAGCAGAGCTAAAAAGTGTCTGGGTTTTTTTTGGGCTCCAGTTCACAGCAAGATTTACAGAGCAGAAATATCATAAATTCAGAGTCAGAGGAAAACTGGGCTGGAAGGGATTTCTGGGGATGCTCTGCCCCAGCTCAGCTGGGTTAAAGTGGAGACCAGAGCAGGAAAACAGTTAAAAAACAGTTAAAAAATAGTTAAAAAATATAAAGCACGTGCCTGGATCCTGCAGTCAGGGAAATGCAAACCCTGTGTCTGTTCCAAACCCTGTGCATGATGTTTGGCCATTACCATCCCTGATGAGCCCAACATCAAACCTGCTCAACCAGGGAAAAGGAATTCTTCTGGCCTCTCTCCTTTGCTTTCCTTACAGCCTTCCTTTCCTCCTCTCTCTCTAAATTAAATAATGCCACTTGTCACTTTTCTGATGGTGATCCCTGGTGTATCTGCATTTTTGGGAACCTCGGTGCTGCTGGAATAGGGGGTGTGCAAGAATTGCAATTTTTATCTCATCAAGAGTGTAGATGTTTGCACTGGCAGTTAAGAAGTGAAGGTAAAAGCTTGACTCTTACAGGTTTCTTGTAAAACCACAGTATCACAGATCCATCACATGCTTGTGTTTCACAATTTGAAGGTGTTCAGTTTGATTATCCATATTGTTAATTTCAAGGAGTTCCTTCCTTCCTTCGCTTTCAATCTTTAGAGATTCCACATTTTCATTCTCTCATAAATTTTTTTTTTTTTTGCCTTATTAATGTCTTTACATGTAAGAAGATATTCTATTCCTGTATTCCTGATATTTTACTATTTTTGTTGAACAGATTTTTAAGAATGACATTTTCTGTGGAGGCTTTCAACAACGAGGAACATCATCGGTTTAAGCCAAATTTTGCAGCTTCCTTTGCACTCCTATTGAGCATTTCTGCATGGATAAATCTGATTTATTTTGCCTGTTGAAAACAGTTTTCTGCTGTATTTTTGTAGTGTCAGAGAGAAAAAAGAGCAATTGAAGAGAAAATGGAAGAAAAGGAGAAATTGAAAAGAATTATGCTGGGTTTTAGCTGTTAAGTTTGCTGCCCACCAAACTGAAGGGTGCTCTCACCTCTGTGAGGATGGGCAGAAATCTAGGAAGTTTTACCTTTCTGTAGGAAGAATTCTAGAGTCTTTTAACCAGTGAATTATTTTTTCTTTTTGAGGCAAACAGCTTTTCCATACAACTATTTTATGCTGTGTGCTGAAGTGATATATACCCATGAAAAGTCCATTTCCATAGATTTAAATAAGTGGTATTACTGCTCACACCTCACAAGACTGTGTGCAGACAATAAAAAAAAATAAATTACTTTGCATGAGTGGCTAATCTTGGATAAGTTGGTCCTGTTTTATAAAGTTTCAGTCCCTTGAAAGGTTCTTATAAAAGATGTTGGCCAATATTATTTGCTGCATGTTCCCAAAACAGAATCCAGGTGTCACAAAGCTGACCCCAAACCCACAGGGTAGAACAGGTGCTCTCTAGACACTCTGCATTTCAAAGAAAAAAAAAAAAAAAAAAAAAAGAAGAACCCATCCCAAATCTATTCCTGGGTGGAAAAGTAGGGCAAACATTAATTACTGACCTTAAAGCACAGTGGAAAACTAACGGGGCATTGCCAAGTCAGAGGATGAGAAATTCGGGAGTATTAATGATGTTTGCCTGTGATCTCACCCGTGAAAGAATACCTGTGTTCACCTCCCACAGGACAGGGCTGAGGCTTTTCCAGGTCTCCACCTTCAGTGGCCCCAATTAATTTTGTTCTGGAGAATTTTAGAGAATCAGCTGAAATTACTGCAGAGCTGCAGCTCTGGGAATTGGCTGGCTACAAGTGGATTTACAGGACTGAAAGGAGGTAAATCACTCCCTGTCATCAAAGCAGAAAGGGTGAGGGAATTACAGGTGGCAGATTTAACCTGAACTCCCAGAAAAGGACAAAACTTTAAACCCACCAAACTAAGGGGGGGAAAAATAAAGGCAGAAGTAGAAACTATTGTGAATTTGATAAGGAGGAATTGTCCTGGCAGTGTAGTTTCCCTGGATATTGGCCTTGCAAGGGTAGAATAATACAGATTATACAGCTGGCCCTTAGTGAGGCTGCTCTGCTTTTGCCTGTGACGTTCTCATAAACAAGCTGAGAAAATGTATTTGAGATAAAACTCCAGCAGAGGGGAGGTAAAGCAGGGTGGAGCAGAGCTTTAGGAGGAGTTAGGGACTGGCTGCTGTCAGAATGAAAGGGAATTTGGAGAGGATTTCTTCAAGAGCCTACCACTGCTCAGTATTTTCACAAATGATTTGAGTGATAGGCTGGAGAGGAGCTCGAATCAAACCTGGAGACAACTGGAGACGGGAGACTTTGCCTGTCTAGGTGGAGGGCAGGATTAGTATGCAAAAGGAACCAGGAAAAAGAGTCTGAAGACAGCAAAATGCAGTTCAGTGAGAACTAAACTCAGCATCCAGGCAGGAATAAGGAACCCTGCAGACAGTGAGTGAGGAGAAGGCAGCAATTCTGCATGGAAAGATCTTGGGGATTTAAACTGAGCCTAAATCAGCCAGATTGTGACACAATGGAACGGGCAGGGGTGAGATGCTGGCAGAAATGGGGTGGGTGAGACCTGGCAAGGGAATTCCTCTTGGTCAAGTGTCAGCTGAAGGTTTGGGATTTTGGTCAGTGCCTTTCAAAAAGTTGCACTCCAGCCTGAAATCCACAGGAGAGGAGGGAGAATGGTCAGAGCCCTGGGAATTCTGACTTATGAGGAAAGGTTGTTTGGTCTGGAAGATAATTTATACTCCAGGACATTCCAGCTCTTTTTTTCCCCCTCTCTTACTTGCTCTTCTTTGCAGCAGCTCAGGAGGACAGTGCCTCGCTGCTTAATTATTCCAGCTGGGAAAATAGTAAATTATTTCCTTCTATGAATTACTTGCATTCCTGGGAGAACAGGTTCCTGTCTAATATTTCTGGCATCCTACCATTTGCCCACAGAGGGGAATGTTGCAGAGACCTGTCCTGGCAGGTCTGTTGAACCAGCAGTTAAGAGTTTGCAGGGCAGGGATACCTACCCATTCCAGGAGCAAAGTGCTGGATAGGTGTGGAAGTTGTAAGCTGACACTGGATGAGCTCCTTTGAGAGGCTCTAACAAACTGGTGAGGCAGCAGTACAGAGGGAAACAAATTGGGTTAAAATGACAGCATGTTTAGCTTCATTACATGACTCTGATGGAACCTCACCCTCGATGCTTCATTCGGTTCTGAGCACTTCACCAACAGAAAGATAATAATGCTCTGGATTGCAGTAGCCCTGGCTCATCCAAACATCTTGAAATGATTTTACATATATTTACTGAGCCTCAAAAGGCACTGTTGAGATTTGTAAAGGCTGCACAGGAATCTCTTTGCTAACCACATGCTTAGCAGCTCCCTCCAGTACTCAGCAAACGTTCAGCAGGGCCCAGAGAATGCAGCTGTAGTTTGAAAATAGGGGGAATTTAGCTAAAAGACACATAATGACCTCGTGTATGATTATTTTTTTCAGAGAATGCAAAAAGAAGAAGCAAAGCAGATAGCTGTAAGCCCTTGCACCCTGAATAAAATAAAGAATAAAGTATCCTATCACAGTTGTTTGGAGCAACCTGGTCTAGTGGAAGGTGTCCTTGCCTGTGGAACAAGAAGAGCTTTAAGGTTGTCTCCAATCCAAACCATCCTGTGATTTTATGGTTCTGTGTGGGCTCTTTTAATTGCTTTTTTAAGGAATAACAGAGGCATATAATCCCCTGGAGAAGGGGGTTTGTTTGTTTTTTTTAAAACCCAGCAGACACAGAGCTCTGGCTCGCAGCCAGGCCTCAGCTCTCTTGGCACGATGGAAACAACCACTGCTGGTATCTCATATGTGACCAGGAGATTTGGGTGCACAAGATGGGTGAAAAACCCCCCAAATGGGCAATGTTATGTACAGGAATTAATTTATTTTAAAGAAAACAACAGAAAACCCAGGATGTTTGTTTAGGGGGTGAGGAGACAGTTGGGGAAGTAGCAGAGGATATGCTAATGAGGGCACGACTTGGATTTATGTCTGAAATGTGACAAAAGAGTTAATTATTGCCCTAATCTTATTAGAAGTGGCAAAGTGTCTTTGATAATAGGACTTTGCTTTTAGTTTCCAATATTAGCAGCATCCTGTGGCTGGCAGCACATCAGGGCATTGATCCCAGAGTGACTCAGGAGGGAGAGCACCTCACAGCTCTGATCCTGACCCACAAATCCATGGAATTCTTTGGCTTGGGAAGAACCTTGAGGCTTAAACCTTCCACTAGAGCAGATTTACTGAAATCACTTTACTCTTTGAGCCTTGTGGAGCTCTGGCAGCTCCCACCCTGCTCTCAAACAATTCCAACACCAAGAATTCCTTGGGAAGACGCTGCCCTGGCCGTGCTCACGGAGGCAGGAGAGGAGGAGGATGTGATTTGTAGCTCTCTCCTAATCTGCATGATCTCCATAATTAATCTCTTTGTCTTTGGAGCTAATGATTTTTGAGGTGTGTTTGACCCAAATCTCAGAGCTGGGGCTGTCTGAGGAAGAAGAAAGGAGAAGGCCACCAGCAGCAAATCCTCTTTGCTGGGAACCATCCACATTTCCTGTGGCTCAGGGACACTGACACCCCCCAGCTGCTGTCACTCCTGTGCCACATCCAAAACCATTTTTCCTCACTTTCCAAGGGGCACAGGCAGCTCCAAAGCTTCAGCAGGAGCCAGGCTGGAGCCCTTTGCATGTGTGATTGTTTGGTTTGGAGGCAGGACAGAGCAGTATCTGTAAAAATCCATCATCAGACACATCAGTGCTTTGAGTCCCTGCTTTTTAAAGGGTAAATACATGCAGTGGGTTTTAATTCTTTTCATTTTGTTTGGGTTTATTTGAAATTTTATGCTATTTAAAATGTCTTGCATAGACTAATGCAGGACTTCTGCCTCCCAGCCTATCTGTGGTTACTTTAGGCTGTAACCAAAGGATCAGTTTGGTTCTAACATGAATCAATTATCAATATTTTTTGCAGGGGCTTGAAAATCTCTGTTTCAGATTTTTTTTGGAGGCCTAATCTCTGCCTCCCTGTCCTTGGTTATTTACCATCACAAGAAATTAGATTATAGGAGTGATTTCATGACTGAAAGTAGTTCTGCATGACAGCACTTCTTGTGTGAAATATCTGGAACTTTGTGGCCAAAAATATTAGAATATTGTTGTTGTGGCTAATGTTTAGCTTCCAGAAATCCAAAAAAAAATCACATTTTCTTTTAATTTCTGTTTTACAACATAGATGCTCTGAAAGGACAGAAAATTGAAAGGACATTTTCTGATTTTTTTTAAAATGTATTTTTCTTGTTATCCCCTGTACCTGAGTATCCTAAGAAGGGAAAGGCTGTTGTTAGCAGGGATGGATCTGAAGGGTTTTACTCCATGGAGGTGAATCTTTCCTCTCTCTACACTTTCCTGTTTCAGGTCAGTAAAAGCAAGTGTTCCATGTGTTCCTGGCAGGTTCCTGTGCTGCTATTCCACCCTGGCATTTACAGGAATTTCCATTTACCGACTCCTGTCTCCGGCACGTGGCTCCAGTAACACCCAGCAGCTCAGCAATACCACACCAGAATCTGGGCTCTTTTACAAGCCAGGACTTTCTCACACTCTGCTTTTACATTTGAAGCTCAGATTATTTCATTTACATTAACCCTTCTTCTGCCAGTGCCCATCTCCTCTCACCAGGATAAACAAACTGCTTTAATTGTGTATTTTCTTGGCTGCATATATCATACATGGCTGACAGAAAACTTCACAGTCCTTTGCTCCTTCAAGAATATACTTCATATATCCAATTTTTTTTTCCTTTATGCCCATAACCAGTTATTAACAAAATAAATACATTTTCAGCCTACACCTCACCCAGTTCAACATCTCTCGTACAGTATTCAAATTAGAAACATATGATCCTGATAAACCAAACTGAAACATTTATAAAGCCTAATTCCCCAAGATTTAATCTGCTGTCCAGGAAGGCAGGAGGGTCAAGAGTTGAATGACAGATGGTTGTTATTTACAGATTTAGATAATTATTATGTTTGTAACACAAACAGTCCCTTTCTTGCTGGAAATCTAACAGTCTGAAACTAAACAGTGAAAAGAAAGTGATCTAAAGAAATAAGAATTCAGTTTCCACTTTCAGTGCTCAAATTCAGCCATTCCTGCCCTCAACACCTCCTGGCTTCTCTCTGGATGTCACTTCAGCCACCTTTCCATATGGGAATAAACCTAAACAAACTTTTCATCCTCTGCTACAAAACACACCAGGCAGAAGCACCAGATTTAAAACAGCAGTAAGAATAAGCTTGGTTTCAAAACACAGAACTTCCCAAAGTTTTGATTCACCACTGGAAAAGTTTGATACAAATCTTTTAAGAATTGGTGAGACATGAGGCTTTCCCACATTTTTTCAGAAATCCTTTTCTTGGTTTGTCGTTCAGTTCCCCCATTTGTTTTTTTCTTTCAGGCAATGGTAAACACTTCCAGCTTTCTTTATAATTATGGAGAAGGATTGGATTAAGCTGCACCCGAGACAAGAAAAGCTGTTTTTTTCCTTTGGAAAGTCACCTCCAACCTTCCCTTCTCCCAGTACCAATGGATCCATGAACTTACCTGGTGTTTCCTTGGCTCCTGCTCCTGCTGCTCCACGCTGGTGGCTGATAAACACCTCCAGGAGCTGCCGAGGAACGGGATGGAGGTGCTGACCTTCCCCTTCCCTCAGCCTGGAGTTCTTCAAAGTCAGCCCCAGGGACTTCACATTAAATAGAGCCAAGGCAGGAGAGCTCTGCTCCCCCTTCTGTTTGGCTTTCACGGCTGAGTTCTAAAAAGCTGCATGGAGTTGTCAGAGGTTTCCTCTTACCTTTTTACTGAAGCACAACGGCGTGGTGCTGCTCCAGGACAGGATTAGGTCATTCAAACAGCCCTGCAGAGAGAGTGGAGGCTCAGCGGTACAGAGGCTCCAAAGGCTGGAAAGATCTGATCTTACATCAGGTGAGAGAAGGCAGCTGGCTGGGCAAGCCAATAATTATGATATCAGCTCTTGTTCGCCTCAGGCAGTCCTGCATTTAATAAGAATACAAATATGACTAAGCTGCATTTTTTTTTTTTTTTTCCTTGTTCTCTTGGTAATTCTTCAGAGAAGTTGGGCAGGTATTGAGCTCTAACTGTCTGGAAAGAGAATGCTCCCTCTCCACCTCTCTGTTCTCCTTTTGATTTAAAATACCCATCTGTTACCGTGTTTTGCAAACCCATTATCCACCTGTGGTTATTAAAAACACTCTTTCCTGGCATGGAGTTTGCCAGAGGATCCCAAAGCCTCCAGCTCCCAGAAAGATGTGCCTTTCTTGCATTTGTTCAGCCTGAACTCTCAGCATGGAAAGGAGCAGTGGCTCCACGTTGGAATGTCAAAATATCTCGCTCTGTTTAAAGCATCAGAGGAACACCACAGAACCAGTGCACTCAAAATTTGATTCCTCCCCAAAACCTGAGTGCCTTCCACAGTCATAAAACCAGGACTAAATCAGGGGAATAGTTTATTTTGGGCCTGATTTTGTACATCTATTTATGTGGAGGGGTCTTTTTGTGTGCAGGTGCGTAGAGAGGAAGAGGAATTGAAATGTGCAGTTGCAGGAAGGTGTATTCCTGCTGCCCTTACCTGGCTGTGTGCACACTCTCCAATCCCCTGATCACACCTACTGTAATAATACTCACCTACCTCATAGGGTGTTGTGGGGATTAATTAATGTTTGTAAAGTGCTTTGAAGATGAAAAGCCCTGAATGAGTGCTAAATATAATTATCCTCATTCCACAAAACAGTAGAAACATCTCTATGGCCCCCAGGTCACTGTATAGGTACACCCATGTTTATCTCCCACGATTATGGTCAGATACTGAACAAGGTATTGAAACTTTGATAAAAATTCCCTCTCTGCTCTGGAGGACCTATTTAAATTCATGTTAAGTTCATGCAATTCATGAAGTGTTTTTTTGTGATACCTGCTGGAGAATATTTTGCACTGATTTGTGATGGAAAAGCTCTGCCAGGGCACCCACACGCCACAAAAAACAGGTGGAGGAAAATCCATGTTTTCACCTGTGATGAATTATTTCCTATCATGAGTTTGCCAGTTTGATTTTATTAAATCTATCAGAGACTTCTGATACTAGAAATGAAGGCTTTTTCAGTTTATCTGCTGGATCTTGTAGTTACGTGGAGTGTTGGTGGATATGTTCTTTCCTGTCTGGAAGATGCTAAAGATAGTGCTGGGTAATGACTTGTCTTTTCCAAGGACTTTCACGTTTGATGTTCCTCAGAGCTGTGTGTCTAAAGCTGGCAGGGAAGGTTCTGAGGTGGCTGGGATGACATTCCCCATCTTTACTTCATTATTCCCAAAATTCTGCACCACCTTCAGCCTCCAGTTCTCACCGTGATGGCTGGGACAGACAAATCTGAGCTGGTTTTTGAGTCATGAGAGCCCAGAACCAAAGGCAACCCCTGGCCTGAGTGTCCCCCCAGGCTCCTGGGGTGCAGCTGCTGGTCCTTCAGTCCTTGAAGTTTTCCCATCACCCTGGTGGGTGTGTTCCCTCCAGCTGCAGTCACAGGTCGGTTGGAGTGCAGAGATAAGAGCCTGAATGAAAGTGAACCACTGACTGGAGAGCATTATCTCTCCTTCCCTGGGATAAGAATCAGGAGGAAATACCTGGAGGAAAGCAGGGTGTCAGAATTCACTGCAGATTTTCCTGTCTCTTACCAAGGTGGGTCACAGCCTTGGATCAACAGCCAAGGATATGAGGATTTTGTGGATATGAGGATTTTGTGGATATGAGGATTTTGTGGATGTGAGGATTTTGTGGATGTGAGGAGCACTGCCCACCCACCAGCGCTTCCTTTTGAGTGGCAAAACAGTTCTGTAGAATTTAAAGCCAGTAATTTCTTTTTCCTTAGAGAGTTTTGTTTGCAGCAGTTTGTTTTTTTTTTTTTTCTTCAGGAGATGAAGTCAAACAGCAGGAGAGATCAAGATGTTTGAATCAGAAAAACCTTGGTTTTGTCAGATCCAGACTAGACTACTGTAATGTGATAACTTTTTATCTCTCCTTGGTCTGGGCTTTTATGGAATGACTGAGCTGTTGATTTGCTGTACTGGCAGCTATGCTAAACTGTTAAATTCTGTTCCCTAATCTGGTATTTAATTTTAGGGGGGAAAATTTAAAATTGCAGCCCTCAGAGTTGCAAAGACAATATTCAAAAGGCAAGTCAGTGGAAACAATTCAGCGCTGTCTGACTGTGTCTTCTGTCTGAAGTGACAATGTCAGGTGGAAATGGCTCCTGTCTCTTCCACCAGGGCTCCTTGTTTTCCACAGTTTGAGCCTTGTCCCAGAAGTTTTCCCTGGACTGGTGTTTTCTGCTTTCCAAAGGAAGCTGATAAGTGAAGCTCAAAGCTGTGCATGACACCCTGTGTGCAATTCAGAACGTTTGTTCCATTTTAACATTAAATATTCTTCGATTCCTTGACATGGAAAAGCACTGCTGACCTCATTATAAACCCCTCCTGCCATTTATAGTTGGCAAGAACTCTCTTGTCGATCTGGAAGTTTGTCAACCAGGAGTTCTCTCTATGAACTTCACTTTTTGCCCAGCCAAAGCATAAATTAATCCCTTTGATTAAATATTCCTGCTTAATTTAGTAGTGAGATAATTGCTTATTTTTAATACATTGTTTATATTTTATTATGCAGTGATGGCAGCAGTATTTGTTATCATAAACAGCTTTGTAGGATTGCAATTTTTGTATCCTAACATTTGGATGATAAGCTCACAAAATGACTTAAGACGTAATCTAACCAGCTATTCTGCCACCATTAAATAGGAAAAGTGGCCCAGCATCTCTCCCTTGGGATCACCTGAGGGAAGACACACCTGGGTGTAACTTTAACCGTCTGCTGGGCTGCCTTTAAATAGTAGTCAGGGCTTGCTTTTTATCTTCTGAGATATCCCTAGGGAATACACACCTTGGTTTAACCTACATACACTTCAGTCCATTTCTGTCCCTCAGAAGTAATCACAAGTGCATTTATCTGGCAGTTTGATGTGTCTAGAAAAACACATGGGTTAAACTGAGCTTAGCAATGTCAGCGTTCCAAATATTCACCAAATCAGAGAGTGGTTTGGGCTGGAAGGGACCTTAAAGACCATCCTGTTCCAGCCCCTGCTGTCAGCAGGGACACCTTCCACTAAAACCAGGTTGTTCCAACCTGGACTTGAACAATTGCAAGGATTTAAGAGAGTATAATTCTCGTTCTCTCTTCTTTTGGCAAAATTTATCTGCCTTCTGCCCTTTTGCTATAGAGGACCTGTGAGCTGGAAGAGTGAAGGATAAAATTTTCCAGGGAGATCTGAATTACAGCCTCCAAATCTGGCACACCCAGAAGATGCTCTTTTGTTGGCATTTACAGAACTTTCAGCTTGCTAATTGTTCAATCTGAAATTAAAATATAAAGAGCCATCATTACACACAAAATATCATTTCCTGACCAGTGATTTAGTGCTGCCCATAAAGCCCAGCATGGGGAGCAGTGTGGCAGCCACTGGAAGGTGTTATTTTGTTGTTCTGGAAATGAGGGTGAGCTCAGGATGGTGTTAGACTTGACTCTGTGCCTTTCTGCTCTAGGTGAAATTCAGGAAGGTGATCTAGACACGTGTTACAGTCATTGTGTCACCAGCACTGGGCTTTGCTCTGCCTTTTTGACAAGGCTGCTCTTAGTGTGCAGCTTTCAAGGCAGGAGGGAGATAATTAATTAAAGAGAGAGAGAGATTGGGCTAATAATGGGAGTAATAATCCCTGATTGCCCTCACAGGTTTATTTTGTCTCGTGCTTAGTTATTTGGTCCTTCTATATTCAGTAGCAGGACCCTGCATTCTTCCAGGGTAGCTGGAGCTGGATCCTTCTGCTGTCCTCAGGGAGAAATTCCCGTTCCTCCTTGGAGCTGATCACTGCAGGAATACAAAATTTCAGACCTCAGAACCAGCTTGGAATGCCCTGTTAACATCAGAAACCTCCTTCTCTCCTCACAGAATGTAATTAGTGAAGAGTTGGCAGCATTCTGTCAACTTTCCCTTTTTTGTTGACACTGCACTTCAGAAAAAGCCTTTTGTGATTATTTTTTCCCCTTTTTATTTTTTTTTTTTTTTTTTGTTACGAGGTTAACAGAAAGGGAGCAGGCTTTCCTAGCCTGCAGCTGCTGGATAAGTGGTACCTTGGCAGGCTGTCTTTGTTTGTTTGGTCTTATGGCTTCTGTGTTTTTGGCTACCAGGCTGTTTCCAACATCACAGAGCCGTGCAGAGCAAGGCTGTTGGGGGAGTTCTGGTGACAGGACAAGAAAAGGAGAGAACCTTCCTTCCACCAGCTTCCAGAGCATGGGAACTGGATGAATGTCAAAGTCAGGGCTGTGGAAGAATGTGGCCAATGTCACAAAGCAATGATGGAATCCCAGCAGTGCTGCTGATGTCAGAGAGGTTGTTCCTCTGTCTCATCACCTCCAGCTCCTCCATCTGAGCAGGACTTGCTAAAGTTCCAGCCATAGGAGGTTCATGGAGAACGCTGCTGCATCCTGGATTTAAGGGCCTGAGGGACTGTGGGAGTTTCAGGAACATCTGGATCTCCAAGGGAGACCTTTGAACCGCATGAGTCTTCCCAACCCAATCCTGTCACCCTCCTGACTCGGGATATGTCATGCAGGTTTGGCCACTTAGTGCTCAGGCATGAGCAGGGAAATGATCACTCATCCATGACTTCATTCTCTTGCTTCTAAGGCTTGCTGCCTGCTCTTTTTATTTTCCATTTATTTTAGGCTGAGTGGTGATTTCAGAGGTGTTGATCAACCCACACCTTCCTCCAGTAACGTCCAACTTTAAGTTCTTGTGTTTTTTGTTTTTTTTTTTCTGTTCCCTCTTGCTGATGCTCTGTGGTGAACGTGCAGCATCATTTCTGGAGCTGTGGCAGAGCTCAGAAGCAGAATTAGTTTGTGAATAAGATGTTGCTTGTTGGTTCAGATGAAAATATTTGCAATTCACTGCACTTCACAACCCAAGGTGAAACACTGTGCTCTGGCACTGCGCCTTTACAACAGCAGAAGAGAATCTTGTTTGAATTGCTGGAGTGTCTCTCCACATCCTCATCTTGCAGAGCCTCCTAAAACCCTTCCAAAAATTTATTAATTCAGGAATATTGCTCTGGATTTTACCTTGCTCAACATATTTTCTGCAGAACTCAGGGAATCCTTCAGCTAGAGCTAAACCACCAGACCCTCTTGGTACCACAACCTTTAACCAAGTTTCTCTCCAGTTAGTGACATGATTGGTTCTAAACAGGATGATTAATATTTAGCCAGCTAGAAGACAGCTAACAGTGTTTTACTCCTGCCAGAGGCTTAGGCTAGCACATGATTATCTTCTTATAACTGGCTTGGCAGAAACGTGTGTGTGTGTGTGTTGGTTTGGTGTTTCTTTTTTTTATTTTTTTTTTATTTTTTTTTTTTTTTTAGCCCCTTAACCATGTCTAATAACCAGAACAACTGGTCTGTCTTCTTTCCTTCTTGGAGTGTGTGCTTGGATGTTCCTGACTGCTCCATGAGCAGCCTGTGCCAATACATGCACACCCTTTTTGTGTTTCTCCACTTCCACAGAATCTGGGGGAATGCTTTTCCCAAGATTTCCAGAGTATCAATGGGAAAAACACTGATGCATCAGGAGAACTGGGTTGTACTGCAGAAAAACTGGTTTAGGAACACAACTCGAGTTCAGCTCTGGAATCACAGAGTCCCAGGATGGTTTGGGTTGGAAGGGACCTTAAAGATCATCTCAGTCCAAGCCCTGTACCAAACATTAACCAGGCTGAAATGTGGATTTCTTGCAAGCTGATGAAGAGAACACAGTTATACCTGCAGGAGTTCCAGGGAAAGCTGACAGGTGTGTGATATCACCCCTCCAAGGTGCTGTCTCAAATCCTGCCAGCCATTACTGGATTGATTTTGAAACAGAAAGGAGAACTGGGAAGAGTTGTCCTGGGACACTGAAAAGCACTGACACACTTGGGTTTTTCTAAGCAATTATAACACAAACACAGCCTGGGATGAAGGATTTGACCCAGTCTAGAGCAGTGCCTGGATTTGGGGAAATAAGCAGCACGTTCAGCAGGAAGGTTATGGAGTTAGAGCTGTCTGTAGCCAGGCTTTGAGCTGACCCCCCCAGCTCCTGTGTCCAGGACTTTGGAGCCATCAGGTGAATAATCAGAATTCCCAAGTTCTCCCCATCCTGTCCAAGCCATTTTCCCATCTTTCTTGGACCATCCTCATCTTCACCTTCACCCCCAATAGCAGAAAACACAACAACTTTGTTCTTCCTCAAACAGCCACTGAAATCATCCCAGAGGTATTATCTTAGAAACGAGAAAATGATTCAATGAAAGAAGGAGTGAATCACGTAAATAGCCAGAGTGTTGTACCTCAGCAATGTCCCTCCCTTCTGAGTACAAAGCAAAGAACAAAAGCAGGCTGCTGCCTGGCATGGGCCCCTCCTAGATGACTTACTGGGACTGTGAAATCATCAGAAGCCTCAGAAAGAAGTGCTTAGGCAGCGTTTGTAACTTGATTTTCTTCTCTTCTGTCCTCTGTGAGTATGGACCTGCTCACTCTGTTCTCTTGCTTAGTCCAGAAGATGGATGAAGAAGGCAAATATTTAATGCTCACAGAATTCTGCATGCCTTTTCCATTTCAGAGGCTGACAATTAATTTTTTTTAGAGCTAAAACACATTGCGTGGAAGAAGGGGCATGAACATTTTAAGGTCATGAAAATATGAAACCACATTTTTATTGCTGAGGATGATTTTAAACACGCTCTCAGAAAACAGGTGATGTGAAATCTTGTGGTCTGCTCAAATGGAGAGTTAGAATGGGAGGTGAAAATCCTGAGCAGGCCATTAATTCCTATCTGGCAGCCAAGCCAAGATTGCTTCAGCATTTAGAGGAGCTTCAGTGAGAATGAAATATTGATCTCGGATTGCCAGAGTTAAAATTAAGCGTGTGAGATGCGAGAGTCAGAGTAACCCACTCTAGAAGGGATTCAGTGAAAAGTATGCTGTGAAAGATCCCAATTATTTTATCAAAAATCACTGTACAAAAGATGAAAAGACTCAAGGAGGATAAAAAGGAAATAATTGCAACCCTGAATTTTCCATTCTAAATTCAGTTTAAAATGTTTCAACTTGAAACAAGTGTTTTGAGTTGGTGTGATTCTCCAAAGGCTCCAGTCTGCAAAGTTCCACTGGAAGCAACAGGATCAGTTCTCCCTCATTGTCAACTCTCTGTAAATCCTGAATTTTTAATGGTTTATTCAGAGGATTGGGAGCACTCTGCAGCTATTCCACACTGCTCAAATGTCTTTGTCAGTGGTTTTTTCCCTTTCTCACTGCTCTCCTCTGTTGTTTTTCTGCACTCTGTGCTTTTCACTCCAGCTCTTGTGACATCAGTGGCGAATGTCTGTGAGGAATTGCCTCGGGCCAGTGTGACTTTCAAAGGATAAGACAATTTGTTCCCTTGCCAATGAACAGTTTATTACATTTCTAATTATTGTTATTAGTCTGGCAGGTGGTGCCATGCATATTTTTACAACTGCCAAAGATGCAGGTACTTTTTTCATGATGAAAAAATAACCTGGGTAAGATTTAAAGGAAAATCAGGTGCCCTGCTGTTGTATATGTTGGGTAAGTCTTTGCACTAATGTGGTGTACTGGTTATTTTTAAATTTTAAGTTGAAACATCCTGACTCCTGAAAGATTTTGTTGTGAGACCAATTGTAATTAGAGTGTGTTAGCAGCCTAGGTTAGATACGGAGGTTTCTCTCTCTCCCTCCCTCCCTCTCAAGTTCTTTCCTCTAATCTTTATTACTCTACTTGTTGTGCAAATTAAAGACTCATCATATTTATAAACTCTAACTCAGAGTTCACATTAATCACTGCCTAAGAATACTAAATACCCCTTTCCCAATGACGATCTGGGCTCCTGAACATAGAGATTTGACTTTCTCTGCTCTGTGGGCTTGCATGCAGTCAGATTAAAGACATAAAAATGATATAAATAGTCTGTGCTAGTGCAATACCATAATATCCCTCCTGAGCAGCCCAGTCCAGTTCCACCCATTGCTACCTGTGTAGAGCAGTTTATAAAACTCTCAGCAACCTGACCTAGTGAAAGGTGTCCCTGCCCATGGGAGGCTCTTGGAATGAGATGGTTTTTAATGGTTTTAGCCCCAAACACTCCATGATTCCCTGATAAATCCTGTCATTCATGCCTTTTGCACTCTCCTGGTATTGTGAAAATACACTTCTTAAAACAATTTCACATTGTTTATCCAGTAAATCCTGGGTGATTTTGTTGCACTGTCACTAAGGAGAAGAAGTGGATTTAAAAGCAACAGAGAAATAAAACTGATTTATTCACTGATGGTTTCAATAGCCCAGCTGACAATAATTAGAAGGACCAAAGTCCAGCTAGAACTTAATCTGACCACTGCTGTAAAAGTCAATAAAACTGTTCCTATAAATACATCAGTAAAAGAAGAGCAAAGGAGATTCTCCCTCCTGTATGTTTGCAGAGGGAAGCACAGTGACAACAGAGGAGGAAGAAGCTGGATCCATCCAAGGATACTGAGGGAGCTCTTTTCTTTCCATCATTCACCAGCAGCCCTGGCTGACTGGAGCTCGCTGGAGGTCAGCAAATGTGACACCCACCTCCAAAAATATTCTGGAGGGGAATGCAGGGAATTAGAGAGCTGTGGGCCTGAGCTGGGTGCCAGGACAGGCTGTGGAGCAGACCCTCTGCAATGCCATCACGTGGCACGGATCATGCACAGCTGGCACAGGTCCACCAAGGGCAGGTCCTGCCTGACCAACCTGATCTCCTCCTGGGACAGGGTCACCCTCTCACTGCGTGAGGGAAAGGCTGGGATGGGCCTGGAGCTCAGGAAAGGCTCTGACACCATTTCCCACAGCATTCTCCTGGGGAAAGCCATGGCTTGGATGGGTGCAGTGCTGGTAAAACACCGGCTGGAGCCCAGGGGATGGTGGTGAGCAGAGTCACACCCAGCTGGGGCTGGCCACCAGCGCTGCTCCCGGGGCCAGTCCTGCCCCACATCCTCATCAGTGCTCTGGCTGAGCAGGGTGGCACAGCCCCAGCAGGATCAGATCTCAGGAAAAACATCTCTGAAAGGGCCATCAGTGTGGAGCCACCATCCCTGGGGGTTTACAGCTCTGGGGACAGTGCTGGTCAGTGCTGGTCAGTGTGGAGCCACCATCCCTGGGGGTTACAGCTCTGGGGACAGTGGTCAGTGCTGGTCAGTGTGGAGCCACCATCCCTGGGGGTTACAGCTCTGGGGACAGTGGTCAGTGCTGGTCAGTGTGGAGCCACCATCCCTGGGGGTTACAGCTCTGGGGACAGGGGTCAGTGCTGGTTTTGGGGGGCTTACAGCTCTGGGGTCAGTGCTGGTTTTGGGGGGTTTACAGCTCTGGGGTGAGTGCTGGTTTTGGGGGGTTTACAGCTCTGGGGTGAGTGCTGGTTTAGGGGGGTTTACAGCTCTGGGGTCAGTGCTGGTTTTGGGGGGTTTACAGCTCTGGGGTCAGTGCTGGTCAGTGCTGGTCAGTGTGGAGCCACCATCCCTGGGGGTTACAGCTCTGGGGTCAGTGCTGGTTTTGGGGGGTTTACAGCTCTGGGGACAGGGGTCAGTGCTGGTTTTGGGGGGTTTACAGCTCTGGGGTCAGTGCTGGTTTTGGGGGGTTTACAGCTCTGGGGTCAGTGCTGGTTTTGGGGGGTTTACAGCTCTGGGGTCAGTGCTGGTTTTGGGGGTTTACAGCTCTGGGGTCAGTGCTGGTTTTGGGGGTTTACAGCTCTGGGGTCAGTGCTGGTTTTGGGTTAATGGTTGGACTGGGCTGGGCTTTGCCAACCCAAACAATTCCATGATTCCACGTTTGGATTCCAGCAGTGTTGCAGCAGGAGCTGCCTCGCCACTCACCTGGCTGCTGTCTCAACAAACACAAAGCAACTTTCTCTGCCATTCTCACAACAGAAAGAAAGTTATCTTGATAAAAATATTAATTTATCCTTTTCATATGTAACCCTCTTTTCTTCTCCATTTGCCCAGGAATACCAAACAATCCTATTCAGTAAAATCACACACACAGATTTGCTATAATTAATGCAAATGGATTTTACTGAATTGTACTTTGGTTTGAGGAGTTAAAGAGCTAAGACACTCTTCAGCTCTGTCCCCTACCCTGATGTTTTAGTGTGACAGGACAAGCTTCCTTCACACCACATTTTTGCCCCACAAAAATGGGACATAAACTGGCAGCACCAGAAAATTAAGTATGTCACGTAAAAAAAAAAGAATTGATAGAATAATTTAGTACAAAATTGAGTGTTTTTGTCTTTCTGTGACTCACAGGAGCTGCAGCTGTGCTGGGATGGCTGCAGGATTTGGCTGACTCGTGTCTGCACCCACCAGGGCTCCAGGTAAGAGCGGATCCTGCTGGAGCAGGGAGCATGGGCATGTTTTGGAGTCATTCCCTGCAGGGGCTGTTCAGCAGGTACAGGAGGCCAACAGTGGCACTGAGTCAAAATAGTGGCTGCAAAGATATTCCAGAGCTGCCTGCACCTGGTGGAGAGGAAAATAAAGATGTCAGTGCCCTCCCCTTTCCCCATCACTTGTCTCATATTTCTGAGATACAGGTGTGTGGTTACTGTGTAAACAGAGCAAGGATTTTCCTTCTAGGCTAATAAGCTGCATGTTTTGTTTTGTTTTGGTTTTTTTTATTGTTTTTTTTTCTCCCTTACAGTATCTCTGCCAAAATACAGAAGTTTATAGTATGAACTCCTGCTCTTCCACACCCCCTGTGCTCCCTTGGGAGAAAGGCTTTGGTTTCTGGAGCCAGGGTTCAGTCAGAGCCTGCCCCTCTGGCAGCTCTGCCTCAGCCTTTTCTGAATATATTTCAGAGATTTATTTTTGTCTTGTCCATGCACCATATGATCCACCAACAGTCAGAGCATCTTGAATGAACAGATAATGCATGAGCATGAAATTGGAGTTTGTTTTCTCTGTGCCATTCACCCACCAGTTGTGACTATCCAGGTAGCTCTGGCTGTGATCATTGATTTTTGCCAGTAACTGGGGGGGAAAAATGCCCTATCAACACCTTAAAAGTGCTCAGAACTAATTCTGATGATGTTGCCACAGAGCCTGGGTGATAAAAACATAACTCTAAAGGAATGACAAAGGTTATTTTGGATTATTTCCATGGAATCTTGTGGGATTGCTGTTTCTCCTGTGCCAGCTGTAGCTCTCAGCACCCCTTGCTGAGGTCTGAGGAGAAAAGCAAAAGTGCAGGTGTGAGGAAGCTGCCATTGTCCAGCTGTGTTATCTGTGATGGAGACAAGTGATTTATGATTGCACCTTTCATGTAGCAGGAATGACACTGCCAGAGGTAAGAACAAGGAGGAAAATTCCGACTCCCTCCGGGTAACAGACAAAAATAAAGAGGATCCTTTTTTCAGTTTTCTGGCAAGTCTCATCAGGAGAGTCCTAGAGCAAAAAAGGGAAATGTGGCTCTCCTTTTGCAGTCACTAAACTGCTCCAGACCCACTAAAGTCCTCTCAAGAGGCAACTGGGGAAACTGGTGCCAGTCCAGCTAACTGGGACACTCTGCACACACACGGTGAAATTCCATGATAATGTACTTTGTTTTCATGGACAACCCTGACCACTTCTCCTTGTGCTTGATGGAAAGGAACAAGAGTCAGCAGAATTACTGAAATTGGGTGTCCACTCCATTCCAAAGAATGGACAGTCCTGGATGGGAAAAACTTGGAATTGCTCTGCTCCTCATGGACTGGACAGGGATCAAGGGAAGTGAGGAAATTCCTGGAGTGCTGCTGGGTGGGCAGGACCTGCAGTCATCTGAATGGTATCAATTGGAAGCAGAGCGAGTTTCTGATGGTCTAACTGATTCCAGTTACTATTTCAAATGCAGTGGCAGCTAAAATTAGCTGTGATTAATTGTTAGATCACAAATACCTCACACAGGCATCCAGCATCTGAGCCTTGAAGCAGTTGAATCTCGTCTGATTCATAAAAATATGTGTTGAACCCTTGAATTAATCATTCCGTTCCTTCTCTATTTTCAAGTCAGTTTGGTTTTGTTGTTTTGTTTTTTCTTTTCCATATGGACAATTTTAATAAATTTTATTAATTTTTTTTGACTCTGCTGCCCTGCTTTGCTTTTGAAAAGTGTCCTCTTGTTTCATTCCTTGTTTAAGGAGATTTTTAAGGAAAATCAACACCAGAGCAGGTGCTTGTCCTGGATTTGGGGACCCTGGGCATGGCCTGGTGCAGTGTCTGCAGCCAGCAGGGGACACATGGGGAGAGAAGCTGAACCTCCTGGATGGTTTCGGTGTGTTAATATGATTAAAGGATAAATAATACTAAATGTTTCCTTAATAGGAGAAAATACCCAGCATTGACAGTAGTGATTAAGTTCCATTAAACAGTTGTTAGTTTGGACACCAGGTGATTAGTACATCCAAACCACTTCATTTCCAGACTTTGGCACCTTGGTCATTACTAACTCAAGCCATAAAGTTCAGTGAATCAAGTTGTAAATAGTTTTATTGGTCCCATGTTGGGAAAAAAAAACAACAAAATGAGGGTTGTGAAATTCCCGGATGGTTTCAAGTTATGTGTTTCTTAAGTCCTTGTGTTTCTGCTCTCTGTACTTCAGTTATTCCTCATTGCAGAGGGTTTAAACTCTGTTCCTGCTTTGGCAAGCACTAAATCCAGTGGGCTAATTGAGAGCAGAGAATTGTATTCCTAAAATAAAATAAAGCAAATGGAGAGAAGGCTGGAGATGCACACAGCTGCCAACATGCCATAGTTATCCAAGGGAGGAATTTCCTCAAGGACACAAGGAGCTTTTACAGCTCCTGGAGAAAGGTCCACAGTTACTCACATGCTGCTGATAATTGAATAAAACACACAACCTCATGTTTTTGTTTGTTTGCTAAAAAAAATTTTCACCTTTTTGAGAATTATTTCATGTCCATTTTATGATAAGGTGTCCTTGCAAGTAGTTTTTATTTATTTCCTTTCATTTTTAATGGAGGTTTAGGAATTGAGTTGTATGTCCTGGACACATTTCAAGATGTCAGTGCTATACAACAAAGCTCATTTTAATACCTCTTAAGTGACTGGGAGCAAATTTTTGGTTTCTCCAAACCAATTTGAGGATTAGAAAGATGTGCTGGCTTCATTCTGGTTTAGCTTTCAAATTGCCATGTGTCCTGTTAAGTCTGTTTATGATTTCAGTGACCCTTGCATCACTCCCATGCCACTTCACAAATTGCTGCCGAGGTGTTTATGGCCAGGTGCCTTTCCCAAATGTAAGCGATTTTTCAAGGAGCCTGCCCAGAAACCATCAGCTTTTATGGTGTGGTCACAGAAATGGTGTGTTTTTAGCGGGGTAAGGCCTCCCTGATCCCTCAGAGTGCGTGTGTGTGCCTGCAGAAGCCGTGTGTGTGTGCGAGGCGAGGCAGGACAGCTCCATAACTGCAGGGAGAATGGAGGAGGTGACTCGGAGTCACCACTTACTCACTGCCACACACTGTGGGAAACCTGTCTTTTGTGGTTTTGCACAGTCCTTTTTAGGCCAAGGCAGGCAAAAAGACACACGTCCCCCCCTCAACCAACCTTGTTACCAAATTTATCACTGGTGGAGAGCGAGCTCGGTGTCAGCTCCGAGCTGAGGAGCTGCACTGGGAATCCCAGCTGAGCACAGCAGGTGCTGAGCTGGCAGTTTCACAACAGATTGTGAAATTTGATCACACAATGGGAAATAGAGCCACTCCTTGAGGGCAATATCTGGAAACATAATGGGGAACCACCCTTCAAAGGTGATCCGGGTAATAATGGGGCTTAGAAACACTTTCTACCTGCTTTGCTTAGAAAATTATGAAAATTTTTAATAGTGTTACTGGTTTTTGCACAAGCACACTATATTTAGCTGTACCTTGACTGGTCCTGAGCTCAGACACACCCAAGGCAATAAACTGCCCAGTGCCACCACCACTGCAAGGTGGAAAGTGGTCATGAAATTCTCAGTTCTCCTTCTATCCTGGTGTTCTTCTCTTCTCTTCTCTTCTCTTCTCTTCTCTTCTCTTCTCTTCTCTTCTCTTCTCTTCTCTTCTCTTCTCTTCTCTTCTCTTCTCTTCTCTTCTCTTCTCTTCTCTTCTCTTCTCTTCTCTTCTCTTCTCTTCTCTTCTCTTCTCTTCTCTTCTCTTCTCTTCTCTTCTCTTCTCTTCTCTTCTCTTCTCTTCTCTTCTCTTCTCTTCTCTTCTCTTCTCTTCTCTTCTCTTCTCTTCTCTTCTCTTCTCTTCTCTTCTCTTCTCTTCTCTTCTCTTCTCTTCTCTTCTCTTCTCTTCTCTTCTCTTCTCTTCTCTTCTCTTCTCTTCTCTTCTCTTCTTCTCTTCTCTTTTCTCTTCTCTTCTCTTCTCTTCTCTTCTCTTCTCTTCTCTTCTCTTCTCTTCTTCTTCTCTTCTCTCCTACAGATTTTCACTCCTATTTTTTTCTGGAATTTGGTCATTTTTCCAGCCTCTGAGTAACTTCCACTGCAGATATTCCCTGGTAAATCATGTACTCACCCATGTTAATGAATGTGGAACACCCAGCATTAATGCATTGGCCCCATGACACTTTGCTACTTGATGTCTCTCTCCTTTCTTCTTGAGATTGGCATAAAGATTGCACCTGTGCTCCTGCAGGTACTTTATGCACACCACAGCCTCTGAATAATGTAGACTAATAGAAAAGACTTCAAAGAACCATAACACAGTTTTAAAATGGCTGGAAGGAGAGGCTGACGGGAAATGTTATAAGAATTCCACCTTTCCTGCTTAGCTAAGCAGTAATTTAGGAGGACAGGTAAAGTCTGCGCGAGTATTTCAAAGAAAACAAAAAGCAAACAAAAGCAGAACACACTGCCCTGATGCTGGAGACAAAGGGAGGGAGAAGGGAGAGGCTCTCAGCAAATCATCTGCTCCAGTTTGTCATTTTTAAGTCTTCAGACAGAGGGTGAGCAGGGTAATGAAAATATTTAGAGAGATTTGGGTGTTATTTGATAGAGGGAGACACAAAGGGAGAGTGGTGCAGCAGTGACCCAAGCAAGTCATTAAGTGATTGAAATCTGTTACCCAGGAGCTCATTAGCAACAGAGAGTAAATGCCTTTCCTTCTGGAGCTATGGGTATTCTGCTGGATATCTATCTCACATCAAATTAAAACTCTGTCAAAGCCACCAGGATTAACACCAGGCTGCTCTTTCCAAGACAGTGATTTCCACAGACACTGGAATCATCAGTGCTGAGGAATCAGTGACCAGCAGACACCAGAATTATCTGGATATTTGGAACTGGAAAAAAATGCTGCAAGTCAGTGAATTCAGGCATTTTATGAATCAAAATTGCATTGCATAGGATAAAGAAAAAAAGAAAGATTTTAGGGAGAGCATATTCTTTTAGAGTGAAATTCGGTCATTTTCTCATGGAACCAGTGTGGAGATCCCATCGGAGTGGGATTTCAGAAATGCACTTTGTGTTTAAGCAGGGAACAGCAGAACAGAGGTTTCAGGGGCACACATTGAATAACTGCTCTGTCTGAGCCCAGCCTCATTTATGGCACTGAGAGGTTGTTTTGGCAGAGTGCCTTTGGATATTTGTCAGTTTGGTCATTGGGAATTTATCTGCTACTGAAAGTCAGCTCCAGCAGAATAGGGATTAGATATGTAACAGGATACATAATAGGCTTTTAACAAGGACAATCTTGGGCTGGACATTCCAAGATATTTGTCTCAGTAATAATAACAATGTAATTATGACTTTAAAGATAAGAGAAAATCAGCTATGCTGATTTCTGTGACTATTTAAAGATATTGTAAGTGAGCACATGGACAAACAGTTGATACCTGGAAAGCAGAAGCAGTGATTTATAATAAAATAAACTGCAGAACACAGGGGTACATTAAAAAAAAATAAATCTTTAATGCAATCATGTATATTTTAGGACATAGAGATTCTCTCCTTTTCAGGGAAAGGTCTTATTATGAACTTGCAGGCTGCAATCTGACATAAATAACACTGGGGCGGATGTTCTGGAAGAAAAATAATCTTTTACATTCCTAACATTGGGACTGAAAATAAATATATTTCAAAATGATTTTTCAGTGATCACAGCTTGCTGTCAGTGCCCACAGAGTACATAACAATCATGTACACCTTGCACATTTACACATAGACAGGTGGAGAGCTGTGACAGCACAGATCTGTGCATGAAATCAGGAACTCAGAGTCTCTCTCTCCTTCCTCTCCTGTATTCAAACCTCTCTTATTTTTTTACTTGCTGCAGATTTCAGACTTGCTGGAAAAGCACTGGGGGCAAACACCCCTGCAGAGGCAGAAAATCTAAAGGTGGGAGGGCTGGAAAGCCAGAAGCCACCTCATCCTCCTGCTGGGGTGACAAACCCGAGCAGCAGCCGGGCAATTTCACTGCTGTTATCAACAGGAGGATTTCACCTGTCCTTTTCCACACAACAGGCTTTTCTCTAAACCTCTGCCTCTGGGGGTGACAGTCCTGCTGTCCTTGCAGCTCTGGCAGGAGCAGCCGTGGTTCTGCCTCCTCCTCACGTCACAGACAGTTCCCAGACTTGTTTGCCCACGATGGGAAGGTTTGCAGCTGGAACAAGGATGAAGCCCAGGTGTTGATGGCCAGAGTGATGGTCAGAACTCCCAGGATGTTGAGAACAAACCCAGCTTTGGCCTAGAATTATAAAAGAGAAGCCTTGTTAGCAGCCCTGAGCACCTTTTTCCTTCCTTGATGGTTGGGATGGGTTGCATGGTTTGATTTTCTCTTTTGAGGTTTTTTCACACCTCCACCAAATTACATTTAAGTTGTTTTTCCTCACAAACGTAATTTGCATAAAGCAAAAGGTTTCCATTGGATAAAACTCTTAAAACTACAAGTCCCAAAATCCTTTTAATCCAAGTCTCTTCTGACCTGGTATTTCTCTCTAACTTTGGGTTTCTTCTTGGATCAATGATAAGTTAGGGAAGTTATCAAGAGACATGGCACCGATGTCCTTGCATCTTTAGTGATTTCTTGAGGTGTCAGGGCACCCAGTGAGATGTGCCAGGCTGTTCCCTGTCCCTGCAGAAGGACTGCCCAGGTGACAGGGCTCTTTGACACCCTCATGCTCTATATTTGGATTTTTCAAGCAGTTGGACATTCCCAGCTCTTATTATAAAATCTTCAAGAAGCCCTGGCTGTTCTTTAAAAGCTCATTAGCACCTTTATAAGATTCTCAGAGTGTATTAGAGACAGTGTGACCCTTTCTTTGCACACACACATCTCCTTTCCACTTGACATAAGCCGGGCACAATGACTTTTCTAATGCTGCCCCAAGGAGAACCAGCATTGGGAAAAGGAAAGATCAAACCTAGGGGTGAAAATTTCGGAAAGAAAACGTTGTTTGGTTTCTTTTTCCTCACCATATCAATAACCCTGAGCTGTCCATAGGAAAAGACAATGGCATTGGGAGGAGTTGCCACGGGGAGCATGAAGGCCAGCGATGCAGAGAGTGTGCAGGGCAGCATGACATAGAGAGGGTTGAGGCAAATTGCTTCAGCCTGTGCACAAAAAAGAGAGCAGAGATGATGGTTTTGATACCCAGAAATGCACAGAAACCTTCTGGAAGAAATCTGATTGTATTTGTTCATGTCAGAAGTCTCATTCTTCTTCAAACACTGCAGCCACTCATATTTTGGCGCTGCTTTAGACACTTCCAGCATCTTTATGCAGCAGATGCAAGAATTGATTTTGTGGTCAGGGCTTTGTGTTGTTATAAATGGATAAATAATGCTTATATTCAGCTCTAAACTCTGGTTTCAAAATGGTTAAGAACAAAATTAAATTATCAGGGGAGGCAGGTGAAGCTCTGAAGGTGAGAGCTTTGGCTTAGAGGTTGGCTGGAGTCTGTACAAAAAGATGCAAAAAGATTTTGGAGGAGCTCATTCCAGTTTCTATCTGAAACCAGCTTTCCAGTTTGCAGAACTCTGCCTGCCCCAGCCACAGGAATCTCCTGTGGAAATGCAGAAGTCTGAATTAGGTCATGCTATCACCTTCAGAGACTTCTGGAAGGCCAGTGGTGGGGGTGAAATGGGTGAAATACGGTCATGGAATGTTGCAGGCAAGGAAATGCTGCTGCTGGTGCTGTCCCCGTGCAGAACAAATTGGAAAAAACAAGTACAGCTGGCAGTGACCTCATGTTTAGGCCAGAAGGCAAAGTCTTCATATGCCAATGAATTTAATCCCTTGCTTTTCACCAGCAATGATTTCAGAAAGGTGGAACTAAGCACGGTGTGTGTTTGCATATGCACACTCAGATTTTTGTTCTAAGTCCTGATGGGACACAGGAAGCAGCGCTTGGCTTTGCCAGCCAGTGAGTTTTGACAGCTGAGGAGCTGAAGAATGTCCTGATAAAGAGTATTTGGAAAGGCTGGGGCTCACCATTGAAGCCAGAATGGGGAGGAAGAGGGTGGTGGTGGCCACGTTGCTGGTGCACTCGGTGAAGGTGGCGATGAGGAGGCACAGCAGGAAGGTGATGGCCGGGTGAGGGATGCTCTGCAGAGGTGTCAGCTGCGTGCCCAACCACGCAGACAGACCAGATTCCTGCAACACAGCAAAGAGGGGTGCCAGGCTGGGCAGGGAACAGCCACATCAGTGCCCTGGTGAAGCTCTCATTCCCTCCCTTCTCACAGCAGTTCTCGTGCAGACTGCTGAAAAACACATTGGATTGTTCAGCAGGTTCAACAACAACAACAAAACCCCATTATTTCCCATCCAAGGAACTGGAAAGTAGGAGTTCCTGCATTTATAGTGCATTATTGACAGCAAATAATTATTTCTCTCTTCAGATCATTACTTGTACGTGATCAATATTTCAGGCACATTTTTTTTTTAATGTAAGCAAAGATATTTGAATTCATTTCCTAAAATATTTTTATATATATTTTATCACATGCTGTAGTGATTTAATGTCATTTCATCACACTGCCTCAGATCTTAATAACTGTCTGAATCTTTTCACACCCTTCATCCTTGTCAGTCACTGGGAAGTAGCAGCATCCACTCTGTCATTCTGGGCTTTCTGCAGCAGCTTTTATGTGTTTGATTATTTATTCTAGCATAAATTAAAATATTTTTAATTATTAATATAATTAAATTAAATATTTCCTTTTCCAGACACGTGCTTTTCCATTTTAATTTTGATCTTTGAATTCTAAGCTAGTACTTCTAGGTGCTTGAAGCCTTTTAGAATTTCTTTATTGTGTATAGATTTAATAAAAGGATTGTCTGTTCCATCACTCAAATCATTACTGAAAAATAATGTGTAGCACTGGGCTCACTCCTGCAGATGTTATTTTCCTGCTCCTGAAGTTTCTCTAGCAAGCTCTACATTTCTCTTCTAACAGTTTAATTTAAATCCTATTTCCATAAATCCTTGGTTTGAAATACTTTGGGGACCCCTCCTGGGTAAATCATCTCCTCATGGTGGCCTCATCAATTACATTTTATTTAAAAGAGCCTTTGAGGTGTTGGGGCAGTTTCTTAATCAACCACTTTTCTAGAAACACAATTAACTGTGCTGCCCTGATTGGCGGTGCCATCCCACGGCACGGGGAACAACCAGGATTTATCCTGATCCCGGGATCCCAAGGATGGTCCCAGCTCCAGGAGTGCAGTGAATGACAGGAATGCTAGGTGCTGCCATGTGTGAGAGTTAAAATACCACTTCCAGATGAAAGTTGGCAAGCAAAATATTTTCTTATTCAACCCCTTTTGGGGTTTTATTGCATCTAGCATAGGAGTTTATCTAGGATTCAAATTGTTATTTGTTTAGCACTAATGGCAGACTAAAAACTGACTGTGCTGCACATATGCAACTGTGTTATGGCTCTTTCCTTAAGAGCTTACCAAAGGAGCATTTGATGCTCCCAGTGTGCCCTCTTGTGTCCTGGGACAGCAGGAAGAGCAAAGAAAGCACCCAGGAGGACACAAATCTGAGCTGAGGAATGTTACCTCACTGCCTTTGGCCAAGGCAAAGCCACCTCCCAGCAGGAAGACGATGTTCCACGGCATCTTCTCCTGAACAGTTCTCCAGTCCAGGAGGGCTGGAGGTGCCCGGAACTTTGCTCTGCCCTCTGGAACCCAAGAGAGATTTGGTGAAGCCACGTCAGACTCTCCAAAGAAAGGAGAACTTCTTGGTGGGAGGTGAGTTTGGTCTGAGCATCAGGAATCCCTGCTGTCAGCAAACTCTGGAATGATCTCCTGAAGCGAATGCTGGGAGCACCACCAACAAAGGTTTTCAAACTTGACTTGCAAAAGCTCTAATGAATGATCTGTAGCTGCTCCAAGAAGCACAGTAGGAGGCAAGGAAGGGTGAGTTAAAGGTGTGGCAACAGCTCTGTGTGTTTCTCTTAAGTCCTGTATTCCCTCCTGAAGATTCCAGCTCAGAATCCTTTACAAATGTGTATAACAGGAGCAGGAACACTGATAATTAGGATAAGAGTTTCCTAATTAGTTAAATGATGAGAAACAGAGAATTTCATGCAATATGTGCTTTGCCAAACCCAAAGCACACAGCTAGAAGAGCAGCTTGAATTGTTATTGAATATTTGAAGTTTCCTTTGTGAACTAAAAATGTGAAAATTTCCCAAGTACCTATTCAGACTGCCCATTTTTGGTGCTTCAGGGACTCACCTGTTTGCTCTTCATCTCTGTCCTGGTTGGAAAAGCCAGAAGGGAGGATGAAGAGCAAAATGGAAATGAAGAGGGCGACAGTAGCATCGGTGACATAGCTGCAATAGAGCAGTCAGGTGTTTATTCAGATGTGTTTTCAGCTGGGTAAAATCCAGCCAATTCCATTTTTATTCAAAGTGAGGAGGAGAAGCAGCACTACCTTGTATTATCATTGTTGAAGAGAACGGTTGCCCAGCCTGGGATGAATCCAGGTTCTCTTGTAAACCACAGCACCACCAGGAGAATGAAGAGGATTGAAACTTCTATTTCTGCAAATCTCATTTTGCCCAGTTTCTTGCTCTCTTCCTTGATGGTTTCATAGGCCTGTTTCTCCTTAGCCTTGGCAGCAGGACCGGCACCACAACCAAAATTCTTCTTAAAACTGGAAGAAAACGGATGAGAAATGTCAGAGAAATTTGCCAGGTATCCCGAGAGTTAAAAATCTAAATTTTGTACTCAATCATAATGCCTTTATATCTATTTACATATGAATATTGAAATTAAATATATTATAATTTGCAACCATGGTGAGTAGGAGCTGCATGTCTTGGCAAGATGACGAGAAAAAAGCTTCCTGCTCATAAAAGCTCATTATTTAAATGTAAAGAAGTGAGATATCTGGGCACATGAGGAAAAAAATTACAGAATCACACAACAGTTTGTGTTGGAAGAGACCCTAAATTCCATTTCATTCCAATTTCCTGCCATGGGCAGGGACACCTTCCACTAGACTGGGACAATGTTAATGTGATTGACAAGGCTGCTTGATCACTGGGAAGTAAAGAGCTTTTTAAATTGATAATGAGAATTTGAAAGGAGGAATTTGAAGGCAAGAATACCATTTCAGGTGTAACAGCACTCTTTCCATGTAAAATTAGGGAAGTTGGGATAATACAAACATGATAAGCTGAGAATTAAACAGGCAGGCAATGCAAACTGGTTGTGTTGGGTGATCTGCACCAGAACCAGCACAGAACTAATCTAGGTCTGGAGCAGCCCTGGTCACAAAGGCATTTACCAGCTCTCTGTAGAAACCAATTTCCTGCTCTGGAGCACAGCAATCTCCTAGGACACGACAGCAATGCTGCAGAACAGGTCATGTGCACTCAGAGCTCCCTATTTTCATTTACAGAGTACATTTAGATAGGATTTGATCAGATCCCTCGAAGAAAAACTCGCAGAATTTTAACAGGCACTGAGAGTTCTGTTCTGGTCTCTGTATTGCCAGGGCTTTGTCACCTCCTGTGTGATTTTTGTCATCAGTAAAAGGGTTCCTGGTGTTGGACCAGCCCTCGATCAGAGCCCCAGTGCAGGGGCTCAGGGGAACTCACTTGAAGCCCAAGTACAGGATCTGCAGCCAAATCCACGCCAAAATCAGCAGCAGCACCATGGTGGGGAAGGCAAAGGAGAACCAGGAGGCAAAGTTGATGATGCCACCGTTGTCTTTAAAGAGGCTGGAAAATGCAGGTGGCTGTTAGCATCCAGAATTCCACATTCTCTTTTGTCCTCCATTAATGAGTCAGCAAAGGGGAGGTTCAGTGGGGACCATTAAGGAAAAGCAGCTCCCAGGAAAGGGACCAGACCGATATTTTCCTTCTCAGAGCTGCCTGGGGGTCAGCTGCAGCACAATGCTGCAGTTTTGGGGGTATGGAATCCCAGACTTACTCATTAATTTGTCCTTGCAGCACGAGGTTTGGTGTTGTCCCAGTCAGAGTGGCGATCCCTCCAATGCTGGATGAGTAACAAATGCAGAGGGACATTCCCTTGGAGAGATTCAAATGTTTCTTCTCAATCTCTTCATTTCTCTTACTCTCTTCCTCCACTGTCAGGACATGAGAATTACCTAGATGCCAAGGAACAAAAGAGATGCAGGAGGATATTGGACAGGAAAAGGCCTTGGGCCTGCATTATTTAATATTTCAAGGCTAGAACACAATGGATTCAAAGCTGAAGGAACCCAAAGTTCTTCATTTTAAGGCTGGCATTGTTAATTTTTTGATCTTCTTCCCATTTTCGCTGGTTGTCTTGACACAGAACAGTTTTTCAGAGGGGAATTTGAAATGTGTGATAAAGTTTGAACCCACTGCTGACACTTCCTTGTGAATGAGGGCGATGTCTGAGCCGGGGGGTGAGGCAAGAATTCAGGGAATTAAAGCAGAGTTGGAGGAGCTGGGCTGAAGGGAACATTTCCTGCACCAGCACTGAGGTCCATGTTCAGAAACACTGGAATCACCTCAAAAATGGGGAGAAGGGCAAGACAGCTGGTAAAGAGATATTGCTGCTTGATTGTGTACCTTTGGATTAGAACAATCATTTTAATCCCTAACCTTCCAGCTGGAAATAGGCCAGAAATTTTCCCTTGGGAATGCCCTGTTATAAGTTACACAGTAGATAATAATTGAACAGACATAAATATGCAGGGAGATAGGAAGCCTGATGTAAAGTCTTCCCCTGGAAATTGGAGAATTTGTACTTTTTGTCTTTTTATTGAGTAGCTATAACCTCTTTGTATTTTTGATTTAACTTCAGCCAAGTCAGTAGCTCACTGTAGTTTTGTCTGGTTCTTGGAAGAGCCTCAGCAGTGCTGTGTGCTGCAGTCAGGATGATTTGGGGACAACCTTCTTTTAGAATTTTAACAAAGGAATTGTTGTGAGAAAAGAAAGCACCAGGTCATCCTCCATCAACCTGAAGAGAAAACCACCCACAACCCATTCACCTTTTTCCTCTGGTTCTTTGAAGCTCTCAGGTGGCTTCTCCTGCAGCTCAAAGGCTTTGTTGGTGTGCTCAGACCCTTGGTCAGTGGTGTCAGACTCAATTTCTGACTTGTGCAGCTGCTCCATCACTGCCTGTGCTATGGGGACCATCATGGCAGTGGTGGCTGTGTTGCTGATCCACATGGACAGGAAGGCTGTCACGATCATGAAACCCATCAGGAGCCTGAAATAAGAAGGTTTGGAAAAGCTGGATCAGAACTCAGCCCTGCAATGCTCTTTATTTTTGTTACAAAGAGTCAGCTGCTAATGCAGGGTTTGGAAAATGCTCAGCAATCCCCACCCAGCACTTCCTCCTGCTCTGGTCTGTTTTGTGAGAGACATAGTTAAGATTTAAGATAATTTTTCTTTTTCAACCCATATTTTTGACATTTTTATGGCTAAGAAAGTGGAATCTGGTAGCTTGGAGCAAGCAGTTTATCCAGTCACATCCTGCTTATTCCACATCCTTCTGGAGAAGACATTTCTCAATAACACATGTTAATGCATTATAATATATTTTGAAGAGGAATTGCAAGCTGAATTTGATCCCAAATGGCAATCAGTTTAAGCCATAGGGAAGATGATATCTTTTTTTTTTCTCTCTTGTTTTATCCCACCTCTATTATTTAAGATCCTCTTCTTTCTCATCTAAAATTCTAATCCTCGTTTCAGTATTACTCTGTTATTTGTCTCAAAATTATTCTTTAGATGAGATGTAGATTATATATCAGATGAAAAAGGGTTTATCTTGTATGCATTTTTATTCTATCACTTTGTAATTTCCTACAGTATTCCCTCTTCTTATGAGCTGAAACAGATTAAACAGGGTGATGTAGCCTGTGCAGGGCTTAAAGTTCTAGTCTGGAAAACATTTGTTGTTTTCCAAACAAGCACCCCTGTATTTCCTCTCCTCTTTGCAATCATCAGCAGACAGAGTGTCCATGTTTTCTGAATTCCAGCTGAGGTTTTTCCTGACTGCCCAAAGCTGTGCTCCAGGCCCAGCCTGGCAGCAGCCTTCTTTTTCCAGCATTGGCTCTCTTGTTGCTATTTCTCCACCTAAAACCCTTTTGGAATAAAAAAAAAAAACAAAAAAAAAAAACCCCACCCAAAACCCAAAAAGACACACCAAGAGTGTAACACCTCAAAGGATCCCCATTTGCAGGGTTTGCTCAGGCACTAACTCACTTGGGCTGTAGGAAAGCATTTGTAGGGCAAGATTTGTGGATTCCCATCAGAAATGGGGATCTAATGCCATAAAATCCTTTATCCCACAGCATTTGCCCCAGTGTAACTCACAGGGCTGGCCTGACACCTGTGATGAGCAGGACCCTCAGAGCCACTCGCTTGTGCAGGTTCCAGTTCTCGATGGCAATGGCCATCATCAGCCCCCCCAGAAACAGCATGTTGGTGTCCTTCAGGTACTCCTGACACACCTGGAGGGGCAGAAGGGAGAGGGAAGAGTCACAGGAGAGAGGGGGCATTTTCTGAGGGAGTTTATTCCAAAGGCATCAGCAGGGAGTAACTCTGGGTTGCATCTGGAAGGGGAATTTGCTTTGATTTCAGATTAGCAGCTCCACCCAGAGCTCACTCTGGGCTCGTGCAAGTTCTGGTCCATGGAGATGACAGAGAACAGTAAAAGGAATAATAAAAATTTAAGTAAAATGAAATAATAATGATATCAATCATATAAATATAGTGATTATGATGATGATCATAATATAATGCTGAGGAATAATCCCAGAATAAAAGCAGCTGACTGATTAATACATGGAGCGAGATCTCTTACTGTTGTTGAGTCCATGATATTCATTAGTGGGAACAGCAGGACTGGCAGGAGAGCTGTGACAGCCAAAGGCAGGGCTTCTGTGCACCAGAAAAGTGCCATCACTATGATCACATAGCCACACAGTGCCTCCTGCCAGGGGAAGGGGACACACAGTCAGAACACGATGAACATCGAACCTGGGGCTTTCCAGAAGCCAAGGCCCCATAATTACATTCACTGCCTGATAAAAGGATTAGAGAAAAGGTTATTTCCTGTGCTTCTCTCCCATCTGGCCTCTGACCTGTGCAGATCCTAATCAAATGACAAACCGTGCAGCAATCTCCTCAGAACTCTGAGGAGAAGATGAGGCCTTCAGCGGGGGCAGAAACAGTACCAGAGGGAAAGAAGAGTGGATGACTTTGGACCTTTCATGATAAGGGATTGGCAGTCACTGAATCAAGGCTTCTTGATTGTGCTGATGGTGTTATATTCTCTATTTATGTCCTTGAGCTGTAGAATCAGTTACTGATCCAGTCAAGGCTTCTCCACCTGTTTCCTCACAGGCTTCAGGTCATGGCCCAGGTGAACCTCAGCTAATCCCAGCAGCCTGGACTCCTTGTACTGGAAATACTTTTATAGCTTTTCACTTGATTTTTAGCTTAGTAGAGACTTTGAAAGGCTCACTGGCAGACTGGCTGCAGATCATTTCAGCTTCCACTGACTTGGTCTTGTTTGTTTGAGGAAAATGAGATCTCCTATTTCACGTCACTCTTTTTCTGAGAAAACCTTAATTTAGTTCTGCTTTGGCCATTCACTCCAGATTTCATGTAAAAATGTTTAAGTCAGTCCCTGTACACAGAAAACATTCAGAATTACTTGTCACAACAGTGGCATTTGATTGGGCTGAGGAAGAAAGTAAGAGGAGGTTTTGGTGTCTTCTGCACTTTGGAACTTGCAAAAATTCTTGGAGACACCAAAGCCAAAGGAAGGAAACCATGGATGTGTGGTCTGGGATAAAGGATGTCCACTAAAATAGACTGGGCAGTATGAATGACATTAACTGTAGTGATGAGGTGGATTACAGAAGATTAAACCAAGGAGCTGGAATAATGGGTGGCAGGATTGAATTTGGGATGTTTTGGAACGCACTCAGGAATTCTGAATGTGGTGTGGAGGTTCCAGAGCTGCTGAAGGGAAAGGGAAAGGGAAAGCAGGGAGCTGAGCAGCACAGAGGAGAGAAGACAGCAGTCTAGGTGAGAATTACCAAAGCAGCCAGGCTGAAGAAGTAAATCTGAGGGATTCCCAAGGACATGAAAATATTCCTTTTTGAGCCTTATTTTTGAACGAGAGAATTAAGAACCTCAATTATTCATCCTGCTGATCACTGAGAGCAATTTGCACTATCGACAATCCTTTTTCTCCATTTTTGTTATTAAAAAACACAGACAAGTGCCTTTTGAGAGACCCTAGCAGAGCTTTTGGATGTATCTTGTAGGAACTGTGCCATTGCCTTCCATCCTTCTGCGAACAGGCTCTCAGGAAAAACTGGAGAAGTGTTTTCCCAAAGTCGGCCATCCTGTAAGGACATTCGTCTGCCTTTAAGTAAGATTTTTAGCATGGTTTGCTCTCAATTATAATAGCTCAGTGTCCAGTGCTATGTCATTATAGGGCAGGTTAATAGATCAACAGAACAGAAAAAATGTGAAATTCCACCCTGTAGCTGCTGGCTCACACACTGTGTGCAGAGGCACCAGCTTTTCCTGCTCAGAAGTGGCACAGTGCACAATTTTAACCCCAAAAAAACCCTTCTTAAAGTTCTCCTAAGTCACAAAGGGAAAAATCCAGCATGTTTTCAATTTTTGTCTTGTTGCTGGCTGCACAGAAAGCAGAGAGAGTCATTTTCAGAGAGGAACTGAACCAAGACTGCTAAATCATTCCACAGGTAACTCCAAGGACTCACTGTATGTAACAATGCCTCCAGCAAGTGAGTTTGAACTCGTGGCCTCAGGACAAAAAAAAAAAAACAAACCCAACTCTGTCTCCTTAGAACTTTCCTGATCCTGATCTCTTTTCACTTCAGTAACTCCTTCGCCTATGGAAAAGTTAACTAGCAAAAAAAGATCGTTTTTATTTTTTCCCCCTCTTCCTAACAAGCTCTTAAGTAATAATTTAAACTATTTTATTTACCCAGTGAGGGAATGAGAGGCCACACCTGACCAGCTCAGAAACAGAGCTGTGAGGATGACAGAGCTTTGGGACAGGCAGGGAAGAGTTAGGGAGGTGGGGAATGAAGCTTGGAGAAGGAGCCTAAACTGGGAATCAGCAGGAACTGGGAGGGTGAGAGCAGAGAGAAGAGTTAGGACTTGGTGTCCAAAGAGAAGTGACAGGAGGGACAGTTTGGGACGAGCTCTTTCGTGGTGCTGGGGCTGTAACAAGAGACCAGAGATTAAATCTTTCTGCATGAAGAGCTTGGGAGTGCAAGAAACAATGAAGAAGCAGCAGAAGACTGGGAGTCTGTCAGCTCCCAGCTCTCTCTTTAAATAAACAATGTCCCAGGAATACCTGCCCAGATACTACAGCTCCCCAGTCAACTTTTCCTGCAGGAACCCTGAGCCAGGTGTCTTCCAGAACTTGGTGTTTTAAATTTAAAGTTCTTGTTTGGGAAGATTCTTACAGAAATATGCTAAAGCAAGACTGAAATTCATGTTATTTTCTCTTATCTATCAGAATGTCTTGTCTGGCTAACAATGCCTCTTCTAAGCAGCAGTGACAGCACAGAAAAAATTAAAATATTAGGACTGAACACTGTTAGAAAATGAAAAGGGGGATTAATATTGAGCCTTAGGTCCACACCAGTAATCTTCAGCATAGAAAGTCCTTGTCTAAATGAGCCAGATGCAAAGCAAGAGTCACAAAACCTCACGTCACTGAGTGTTCCTCTAGAAGATGCGATCACAGATGCTGCTGCTCATCCATCTACGCCCCAAAGTTTTACATCACCCCAATATGCTCAGGAAAAAAAGAAAAGAGATGTCCAAGCAGTAGATGCAGGTGCTCTGAGAAAGAACTTCTTTACACTTGAAAACAGCAGCTCTGAGATGTTTTAAACCGAACTTTAAAAATTCCTTACCTTGGTAGGCAGAACCAGAGGCAGAGGGAGAAAGATGAGGGGCACCAAGACGATGATGAGATATTTCCTGCAGGCCAGCACTGCCTGCCAGGAGAAAGCCATGGTGCTGGAGCTAGCCCAGTGCTGAACGGCCTGGAATCTGCTGCTTGGAGCCTATATAAACACCAGGGAATATTAACCATTGACCTCGGGAGATTGGGTGTTGTTTTTGGAACTGTAATCGGAGAAAGAAGGAAGAGAACAAAGAAGGGAGGAGACAGTAAAGAGTGTCAGAGCAGGAACTTTCTCAAGAGAATCTTTCGGGAAGGTGATAAATCCATTAGAGATTTAACTCCTTGTGGAGCAAGTGGGTTTTTGAAAGCATCCTGGAATGACCTACACTTTTAAAAATACAATGTTTTGGTCTCTAATAATGCTCTCTTTGAATAGGTACTATTATTCCTCCTATCAAGAAAGAGAAACTGCTCCCTCCAAAACAGGTTGAAAAATTATTTCCATTTTCAAAAAATACGAAGGAACACTGAAAACGACATCTGCATCTACAATGCTCAAATACAGGGATTAGAAACACCAAAGTAAAATGTTTATGTCATGTAATCATTGTTTATGATGTTTATGTTTGTTCACTGAGAAATTCACTTTGGGTAGCAAAACCCACTGGGCAGAGCTGCTGTCACCAGGTGCCACTTCAAGTCCCCACACAGAAAGGGACTGACAGTCCTTACCTTTGGTTTTAGTGGATTGGGAAAGACTTGGCTGCAAGGGATCCCTTTGCAGACACTGGGCTATTTTTTATTTTGCTTTTTCCCCCCACATTTTTGATCTGGCAGGTTTATAGTCACAGCTTTGGGAACTTGCAGGGTGTATTGGGTGGGGGAGAATTAAGAAGAAATGGTGCTACAGGGAAATTACCAGTGATTCTTGTCCCAATTGCAGGCATCTCCCAAAACACAAGCTGTGAATCACTAGATTCCATACATTTGCAGGAATAGTACAAATCATTTGAAGTCCAAAGGATATTTCTTGTTAATGCCACGTTGATGGCTTTGTTGGATCATCCAAGCACATCCCTCAGGTAATGATGATAACATTTCCATTTTATTGGTATAAATCACCTTGGTACTGTTTATAGCTTTCTCAAGAAGAGAGATACAAAGGGAAGCATGGTCATTAGGTCATCTGATGTCAGCTCCACAAAAAGCTTCTGCTGTTTCTGCCTCTCATCCCTTTTCTGCCAGGGCTTGTTTTCTCTCAAGAAAGTGCTAATGATGGAAAATCAGCTGCCAGATTTGCAAGCTGGGCTTGGGCATATTGCTCACAACAAACAGCATCACCTTTCTTGGTGCCAACCCTGAGCTTTAGCATCTCATCCTTGGTACAAAAAGAATGAGAAAGCGCTTTCAAATTAACTCTATTCCCTCACATCTTGCGTCCATTGGATGTTTAATTACTGCCTGACAAGGTGTAGTGGCAAAAGCAGCCAACAGCAAGGTCATTTTTCTGCTTTTTACTCTTATGCCCAAAGGTTGCAATGGAAATCTAAAAGAACAGCTCGTTCTTAAATCTCTGCAACACAAAGGTTGGCCTCCAGCTGAAGCCCCATTTATGGAGTGAAAATACCAATGGTGGAAGGGTCTCAGCTGAAGAATTGTGCCTATTCTTTAAAAGTATCACCTCCACAGAGATGGCTGCCACTGTCATGTGAGTCACAATACTCTCAAAGATGATAAAAATGAGTTATAGAAGTGCTTAACTACAAAATAAGTGGTTTATGTCTTGTTCAAGCTTTTCCTGAGGCCTGTGAGCACCTTGGTGCCGTCAGAGGAGTGATGCCAATTTACATTAGTTTGGAACTGCTCGAGTTTATATAAATGGGTTAATCTAATACTCTGAACCGTGTGCTTTGAATTTAAATCACAACTTGGTCTTTGCTTTCTGATCTGCTCTTCGAGGCAGGCAAACCTCACAGGAAACCAAACAGCACAGCCAAAACCTTCTTTATTAAATGAGTTTATAAGTTATTTTATAAATAAAGTCCTTTATAAAAAGAAGTATTTTATAACATGCTACAAAGTAACAGAAGTGAGCATGTATTGTTAAATACAGTATTTTGCTGATCCTAGTGCAGTTAAGATGTTGATTTTTGTTTTGCTTGGTTTATTGAGCATGGAGAACATGGAGGGGAGCCTTCATCCCATTCTGCAGCTTCCTCATGAGAGACTTTGGAGGGGCAGGGGCTGTTCTCTCTTCTCTGGTGACCAGTGACAGGACCCGAAGGAACAGCATGAAGGAATGTCAGGGGGTTTAGGCTGCATTTTAGGAAAAGGCTCTTCACCCAGAGGGTGTTTGGGCACCAGCAGAGGCTGCCCAGGCAAGTGGTGGAGCCCCATCCCTGCAGGGGATCCCAATCCCTGCATCCCCCATCCCTGCAGGCATTCAGGAGTGTGTAGATGTGGCACCTGGGGACATGGTTTAGCGGTGGCTTTTGGACTCGATGATCTCAGAGAGCTTTTCTCACCTCAACAATTGCATGGTTTTGTGGAGCATCCCCCCCTGAGGGCTGCACCTTTAGCACCGGGCTGGCTGCAGCGCCAGCACCGAGGGGTCTCGGGAGCGCCCGCGTTCCCCCGGGCGGCGGGGAGAGCCCAGCCGCTCCCATTCCGGGCGGAACCGAGCCTGCATCGCTCCCAGCCGAGCCTGCATCGCTCCCAGCCGAGCCTGCATCGCTCCGAGAGGAGCCTGCATCGCTCCCAGCCCAGCCTGCATCGCTCCCAGCCGAGCCTGCATCGCTCCCAGCCGAGCCTGCATCGCTCCCAGCCGAGCCTGCATCGCTCCCAGCCGAGCCTGCATCGCTCCGAGAGGAGCCTGCATCGTTCCCAGCCGAGCCTGCATCGCTCCCAGCCCAGCTTGCATCGCTCCCAGCCGAGCCTGCATCGCTCCGAGAGGAGCCTGCATCGCTCCCAGCCGAGCCTGCATCGCTCCGAGAGGAGCCTGCATCGCTCCCAGCCGAGCCTGCATCGCTCCGAGAGGAGCCTGCATCGCTCCGAGAGGAGCCGCTCCCGTTCCGGGCAGAGACCACGGGTCTCGTTCCGGGAGGAGTGGAACTTGAACCATCCCGGGCGGAGCTGTGTCAGTCCCACCCGGGCGGAGCTGTGTCAGTCCCATCCAGGCGGAGCTGTGTCAGTCCCATCCAGGCGGAGCTGTGTCAGTCCCATCCAGGCGGAGCTGTGTCAGTCCCATCCGGGCGGAGCTGTGTCAGTCCCATTCGGGCGGAGCTGTGTCAGTCCCGATCGGGCGGAGCTGGGTCAGTCCCGTTCGGGCGGAGCTGTGTCAGTCCCCATCCGGGCGGAGCTGTGTCAGTCCCGATCGGGAGGAGCTGTGTCAGTCCCCATCCGGGAGGAGCCGTGTCGGTCCCTTCCCGTTCGGGCGGAGCTGTGTCAGTCCCGATCGGGCGGAGCTGGGTCAGTCCCGTTCGGGCGGAGCTGTGTCAGTCCCCATCCGGGCGGAGCTGTGTCAGTCCCCATCCGGGCGGAGCTGTGTCAGTCCCGTTCGGGAGGAGCTGTGTCAGTCCCTTTCCGTTCAGGAGGAACTGTGTCAGTCCCCATCCGGGCGGAGCTGTGTCGGTCCCTTCCCGTTCGGGCGGAGCCTCCGCCCCTCCATGGCCGCTCCGCCGCCCGCCGAGCCCCCGGTGCCCCCCGGCCGGCGCTGCCCGTCGCTGCTGGCCGTGGAGCCGCTGCTGTTCCTGGCCACCGTGTCGCTGGGGCTGCAGGGCCCGCTGGCCACCCAGTACCTGTGGGACCGGCTGGGAGCCGAGCGCGGCTACAGCGACCGCAACAGCACCGACTCCAGCGGCTGCGGGGACAGCAACGGGACCGCCGACCCCCTGCGGCAGGTGGGGACACCGGGGAAACGGGGGGCCCCGGGACAGCCCGGGGGAGCTCCGGTGCAGATGGAGAACTCGGGGGAGAGTCCGTGGGACCGGGGAGGCACGGAGGGAATGGAAGCTGACGGTGGACAGCAGGTCCCAGGGGAGAGGGAAGCTCTGGAGGAGCAGGGGGGGGAGAGAGGTGCCCCAAGGACAACAGGGAGCTTGAGAGGAGCTGGGAGTCCCTGGAAGCAAGGTCAGGAACGTGGAGCTCCGAAGGGAGCAGGGGGCCCGGAGGGGAAGGGGAGCGTGATGGAAGCGGGGAGCCCCAGGAGGAGTGGGGAGCCCCAGGAGGAGCGGGGTACTGCTGGAGCTCCTCAGCCGCCTGTTTCCCCTGCAGGAGGTAGAAGCTCTGGTGTCCCACTGGAACCTCTACATCAACCTGGGAGGCTTCTTCGTCAGCCTGTTCTCCGTGACTCTCTTTGGCCCATGGAGCGACAGCGTGGGCCGGCGCCCGGCGCTCATCCTGCCGGCCGCAGGCATGGCCCTGCAGACAGCCATCTACCTGCTGGTCATGTACCTGGAGCTGCACGTCGCCTTCTTCCTCCTGGGACGCATCTTGAGCGGCCTCACGGGCGACTACAACCTGATCCTGGCCAGCTGCTTCTCCTACGTAGCCGACACCAGCGAGCGGCGTGCGCGGACGTTCCGGGTGGCCATCCTCGAGGCGTGCCTGGGCACCGCGGGCATGGTGGCCAGCATCGGTGGTGGCCAGTGGCGCAAGGCCCAGGGCTACATCAACCCCTTCTGGCTGGCCTTTGCTGCCAGCCTTGCTGCCACTCTCTACGCCGCTTTCTTCCTCCGGGAGTCGGTGAAACAGAAGAAGGCGGCCAAGCTGTTCACGCTCAGCCACTACAAGGCTGTGTACAGGCTGTACACGGCCCCAGAGCACCTGAGCTCCAGGTGGAAGCTGGCTCTGTACTCCCTGGCTTTCTTTCTGATTGTCACGGTGCATTTTGGAGCCAAGGACCTCTATGTTTTGTATGAGCTCGGCTTCCCTCTCTGCTGGGCTTCTGACCTGATCGGGTACGGCTCGGCCGCCAGCTACCTGGCTTACCTGAGCAGCCTGGCGGGGCTGAGGCTGCTGCAGCTCTGCCTTGAGGACACCTGGGTGGCTGAGATAGGACTGATCTCCAACATTGCTGGGCTGGTGGTGATTTCCCTCGCTACCACAACGCCACTGATGTTTACAGGTGATGCTGAAGGCTTGAATCCCTGTGTTCTCAGGCTTTCGGCAAGTTGATGCTGGCAGTGTGCTTCACGGGGAGTTCAGGCATGTGAGGATGTTCTGCCTCGTGCTCCAACAAAGCTGTGGCTTGCTAAGGGCAGGGCTGGCCAAACACTGAAGTTGGAAGTGCATCCATGTAGTTCCTAGAACATCAGGCTTCCCAAAACTGTATTACACTGCAGACACTGACTGAAGTGAGACCCAGGAGGGTGAATTGTGTCTGAATGTAGCAGGGAGACACTGCCAGCAGCTGCAGATTTCTGGGACTGACTTGGGAGACTTTATTTTTCAGTTGAGCTTTTCCTAATGTGCTGTCTTGCTCACAGGTTATGGAATTCTGTTCCTTTCCATGGCAGCCACTCCAGTCATCAGATCCAAGTTGTCCAAGCTGGTCAGTGAGACAGAACAGGGTAAGGAATTAACCACTGTGTGTAAACCAGATCCTGGAACACTTTTTTCTCGGAATATTGAAGCCAAACTCTGGGGAGGTTAGGAGTTCCCTGGCTCCTCTGGACTCCTTTGCCCCTGCATTCACCCTCTGGCCCAAGGTACATTTTTTTTCCCAAATAATTGTCATTATTTGATTCAGACTTGCTGCATTTCCGAGATGAAAACAAGGGAAGAAAAGCAGGAATAGTTCATTCATCCATACATTTATGTCCAAAACATTTACAAGCAGCAAGAACTAAAATGGGATATATAATGAGGAGAAAAGAGTCATTCTCCTGACCATGACTTTGCTCTGTAGATCAGTAACAGTGGGAAGAACCAGGTGTTGTTGGAGGGTTGTATCATTGACCATGGTGAAAGATCATGGATAACCCGTAGGAGGAGCAGATCTGCCTTTTGTGCAGTTATGTGCTTGGAGGGTTTGCACTTGCTGTGGAACTCAGCCCAGGAATGTCTCTGAGGCAGGCAGGGGGAGGAGGGAGTCCAAGTGGCAATGATTGAGAGGTGATTTTGCACAATTCATGTTTCTTATTTTAGAATGGCAATGGCACATAAGGCGGATTTATGGTGCTAAATCTTCTGCTGTATTTAATGTTTAACAAGTGATAAGAGGCAATAAACGGATCTATAGACCCCTGGGCTGGAGCATTTACAGTCCAGCTGGTGGAAAATAGCCTGGTCATCTCCTGATACAAATCCTGCAGTTTGGTGAGGTTGTCCTGGCCACAGGCTGGATGTGCCAGGCCAGTCCTGCCCCACCTTATCACACTTGACATTCACACACCTCTCTGAGGGCAAACCCTTGGAAAGATTGGCAGAATGCACTGAGGGTGGTGTGTTACAGGTGTTTATAGGCAATAACCAGCAGCCTATCTCACCATTAACCTCTTATCTCTCTTTTCCAGGTGCTCTCTTTGCTTCTGTTGCCTGTGTGGAAGGGCTGTGTTCACTCGTGGCTACAGGAGTGTTCAACTCTCTCTACCCTGCCACCTTGCACTTCATGAGGGGATTCCCATTTCTCTTTGGGGCTATAATCCTCCTTATTCCAGCAGCTATCCTTGGGTAATTTACTTCAAATGTCTAAACTTTGCCATGCAGTGTCATATGGAAAATACCATTTACTCTTAGGATAGAAGCTGGCAGTTTTTAAGGCATATTTTCAGTTATGGTTGTGAGAGGGTGTCTGGTGCTCTGGTAAAAAGAGGTGCAGGTCATTTCCTTTGGAATCTGAATCCTAGGGATAAACCTGCAGCCTGAGTAATATAGCTACCAATATTCAAAGTGCTTCCAAGCAAAGATGGAATCCAAAATCAGGAATTGAATTTGCAAGTTCTCAGCAGTCTCTCTCCCTGTAATTTGTCTACTAATGAAAGCAGAAGTTTTGTTGTGATAGAAAACAAATGCCCTGGTAGGTTCTGGGAGAGGGAATGTATTGGGATTTGCACAAGAGCAGCAGCTCTTGGCAGGGTCATTTTGTTTTGTTCCTCTGAAACTTTTTAGGCTCACTCCATTCAGCAACATCCCCATGTGCTTTTGACAGCTGAAACTGTTAATTCTTTTCTAGGTGGATACAAATCTGGGATTCAAAACACGACTACAACCACTTCCAAGATGCTTCTCTGTCCCCTGCAAAAGACTGAATTTAACAACAAGGAATTGGCCAGCACGGCAGTGTCCGCCTGAAGATTGCACCTCAGTCCTCCCTCAAAGGACAGATCAGTGTGGGAGGGACACCCTGCTTGTCCTTACTAACTTTTAAATGCTAAATAGTTGGAAATACAGGAGGAGTTTGATTTGGAGCTGTGAATTCCCCCTCAACACTGTGTTGGCTCATCTGTGGGAGAAAACCCAAGAGACCCAAAAGTCAATCAAGCTGTTGTGGGCTTTTTGCAAGGCTGGTTTGTGGTTTGGGATTTGGTGGGGCCAGAAGGCTCTGCCATGCTTTTAGTGGGGAGGGAGGACTGAGTTCTGCTTTAATTGCGTTTTCCCCTCAGAGCACTGCAGCTGATGAGCTGTTGGTGTGGGTGAGGTACAGACTGAAGCAGAGACACCCAGCAGTGTCCTGCTTGGAGGGGGAAGATCTGTGCTCCAGATCTTCACATTGCCAGTTAAACCCCATCCAAAGGGACATGCCAGACCACAAAATTCCTTATGGAGAGAGGTAGCTTAGCCCAGGAGTGCTATTGCTGTCCTTACTGAGTGAACCAGCTTTAATTTTGCAAGTCAGAGGTGTCCTAAGAAGGGGATCTAATTCATGAAGTATTGGTAGGAGTGCCAGAGGTATGTCCTGCCTGTCTGCAGCTCAGCCCAGCATCTCAGAGGTGGTTTTGAGAAGTAACAGATCATCTGAGAATACTGCAGTGCCAGTAGAATAAATCCTGGGTTGGGAGGGACCCACGAGGATCCTTGAAGCAACTCCTGTAGGTGCCTTAATTGACAGTTGCCAAAAACAATGAAGTTAAGGAGAAAATTGTCAGAATTGTTCCCCCCTTATAGCACAAAACTGAGCCCCAGTTTGATAGGTGTGCCCCAGCCACATGAAATCACTGCTGTGCTTATCCAGAGGCCTTCCTCAGCAAGCTGGTGTGGGGACAGGACTAGTGGCTTTAAGATAAATCATTTTTGCTGTATGTGGCATAATCCTGTGTTAATGATCTCAGTTCTGCTGCCTTTCCTGGGATCTGTTGATGCCAGCAAGCAAACCCCGTGTCCATGGTGCTTATAATTTTTCTTTCCAAATCATTACCTGTGTTGTTGCAATCTTGTTTTTTCTTCATTGTGCCATAAACCAGCAGTTCTGTGTACATTGCACATGCTGTTCAGGTACATGCAGTAATGACTTTACTGTTACTTTTAGAATGAATAAAACCTCTTTTATGGTTCATAAAACTCTGGATATCTTGTGCAGCTGTTGATATTGTTTGTCTTTGACTCGTTTGGGTCTTCTCTCGATTATTTTCATTCTCAGTCCCTTGTTGAAGACTGCAGTAAAAAAGGAGCAGCAGGAATTTATATGTCTCACAGAGAATGAGTGTGTGAGAGTGAAAAGTCAGGAAAAATGCAGGTTTGGACTTGCAAGCAGCCAAAACTTGCTTTTCCTGACCACCAGAGTAAAGCTTGCAGGAGAGCTTTGTCTGAAACCTGTCCTTCAGTATGCAGAAAATGTGAAATGCTTGTACCCAGCTTTGTCCATTGGGAGTTTGTGGTAGAAGCAGGAGGATCTGGGGAGCAGAGAAGCAGGGAGGCTTTGAGAACTTGGTGTTACGCCACTTGCTCCAAGCAGTTACGCCAGGGAACACGGGAGTTACGGGTCTGGTTGCTGGGCTAAGCCTGGAATTGGCCTCCCTGAGGAACAGGGCATGCTGTGAACGTTGCAGTAGATGTTTGTGGCTGAGCTGATTGTGAAGTAAAGTCCACTCTGTGGGTGCCAGTCCAAGCAGGTGCTCAGGGTTGTGCAGTGAGGCGGAACCTGGCTCTGTGTGGGGAGAGATTCAATGGCAGCTATTGTGCCTTATTAAAAAAAATTAAACCAAAGTTTTTCTAGGCTGTCCTTCAAGAGTTGCAACAGTGGAGGCACGGCTGGTGGCAGCAGGCAGGGTCCCTGGGGGTGCAGAGCATCAGTCCATGCAAAGGTGAGGGGGTTCCTCCAGGGAACAGTGTTTGGGAATGTCAGTTCTGCTTCTTGGTGGCAAAGGAAAACAAGTGTGGAAAGCCTGCAGGGAGAGAAGCATGTGATACAGACAAAGAGGTAGGGATTTAAAGTGAAAAACAGATTTATTAATAATGCCTGATTGAATAACTGCAAGCACTTTTGACATGGCAGAGCAAAGGAATGAGGAAGGATGAGGACAGAGGAATTAATTTCCTTGGGACTGCTCCAGCTGGAAGGGGCTGGGTATAGGATGTTTAGCCAGAAGCAGGGCAAGTTCATTAAGGTGAAGATAATGATGGGGAAACAGGAGCAGTCACAGTCTGGGCAGCTGGAGCAGGAGATGGGATCTGGTTTCAGGTGAGACACCTGAACTGTGGAGAACAGGGAAATCTCCACACGGAGTGCTGGGTGAGGAGGCTGATTGCTACAGAGCTCCTGGGAAACAAGACACAATCATCCCACCAGGTATTATTGCAGGGAGAAAAATCCTTAGGACTGTTTGTGTGGGACTCCTTCAGTGGCCATGGAGGCCTTGACATTCAGTTACTGAAGGCTTTTCCCTGAAGCAGCTCGCAAGAGGCTTTTATCCTTCAGCAGATTCACCTTTGGGCTCATCTGCTGGCTTCTTGTTATTTAACCTGGAGATTAGATGGATTCTAATTCTGATGAGTGCTGGGCAGATATGGCTATTAACCTTTCACTGGAGAGCAAAGATGCCATTAACTGTGAGCTGATAAAAACTATCCATAAAGCACCAGAATTAACTTTTTTTTTTTTTTTTTGGCCCTCTGAAATTTTTGTGGATCCAAGCTAAAAGAAAAAAGTGTTTGTGTTCCTGACAGTTAAAGCAGGGCTTCAGGGAGAGCCAGGAGGAGAACAAGGTGGCTGAGACTCCTTGTTACCTCCTGAAAGGCTTGAGTTCTTCTCGAGCAGGGGTAGGAAAAGGAGCCTGGGGCTTCTGCAAGGTGATTCAGCAGCCTGGAGTGTGAAATGCAGGGTTTGTGTCAGGATGCCCATGGCTCCTCACCAGCAGTGTTGGCAGCAGGCACTGATGGTCCCACTCCCAGCTGGACCATCCTCTGCCAGCTCTTGGCATCAGCTTCACTTTTTCTTGATATTTAAAGGTGAGGAGCTGCAAAAAGCCTGGGTGGGTGTTGAGAAGAGGTGGACAGGAAGAAACAGGTTTGGAATTGCATCCAGCAGTGAGTAGGGACAAGCCCAGGGCGCTCAGCCAGGGCTGTGGAGGTGTGGTGGTCAGCAGAGAGATTCACCAGCTCCTGCTGAAGGCACAGACCACGGGAGATCCGCTGTGGAGAAGGATAAAATACAGCCACAGTGTACAATAACTCCACAAGCACAGTAATTAGCATCTTCCCTGCATGGATTTCAAGTTTTCCAGGGTTACAATCCAGCCTCCAGTGCCCTGAAAATACAGACCTGATAAAGTGGTGAAGCTGAGACTTCAGATGGAGGGAAGGAGGGTATTTTAAAAGCCCTTTTTGCAGAGATCCTATGGAAACTTCACATGGTCTAACCCCAAATTTCCACTGCCAGAGTTAAGAGCACACAGTGGTTTTGCAGCACTGGGAGGTGGAAGTTTTTTGAGGAGGGAAGGAGCTTTTGTGATAAAGGGACATTGCTGGGAAAGATAAAGCACTTCAGAAGGCCCCTGTGGGTTATCTTTCCCAAACACAAAGATTTTGTTAGGGCTTAGTTTTTATTTGCCCTTTCCTGCTCTGAGTTTCTGACCACAGGGATATTCCTGGGGCACACAGCAAAGCCACACATTCCTCTCAATTGTTCTTCTCTCCCGTGTGTCCTCTTACGATGGATTCTCAACACTTCTTCAGTTTTCAGTCCTTGGAAGATTTCTCCTCTTTGGAGGTGCTTCTGGGGGAAGCTTTTTGGGGTCTGGATGGTGCCAGTCTCCCTCACAGCCCATGCATGTCCTGCCACCCCACAGGAGGATGTGGAAGACACATAATCCATCTCAGAGTCCAGCCTGGCTTGGCTCCTCAGGCGCTGTGGGAGTGAGTGCTGGCCTTTGGGGGCCAGGGGCTTGTTCTTGGAGGGTGAGAAGGGAGTGAGAGCCACAGGTTTTCTCTCAAAGATGGGAAAAAGTCAGGGGGGATTAATTTGGACCCACACAACAAGGGGTCACCTGTGAATGTCTGAGACTGCTGTCCTGGTTCTAGCTCTGCCCCAGGGAGTGCAAACAGTCCAGCCCGTTCTCCGAGCCAGCCGAGGAGTCCCGGGAGGAGCGGCCGTGGAGAAAGCGGATGATTTTGTCAATCGTGGCCTCCTGGTACTCGTGGGACCACCTGTATTTGAGGGGAAAAATGCAATGTTTGCTTTTCCTCTTGTGTGTGGGTTGCCACAAGATAGCTCAGTTCATTTGGGCCAGGAGCCAGAGAGCTCTTTCCTCCAGCCCAGCTCTCCAGGAGCTCCCTTTTCCCTGTGGATGCTGCAGAATGCCCTGCCAGGCTGGGATGCACAAAGGGAAAGCAGGGGGGGAAAGAAACCCAGGTGAGCTGTAAAACCTGCCTGAGGATGGGTGTCCTCCCAGCAGAGACCCCTCTGTCACCCAGAGGAGTCCCATCACAGCAGCAGCAGGGATGTGGTGGGAACCTTTGCTCCCTGCTCCTGGAGCATCTGGGGTGACTCAGTGTCCCTTTGACCTGTTCTGCCTCCCTCATCTGTTTGTCCCAAAGTCCTTGGGCTCTTTGCTACTCCTTATGCAAGTTGTTATCCACAGGTGCACCCCATGGCACAGGTGGCTTTTACTTACATGATACCATTAAATTTCAGGACAGCCCTCATGTCCTTGGGAAGTGTTTCTGGATCCGGCCACTCAAAATGATCTGTAACAGGCACAATGTTCTTTCCAGAGTTCAGGGCTGTCACAATCTCCTGCAGGAACAGAACATGCAGGTGCTCATAGCCTGTACCAGCCCCTCACCCACTGCCTCCCACCCCAACATCCACACAGCTCCCAGCTGGTGGCACCTCTTACCTTGTGTACCCAGTCCTTGCACTCGGGGTCCTCCATGCATTTATCCAGCGCGTTTGCTGAGAGGACCAGCACAAAATTCCGGGCACTCAGGACGCTCTGGATCAGTTTATCTTCAAACTTCCCTGCCTCCAGCTTCTCCACGTCGATGAACACGCTGAAGCCGTGGAGCTGCAGGTGGACCTTCAGCAGGCTGGTGGAGAGGGGACCATGAGGAGAGGTTTCATTTGCTGTCTCACCACGCTGGCTGAGACACAGTGAGACAGAGGAGCAGGGAAGGAGATGCCAGCTCCAGCCCAGCCGTGTGGGCATGTGCAGGGAACAGGAGGAGCTGATGTTGACTCCCTGCTGTGATCCCCTACAGCCCCAGGAGCGTGAGGAAAGGGTCAGACAGTGCCACAGCGGCGGTGACAGGACTGGGAATCGGCCTGTCCATTGTGCAGGTTATCACGTGTGCTGTCCCCATTTGCTCCGCAGCTTTTGGCAGCCTCTCCCTCCTCCACATTCCACATTTTCCCCACAGCTGAGCACCCACCTTCCCTCTGGGCTCCACTGTTTCCTGCAGGACTCACCTGGCCAGCTGCGAGCCGGTGCTCCTCCGGTAGCTGATGAACACATCGGTCCCGTTGGATGTGGTTTGCAGCGTGATAGGGGAGTGAAGCGTTTCTGGGCAGCGCAAAACAACCACCAGAAATTAAAAACCGCCCAGCAGCTCATCCCAAACACCCCCCAACGCCTTTCCCTCCCGCTGGGAGCCGCACCCCTGGCCGCAGTGAGGATGCGGACGCGGTGGAAGCCGGTGTGGATGTGACAGTCCTCCTGCAGCTGCTGCTCCGTCACCCGGTGCAGGAAGTTGCGGTCAATGCCGCAGGTGAGCAGGTTGTAGGTGTACTGCCGGAATTTGGGGTCGATGCCCCCCAGCCAGTCGGCCAGGTTGCTGCGGTCACAGGTGGAGTAGTTGGCAAAGGTCTTGAGCTCCGTCAGCTCCCGGAAAAACCTGGTGGAGGAACAAACGGAGCGCCAGGCAGCACTTGGAGATGTGTGGTACCACATCTTTTACCTGCTCAGGGGGAGTGCAGCTCCAGGCTGGGGTGAAGGATGAGCTCCAGAAACGGAGGAAAAGCTGCACGGGAGTGCTGGTCCTCGGGACACTGAGGTGTGAGGAGCTCAGCTAAGGGTAAATTCCCATCTTTCTGGGTAATGAGCACGATCCCACCTGCCCTGTGCCCCCACCCACACCTCTGCCATGCAGTGGTCCCATTACAGAAATCCCTCTGGGACTGCAAAAAGTGCAGTGGAAAAGCCCTGGCAGTGCAGGTTCTGCATTTGGAGGATCTCTGTTCCTGTTCTTGCAAGAAGAGAAAGGCAGAGACCTTGTCCCTGCCTCTGCCACTGTGGTGATGGCCCTGAGGGAGTCCAGTGTGCCCTGGTGGTGGTCCTACCTTTTCCGAGTGATGCTGGAGTCCATCCCCAAATCCTTCTGCAGCTCCTGCTCCGTCAGCCTCAGGAGAATGTCCCCATCCACCTGGTGATCCTGTCAAGAGAAACCCAGGCTGGAAAGGTCCCAGGAAAAGCTGGGTGAGATGCTTGCACCTCTGGTGTGAGATGGGGCAGAAGTGTCCATCCATGCATCCCTCCCCCAGCACAAAGCCCTACCAGGAATATTTGGCAATATTTGTCGAATCCAATCTGCTGCAGCCACGTCTGCACCTCACAGGATTTCCAGTTGGGAACCGTGGGCAGGATGCGCCGAGGAACCTCCTCCCCTATCATGCGCAGCACCTTTTTGGCCAGGGAGGAGGTGGTGCTGCTGGTGGAGTAGCACACAATCCTCTTCAGGCTCTGCGTAGCCCCGATCTCACTGAAAATCTGGGGACACGAAGGGAGGAGACGTCACTTTGCCTCCCCTCATCCTCTTCCCAGCAAGCTGTGCCGGGCCAGGCGAGGACCAAGGTGTTTGGTGAGCAAAAGACACCCAGATGCAGCTGTGGCAGCCCTTCCCTTTATCATCACCTTCCTCCAGGCCAACCTACCCTTTACCTGTGTTTTCTTCTGCCTGGCTTTGATGGCGGCCTCGGTGCAGAGGTAGAAGGCGGCGATGCACTGGGCTTCCAGCCGGGAGCTGTCCAGGAGGGGCACGAGGCGCTGCAGGTCCTGCGCCGTCCGCCCCTGGATGTTGTCACTGCTGCCCAGCATCTCCCGGGCGAACTGCTCGGGGTCCAGCGAGGCGATGAAGGGCTCCACCAGCGCCAGCGTCCCCGAGCGCTCCACCTCCTTCTCGATCTCCTTGTTGGTGGCCAGCACCGTGATGGCCAGGCAGGCGTGCAGCCGGATCAGCTCGTCATCTTTGGAAAAGGCCAGTGGGAAAAGCCACTCTGCCGCTTTCTTCTCGATCATCAGGCGCTGGTTGGCCTGGCCCCCGTACATGGCGCAGTTGGCCAAGGCCATGGCGCAGTGGCGCAGCACGGCGGGGTCCGTCCAGCGGCACCAGTACAGGATGGTGTCCAGGCCTCCGTCGGAGATGAGCTGGAAGCAGGTCTCCTCCGTGTGCTTGAACATGTGCTCCAGGATCCCAGAGATGCTCTGGGCCAGCTGGGGAACGTCCCTCTCCTTGGCTAAGTTCAGGATTACGCCCAGACCGATCCGAGCGATCCGGTCCCTGCGGGAAGGAGAGGCGGGTGAGGGGCGGATGGACGAGCAAGGAATGAGAGCAGTGACTGGTGTGGCCCGTGCCTTGGTGACATTTATCCCAGGACAGACAGATGACTCCCTGCAGGACACAGCTGCCAGATATGCAACACAGCAAGATGCAGTGGGCTGGTGTTGAGGGAAGAACTTGTGACGGGGTGCGCAGCCCAGGAACCCCTCTCTGGATGATCTCGTGCTCGAGGTAGGATCTTCACAGCAATTAACAGGCAGGGTAGGTTAATGCCAGGCTGGAAATGGATCTGCTGGGCCAGCACTGCTGTGGTGTGGAGCTGTTTTGTGTTTGGGAGTGAAACTTGTTTGTCCCCTAAGCAGTGCTGTGAGAGCTGTCAGGACAGGGCTTTCACACCTGCATGAGCAGCCAAACAGCCCTGAACACAAGTGGGACACGGGGGTCTGTCCTGCCATGGCAGCTCCTTATTTCCTCACCCTGCACTCTTCTGGAAGAGGACAGCAAGAGCCTGGGGTAGGTTGCCAGGGGCCACTGCTTGGCCACAGCTGATTTTTGGGAGGCCTGTGCTTAAAATGACACCTGAATGGGGCTGTGCCTTGAAAATGCAGCGAGGAAGGGGGAAATCAGGCTCATAGAATGACTTGGGTTGGAAGGGACCTGAAAACTCATCCAGTTCCAGGGGACAGGCACACTTTCCACCAGACCAGGTTGCTCCAAGCCCTGTTCAACCTGGCCTTGGACATTTCCAGGGATGGGGCAGCCACAGCTTCTGTGTGCTGGGGCCTCCCCACCCTCTGAGGTGAGCTCTTGGCTGTGCTCCCAGGAGCTTTCCTGGGCTGAGTGGCAGCTCCATTCCTGCCCTCAGCAGTGGCCATTTGGTGCCGTGATGGAGCTGCTGTGTTTGTGAGGCAGCACTGGCACAGGTGCCCCGTGCCCTGCTGCTCGTGAGGGCAGTGGCTCAGTCCCCAGCCATGGTGGGGTGATGGCACGCCTGTGCTGGCAGGCAGGAAGAGCATTTCTGGGAAGCCTGTGACACACAGGGCTCTCACTGACCTTGGGGTGGGTTTGACAGGAAATGCTGTGGAGAACCCTGGGAAAAAAAAAAAACCAACAAAAAACCCTCAGCCTGGGTCTGGCTCTGAGCCCGGACTCAGCCATGGAGCTGGGTGACAAACACGGGTCCCCAACTCCCTGCAGCTGCAGATGGAGCCAGGACCTGTCCAGCTCCCAGCTAAACACCTCTGCTGGTGTGCACAAACTGGGAGAATTCTGTAAGTGAGAGTCTTGGAGCCAAAGGGGAGCCCCACTCCTCCCTGCCATTGCTCAGAGGTTGTGGGAAGCGAGGGGCTGGAATCCCATGGCTGCTCCAAGACCCTGGCCCATGAACTGCCCCTGGAGCAGAAACAACAACTCCAGCAAATGCTTTCTCTTGCTAAGAAGCTGAGTGCTGAATGCAGACCATGCCAGTGATGCTTCCTGGGATTAAATTCCACCCTAATGGGCTTTCCTGATTTAGCTGCTGCTTATTTTTGCCTGCCAGTGCATGAAATGAGGCCCAGGCTGCGAGTCCACAATCTCCCAGCAAGAGACATCCCCCAGGAAGCCAGAGTAACTTTGGTCAGGCTCCCTCCATACAATTTCCAGAGCCCTGGCTGGGGCTGGCTGGGTTGGGGTGCTCTGAGGGAGAGCAGAGCTGGCAGAGTGCATTTGGGGTGTTGGAAGGGTGAGCTGTGTGTGGGTGCTGTGATTTAGATGTGTCAGGTGTGCACAGGCACTGTTGTACACACACACACACACTGAGGCACACACTCCCACCCCACCGTGCCCTGACAGAGACATCCCAGCACCTCTCACCTGTCCTGAGCAGCAGCACATGCATCTGAGCTAGGGCCTGAGGGCTGCTGAGCCCTCTTTATGGCTTCATTCCAGCCCTGGGCAGCAGCAGGAAGGCTCTGGCAAGTGGCTTTGTCCTCCTCCTCCTCCTGCTGCAGTTATGGCTAAAGGGGAGTCACGTCTCGTCCTTTGGGTCAGATGCTCTGAGCCAGCCAAACTGACTCAGCTCAGCGAGGCTGAGGGGGCTCAGGAGGACACCCCAGTGCTCACCAGCATCCCTGAGCTGGGGCTGGTCCAGCTGAGGGGGCTCAGGAGGACACCCCAGTGCTCACCAGCATCCCTGAGCTGGGGCTGGTCCAGCTGAGGGGGCTCAGGAGGACACCCCAGTGCTCACCAGCATCCCTGAGCTGGGGCTGGTCCAGCTGAGGGGGCTCAGGAGGACACCCCAGTGCTCACCAGCATCCCTGAGCTGGGGCTGGTCCAGCTGAGGGGGCTCAGGAGGACACCCCAGTGCTCACCAGCATCCCTGAGCTGGGGCTGGTCCAGCTGAGGGGGCTCAGGAGGACACCCCAGTGCTCACCAGCATCCATGAGCTGGGGCTGGTCCAGCTGAGGGGGAAGGGAGCAGCCCACGGGCATTGCCTGGAGCTGGGTCAGGGAGCCTGGGTGTGGGGGGATGTGGTGGGGATCGCAGGGGGTTTGTGCAGCTGGGAGCACCCACAGCAGGGGAGTCTGGAGAGGTCAAGGCCAGGCTGGATGGAGCTGTAGCACTCTGGTCTGTGGAAGGTGTCCCTACCCATGGCAGGGGGTTGAGGTGAGCTCTTTAAGGTCTCTTTGAGCCCAAACCATTCTGGGAGCTGGCAGTGCTGGGGTGGTGGGGAGGGCTGTTCCTGGCAGGGTGAGGGGCTCTTTTCAGACTCACCTGTTTTCCGCCACCAGGATCTGCTCCAGGAGTTTTCCTGCCTGGCACTTGGTCTCCAGCTCGGCGGTGTAGAGCAGGTTGAGCAGCAGGTCCAGGCCCCCCTCGAGGCGGATCACATCGCACAGCACCTTGGCCACGTCCCTCCCCACGGCGGGCATCCCCCAGGCCTCCTCCACCAGCCGGAACACCTCGGAGAGAGCCGCCCGCAGCCCCTCGGGGGTGGCCGCCTGCCTGGCCTGGCCGATTGCCCGGCGGAGAACGGGCAGGACCCGCTCCAGCGCCTCCCGGACCTCGGTACCCACCCCGGGGGAGACCCCGCCGTGCTCCCGGGGGCAGCCCCCGCCCGCCCGGCTCCCACCCTGCGGCACCGCCAGCCTCTCCCCGCTCGCCATGGCCAGCGACCGGCCCAGCGTGTGCAGCGACAGCAGCAGGGCGAGCATCGGCCGCCGCTAGCGCAGCATCCCCCGCCGAGCCCGCAGCATCCCCCCGCTCCCGCGGGGACCCGCGTGGCCGGGGACAGCAGGGGACAGCAGGGAGGATGAGTCCCGCTCCCCGCTCTGCCCTGTCGGGATGCGGAGCTGGAAGAGGAGCGGGATCCGCCTTCCCCGGGCCGGGCTCAGCATCCCGGTCCCCGGGGCTGATGTCACCGGGAGCAGGCGCCGCCTCTCCGAGGAGGGGCTCGGTCCCGGCGGCTGCAGATCCCCCCCAAACCCTCCTGCCACCAGCCCCGGAAGGGTTAACAGAAGCGGGGATGTAGCGCTTGGGGCCGTGGTGGGCTTGGCAGTGCCGGGATAATGGCTTTTCCAACCTAAATTTCTGTGATCGTGGCCTTTCAGTGCTTAAACAGGGCTCATTAAAAAAAAAAAAAAAAAAAAATCGGGAGGGGGAAGTGAATTTTTACACAAAGATACCGGTTGGACAAAGGGGAGAGGTTTTAAAATAAAAAATGAGAGATTTATATTAGATACTAGGAGAAAATTTTTACTTGTGAAGTAACTTATTCAGGGAAGCTGTGGATGTCCCAGCCCTGCGTGTCCAAGGCCAGGTTAACAGGGCTTGGAGCAACCTGGTCTAGTGGGACGTGACAGGATTCGGAACCAGACAATCTTTCATTTTCAACCCAAACCATTCCATTCCACAGCTCTCCCTGTCCAGCCTGAGCTGGGGCTTGTCCTGCTGTCCCCATGGCCCACATCCCCCCATTGTGCCCGAGCTGCTGCTGCGGTGTCACTTCCACGGCAGGCAGGGACCCCCAGGCTGATTTTGTGGGACATTTCTTCAGGACCCTCTGTGACCAGCAAGGGGGCACAGGGTGGAGGTAAAGGGGACCAGGCACTGCGGTGGTCACGGTGAGGCTGTGACCACCCTGGCACAGCGTTTCGAACCCGTTTGGTATCAGCAGGGAGCAAATACCCATTGCTTGGTGAAAATTCAGAGCAGCTCTTCTGGGTGGGCTCGGGATTTGCATGATAAAAGAAAGAGCAGAGGCAGCCTGGGCCTCTTTTGTTTTCTTTTTTCCAGGCCAGACGTGCTCAGGGCAGAAATGCTTAAATGCTTTGGGCATTTCTCGGTGTGCTGGGAGGAGCAGCTTAAATCCTTGACCCCAAAACCAGGTTGTTGCCGGGTCAGCCTGAGACTTAAATTCGAGTTGATGTTTGGATGTGACAGAGTCGCTCTTAATCCTCTCTGAATCCACTACGAGGGGACAGACAGAGGAAAGGGACATCATCCCACAAGGAAGGACAGCAGACAAGGCACCCCGAGCAGCACAAAACTGCGGGAGAAGCTCGGCACAGAACCAGTAAGGATTTTCCTGATAAATTATTGTTACTCAGGGGTAACCATAAGGGCTGTTGCAGTGTAGAGCAGCAGGGGGTTTGCTGCCCGGGGAAAGCAGAATTCAAACCCTTCCCTTTAGGCTTGTTCTGACTATCCCAGAGAGCTGTGCTTTGCTTTGCCTTTAGTTTTGCTTTGCTTTGCTTTTTGGGAGAGATTTCAGACCCAGCAGCCGGGACTCTGGAACTGCAGCAGTTCCCAGCCTTGTCCTGGGGGGTCAGCCCCGTTCCCTGAGTTCTCCTCACTGGCTCTGCTCAGCCCTTGGCTGGAGGAGCTCCCCCGGGCCCCTTTATCCAACCAACCCCTCTCCTGGGATCTGCTCCTGGCAGGGAAGGGCTCACTGAGCTTTCATGGGTCCCTGCTGGTGATGGGGAGCCTGCAGCAGCAGAAGGGAGCTTTGTCTGAGCTGATCAGCCAAAGCAGCTCAGACAATGCCCAGCCCTTCTCCCCCAGAGCCTCCTTCGAGCCTGAACCCTCCCAGGGCTGTTATCGCCCAGGACTGGTTCAACAGGGACGGGACGAAGCTGTGGTGCAGCAATGAGCTGGGGCTGGCACTTAGGGACAGTGCCAGCCCTGCCACAGCTGAGCCCAGGGGACAAGAGCGGGGTGAGGGCCACAGGAGAAGTTCTGCCCCCAAAGCCCATGTCTGGTAGCTGCCCTCAGCTCCCCAGGGCTTCCAGGTGAAAATGCCTGTCTCAAAACCAAATAAAGCTCTTTCCAGCAAGATGCCAGCAGCAGACGATGCCAGGAACTGCCCGTGTCTGAGCTGGCAGAGGAGAGACCCCTGGAGAAGAGGGTGTTCTGCTCGGGTTTCTCTCCCCACCCAGACCTTGCATCTCTTAAAGCTGCACCACTCCTGCCCAAGGGCTGGGACAGATCCCACGGAGCTCCTGTCCCAGCAGAGATAGAAGAGGCAGGATTGCTGCAGCCTCGTGTGCATTTGCTCCTTGCCCCTGATTAAATAAACATCCCAGAGATATCAGGAGCTGCCAAAAGAGCTGAATCAACATTAATTAGTAACCAAAAAGATTGGTTGGGAAGGGAATGATGGGAGCAAAATACACAGGCTTTTGTTTGCCTTCTGCAGTGAAAGCGCTGATGGCTCCTGCCCCCAGCCGCTCACCTCTGGCCTCTGGTCCCCACGCACAGAGGTGACACCTGCCCCATCCCAAGCCACCCTGCCTTGAGGCTCTCCAGGTCTGTTCCCAGCCTTGACACTGAGAAAACTGAAATCCCAAGAATAAGCCCTCCAAAATGGTCATATTTTGGGCAAGTGTAAGCCCAGGGCTTTTCCCTTTGTCTTCTGAGCATCTCTCCCCTGTCTCATCTCATTTGGGTTTTTGTCTTTGCCAAAACAAGGCTGGGAAACAGCTGGTTGCTCTGAAATAAGTGTGGCAGGGCCTTAAAAGCGGTTCCAGACTGTCCTTCTGCTGTCCCTCCCCACTCTCTGAACAGTGCCCAACCTGCACCGGGGCTGGGGAGGAGCTGCTCACACTCCTGGCAGCCCTGTCCCCCTCCAGACATCCGCAGTTCAGCGTGGACTGTGGGGGAAGCTGGGTGGGAGATCATCTCTGCCCCTTTTCCCCTGCTCCGACCTTGGGCTGTTTGCTTTCTCCCTCCGGGGCAGGCTGAGCAAACAGTGGATGCTGGGGCTGTGCTGTGCTCCAGCCCGCACAGTCGCAGGAGGGCTGTGCTGCCGGACGCCCAGGATGAGGCTGCTCTTCCCTGCCCTCGTGCTGGCCCTGCTCGCTGCCAGCCATGCTGCAGAAGGTGAGCTTCAGCCTGCCAGCCCCTTGCCAGGTGCTTTGGGGATGGAACAAGAGCGGCTCCTGGGCCGGGTGGGGAGGATGGTGACCGTGGCCACACTGGCTGGACCCTGCAGGATGGGGGTTCGCTTATTCCAAAGCAAGTGGGCAGCACACGGGTGCCAGGGGTGCCTTGGCAAGTCCCTGCCCGTCCCTCAGCTGGGCTGCCAGCACAGAACTGTGACCATGGCACAGCTCCCATCCCAGCAGGACCTAGGTGGGAGCAGGGCAAGGAGCTGCTGTAGCCCCTGGTGATGGAGCTGACCATGAAGAGGTGGGGTATCCTCAACCAGGACATACCCAAGTTTGTTCTCCCCCGTGGGGCTGGGCTGGGGGGGAGGCATGGGCCCCACTGCCCCACTCCACATCACTCCTGAGCTGTGGGGTGCCTTTTGCAGACTCCTGCGAGGGCCGCTGTGAAGAAGGCTTTGATGCAGGGCACAAGTGCCAGTGTGACACCCTCTGTGTGTACTACCAGAGCTGCTGCAGCGACTACTCCACCGTCTGCAAAGCCAAAGGTACTGTCCCCACGGCCACCCTCCTGGCCAGGACACAGGGGGAATGGGCTGTGGGTGCTCCACAGCGTGGGGTCTGTGCTTGGTCAGCTCTGCTCTCACCTGTGTCTGCGGGGTGAAGTCAGCACCAGGATTTGCTGCAGCAATGGGGTTTCTGGGAGCTGGCTCCTCACCATATGGGCCATGGGATCCGTGCTAATTGGATATATTGGATAGAAGGAAAAATGTCTTCATTGAAAGGGTGTTCAGGCATTGGAATAGGCCCAGGTGGAATCACCATCCCTGGAAAGTGTTCTAAAAATCTGTGTTTCTGGCACTGGGGACATGGTTGGCAGTGCTGGGTTAAATAGGACTTGATGATCTTAGAGGGCTTTTCCAACCTTCATGATTCTCCATGATTCTATAAATCTCTGTTGCCTGGGAGGGAGCATCTCCTGCACCCAGACCAGGTGGGAACCAGCCTGCTCCCTCCTGCAGTGACCCGGGGAGATGTCTTTGCCTTGCCGGAGGATGACTACCTGGACTACAGCCTCAACGTCAACTTCACCACAGACGAGGTGCCCGTGGCAGACCCCACACAGCTGCCCACATCCCCAGTGCTGGTGGAAACCACACCAGAGAGCAAGCCAACCCCTGGGGGGACACTGCCAGAGCAGCCTGACCCCACCCCAGATGGGTCTGGGGAGCCTGAGGAGCTGTGCAGTGGGAAACCTTTCGATGCCTTCACCGACCTGAAGAACGGTTCCCTTTACGCTTTCCGAGGTACTCTGGGGACCTTCCCCAGGCACGTGGGACACGCTGCCATGCTGTCACCCTGTGCTGGTGTCTGCAGTCCCTCCTGCTGCCCCTACCTGTCCTCTCTTCTCAGGGAAGTACTTTTATGAGCTGGACAAGACCAGTGTGAGGCCTGGCTACCCCAAGCTCATCAGTGATGTCTGGGGCATCGAGGGCCCCATTGATGCAGCCTTCACACGCATCAACTGCCAGGGCAAGACTTACCTCTTCAAGGTGGGCTGCAGGGCTGGGGGTACCCCCAGGGTGGCCAGCACAGCCCCCCAACCCACCCTATATCCCCTTCTGGCACCTTCCATGCACCCACACACACAAGTGGTTGCCAGATACCCCAAATCCCTGCGGGTGTTCTGGGACCCCAAGCAACCACAGCCTCATGATGGGGCTCCCCAGCATCCGCTCGCTCCTCCTGGCAGCCCCGTGGCTGGGGGATGTTGCACCTGTAACCTCTCTCCGTCCCCCACTCCCCAGGGCACCCAGTACTGGCGCTTTGATGACGGAGCTCTGGACCCTGGGTACCCACGGGACATCTCCGAGGGCTTTGAGGGCATCCCCAACAACGTGGACGCAGCGTTCGCCCTCCCTGCCCACAGCTACCACGGCAATGAGAGAGTCTATTTCTTCAAGGGTAAGGGGGGCAGCCCCCCTGCTCCTGGCAGAGCCTGGCACCATTGGGCACAGGCTGGACACCCCTCCAGTGCTTGTCCCCCACTAACACCCTGCTCATCCTCTCCTAGACAAGTACTACTGGTCCTACGACTTTGCCCAGCAGCCCACGCAGGCCGACTGCGAGAAGTCCTCCCCCTCCACGGTGTTCAAGCACTACGCCTTCATGAACCGGGACAGCTGGGAGGATGTTTTCCAGCTCCTCTTTGGCAGCAGGATGCGTAAGGGCTGGGCCAGCCCCGGGGGAAGGGTCCCAACAGCGGGCACTGACAGGGCACGAGGGATGCAGACACACAGGGAGGAAGGAGCGATGCCTGGAAGCACAGATGGGCAGGATGAGCTATCAGGGCAGGATGAGCCATCACATCCTGCCCAGGCCACACACAGGAACCCCCCGGCCACAGCTGCACCTCCCACAGCATCCCAAATCCCACCCTCACAGCCCTTATGCTCCACATTACCGAACCCATCAGCAGCTGCCTCACACCATGGTGTCACTGCTGGGGACTGTTTATTATCACTGGAACTGGAGATGGCGCAGGAAAACCCCAGCCTGGGCAGGGGGAATGAAGGATGGAGAGGAGGAGAAGGGGAATCAGCAGCACAAGGCTGACCCCAGCCAAGGGAGTGGGGAGCCGCTGCTGTGTCACTCACGTCCCATCCAGGCTGGCATCCTTTGGAGCATTCCTGTGGGTCTCGGAGCGGGTGCTGGGTGTTCTCTGTGGGGCTGGGCTCAGCTCACCCCACACGCTGCTGCCCCTCTCACCCACCCTCTGCTCCTTTTGCAGCCGGGGCGAGCGGCCCGAGGTACATCAGCCGGGACTGGCAGGGGCTGCCCAGCCGGCTGGACGCTGCCATGGCCGGCCGCATTTACGTGGCCTCCAGCCAGCACCGGAGGAGGAAGTCTCGCCGCCAGCGCAAGAGGTACAACCACCACCGGTCACTGAATTTGGGATTCTGGAGCTGGCTGCAAAATGACCCCGACTCAGCAGGTGTTGAAAGTGATGGGCTGTCGGGCTCCACGTGTGAGATGCTCCAGAGTGTCTACTTCTTTGTAGGAGGTGAGTCTGTCAGGATCTAGGAATGATGTGGGATCGGGGCTGCCGGGCCACGGGGAGGGCTCCTCTCTCTCTGCAGTGTCCCAGGGCTCTGGGATGCAGTGGGAAGGTGCTGGCAGTGAGGCCTGGCAGCTCACCAGAGCTGGGGACAGTCCTGACAGCCACATCCTCTTCCCCTAGACAAGTACTACCGTGTCAACCTGCGCACCAAGCGTGTGGACCTGGTGCGGCCACGCTATCCCCGCTCCATCGCCCAGTACTGGCTGGACTGCCCCCAGCCTACGGAGGAGAGCGCCTGATGGGATCCCTGGAGCCACCAGCAGCACAGGCCCAGCTAGACAGAAATAAACTGTGAGAGCCATGCAGGCTGGGGAGCTCTGTCTGTCCATCTGTCCAACCGTTGTGCTGTGGTTTGCGCAGTCCTTGCGGTGCAAGATCCCATGTCCCCGAGGGCTGTGGTTGTCCCCCCAGTCTGTGCCAGATCCCTGATGCTGGCCCCGTCCATGGTGTGCCTGTGGCAGCTCAGATCTGCTCTGCCAGCCAGTCCAACGCCTCTTCCCACTGGAGGAGAGGGACGGTGCCGGCAGCTGCCGGTGGGGAGCAGCAGGGTCAGGTCTCCATCTCCCCCAGCATCATTCCACAGCCCCATGTGTGAATGGCTGTGCAGGGATGGGTGCCCATCCAAGGCCCTGCCTGGCCTCCCACCACTGCCCTCCTCACCTCTGGGCTCTGGCAATCCTGGCCACGGTGGGGCTGAAGGGATGACCCTTCCCTCGGGGCTGGGAACGCGCTCAGGGCCTGGCAGCTCCCGGTGCACTGGGTGCTGCTGGGACAAGCTCCTGCTCCTGCCATGGCTCCTGCCATGAGGACACGTGAACAAACCCTCACCTACTGTCCCACCACCCCCCGAAACTCCAGGGAGTTGCAGCTGATGCCCAAGGAGTGGCTCTCACCGCTTCCTCTGGTGGGGCTGGGGGTGCCCTTGGGGCTGATGGGAGCCAGGCAGAGCTGTGTCCTCCTGTCCAGGTGACAGCAGACCAGCACTTCCCTTGGGGGGGACTGGCTGTGGCATGGGTGGCTCTGGCAGCACCTGGGGGTGAGCAGAGCGGTCAATGTGGCTGTACCACACCTGTGCCACCCCCTCCAGAGAGATCCCTGGGGCTGTACCTGGAACATGGTGGCATCAGCTGGCACACAGGGTGGCATCACAGGGCAGCACTGTGGGCACCCTTGGCAGCTGGGGTGGCTGGAGGCAGGAGGGAGCTTCTGCAAGAGAGCACAGCAGTGGGTGGGTGGTCTGTGCATCCTCACTCTGCCGTGGGCAGGATGACTGCAGACCCCAGCCCCCCACGCTCACCGGCAGCCGGGGGACAGAGCTGGGTGTCGTGTCGGGCCGCCGGTGCCTCACCGAGCGCCTGGGGGGGACATGGAGGGTGCGGGCACTCCGGAGCAGGGGCTGGCTGTCACAGCAGCTGCGGCTGACTCTGTGGGATGGGCCAGCTGGGATGTCACCACTGAGCTCTGGGGACAGATCGGGCTGCCTGGGGAGCAGTGAGGAAGCCTGGCAGGGCATTGGCAGCCTCCGGAGAGCCCTGCCCAGCCTCACAGAGTCCCTGAGGAAGGCTGGTTGGTGCAGGGTGCTGCCCAGCCAGGGGCTTTGGCTGCCCTGTCAGCCCCTTGATCCCCTATTCAGGGGTCCCACACAAGCCTCCCATACCTCATCTGCTCGTTCTCCACCACGAAGTCCCGCAGGAGACCGTAGAGGCTGGGCCAGGCTGGGGTTCCCTCTGGTGGGAGCTGCCCTGCAGGGCCGTACCTGTCTCCCGAGCCCGCCCATGCTTTTGGAGGGTTCCCTGTCACCTCCCTGCTCCTCAAAGGCACTCTGGGCAGGCACAGCTGCTGGCGCAGGGAGAGGTTTTCCAGCTGCAGGGCATGGATTTCTTGCTCCAAGGTTTGTAGCAGCTTCTCCCGGGACACCTGGCAGGGGTGGGGGGATAAAGGGGTGGGTCAGGGGGGTCCCAGCGGGGCAGAGGGGCTCAGAGGGGTTCCCTGTCTGCAATACCCTGTTGGCCAGGGGTCTGGTGGTGACCCTCCGTGCACGGCTGGCGTAGTGCAGCGTGCTCAGAGTCTCTGAGAGGCAGCGTGAGGACGGGGAGATGCAGGCGACCTGCCAAGGAGGAAGAGACGCAGGTGGACTGTCATCCAGAGGGTCACCATCCTTTTCCAGCCCTCCCCTTCACGGGGTGAGACCCCTGCCCAGCCTCCTCCACGGTTTTACCATCAGGGTGATGCCCGAGCCGCCCAGGGAGCGAGCCAGCAGCCGGGTGAGCTTGCTGTCCCGGTAGGGGATGTGCGTTCGCTTCCCTCGGGGCTTGGCCAGCAGGGAGATGCAGTGTCCTGTCGCAGGATGAGCCACAAAGGATGTGACAGGGCTCTGGCGGGGGCCAGCAGGGCTCTCCCAGGGCGGGTCCATCAGCTCTTACCCAGCGCCAGGAGGCTGCGGTTGATGCTGTTTGCCTCCACGGAGAGCTCCCCGCTGGAGCCGGTCTCCTTCACCCGCTCGCTGCCAGCCAGGTCCACGAAGCACAGCGTGCCCTGCTTGCTGGGGCAGGCGCTAGCCTGGAGAAACCACGTTGGAGGGTGATGCTTTGGCCCCCGTCACCCCTCCTCCATGGCCCACAGCGCTGTCCCGACTCCTGGATCTTGGACAGGAATCCCGGCTGCTCACTCCAGCCCCACTCGTGTATCCTTGAGGAGAGCGTGCCCCCCACACCGTGGGGCTGTTTGCACCCCGGCTCTGAGCCCTGAGCCCCCCAGCCCGCCCCAGGAGCAGGATGCGCGCTCACGGCTCGGCTGCGGATGTGGATGGTCAGAAGAGCGTGGCTGCGGCTCGAGTGCCTGTTGAGGGCATGTGCCGAGGTCCGGCGCCTCTGGGATCCTGCCCGGGGAGGAGATGATTGTACAACACCTCACATCCCAAGGCCACAGCATCCGCTGCCCACCACCCCCTGCCAGACACGAGCCTGTCTCGGCTCTGCAGCAGGACGGGGAGCTGCTCCTCTCGGCTGCCATCAGAGCACCACCAGCCCTGGGTGGGGGCTGAATCCTCCCATGCCGGGTCTAGCACGCCCTTAACATGTCCCAGCCCTGTGCCTGTGGCTCAGCACCTTGCAGGAGCAGGCTGACGATGGCTTCCAGGCTCTCGAATTCCACATTGAGCTGGTTCTCCACGTAGAAGCCGCGGGTTTTGCTCCAGCGCAGGGGCAGGGCGCACGGTGGCCCCGGGCTCAGCAGGTCCCGGATCTGAGGAGATGGAAGGCACCGGGGGAGCGGGGGTGCCACCAGGGCCGGAGCCGGCGGCTGGGCAGGCATTTACCTGTTCGTTGTAGATCTCCAGGTAGGAAGCGCTGAGAGCCAGGTCAGAACCGCGGCTGCGGCTCTGATCCAGGAGGCAGGTGAAGGACCTCTGCATCAGCCCCAGCAGGGCCGGGGACGCCGGCTGGGTCTCGCTCTGCAGAGATGCCAGGACGGTGAGCGGTCACATCGGGCACCCACCTGCTCCCAGAGCCCATGACCGGGTGGGAAGAGCTCATCCCACGACCAGGATCAGGTCAGACGGTCAGCGTTGTACCTGGGCGAGGGGTCCCATCAGGGTGTAGGTTTTCCCCGAGCCGGTCTGCCCGAAGGCAAAGACGGTGCAGGAGAAGCTGTGGAAGATGCTGAGCGTCAGGCACGGCCGCCGGCGGTGGCACAGCGATGCCACCTCCTGACACAGCCCCGGCAGTGCAAAGGCTCTGGAAAGGCCCGGCCTGGGGTGGACGGAGGGCTTGGGTCTGCGGGGGCCTCTCCGGGTTCTCACCCGTCTATGGCCAGCTCCACCAGCTGCCTCATCCCGCTGCCCTCGAACACAGCCTCCTGCGAGGCGCCGGCGTCGAACACGGCGCTGAAGCCGAAGGTGGCATCGTGCCTGGCCGCGCTTACCTGGCCGTGGGGACAGCGGCGGCTCAGAGGGTGCCGCAGCCCTCCCCGACCCCGACACCCCGACGGGGAGGTGGCACTTACGTGGACGGCGCCGTCACCGAGGCTGTGCACAACTTGCTGGTCACCTCTCCGCGTCTCCGTGCAGGTCAGTGGCCGGACCCTAACGGTGGGGTGTGGATGGGGACACAGACGTGTCGCTGCATGGGGACCCTGGGGGGCCCTGCTGTGACCTCGTCCCAGGCAGGGAGGTTCCTTTCGTCTGAGCCCTTTCGTCTCCCCTTACCTTAACACCACTCTCAGACGCGTCTCTCTGCCTTCCACGGGGCGCTCCCGCTCCTCTCCAGGGCTCCTTTGGGGGACAGAGGGCAGCAGGGTGGTGGGTGCTCCCAGCTCTGGGGTCTGCCCTCGGGACCCCCGGTTATGCTGCGCTCGCACCGTCCTCCCACCTCCACTGTGCCCCGAGGCCTGGCAGGGGACAGAGCTCACTGTCCCCGCCATGTCGCCGCAGAAGGACGGTCCTGTCCCCCCCAGCCTTTTTGGGGCGCCACCCGCCGCTGCCTGTATCAGTCGGGCAGTCACTGCCCAAGTCCTGCTGCTCCAGGACGGGGTGTCCTCTGTCTCCTCTGTCTCCCTGAAAACTTACGGTCTCTCCTGGCCTCGTGGGAGCGTTCTGGGCCGGGGGTCCGGCTGGGGGTCCCCGCCCCGCTCCCCCTCTGGTTCCATGCGCCCCCCAGCACCCGGTGCTCGGGGTGCCCGCGGCGCCCGGCCGGTCCCGGCGGGAGCCACCCTCAGCCGGCCCCGGCTGCCCCGCACAACCGGTACCACCGCTCCGGTTAAACATTGACCGGTGCCAGCCCTGCGGGAGAGCGGCGGTCGCAAGGCGGGGGAGGGGGCGCAAGGGGCGGGTGGCAGGTGGGTCCCCGAGCCCTGGGATCCTCACGATCCCCACCGTGCCCCGACGGCGGCACGGGGGAGACCTGTACGAGCAGCTGGTGGGGCTACTGGTCCCCGGGGGTGCTGGGGAGTCAGTCGGGGCTGTCGGGGCTCTGCCATCGGGGGCGCGGAGCTGGGACAGGCACCGGGAGCCCTTGGGAAGGGTTGGGGCGGGGGGGACAGCACCGCCCGCTCGGGGCGGTCCCAGCCCGCCGGGGGGGACCTGGGGGAGATAAAAGCCGGGGCGGCGGAGGGCCCGGGGGAGCCGGGCAGGATGAGCGCGGCCCCGGGCACCTCCCGAGCTCCCCAGCCGCTGCTCCGCTTCCCCGACGGGGCGGGCGGGCCGGGCGGCGGGCGGGCGGCGGGGGGAGGCGGCGCCCAGGGGCCGTGCCCCTGTCCTTGTCCCTGCCCGGGGGGGCCGCGGAAGCGGCGGAGGACCACGTTCAGCCGGGGGCAGCTGTCGGAGCTGGAGCGGGCCTTCGCCGCCGTGCCCTATCCGGACATCGCTACCCGGGAGCGCCTGGCCGAGCTCACCCAGCTGCCCGAGGCCAAGATCCAGGTGAGCGCAGGCGGGACCCTCCCCTCCATCCTTTCCTCCTTCCCTCCGGGGGCCCCCTCTCCTCGGCAGGGCCACCCTGTCTGGGCGCTGTCGTTGTTTCACAGTTCCCCTCGCCCGTCCCAGGTCTGGTTCCAGAACCGCCGCGCCCGCAGGATCCGTAGCGCCAAGCCGGAGCCGCCACCGCTACCGCCGCTGCCGCCGCCCGGGGAGCGGGGTCCCCCGGCGGCATCCCCCGACAGCAGCATCCCGTGCCCGGCCCCTGCCCTGCCGCCGCCGGGATCCCACAGCCCCGCTCGGGGCCTCCCCACCTCGCTGGGCTCCATCTCCGACCTCATCTACAGCGCGGCCATCACCAACCTGGGCGAGCCATAGCTGTGGCAAGGACCCCTGGCTCTAGGGACCCTCCTGGCACCGCGGTCCCCCCAGATTAGCGCCACGATTTCATCAGGGTGTGGAATTACTGCCGGTCCCAAAGGCCCTGAGGATGTCATCCAATATCCTAAATGCGGGTGCAGCCACAGCAGGGGCAGCTCCCTATCAGCCCCCTAATACCGACTAATCTTTTGGAAAAAATACCTTAATCTCAGGCTGTATCCACGGATGATTGTGGCGCGGCCGCCCCTAATCCGCAGGCACGTTCGCAGGTGCTGGCAGATCTCCCTGGATCGGATATTAAACCATGTTTCCAGGGGGGCTTAGCTGCCATCAGAGCATTAATCACTGTGTCTGGCCCTGGCAGAGTGCCCACCCAGCAGGTGTCCAGGTCCCCAGGGCCTGCCGTGGGTGTCCCCTCCCTGCTGTGGGTGCACCGAGCTGGCTCCACTCTGTCCCAGGGCAATTGAGGAACCCCTGGGCTCAGTGTTGTTCTGAGCACCCTTTGGCAGGGGATTGTGAGCTCTGTGCAGGCATCCTGCACTGTGCAGGCAGAAGGTTTGGACAGGAGATGGAGCAGGATGCAGAGGCAGAGGGAAGATTCACATCTCTGCCATATCTCAGATGCCATATCAATGTTTCTCATAGCAACAGACACCTCCCGACATGCAGGAAGAAGGTTACAAACACACAGTGTTAAGTTTATTTCCAGAATAAAAACAGACAGAAACTTCCCAGGACAGCAGGGATGGCAGGAGCTGATGCCCCTCTCCCTGCTGGGGTGGCTGGAGTCCACAGCCATTCCCTCTCCCGTTCTGCAGCTCTGGGATTTCCAACCCATGATTCATTTCAGGAGTGGGAAGCGAAGGATGAGCCTGAGGAGTGCAGCAGTCTTCCCACAGCAGGAACAGGTACAGACAGGACAAGATCTGTCCCACATTAGCAGCTCCTGGGGAGGACAAAAGGCTCCAGCACGAAGCCTGCAGTTCATGGTCATAGTTTGCCAAGATCCCCTTCGAGGGTCCGCACCATCACGTACAGCTCGGCCAAGCCCACCACTGAGGCCACAATGACGGCTGACAGGACACGCTGGGGACACAAAAGAGAGAGAGAGGTGATCCTGGGTGTCTGGTGTGGCCAGCACAGAGGGTCTGCCAGGGGCAGGGCTTGCTCACCGCCGCTGTCTCTGCGAAGACGTACTGACTGCCCAGGTAGGTGCAGGCAAAGGCGGCCACCACGGTGACAATGAAGTTGAAGATGGTGATGACAACGGCTTTCACGGAACGAACTGGGGGACAGAGCGGTACAGGAGGTGATTTTAGCTAAGGCTGGGGAGTAGGGCTGGAGACATGCTGTAACCATGCACAGCTGCCTCAGCTGGGATCTGGTGCCTCCAGAAATATTGGTAAGAATGACCAACAGGCTCCTTTGTTCAAGGAACACTTCAGTGCATGGAAACCTTCTGGTGAGATATTCCAAAAAGGAAGGGTTGTCACCAGCTGGAGATGGAATAGCTCCCATGCCTGCCCTGCACACATCAACAGGACAGGGAGCCACTCACCTTGCCTCCCAAATTCAGCCAATGGCCCGTTCACCTCCTGAAAGAAGGGATTGAAACAGCTTGTGATCACTTGTATTTTAATGTTAATAGTAAAGTTATTACTGTGTGTGCAGAATAAAAGCAATGCCAATGCCCTGTCCTGTCCCCAAGACTCTGAGGTTTTGAGTGGGTGGGCTGTGGGAGAGCAGCAGTTTTACAGCACACAGGTTTGTGAGATTTTGCACAAGTTCTGTTAAAACCACCCTGGATTATAGATCACAGCATGGTTTGGTTTGGAAGGGGACCCTAAAGACTTTCTTATTCTAGCTCCTGCCATGAGTTGGGACACCTTTCACTAAACCAGGTCAAATCTGGAGCAGTCCAGCTCGGCAGAGAGCAAAGCAGATCTTCTCCTGAGAGTTAATGTGCACTTGGATGCCAGGTACAGTGTGGAAGGGCAGAATGGGATCACATGGAATGCCAGCAGGAAGGGATGCTGACTTCTGAACAGCTACCCTGCCAGAAGATACCAGCTCCCTCAGGAAAGAATGAGTGCCCACATATGATCTTGTATTTTCAGCTTTTATCTTGACATGAATGAGGCAATTTTAAAACTACGACAAAAATTTAAGCAGCACAGATGCTCCCAGTCAAACATTTATGGCATGTGCTCAGTCTCCCAGAACAGAACCTGAGATCTTCGGCACAGTGAGCAGTTCACAAAAGTCAGTATGTCTAATTAACCACGCTGTTAACCCTGTCCTACCTCTGTCCTCAACACCGGATCTGTTCCCGGTGTGTTTACTGCTCTCTTCCAGTGCCTACCACATCCCCTCTGCACTGCGCTCACTCCAAGGGGAAAATCTTTGCTCTCAGGTGTTTGAGGGATGTATCTTGGCAGCAGGCAATGCAGCAGCCCCTCACCTGGCCGGTGATGTTGCGGGTCATCCGCTGGTACTCCTCGTGTGCCAGCTTGGCCTTGATCCGCTCCAGCCGGGCCACCAGCTCGGGGTTCTGAGGGAGGCACGGACCCACCGTGAGGGCCGGGAGCCGCCGCCTCCTGCCACGACCCTCGGCCGGCCCTCACTTACCCTCGGCGGCACCGGCACCTCGGGCAGGTGGATCTCGCATCCTTCCAGCAGCTCGTGCAGATGCAGCGGAGACCCTGCGGGCGGGGCACGGGGCGGTCACGGCGCGATCGCGCTGCGATCCCGGCGGCCCGGCCCGGCGCAGCGCGGCCTACCTGCCTCCCGCAGCGCGGCGTGCAGCCCTCGCAGCAAACTGAAAGGCACCAGCCCTCCTTCCGCCGCCAGCGCCGCCTCCAGCTCATCCCTCAGCCCGGCGGGCAGCGCTGCTAACTCGCCGGCCCGCACCGCCCGCCGCAGCCGCGGCCCGGCCCGCAGCGCCGACGCCATTGCTGGGCCCGGGCGGCGTTGCCGGGGTGACCGGGAGAGGGGCGGCGGAGGGCGAACCATAGAGACGGCGGGGCGGGGCGGGGCGGAGCGGCGCGCGCGGCGGGCGGGGCGGGGCGCTGAGGCGCGGCCCGCGCGGGGCACTGTGGGCCGCGGGCGGTGGGATGTCGGGCGGCGCGGCGCGGCGGTACGTGGCGGCGGCGCTGGGCCGGGCCCGGGCCCGCGGGCCGCCCCCGCTCTGGGAGCCGCCCCCCGCCCGCCACCTGCGGGCTCTGGGCCCCGCGGGGGGAGCGGCGCTGCCGCTGCTGCTGCCGCCGCGGCGGCACCTCTCGTCGCGGTGAGGCCTGTGAGGGGTTGGGGTGAGGGCAGGGGGCTGTTCGGGGGGACAGGCGGTGAGGGGGTGTCTGAGGGTGATTGGGAGGGGGTGAGGGCTCGCAGGGGGTGTTTGGAGTGAGGGGAGTTGGGGTGTGGGTCGGGGTCTGTTGAGTCGCTGGGGGAAGACTGAAGGAGATGGGGGGCTGGCAGGGCAGAGATGTGGGAGAGAGGGATTTGGGCTAAAGGGACAGCTGGGTGAGGGTGTCCAGGGCAGGGGGGAGAGGGGAGACTGGCAAGGAGTGCAGGGCAGAGGACAGAGTGAGCATCTCAGTGCGTGGTGGGGCTCTTGTGGGGTACACGAGGGACACACAGGGTGGGGAGCAGTGTCCCCCTGGCCTGGGGGCTGCTCCCTGCAAACCCTCCAAGCTGCCTCTCTGCTCCCAGGAACCGTCCCGAGGGCAAAGTGCTGGAGACCGTGGGGGTGTTTGAGGCCCCGAAGCAGCACGGCAAATATGAGACAGGCCAGGTAAGGGGTTCTGGGGGCACAGCTGACCCTGCAGGCTGGTGCCACGGGGATTAGGCAGCCGAGGGATTTCCAGTAAGGAAAATCTCAGCAGCAGAAGGCCGGAACTTTCACAGTTCGGTGCTCCTTGTCTGTGCTGTGTCTGCAGTTTGTCAGTCATCTGACAATAACAGCTTGATAAGAATCTGCAGCACAACACAACTCTTGTACAATGGCGTTTGATCCACTGGTCTTACTTCGGGGTTTTCTCCCTCGAGGATCCAAAGAGACAATCAATGAATTTGAGAAATAAGAACTAAACTTGTAATTCCTGTCCTTAAGACTCTGAGATCTGTTTCTGAGCAGCCTGTCCTTTCTGCTGTTCTATTACTGCATTACCAGTTTAGTCCTTCCCTTCTATGGGATAGAGATTACATGGATTTCTCCTCCCATCCAAACTGTTTGTGTTCCCTCTTTCTGCTCTGGGTCATCACAGTGGTCATTCTTCCTGTATCCCCATCCCACACATTAAACCTTTTGTAAATGTTCGTAGTTTTACCTCAGATAACAGATTTTTTAAATAATTCAGCTGCAATTATTTGTTCCTTCCAGCTCTTCCTTCACAGTGTGTTTGGTTATCGAGGAATAGTCCTGTTTCCTTGGCAAGCCAGGCTTTATGATCGGGATGTGGCTTCTCCTGTCACAGAAAAGTAAGGATTTGAGGATTTGTTCTGGTTCATGATGTTCAAACTGTTAGATTTACATTTTGTAGTGAGTTTCCTATTTGGGGTAAACAAGAGTTTTTAAAGAGGGGCAATGGGTCTGTTTGCATGACTGTAAAGTAGGAGAGGTGCTTAAAGAGAAAATGCTTCATTATTAAGTATTGAGTATTAATTAGAGACACGATGGAAGTATGAAGGATGAAAGTGTATGCATGGAGGAAATAAAAATCAATTTAAAAATAATGCTCATGGCATTTTGTATTATACAAAAAGACCCCTTTTGAGTTAGATCCAGCTCCTGTGTTACCAGTTGGAGGCTGCTGTAGATTGCCAGGGAATTGGATTTGTCAGCTTCCTCCTCAGTTTCAACCCACTAAGCCAAGTTCATCCTTCTCGAGTTGCTGTTCTCTCCCCTCTTGCATCCATTTTTCCTCTGGCCTGTGATGAGTTGTGCTGGGAAGGAGTGATGATCAGAGAGAAAATCAGAGGGCAGTAGGAATATCCACCCCAGAGAGGAGCTTACACTGAGCTGGAAAAACCTCTGAGCTGTTGTGCCTGTGCCAAACACCACTGTTGGTCATCTCAGCTCGTCTGTCGTTGTGTGGGTGGCTCGTGGGGCTTTGGTTTGGGTGCAACCAAATGATTACAGGCTGTGAAGTGTGGCTTTAAAAAAAGTCACTGTTTATGAGTGCTTGGTCCAAGCACAAAACAAGAATTTGCTGCCATCCTGTGCTTGAGCTCAGAGCTTTGCTTTTCTCTTTAGGAGCGAGAATGTGGCAGGCCATGGTTCCAAAGAGGTCAAGGGCAAAACACACACTTACTACCAGGTGTTAATAGATGCCCGGGATTGTCCACATATAGTAAGTAATGAGTAATCTTAGTATTGAAACTTGAGTGTCTCCTCCTTCTTGAGTAGTTCAGAGGGGCAAGGCACTGAAGGAAAATTACTTTCGTGGCTAACTGGATTGGTTAGGATTTTTGGATAAATTTGTTCTTCAAGGCATATTTTCCCTGAGGAACATCATCTGGAATGTCATAGAACTTTTTTCTGGATCATGTTTCCCCTTTCCACCCTCCTTTCCTCCTCTTGGTGCTGTTCCCACACTGTTGAGCATAGGTCATTAGGAATGTGAGCAGAAGCACTGAAAATGCTCCTTGCTTGTTTGAGTGGGGAGTTAGCCCAGAGGAATTAAATGGGGAGAAGTTCTGCGGTGAATTGGTTAAATGAAATAAACATTATAGGCTTTATAAACTACACTAATGAGCTGAAATATGACTGGAAACTGTCCTGCAACAATGCACACAGAAAGACATAAACCTCCCTATTTCTCAGTCCCAGAGATCACAGACAGAGGCAGTGACGTTCCTGGCAAATCATGATGACAGCAGAGCCCTCTATGCCATCCCAGGTGAGTAAAATCCTCCTGCAGCCTCCAGTTGTTGTGAGGTCAGAAAAGATATCAGTGGTCAACTCCTGCCAGTGAAGCAGCAATTCCTACAGGACGTTCTGTAGTGGATCTGTCCATAGCTCAGGGCTGTGCTGGAGACAACAGAGTGACTAAAGTACAGGAAACCCTTTGGGTAGCTGGAAGTTGGGCCCTCTGTGATCAGACACAGCCATGTTTGATTTGAGCTCCTGAGACATAGATCCCATATCAAGTTGTATATGGGCTGTTGTACTTTGTCATCAGGACAGCTGGATTTATTCCTGTCCTGGGCATTTCCTGCCCAGACTGCTTCTGGGGCAGTGCAGGCACTTTGCAGGGCAGTGTGTGTTTATCAGAGGGGTCATTTCAAGAGAAATCTCACAGGAGAACACTGCCAAGAGTTATTCCTGGCATGTCTCCTCCATTCTTCCTCGCAGTTGTGATATTAGCTTTGGCTTCTGCTGCCAAAGTCCTTTTATCTCACTAATGTGATCAATTTTTCTGCCAGGAGACTTCTGAGCTGCTCTTTGCTGGGGAAATCCCATGGCTTTTGGGGTTTCTTTTTCAGGTTTAGACTATGTAAGCCATGAAGACATCCTTCCCTACAGCTCCACTGATCAAGTGCCCATCCAGCATGAGCTCTTTGAGAGGTTCCTCATGTATGACCAAACAAAAGGTAAATCTTGGCTTCACAGGGAATTCTTCAGAGCCTGATGCTTGCAATGCTCTATAGCAAACACCCAAACCCCATCATCTTGGATATGGTATAAAAATCCTGTCTAGCTTGGGGTTTGTTACAGTGAAGCTGCCTTTGAATATTTTTTTTAACCATGTGAAAGGAATTGCCTTGAGGGGAGAGCACTCCAGCTACAGTGTTGCCTCTCATGTTTCCCTCCCCACAGTCCCACCTTTTGTAGCAAGGGACACTCTGTGTGCCTGGCAGGAGAAGAACCACCCCTGGCTGGAGCTCTCAGATGTGCACCGAGAAACCACGGAGAACATCCGTGTCACTGTTATCCCCTTCTACATGGGCATGAGGGTAAGTCTGTGCTGCTCTGGTAATTCTGCCATCTGCTTCACTGGCTTGTTCTTGTAAGACTGGTTTGCTGCCTGAAGGTACTTTCTGCTTACTGAAGAAGTGACATTTAACCACAGTTACCATTTTGCTCTCATGGATATAAACATGAAACTGATTTGCCATATATTTGCCATATATTTGCCATATATTTGCCATATATTTGCCATATATTTGCCATATATTTGCCATATATTTGCCATATATTTGCCATATATTTGCCATATATTTGCCATATATGTTTTTGGAGAGTAGCTCCTGCATATTGACTTTTGCTGCTCGTAAGTAGGATGGGAAATAACCTGAAATGTTCTGCACAACAGTGCTATCAAGATATTTGGGAAGGCTTTTGAATTGGTCCTGTTACTGCCTGAGTCACGTGAGGTGACACTGGGGCCATCTGCTCTGTAGCAACAGACACATCTGTTATCCTGCCCAGTGATGGGCTGTGGTTGCCTGCCCGTTTCCTGCCTCTTGTTTGGCTTAGAGGGTTTGGCTAAAGCCTTCTGGATTTAGCTGATAACCATGTGCTCTTTATAGCACAGAACTTCACATGGAGCATCCAAAATAATGCTGCTCCAACAGGCTCCTGAGTGGGAGAGCTGGGAATTCCCACAGTGGTTTGTGATTTCCGAGCACGGCTCCTGGGGAGCCTGAGCTGTGGCAGGTGCGCATTTTGGTGTGGATCTGCAACTTTTGTGGGGTCCAGCTGATGTTTGTCAGAAAAACAGGTGCCTGAAGGCAAGGAAAGGGGTGTTTCTAGATCTGTAGAAAGTGCGTAATTAACATGGAGATGAACCCTGGGGGTTGTCATGAGATCCTTGCAAATCTCCCACCTCATGATTGCTGTAGAGCAGAGCCAGTGCCAAGTTCTGCTGGTGGAAGGCCTTGGAGAGCAGCTGTCTGTGCTCATGTGAGTTGTCTGCGTCACCCTGGCACAGAGTGAGAGCCCCTGTGCTGGTGCCCTGCCGGCAGCTGAAGAGGTTTTTGGCACCATGTGTTCAAGGGCAGCTGCTAAAGTCTTTTGTTTCTCTTGACAGGAAGCCCAGAATTCCCATGTCTACTGGGTAAGTGCCTTTTGTGTCATGGAGCAGCTAAAGGGAAGGAGTTTATTTGCTGTGGCATCACTGCAGTGTGATAAGCTCTGAGGAAGAGTAGCCCTTGCCGGCAACTCTTTCCCAGTATCAGCTATAGGTTATCAACTGGTTGTAGCTGATTCCAGCTCTTGATAAGAGTCATTCTTCTGTCCAGTGGCGCTACTGTATTCGCTTGGAGAACCTGGACAGTGAAGTGGTGCAGCTCCGAGAACGGCACTGGAGGATATTCAGCTTGTCTGGCACCTTGGAAACGGTCCGAGGCCGTGGGGTTGTAGGAAGGGTAGGTACAATGCAGCCTTTTTTGTTTGAGAAACACAGCCCTTTGCTGGAGTTCTCTCACTTGGTTGTGTGGATTTGCCAGTAATTTGTTTAGTGGGCACTTGAAATAGATGGAGTGGGAAACTGGCAATGGAAAAAGTCACGTGAGCTTTTCATCTGTTTTGTCTGCGTGAACTGAAACTTCACACTGAGTATTAGCGGATCCTAAGTGACTGGTGGTTGGAAAACTGGAGTAATAATGAGATTCTGGTGCTACTCAGTGGGAAATAGCTGTGTAATTGGCAGAAGTGCTGGGGTGTAGGTCTCTGGTTGTTTTCTCTGTGCTATATAAATTTCCTGTTGATGCCTATCTGTGATAAAACTGCTGATGCCCAGTGGTCTCTTGTCTTCTCAGGAGCCAGTTTTGTCCAAAGAACAGCCAGCATTTCAGTACAGCAGCCATGTCTCCCTGCAGGCATCCAGTGGTCACATGTGGTAAGAAGTCCTTATTGCTGCAGCAGTGTTTTGGGTGTAGGACCCCCAGCAGTGAGATGGGGTGCAAGTTTGCAGCCTGGGGTTGTGGCTGAAAGCTGGGTGGAAGTGGACTGGACAGGCCACAGGTGATAGCTAAAATCTGATGAGCTCCTCTTTAGCTGTATGCTAGTTAGTGATAATCTGTTGGTTCTCTGCACCAGGAGGGGTTCTAGGATAATTTATCCTCCTTCTGTGGTCTGTGCTAGACTGGATTTAAAGGCATGAAGCAGTTCTCCCTTTTGGCCCTTGGTGCAAGAGCCAAGGCTTTGTGCTGGTGATTCCTTCAGCAGCAGGGATTTGTGCTCTGGTATCTCCATTCTTGAGAGAGGATTGGGCTTTAACTCCATCTCTGTGCACTCTGCATCAGGAATTGGTGTGCAGGGGTTTTCCCAGTTTAGACCAGGTAAGGCCTTCAGTCTAATTGGTGATTATTTCTTCTTCAGTAAGTGCAGAGAGGGAAATGCCCAGCTGAGTTGTTCTTTTCCTGTGCCTTGGGGTTAAAGCAACTTCCTTTTATTTGCCTTTTGGCTGGGATACCACATTCAGTGTCACCTCTGTGTGGACAAGGATTGCACATCCACCTCTTGCCTTCTGTATGACAGGTCCTTCTGCATTTTAAGGAAATCTCCTTCAGAGTTAAGTTGCCTTTGAGTTGGGAAAATCAGGAGAGCAGCTCTTTGCATATAAGGTGTACCTTGTTTGCCAAATGAAGTGTTTTGAATTGCCTGAATGGATGCCCTGGGGAATAAAACCAGATGGTCTAGTAGTCTTTCCCTCTCTGCATACATCCTGAAGACAAAGAGGCAAATGTTCTGCAGCTCAGAAGCTGCTCAGCTTGACTTCTGGTGTTCAGTTGTGTCCTCTGTCCTGAGAACCTGTTAATTTATCTCCACAACACTCTTGCCCATGTTCTGCAGTGCAGTTTTATGTAGTTCAGAGCAGTAAACAAATGGTTGTACCAGGACAGGCAGGTTCAGTTCTGAAATGCAAAGCTGCAGCTATTCCAAATTATATCTGTGATGGGATTTCTTAATGTCATAGACAACCAATGGAACTCCTGGCAAGAAATACAAATTTGAATTTTGTATAACCAGTTTGTAAAAATAGTTCAGATGGCTCTGTCTCCTGGGGAGAGGGAGTTGGGTAAACACTGCTGGAGGTGCATGGAGAGTGTTTGACTCCTGTGGGCAATCATCACAGCTTTGTGCAGGAAATGTGTTAGGGGTGTGATGTAAAACTGCCCAGGAGTCCTCCATAAATGAGTTATCTTGGCAGCAGATGTTTGCAGCTGAGCCCATGTCCTTGCTGCTGGACCAGCCTTGCAGATGGACCCCCAGGGTATGGAAGAGCTCAGGTCTTACCTTCTTGCTGATGCTTCCTAGGTGTGTTTGTCCCTGACCTCAGCTTGATCTCTGCCATTATTTTTGCAGGGGCACTTTTCGATTTGAGAGGCCTGATGGCTCCCACTTTGATGTCCGAATCCCACCCTTTTCCCTGGAAAGCAACAAAGATGAGAAGACCCCTCCCTCTGGCCTTCACTGGTAGATCAGAGCGAGTGCCCAGACCCACGGAGGCCTGTGTGTGTTGTAGACCTTTGCCTCCCCTTTATGCTGCAGCCAAGAACACGGAGCTTTTAAACATTTTAAACCATTTTTGTTTTAACTGTTGTCTGCCGGGGAGGCTTTTCTTGGAACTTTACTACTGGCTCTTCTCTCAGGCTGCTTGTAAAACATAAGCTGTGTTCCAGGTAACCCTTCCCTCTGTGGCATCTGCTGGGTTTCTGGGGCTGGGAGATGTAGATCTGTGCTGCTGCAGAAGACTGGCCCCCCTCAGCAGGCCTGGACCCTTTCCAATGTGTTGTGACTTCTCTGCAATGTGAGGTTTCTCTAATAAACTGGCCCTTCCAGTTACTACCAGTCTTCCTTCCTAAACCAAGGCCATGGCTTTGCATCCAGCCTGTCCCAGCTTGCTGCTCCCTCCCTGTGAAGTCAGCCCAGAGTTCTTGCTGCTTGAGAAAGCCAGCTGCTCCTTTAGGGAACAGGAATGTGAGCTCAGCTTTCCTGCAGTGCAGCTTCTTTTTGGGATTCAGCCAAGGTTGGAGCAGCCTGTGAGCTCCACTCATGGCACAGCTTTGTGCTGTGATACAAAGCCCGCTGTTTTTTTGGAGAAGAGGGTGCAGAGGGTGACGTAGGGTGCTGTCACAGTGTCCTGAGTGTGCAGAGCACCAGGCTGTGTGTTGTGATGGTACAGGAGAGCTGAGGGGAGCCCTCCCCCTGCCAAGGCCCCATTGCCTTGCTGCAGGGATTTACATCTCAGCTGCTGGAGGGTTCTTCCCTGCTCACACTGTGGCTGCATCCGTATTTCCTTGCTAGTTTCTGCTTTGACAGGAATGCTTGTTTTCTCCTGGAGTGCTGTGAGCCAGTGAGGCAGTGCTTGGCTTTCTGCTCCTGCTTGCTCTGCTTGGCAGCTTGGGATTTTTTGGTGGTGTGTGTCTGGAGGGCCCTGCAGAACTGTGCAGGTCAGTGAAATCCCTGTAAGATGACAGTGTATGGATGTGTGGGAAAGCCTGAGCAGCTCTGAGGATTGCAGACATCAGCAGCCTCCATGGTGGGACCCTTCTGGCTGTCTTTGGGCTTCTGGGTGATTCAGAGGCAGAAGTACTTGGCTTTGTGATAACCCTAGGAAGAGAATTTCCAATCTTCCTCCTTTCCCTGATCTTGCTTAAATGACAAGGTATAACTACTCATGGGATGTTTTCCTTGACTGAGAAGTATCCCAGTTATTCCCTTTTCCCTGGAAGCCCCTCTGAGCAGCCTGTTTGCCTTTGGCTCTGCAAGGCAGAGCTGTGGGCAAACACAGCCTTTGGGGGAGACTCACGCTATCCCACAGCCAGTGGATTCCTGTTTAGAGAGACTTAAATCACTGCAGTGTTTATCTGTCACCAGTCTCTTCAATTTTGTGTCTTCCTTCCTCTCAGGTAGAGCGTGCTGACATTTAGAGTCTCAAGGGTTTAAACAGCCAGTCTGCTTTTAGGGGTAGAAAAGGATCCCTCAGGACCATTCACAGCTGACAACCCCACATTGCTGCTGTCATGCTGATTTCCTCTCAGGAGGAGGAGGTGGGAAGATGCCTCAAGTTCAGAGGCAGCAGGAACCTGTGGGAACCTGCTTTTCCCTTCCCACGCAGCTGCCCTGCCTCTGCCTCGGGTTGCTTCAGCTTTACTGGCGATTGCAGCACCCCTGTGAACGTTTAACCTCGCTGCTCACCCGCGCATTTCTGGGGTGCCACGGCTCTGATGCCTCCCGTGCAGAGCTGCACCCCTAAGAGGGATGGAGTGATGCCGGGACAGGGGCTCTGCCGCGTTCTTTGGGGTGATGTCCCCCTGGGGCTGAGGCCTCTGCCTAGGGACGGACATTCCTGGCTGGAGAGCGACTGGCAGGACCGAGCTCACCGCGGTGACACCGGGGCACGGTAGGAATGTTTCCACTCCGTCAGGCTTCGTGGAGGGAGCAGCGCCGTCCTGTCCTGGCGGCTGGGCGCGATGCCAGAGGCTCGGCAGGGCCTTTCCCAAACCGCTTCATCCCTCAGGCCCCTTCCCGGAGCGCGGCCGAGCCCTGTCCCCTTCTCTGTGTAAATACCTGTACAAAGAACCAACCAATAAAGTGCTGAACGAACGGCTCTGCCTCCCGCCTCTCATTGCCCAGTGCCTTTACAGCCACCAACCCCCCTGCTCATCGCTCCCCGCCCCGGGGCTCACCCCTGTTCTTTCCCGGGGCTCCTGTCCCGGGGTCCGGTCCCGGTCCCGGTCCCGGTTCCATCCCGTCCCCTCCCTCTCGCTGCCCACGTGGGGCCCCCGCGCGTCCCCGTCGCGCCGGAAGTGACGCACGTTGGCCGCGCCGAGGTGGTGGCGGCGAGGTGGCAGCATGGTGATGGCGGCGGCGGGCGCGCACCGGCCCGGGCCGCTCAAACAGCAGAACAAGGCGCATAAGGGCGGCAAGCACAGCGGGTCCTCGCAGCGCCGCGCTGGAGGTGAGGCGGGACGGGCTCCCCGCGGCCTCCCCGCCGCCCTCGGCCAGCCTGACCGTTATTTTCCCCCCTCCAAGGCCGCGTCCCCGTCAAGGCCCAGCCCCGCCGGCGGCTTCGCGAGCTGAACAGGGTGGACCGGCGGCACCAGGCACTGCAGCTCCGCCGGCAGCGCAAAGAGGCGGTGAGGCACCGGGGAAACGGGGCGCGCTCGGGCCGGTTTTTGCGGGGGATCGGCTCAGTTGGAGTCTCTGACTCGAGGGGGCTGGAGATGGGCCCGGGGGGGGTCTCGGTGTGGGCGGTGCAGCCGAATCGCTTTGGGTCTTTGCGGGGAACCGAGCGGGTGCCAGGGCCGGTTGCGTTTGGGTCAAGCGAGGCATTTCTCGTGTTGCGGTGTGGGGGAATCAATCTGCCCTTGACCCGGGGCGGGACAGGAGTCGCTTTGGGGTGGCATTGACGCTCTTGTGCCCAGGTGCTGGCGGAGAAGCGCAGCCTCGGCAGCAGGGACGGGCCCCCGCACCTCGTGGCCGTGGTGCTGCTGCACAGCCGGGCTGCAGCCCACGACTCCCTGCGCCTGCTGCAGAGCCACGACTCGGGCGTTGTCCGTGCAGAGGAGGGCACAGCTCAGGGCTTTGCCCTCCTCTGTCCCCGGCTCAAGCAGCGCTGGCGCTTTGTCACAGCCCAGGCAGGTGAGGAGGCGCCGCTGTTGGCTGGGTTCTGGTTCTGGTGCTCCTGGCAGCCCCACTGATGGAAGTGTTTTGGGTGCAGGAGATCTTCACACTGTCTTAGACCTTGCCAAGGTTGCTGACTCCCTGCTGCTCCTCCTGGACCCTGTGGATGGCTGGGACAGTGCTGGGGAACACTGCCTCTCCTGCCTCTTTGCACAGGGGCTCCCCAGTTATGGTGAGAAGTGTTTTGAGTTTCTGGGGATGCTTAATGGAGATTTATTGTCACAGTAATTACATTTCACCCGTGGCAAGTGAAAATAAATTCTTTGAGCTGGAAATTCTTTCAGTTTATGGCCACTGCTCCTTGTCCTGTTGGGCACCACTGAGAACAACAAAAGTCCCTTTGTACCTTGTGTTGCACATCTGGCCATTTGGGCTGCTGGCATCAAAGTACTTGCCTGTGTTCATAAAAAGGACATCAGAAGTTTTAGGATCTGATCCTGACCTCTGTTCTCTGCTTGGCAGCTCTGGCTGTCCCGGGAGGTACTGACCTGCCCCCTAAGAAGAGGATAGATGCCAGGAAGAAACTCTCCAAATCCATTGAGAAGCGTTTTCCCGAGGCCAAGCTCTTCCCACTGAACACGGAGCAGGAATCCTCGCTGCTCCTGAGGCACCTCAGCTCCCAGAAGCAGAGGCACCTGGCTTTCCGGGATCGCCGTGCTCACCTGCTCGCCCACGCTGCTGAGTTTGTGCCCAGCCAGGACAGCCACCTGGTTGGGACCCTGAAGGTGTCCGGCTTTGTGCGGGGACAGACCCTCAACGTGAACAGCCTGGTGCACATCGTGGGGCACGGGGACTTCCAGCTCAGCCAGGTGGATGCTCCCCCTGACCCGCTCTCTCTGAACCCACGAGTGGTTAAAGGACACAAGAGGAGTCAGGACATGGAGGTTCAGGTGTGTGGGGTGAGGGCTTTGCCAGTCCTCTTAAGACACAAGGCTTCTCAACTTTCATTGGGGAAAATGCAGCTGGGGGTATGTGGGTAAGGAGAGGGAAAAGGGAGTTTTATCTGTGTTCTGCTGCTGGGCTGAGGTTCTGTGCCTGCAGTGTGTGGTGAAAGTTACGTCACGATATCATGGAGTTCCACTTGAGACTGAGTGCAAGCTTCAGTTGGGTGTGTTCAGATCTAGGAACTCTGCTCTTGCCCTTCAGGATGGCTCTGGAAATGGTGCTGAGGAGATGGAGGAAGATGTCAAGGTCCTGATGAAGGCAGATCCCAGCAAGCAGGAGTCTCTGCAGTCAGAAGTGGTTCCTGATCCCATGGAAGGGGAGCAGACGTGGCCCACTGAAGAAGAGCTGCAGGAAGCAGAGGGTGAGCAGAAGCAATAGTTCTCTATCTCTTCCTTGTCCCTCTTAGGAGGGTTGTTAGAAACTTCTGTCACCAGGGTGGCTGTGAAGAAACATCTTAGTTGGGATGGTTTGCATCCCCAGTCCCATCAGGTGGCCAGCAGGCTGTGTGGTTTGCCTGGCAAATGAACAGATTCTGGCTGTCCCGACAAATTCTGTGCTGGAAAAATAGCAATTCTGGTCTAGATCTCGTTTTGGCTGTCCTGGTATAAATATTGCTGAGGGGAAGGAGAACTGTTCCTGTACTAACCACTGGTGGGAATCCTACAGATTCTCTGAAGGCAGACAGGAGGGTGGTGAAGGTCCCCAAAGGCACATCCAAGTACCAGGCTGCCTGGATTGTGGATGATGGAGAAGAAGGCAGTGAGAAAGATGACAACGATGATGATGATGATGACATGGATGATGATCTGATGGAAGAGGCAGTTTCTCAGGTACCTCCAAGAGCTGATAGTACAGGTGATCTCCAGGCCATTATTCCATGTTTTAGGAAAATTCTGTCCTTCCAACTTGCTTTGTCTATGCAAGGGCATGATGCAGAGTCAGGATTTGCCTGGATTTCCACTATTAAATCCCCACATGTAGCACATTGTGTCTTTGGCCTGTTAGACCCCAAAATGATGGGCTGGGGTCCCAAACCCACAATGTGAGCACGCCCAGGGTGCCAGTGCTGCATGCACAGCTCTGTGCTCACAGGCTCTGTGCTGCCATGTGCCAGGAGGGGGAGAGCAGTGAGGAGGAAGCTGGGGAGGAGGAGAGCGAGACCATGACGGTGTCCGAGTGCCTGCGGGATGAGCAGTATGACGAGAAGATGGAGGAGGATGAACAGATGCTGGAGAGATACAAACAGGAGAGAATGGATGAGATGTTCCCAGATGAGGTGGACACACCACGGGATGTGCCTGCCAGAGTCAGGTAAGAAATGGGATGCTTTGCTGGGAGAGGAGCTGGGACACCTTTCTGTTTAGTTTGGTGAGGAAGCCTGTGATGTCTTAGCCGTGGTGTCTGAACCTGGCTGAAGGACTCTTGTGAAGACTCTTTTTGGCTCTGAGGCTTCAGACAAGTCACTGGTTGGCACGGAGAGCTGGGTCCTGACCTGGGAGAGGGAGGGAGGAGGATGATGGCCCTGAGGCAAAGACAGGTTGGTTGGGGATTTGGCTGCTGGTTTTAGCTCTCTTGCACCAAGATCTTTCCTGAGGGCTAATGCTTGCTTTGCTCCCTTTGCCTTCCCAGAAGGTGTGAGACCCTGCAGACCACAGGTGGTGGTGAGGGATGGGATTCACCTCAGTTGGTGAAGTAATTTGTCTTCCCTGCTCTCTGTTCTCAAGGTTCCAGAAATACAGGGGGCTGAAAAGCTTCCGGACTTCTCCCTGGGACCCCAAAGAGAATCTTCCAAGGGATTATGCCAGGATCTTCCAGTTCCAGGACTTCTCCCGAACCAGGAAGAACCTCTTCAGGCAAATAGAGAAGGAGGAGACTGAAGGAGCTTCGGTAATTCCTTTTTGCTGACCTCTTTCCCTGCTGTGTTCCTTTGCTCCCAATAGGAGTGACTTACCAGGGAGGTGATAAGTTGGGTGGATCTTTCAGCCAGCTGGTTCTTAGCATGAAGCCCTAAGTTCAGACACTTTTCTCCTGGACTCCCTCCCTAATCCAGGCACATCTTGTGACACTTTTTTTTGAGAGAAGCATTCACATCTGCTGCTGTCTTGGCAGGTGGGCTGGTACATTACACTTCATGTCTGCAATGTCCCTGTCTCGGTGATGGAGAGCTTCAAGGAAGGGAAACCCCTGGTCCTGTTCTCGCTGCTTCCCCACGAACAAAAGGTGAACAAAAGGGAAGATACCTTGTAGGAATGTGCAGCTCCTTGTTCCTTCAGGCTGCTTGTCTTGGGGAGGATCTGGCTGCAGAGGGTTTGGGTTAAAATCTCCCCACATTCAGGATAAAGTGTCTGAGCCTGGCGCTGGAGACCAGTGGCCTTTTGGGACCCTCTTTTTGAGGACATTCATCTCTGCTGCAATGTCCTGTTGCTTTCTGCTGCCCACCATCCCCTGCCAGCAGCCCCTCACTGTGCTGCCTCTTCCAGATGTCCGTGTTGAACTTCCTGGTGCGTCGGCATCCAGGCAACAGCGAGCCAGTGAGGGCCAAGGAGGAGCTGATCTTCCACTGCGGGTTCAGACGCTTCCGAGCATCCCCCCTGTTCTCCCAGCACACCTCAGGTTTGTCAGGGACTGGCTACAGCAGGAGTGGGGTTGGGAATTCTGGAGCAGGAAGCCTGTGATGTCTTAGCCATGGTGTCTGAACCTGGCTGAAGGATTCTTGTGAAGACTCACTCCTAGGCTCTGAGGCTTCCAGGGCAGGCACTAAATCATGGAGAGAAGAATGGCTTGGGAAAGGTGGTTCACTGATCCAGGCAAGGAACAGGTTCCATGCCAGAGGATCACCTTCATTCCCAGATACTCAGTGCCAGCAGAGGAGGGGTGTTAGTTGAACAGGGAAGAATGAGCTCTTGAGGTGTCCCACAGCTCTGAGGACTGCTCTTGGCCTGAACTTGATCATTGCTGTTCTGTCCTAGCTGATAAGCACAAGCTGGAGCGTTTCCTGCGCCCAGATGCTGCCCTGGTGGTGACCGTTTATGCTCCCATCACCTTCCCTCCTGCCTCAGTGCTGCTTTTCAAGCAGAGAAGCAATGGTGAGTTGATTCAATGCTGAGGAGGTGCTGTCTGGGAAACAAACTGTCCCCATACCCTGCTTACAAGTGCATCTCTCCAGAAAGTATGACTTGAAAAAGCTGTCACCTTCCTGCTGTTTGAGATGAGCTCCTCTCCATTCCTGTCATCACTGTCCCTGCTGTGGGGTTGCTCTGGGTGCAGCCCTTTGGGGAAGGGGTTTGTGGTGGGGAAGGGGCGATGGAGGCCCCTGCCCTGGTGCATTGGTGACTCTGCCTGGCAGGAATGCATGACCTCATTGCCACGGGCTCCCTGCTCTCCGTGGACCCCGACAGGATCGTCATCAAGCGCCTGGTGCTCAGCGGCCACCCCTTCAAGATCTTCACCAAGACAGCTGTCGTGCGATACATGTTCTTCAACAGAGGTACAGCTGGTCCCTGGTGGAGGAGGGGCTCTGGAAGTTCTGTCCCTGTGGTTATATTGGTGCTGCACAGCCTGTTCCTCACCTGCCTTTCGTGTTTCCATCTCCAGAGGATGTGATGTGGTTCAAGCCCGTGGAGCTGAGGACAAAGTGGGGACGCAGAGGGCACATCAAGGAGCCATTGGGTAGGTTTGATTTGGTGTTTATCTCTGTGTTGCTGGCATGGTGTGGTCCTCCTGGGCCAGAGAGACTGCTAATGGCCTCTTCTGCCCTCTGCCTAGGGACCCATGGGCACATGAAGTGCCACTTCGATGGGCAGCTCAAGTCCCAGGACACGGTGCTGCTGAACCTCTACAAGCGCGTTTTTCCCAAATGGACTTATGACCCTCATGTGGCGGAGCCTGTGCCGTGGGTGAGGAGTGAGAGCGCGCTGCCAGAGCGGGAGGTGGAAATGGAATGAGTCTCCAGCATGGCTGGAGTTTGTGCCTTGGCTCTCTGGATGCTGTTCTTGGCCCGTGCACTGTGAGGACAGCACTGATGCCTTGGAAGTGTTACTGCTGGGGTCTGTACAGGGGCAGCTGCATGGCCAGCTGCTGCTCAGGTACTAGCTATAGTTATTTATTTTAATGGAAAATGTCAAAAATGCCTAAGTGCCTCTGTCGTGGTGGTGGCCAGGAGGCTGTGTGCACCCCTTGAACTGAACCCCCTGGCCCACTGGGATTGTTTCAGTCCCTCATGCCCTGCCACGTGGGGTGTGTGGGGATTTTGCTGTGTGAAGGAGTTTGCTGGCAGTTCCTGTGATGTTGAGGAGGAAGAGCCAAGTAGCAGCTGGGGAGGGTGACTGAGTGCAGCTCTCTGGAGGCCTGGCCCAGAGCAAGGCAGCTGGGGAGGGGAGAACAGGCAGTGCTTTGTTTCCAGGCTCCCCACAGAGATCAATGCCAGCTTCCCTTGTCCTTCCACAAAAACTCACAAACGTTTGGGCTTGATCTGTTTTTAGTAGCACACAAACCACTGCACAAATTCAGAGTGAGGTTTTCATTCCTTAAAACGCCCCTCCATCCTCATTCTGCTTTCCCAGAGAGGTCTGTGAGCCAGGTCAGGGATCTCAGGTCCACATTTCCCCCACACAGCACGATGCAAATGTTCTGCACGTCCTGGGGGACGGCCTGGAACTGCTCCGAGAGCACAGCCGCCAGTCCCACGCCTGCTGTTGGCTCAATCAGCAGCTTCATCCTTTCCCACACCAGCCACGTGGCTCGCTGTCAGGACAGGGCAGCAGCTGTCAGCCCAGCAGCCAGCACAGGCTGCTCCAGGGCATCCCTGCAGCACTCTGGGAAGGGAGGGCAGAGCTCCCAACAGCCTTTTCCAGCTGGAGACAGCGTGGGTGTCACAGCTGCAGGGGTGCACAGGGGCTCCTGCTGCTCTGGGAGTGCGTTGGGGTGAGAGCAGAGGGGCAGAGCAGGGATGGAGGCAGCTGTCTGCTGGCAGCTACCATGAGAAGGGAGCTGGGAGCCTTTACCTTGATTTCTTCCTCTGAGACTGTCAGGACATCGTCAACCAAATCCCTGATGATGGGCCATGTGTTGGGCCCGATGCTGGTTTTTACTGCGTCTGCAATGGTATCCCGTGGGTGGAGGTTGGGGGTCAGCTCCCCTCGGACCTTGGACTGGTAACAGTCATCCACATTGCTTGGCTCAGCAGCAAACACTTTCACATCTGGCCTCAAAGCCTGGGGAGAGCAGGAGGAGCCATTTGGGTGACCACCAGTATGTGCCTGTCCCCCATTTCTGTGTGCAGGGGGCTAAGCAGACCCTGCTGCTGCTGCTGCCATGCAGACCCTAGGCACCCACAGATTTTCACTGCAGGGCCTTTCTGTTTCTAAGGTTAAAAGCTGCTGCCTGCCTTGAGGGTCCTGCCCTTCCCACAGGACAAGCTCTTGCCTACCTTGATGGCGACTGCTATTCCTGCAACCATTCCTCCGCCTCCGACAGGAACCACCACTGCATTTACATAGGGTGCCTGTGTAGAAGGGAAGTGTGAGGGCTTCTGACGCTTTGTGTCCCCCTTTTTGCTGTGCCCCTGCAGGGGCTGGGCTGTGCATTCCCCTCACCTGCTCCAGCACCTCCAGGGCAATGGTGCCTTGCCCTGCGATCACAGCCGGCTCCTGGTTGGGGTGCACCAGGACTCCTCCTGTCTCCTGGACTACACTGGATGCTGTCTCAGCTCTGGACTAAGGGAAAGCACAGCAGTCACCTCTCACTCCGGCTGGGCAGTGTCCCTGGGCGGTCTCCCCTATGCCTTACCTTGTCACTGGGGTCACACGGCACCAGAATGGCACCATAGGCACGGATGGCATCTTGCTTACACTGCGGGGCTGTCCGGGGCACCACGATGTAGGCAGGAATCCCTGTGGGATGAGAGAGGATGTAAATCCAACAGCCTAAAAGCCACAGCAGCCAGTTTGAACCGCAGGAGCAGGCAATGCCTCGTCTCTGCCAGCTCCTGCATGGGCTCAGGAGGGGGATCTCCATCCTCTCCAGATGAACCAGCGCTGCATTTCTCTCAGAGCTGGGCTGGAGGTCGGGGGTGCACCTTCTGCCTGAGCAGCACAGGCGAGCGCCTGTCCGTGGTTGCCGCTGCTGTGTGTCACCACAGCGCGGGGCAGCGCCCGGCCCGTGCGCTCGCTGTGCTCAACCAGGCTCCGCACGGCGTTCAGGGCTCCGCGGATCTGCAAGGACAGCACAGGGCCCCGTGTCCCTACAGCATTCCCTCAGTGCCGGGCAGCACCCGTGCAGGGCGGCAGGAGCTGCTGGGGACCGGCGGAACGCGAGTTTCCCTCTTGCAAAAAGCGATCTTTGCCCCGGGGATTCGCAGCGCCGCCATCCCCGCGCACCTTGAAGGACCCGGTCCTCTGCAAGAGCTCGCATTTGAAGAGCAGCCTCCGGCCGGCCATGCGGTCCAGCCCGGCACAGGTGAGCAGCGGGGTGCGATGGATGCGGCCCCGCAGCCGCCGCTCCGCATCCCGCACCTCACCCAGCCCCAGCGGCGGCGCGGCCATGTGCGCGGTCCCGTGCGCGGCCATGTGCGCGGTCCCGTGCGCGGCCATGTGCGCGGTCCCGTGCGCGCCTGCGCGCGGCAGCCTCGGTGGTTTGTCCCTACGCGGCCACCGTCGGCGCCGCCCGCCCCCGGCGTAGCCAAGATGGCGGATGGGCTGGAGCGCGTCCGCGTCTCGGCCGCTGAGCTGCGGGACATGGTGGCGGCGCAGGCCCGCGCGGCCGGCGGCGGGCGAGGTGAGGGCTGCCGGGGGCACTCGCGACCCGCTGCTGGGCCGTCCCTTCCTCGCAGAGGCAGCGGCCCGCGGCCGCGCACAGCCCCGCGGCCGCGCTGCCCGGCTGCGCCTGGGGTAGGGCTTGGGGCAGAGCTGCCGCCCCGCCGGCACCGGCACCGGCACGGGGCTGTCCGGGATGAGAGCGCACCGCCGGCACCGCACCGAGAACGGGGAGGCTGCGAGGCGAGCGCAGCGGCTTTGCCCCGGGATGGTCGGTGGCAGCCCCTCGGGCCCAGCCCCCGGTACCGGGAGAGGTTCGGGGCTGCGGCCGGTGCGCGGTGCTGACGGGGAGGAAGTTCGGGGGATGCAGCGGGGAACAGCCCGGCTTTGCTGGGTCGTTTAACCGTGCGTGGTCCGGCGTGGGCTCTGTAACGACTTTCTGTGTAAATACAGTTAAAGGAGGAGGAGAGAAACGTTAGCGGATTGTGAGCAAAGGAAAAAGGCGGTTTTGACTCCAAATGGTCTGGTGGGGATGGCAGCTCCTGCACCAACAGCAGCTGCTGAGCCGGTGGGGATACAGCTTTACTCTTGCTGCATGTGCTCAAGTCTCGAGTTGGGCTTTGCCTGCCCCTTGTTGGTGCTTTGAGGCAAAACCTGTTGCAGGATGGGATTTGTAAACGGGTCAGGCCGAGGATTTGGTCAGCTGTGTTAAACTTTCTCGTTTTCTACTCTTATTCTGTGATTTCTCGTAAATATTGATATAGATTTTCACACCTCTCTGGACCTTCCCTGAGGGTGGCAGGCTCTTTGCCTTGACTTGAATATTCATCATGGGATTTTTTGGTCTGTCTGTTCTCTGGGGATAACTTTATTGTGTCTGTTTTTCTCCAGAAAACATGAAGGAGGTGAAGGAGCCGAGGCATCGCAAAGACAACAGGCGCCCAGACCAGGAGATTTACAAGCCCGGCCTCTCCAGACTGAGGAGCAAACTTGTGTCACCAAAGCCAGAGGCCTCAGAGAAGGAAAGGAGCAGAGCTGAGGAGGACAAGGAGGAGAGTGCTGGGGACAAAGACTCTGTGGGAGTGGGATCTCCAGCTGTGGAGGACTGGAACAAAAGTGATGGCCCCAAGCAGAATGGTCCTTCACAGGAAAAGGAAGAAACAGAGACCAAAGGCAGCCTGCAAAGCCAGGAAAACTCATCCAAGCAGCCTGTCGTGGATGAATGGTGTCCAAAAACCCCCAGGAGAACCAAGAAACCGGACCAGCAGATCTACCAGCCTGGAAAACGCCTGTACTCCACTGCTAAAGAACCCTCCCTGCTGTCGGCCGGAGAGGAAATCACCGGGAGGATGGAGCAGCTGAGAGTGGAGGGAGATGAAGAGACCGAGAAAGGCGCTGGTAGAGAAAGCAACAGGAAAATTAAATCGAGCAAGGAGGATAGAGAGGGGAGCCAGGCAGGGGAAGCAGTGAAAGCTGCCAGGGGGGATAAAGGGAGACGAGCAGAGCGAGGTGACAGGGTGAGGAGGACGGGGGATGAGGTGCTGCCGGGGAAGCTGGGCTCCACCAAGCGCTATTCCCGCACAGACAAGCGGCGGAGCCGCTACCGCACCTGCAGCACCAGCTCAGCTGGGAGCAACAACAGCACGGATGGGGCCCTGCTGGTGGATGGGGTGGAGAGGAGGCAGGAGCGTGCCAGGGAAAGGGTACGTCCTAGGAAACAGCTCTCTGTGTCCTCCACTGACTCCTTGGACGACGACAGGATCGATGAGGCAGAGGTGTACGTCTCCAGCAGGAATTCGGACAGGAGAAGGCATTCGGAGCAGAGCCGAGCTTCCAGGAGTGAGAACGAATGGAGCAGCAATGGCAGGGAAGTCAAGGGACCCTTTCGAGTCAAATTTGTCAGTAGGACCATGAACAGGGATGTCAGCCTGGCAGATACAGATAAAAAAAAGTCCCCAAAAGACTTAGAGGTTTCAGAGGCGAGGAGCCAGAGCAGGGAGCCCCAAGGGAAGGGCCGTGGGATTCTGTTCCTGCCTGCCAACACGGACCTCTCTGCCAGCTCAGTGGGTGTCCCTGAAGCCACTCACCCTGGCCCCAGGCTCCTGCTGGGTGGGGCTGGCAGCAAAGGCCCCCGGAGCCGGGGCCGAGGTGGCACTGCCCGCCGGCTGTGGGACCCAAACAACCCGGACCAAAAACCTGCCCTCAAGAGCCAGACTGCTCAGCTTCACTTCCTAGACACGGATGATGAAGTGAGCCCCACCTCCTGGGGGGAAGCCCGCCAGGCCCAGCCCTCCTACTATAAATTCCAGAACTCTGACAACCCCTATTATTACCCTCGTGCCTCTGGGCAAGGCCCCCAGTATCCCTATGGTGGATACTCCCTGCAGTATCCTATGGGTCCAACCAATGGGGTGTACCCAGGAGCCTATTACCCCGGCTACCCTGGCCAGGCAGGGCAGTACCTGTGTGGCCCACTCTCTCCCACTCCTCTGAGCCCCGAGATGGAGCAGCAGATGAGGAACATGCAGCAGCAGGAGCTCAGCAAACTCCTGCGTGAGGCTGGCAACCAGGAGCAGCAGCTCAGCAACCTCCTGTCCAGAGACCGCATCAGTCCAGAGGGGCTGGAGAAGATGGCCCAGCTGAGGTTCGTGGGTGGGCTCCAGAGGGGGAATGAGTCATTTCCAGGGTGAAATACAGGAGAATGGTGTCTCCTTGGGGATGTCCGTGTCTCAGTGGTTGGGAGATGTGGCACTGGGTTGCCGGTTTTTGGTGTGCTGGGTCTGTTTGCAGTGTGCCAATGGTGTGTGGGTGGTGGGAGGAAGCTGTGGGTGAGGATGGATGTCATTTCCCTGGGCTGGGAGCTAAGGTGTGGCTTCTTGTGCTCAGTGAATGCCTTGCAGGGATGCAGAGGAGCAAGACAAGCACCTGCTGCAGATTTTTGGCTCTTCTGGCTCTTGCTGGAGCTGGTGTTTCTCAGTTCCAGTGCTCTCAGTGTTTGTTGTCAGACTTCTGCTTTCTTACCTGTCCTTAGTGTGTGCTCAGGGAGCATTCTGTGTGTTCCTGGGGCTGTTGGTGGCAGTGCCTTTCCAGGGTAGTTTTGCTCTTGATGCCACTCAGCGTGGTGACACTCCAGGAGGACTAGCCCGGTGATGCCAGTCTGTCAGGAGAGAAGTTGCTCTGGGGGGGGGTTAACATGGCTGTGACAAGTTCCTGCTTGGCATCTTTCACGTTTATCTGTGACCTCTGTGTCTGCAGGGCTTCTCTGGAGGCTGATTTTCAGAGCTGGCAGCAAATCCAGCAAGTGAGCTCATTTCAGGACTTGTTCTGTGTTTTGGGCACTTGCTCTGTAGAGCACGTGCTGGGATATGTCTGTGATTGAAGCAGCACTAGAGGTTTCAGGTCTTCCTTGAGGTGTTGAAGTCACCCAGAGCTGTTGTGTGGAGGGAGAGGAAACACTGTGGAGAGCTGCTGTGGCCTGTGGAAGCCCACCCTGCCCTGGGAATGCGGGCACAGTTGACCCTGTCCTTGCTGGCAGTGTCCTTTGTGTCCTGCCTGTGTCCAAGTGCCTGCTGCCAGCTGTGTGGGGACCCCTACCTGACATCCATCTGCAGAAATGTCCATTTCCTTTGGTGTTTGTGCTGTCCAGGTGTGTTTGCAGGGTCTGGGGACTGTGTGGGGCCAGGCAGCCCATCCTGGCTCTGTGCAGGATCCCACCAGCATCCTTCTCTTACCCTGGCAGGCTCTTCCAGGCGTTACCATCCAGCTTCACTCCGAGCTTTACCATCCACGCTCTCCTACTGTTTCTGTAGGACTTGAAAGATAATAAGGAATAAGGCAGGAACAGCTGAGGATCCCCTTTGCCATCAATTTGTTCCACGTGTTTCAGAGCTGTTCCTAGCCTGCAGCTATTTTATTAAATTTGGGGGAGGAATTCTGCTCCAGCATCCAGGCAGGGCTGTAGGCAGCTGACAAGGGGAATGTGATTTCTGGGACTCACAGGCTTTATTTCCATTGCTCCCAACTCGTTCATTTTTGAGGAAGCAGGGTCTGTGTCTCTTCTGTGTGTTTTGGTTGTGTGGAAGAGGTGGGGAGGATCATTTTAATGGCAAGATCTCTGTTGCCCTGTGCTTCTTTGCACTCTGGTTCCTGGCCCAGACCTTGTGCTCAGAAGCAGCAGAGCCTGGCAGCGTGTGTGTTCTTGTGTTGGATCAGGAGACACATGTGCCTTGCTCTTTGCCAAGCCTTGATCCATTCAGATTCACCTGTACAAGGGAGATGCTCCTTTTGGATTTCTCCTGTTGGAGCAGGGAGGGTGTTAGATTGCAGCAGCTCCCTGGGGGATGTGTGTGGAAGCACTGAGTGCTGCTGGCAGCTGGATGTGAGCAGCAGGTGGTTCAGCACGTGTTCCCTGTGTTCCTGGGCAGTTGCTGTTGCATTGACCCCTCCCTGACTGTGTTTTGCTCTAGGGTTGAGATGCTGCAGCTCTATGAACGCTGCATCCTGATGGATATCGAGTTCTCTGACACCCAGAACGTGGACCAGTTGCTGTGGAAAAATGCTTTTTATCAGGTGATTGAGAAATTCCGGCAGCTCCTCAAGGACCCTCAGGGGGAAAATGCCCAAGAAATTCGGAACAAACTGCTCTTGCTTCTAGATGAGGTAAGAAGAGAGAAATATCCCCAGATTCCACTAAACCTTTGGGTGGGATTGACTGGTTTCTAGAAGGGGATCGTGTAATGGGGCAGCTGGTCATCTTTATCTTATTCAAGTCTCCATGTGGCTTAGGTCATCCTTATGCAAAGAGAACACTCAGACACATTATGGTTTAGTGGGGCAAGTGTAGGTCGAGGTAGACATCTGTTACAATTTAAAACAGGTTTGTTTTGGTGTGTTTGTCTTAATTAGAAATTGATTTAAGCTAAAATGAAATGAATGCCCTGAAGTGGAGCTAAACAAAAGCATTCCTGGAGGTGTTTGTGCCAACTTCACCAAATTTACTTGGAAGTCATTGTATAAAACTGCAGCTCAGTTTAGTCTTTGTACCAGGTAGGCTGACAGACCTGAGAAGATACCTTCTAAAGAATTAGGGTGAGAAAAGGAGCTGCTGGAGGCCTTTAGTCCACCCTCCTCCTCAAAACAGGACTTGTTAAGCACTAAATCAAGTTAGTCCTGATTTTGTGTAGCTCAGTCTTAAAAACCTCTGAGGCTGGAGATCCCCCAACATCCTTGTTGTGTTCTGGAGAGAAACAGCCCAAACCTCAGAGAGATGGAGCTCCTTTCTTGCATGTGGCAGAGCTAGTGTGGTGACTTTGTGCTTTTCATTAGAAAGATCATAACATCCAAGTCTGTGTGCGTGTGTTTTGCAGGGCTCTTCTTTTTTTGATGGCCTCCTCCAGAAGCTGCAGGTGTCCTACCAATTCAAGCTCGAGGACTACATGGATGGGATGGCCATCCGCAGTAAACCTCTCAGGAAAATGGTAGGTTGGCTTCCTCCTGGAGACACCTCATCCTGGTGCAAGGTGCTGCACTCAGTGTGCTGCCCTGGCCAAGGGGCAGGCAGCTGTACTTCAGACAGAGCCAGTGTGTTTGCAGGGAATCTTTCTCGGCTGCTGGAGAACTCTGCACTCTGGTGCAGTAATATTTCTTAGCTTCCTTTGCAAAGAACTTGTTTTGTACCAGCTCTGTAGGCAGAGCTAATAAAGGAAAGAAGTGTCCAAAGGCACTTTCCTGAGATACTGAACATGTCTTTTTTCTGCCTGTGGAATCCAGAATAATGAGGGAAAGCTGGCAGTTGTGCTGCCTCCCTGACATGTTGTCCTGAGCTGTGAGTGCAGGTGCAAGGGACAGCTGGGAAGGGATATTTTAGTCCAGCTCCATTCCCAGAGAGATGTGTTTATTTAACAGCTGTCCTCAAATTGGTCATGGACTGAACAAACCCCCCTTCTGGAGAGAGATGGGGTATTGTGTCAGGGAGGAGGTGTTCTGGGGATTGGCTTGCCCTTACAAATGCTGAACCCGTGCAATGGAGCCTTGTCATTTCATTCTGCTGCCCTTTTGTGAGACCTTCAGTGTGTCACTGACCTCCTCTTGGCTCTGTACAACCCCTGTGGGCTCGCTGGGTCTGCAGGTGAGTCAGGGCTGTGTCTCAGGTGGCCCATGGCTGCTCTTTTGCAGGTGAAATATGCCCTGATCAGTGCCCAGAGGTGCATGATCTGCCTGGGGGACATCTGCCGGTACAGGGAACAGGCGAACGACACGGCGAACTACGGCAAAGCCCGCAGGTAGGCACTCAGCTGCTGTGTGCTTCCAGCACAGCTTTGCCTCTGGATACCAGGGATGGATGGCATTTCATCCCTGAACTTGCCTCTAGCCAAAGAAATCTTTCTCCTCCCTTTTAAAGTCTTTCCACTCCTCTGTTGTATTGCAGTCTGGTAAAGCTGAAAGGTGTAGCTGAGTTTTGCTGTTCCAGAGAGCAAGCTCCCAGATCCAGTCATCCTCCTTCTAGAAGTGGAGGTGGTGGAAGTTGTGCTGATCCTGCAGCAGGGTTTAGACCACTGAGCCTGGCAGAATTGCTCTTGTATTTTCTGGTGGTTTTGCATTTGTATGCTCTCACTCCATCAGAATTTAGCAGCACTTGTTGCTCTTTGCTTATCTGTGGGGTGAGCCAGGTGTATTTCCTTCTGCAGCTGGATCTGCCCTCTCTTTCCCAGTGCCCCACCCTTCCCCTGGATGGGCACAGCTCACTGTGCTCACACCTGCAGGCAGAGGACACTTTTGGGAAGGGCCAGTTCCCTGCAGAAATGCCAATTCCAGGAGGAGTTCTACATCCTTGAGGATGGGGAAGGCAGCCTGATGTCCTTCCAGTAACCCTTTCTCTCTGTTTTTACTCTTCTCCAGCTGGTACCTGAAGGCTCAGCAAATTGCTCCCAAAAACGGCCGCCCGTACAACCAGCTGGCACTTCTGGCCATCTACACGGTAAGATGCTCCTCATGCAAGGATTTGCAAGCACTGGGAGAGCCTCTGGGATAGCTGGGAGATTCCATCTGGTGGAGAAAGGCATTATTTAGGGCAGTGCTCAGATGGTTTGGGTTTTTTCTTAAAAGAAAAAAAAAGCCGATGGCAGGAAGTGCTGTGTGGATTCCAGCTGCTGTGGCTTCAGGCTGCTTTGTCAGATACACGCTACTCCCTCAGGGATTTTGGGGGCTGTTTTGTGGGCTGCTGAAAGTGTAATTGTTTTAAGTTGAAAACACAGCCCACTTTTTGCCTGAGATTTTTGTGCTCAGAGCCATCTGTTTGCTGTCTTATCACTGAACCTGTGGGCATTGGTCTAAGCAACATCCACACGTGACTTCCCCGGGTTTCAGTTGTGCTGGCTACTCCAGCCATGCAGGAAAACTGACTCCAGGGAAGATGTGGCAGCAGATAATGGAAGCATCATGCTGGGGCACAGAGGCTGGCAGGGATCTGCCAGTTCCCAACGCTGGAAGATGGTGGTTTAAAGTAGAGCAGTTCAGAACTGCAGCATTCAGAAGCACTTTTCCTTCATGGCTGGGAAGGTCCTTTCTCACTGTGTCTGTCTGCTCCAGACAGTATTGAGGGAGAGGGAAGGGGAGGCACATGGGAACCTGGCTTTGAATGCCCCAGGAGTGGCAGTTCTGAGCCACTTGGTATCTTTTTGTTGTGTTTTTTGCAGAGGAGGAAGCTGGATGCTGTGTACTACTACATGCGCAGCCTGGCTGCCAGCAACCCCATCCTCACTGCCAAGGAGAGCCTCATGAGTTTGTTTGAGGAGACAAAACGCAAGGTGAGTCTTGGAGCTGGGCTCTGGGATGCTGAACCTGCCTGTGCTACCTGTCCTGTGCTGGAGAGCACGGAGAGAATGCTGGCTTTTGGACTTGGAGATACTCCTTACCTACTTCTAAGAAATTTCATGAGAGAGGCAGCCTTCAGAATGATGGTTTTGGGGTGGTTTGGGCAGATGAATCCATTGTTTCTGGGTCACAAACTGATTTAGCTGAGCTCAGCAGGGGCTGGCAGTTGCTGTGGTTTGCAACATGGCCTTGGCTTGTAGTCACTGCTTTATTCCACAGGTGCCCTGCACTTGTGGGGATGGATAAGGGAGGCTGCAGAGCCTTTGTGCCCCAGGGAGTCACCCCAAATACAGCACATGGGCTGCCACACGCTCCTGGGACTGGACACAGCTTTTCCTGTCCTGGGGTAGCTGGAGTTGAAAGCTGCTCACCTGCGCTGTCCTGTAGAGTCAGAACCAAATCCTGGCCCTGTCCATGAGTTAATGTGGTTGTGAAGCAGGGGAAAGGGCTGATTTTTCTGTGTATATGAAATGATGCACCTGACCCTTGATCCCTGGGTGATCTGAACGTGTCCTGTGTGCCCAGTCTGAGCAGATGGAGCAGAGGAAACATCAGGTGCTGGATGTGAGCCCCAACCGCCGGGGCAAGGGCAGGAAATCCACCCTGCGACAAGTGGGAGATGATGCCACCAGGCTGGAGATCTGGATCCATCCCTCCCACCCCCGCTCCTCCCAGGGCCACGAGTCCGGCCGGGATTCCGAGCAGGACAACGGGCTTGGGAACCTCAGCCCCAGCGACGTGAGTACTGCAGGAGCCCGCGCTTGGCTTTGCTCTCATGTGTTTGGAATGCAGTGGAATGACACTGGATCTGTTTTGCTTTCCTGTTGCTAAATTTTCCAGTGTTTTGGCTTTCCCTGTGGGAGCTGTGCCTGGGTCAGGCTGAGGAGCTGGTGACCTCGTGCCTCTCGTGTTTAAGGCATGTTGTTACCATCCCTTTCTTGGCAGCGTGCGCTGGCGTGGCTGATGTGGAACAGGAGAGAGGCACAAACAGAAGATGCTGTAAAATGTTTCTGCTCTGAGGGCTCTAATTTGGGTGAGGTTCCCAGTGGGAAATGAGGTCAGGTGCTGGAGACCAGGGTTAACAGTGACCCTGGCAGTTCTGAGGCTTGTTCTGGAAGTGTGTCACTTGTCCCACTGCCAGATGATTGGAGGTTTGCACTGGGAATGTGAAAACTGTGGTTTCAATTTCCAGTGTAGGTGTTACATTTGCATAACTTGCTCTGCTGAGAGGCCAGACCAGCACCTTTCTTTTGCAAGAATTAAAAATACAATTAACTGGTGGTGTCTCCTGTGAGCATGTCCAGCTGTACCTTGCAGGAGGAGCACGGGTGAACTCTGTTTGTCAGGCCCAGGAATGCAGGCAAAGGCAGTGGTGGTTGGGAGCTCATCCTCCAGGAATCTTTGCACTGCTCTGGCACATTTGACTTGCAAGAGAACTTGCCAGGGAGCTCTGGGCTGCCTGTCCTAAAATGGCTGTTAAGGATGGGAGTTTAGGAGGACTGGGAAAACCTTCCCTGCACGCTGTGGGGCCCAAAGCTTCTCAGATTTGTGCTTTTGTAATGAGTTTGTGACTTCAGCTGGGTGGAACTGGGGTGAAGTCTTGGGGCTTTGAAAGATAAGCTCTGGCACGTTGCTGCAACATTTTTCAGATGTTCCTTGCCTTTGGTTGTTTTCCCTCTCCTCAGCTTTTCTTCTGGCGACTTTTGCTTCCTCAGCATCATTAAAAGGAAAGTGCCAAGCTTTAGCTTCTCTATCAGTCATTGGTGAAGCTGCTTGGTGTGAGATGCTGTCAGTGTTTTTGGGGCACTGGTGGGGGTTTCTCTTTCGAAGTGCTGTCACAGGAGGCAGTGTAGCAGCTGGCAAAGTGGGAGGCAGGGATGTGTTTGTAGTGCAGCACTTTGTGCTGGAGCTTCTCCTTGCTCTGTTCAGTGGGGTCTGTGCTCTCTGAAGTGCAGCTTGCTGTGCACTGTCTGTACACACTGATACTTTCCATTGGTCTTGATTTCCTTCTGTTTGAAACATTGTCTCCTGAAAAGTAGGAGCTTTCTGATCATGGAGAAGCCACACCAGAAATAGAATGGCAAAAGAGAGTTGAGGGCCTGGGTTTGGGCACTGTTGGTTTTAGCAGCCAAGATATTTATTCTCAGGCTGCCTGTGCCTGCTGTGGGGCAGCACTTGAGTTGGCAGAACTGCTTATGGGGCCATGTCACCCCAAATAACCACGTGGAAAGGAAACCTTTCATCTGTGTTGCTGCCAAGGCTCCCGAGCTGTGAAGCCGTGGGCTGGATAAAGACAGCAGCTCTTCGGGAAGCTCTGGCCTCCTGCCTCACTGAGGCTGTAGCCTCTTAGTCTGTTCCTCGCAGCATCCTCGGGTGTTTTGGAGCTGCTGGGCTGGAGAGGAGTGGAGCAGCCCTGGGTTGCCGCTGTGTGGCAGTGTTTGTCCTCGGAAGGGCTGTGCCTGGCCGGGACAGGAGCAGCAGCAGCACCTCTGCCCCACATCCCCGGCCGGCAGGAAGGGAACAGCTCTGCTCCCAGGGGACGTGTGCCAGCGTTTGTGTGTCATTTTGGGGAAATGGGGATAAATGTGTCATTGCCTCCCCAGCCCCTTCCTCGCCAGCTTCAGCCCTTGAAAAGACAGAGGCAGGCTGTGTCTGTGTTGGCTGTGTTCTGCAGGTAGCAGAGGCATCAGCCTTATGGCAGCTGTTTCTGGGCCAGAGAGGGGATTTTGCAGGGCAGAATGGGTAAGTTCAGATGGCAGCAGCAGATATAACACTGCAAGCAGAGATAAAACAGCTCTGGATGCATTCTGGGCAGGGTGTGAGGGAGAGGCTGCTTGCACCCTTCAGCCAGAGGAGGTTGTTTCAAACCCAGCCATAGGTAGGTTGACTGTGGGGGTGCTGGCTGTTCTACAGGTGTCAGTAAATCGATTTGGGATGTTTTTTGTCCTCAGCAGTTGCTCTCTTCACTGTGCAGGTGGTGAGGTGCCAGTCCAGTGATGTGCCACACTTTGCTGGGAAGTGCTGTACAGTTGCTCTCCCAGGACCTGCTGGTGTGTGTGCTGTCTCTGTCAGCAGATGCTTACACATCTCTGCTCAGTACTCACTTCATTTTCCCTTATGCAGCTCTATACAACCCCAAATTGCTTTATTTCAGGGTCAGAAGCCCACAGGCTGGAGTTAGTAATGTGGGATGGCGAGAGTGAAAAGGGCAGCTCAAATCACAGCCATTGCTGCAGTAAGGGAAGCGTGTGGGGCTGGCAGTTTGCCTTGCACTGTGCTTTTAGGTAGAGGCTTGGCAGAGCTGCCTGTTTCACAGTTTGATCAATTCCCTTTTCTAGGAAGATGCAGAACTGGAAGAACACACCACCTGTGCACAGCAAGGGCTGTAAATCTGTTTGGCCCCTTCCCCTGTCACTGGATTTGGCACTGCTGGCACATAGGACAAGTTTCAGCGCAAGATGAGGAGGTGGTTGAGTTGCAGCCTGGCTGTTTTGTGCTCAGGGTTTTGGCTGTTTTGGCCACAGCCTTTTGGGGTTTCACTCTGTGAACGGCTGCTCTCTGTGGTCTCTTGTGCGTTGCACGTTTCTGGGTGTGCAGGGGCAGGAGGGCCCAGGCTGACCCTTTACCTGGCAGTATCTGGTCACTTGGTGTGCAATTCCAGTGAGAAATTCTAAAAAAGGAGGCTGAGCAAGCGAGCAGTTGTGTTGGTGAGCTGAAGAGCTGAGCCTCTGCCATTTCTTCTCTGCCACTGGTTTCATTGCCATGGGTCTGTATTCATCATAAATCTGATAGTACTGTAAGCAGTTTGCTCGGCAGGCTGTGAATTGGTAAAGTAAACAGGGCAAACGGGCTGTCAGTCTCTTGAGAAAGTGCTAATATTACACTGAGTTTGAGATTTTAATCACTCCTGTCAGGAAATGCTGAGTTAAGGTTCTCACAATTGCTGCTGCCTGCTGCCTGTGCTCTGCAGTAGACACTTCCTTGTGTTACCACGCAGCATGCAGGCACTAATAAAGATTGCTGCAGCTAAGATTAGGGAAGAGAGGTTTTCCCTTGGCAGGCCAGTAATTGAATAATACTTCTCTCCAGATGTCTGAATACTTCATCATCATTAAAGAATTAAATCTCTTAGCCTCTTTGTGAGAGGTCAGTCTTGAAGAACCATCAAAAGTTTGGTAGGGCCACCGGCAAAGCTCTTGGGAAAGCAAAGGCCAGAGTCATGATCTGCTGTCACAGCCCTGTGCATCAACTGCAGGAACACTCCTATTTTCCTCCAGCCTGCTGGTCAAGGGTATAGGTTTTGGATTTGCCTGGTGCTGGGTGCCCATGAAGCAATGTCCCTTTGGAGTGGCAGAGAAATTGGGGTGGATTTATCAGCTCTGGAATTCAGAGCAGGTTTTAACTTCCATTTCTTTACCCAGACTCTTCTCAGCAGCATGGAGTGTGAAACACTGCTCAAGAGTTTTCATGAGTGAGCAGTAAATACCACCATAAAGCAATTTTGGGAATGCCTATGCATCCAGGAGCGTGGGCAGGACCTTAGGGCTGCCCAAGCTGCTTCCTCAACAGAGGCCATGTGTCCTTAGTGAAAAGGGTCCCTGTCCCAGTCAGCTTCTGCATGTTTCACACACGGTTTTTCCTTGGTGATGTTTGTTGTTCCTGCTCTGGGCACTTGTTCCTCTTGGGCAGCAGCCACCTGGGTGACTGGGCTGGCTTCTTCTCCTGCCTGGTTTCAATCCAGTTTTTCATCTGGTGGAGCTTGAGCTTTGCATCTGGAGGGATAAAAACTCATTTTAGTCTGGTAGCAGTTGTGGTGGGAGTTTCTTGGCCATTCTGCTCCTTTAGCTTGTCCTTTGCTTGGAGCAGTCAGACACAGGACCAGACACAGGACACAGACTCAGAACCTGTGTTCAGAGTTAGGGTTGCCTGGATGTCACTGCCTCTGCTCCCTGGGAGTGTCTGGTTTGTTCAGAGGCTGTTGTGGTGTGAGCTGTGTGTCTCTGAGCATGGCCAAACTTTGCTCATGCAAATATGCCCCAGAGACAGCCCTGTTTCTGAGAGCTTCTCTCTCCACTCTCAGCTCTTCTCCTCACCTTGTTACTCTGTTCCATTACACATGACTAGAGGTAAGTGACAGGCAGAAGTGGAAATGATGTATTGCTGTAATGATGGTTGTTCTTCCGTACAGATGCACGGAGAGGAGGCTGCTTGGGGAACTCATTATTTTTGGTGCATCCCTGCCAGGCTGGTGGGAGCATTTCTCCTCACTGCCAGCATGGTTGGGTGGATTCACTCTGGACAGTTAAAGATTGATCTTTTCTTTGTGGACTCCTATGAATAATCTTTGCAGGATGAAGTACAGGACTCCTACAGGGCTCTCTTATTTGATCCTTCCATGGTGTCAGGTGGGCAAAGCCCTCAGAATGGTCCATTTTAGGAGGCTGTGAGCTGGAAAATCAGCCCAGGCAGCTGGGGCTGTGCCTGTGGTTTAGATGGGCAGGGTGAAAACACAGACTTGCTGCCATCCCCCCACTGCTAGGGCATGGCTCCCCAAAAAGGCTGCACATGATGTCCTGTGCTGACTCTTGCATGCATTTAGGGTTTTTTTAAACCAAAACTAGATGCCAGTGCAGAGAGTGGAGGGAATGGGACCCACTAGCCCAGCAGTGCCTGGACATGCCGTGTGTGCTGCTGCTGGAGCTGTTCCCACACCAGAGCAGTGCTGTAGGTGTATCCCCAAAGGGAGGGAGTTTCCTCTCGGGTTTTTCTCATGGAAGTAGCCAGTGGGATACACTCACAAGCTCTTAGAGTGTCAGCACCTTGTCACAGGAGGATGGCTTGAGTCAGGAAGTTTGTCCCCTCTATGGTTAGATGCTCTCTAGTACTGGATGTGATCCTGTCTGTGGTGTGCTGTGTTCTGGGCTGTCCTTGCTGTCAGGGGTTGGCAGAGCTTCCCCCCAGCCTGCTCCTGATGCACACCTCTGCAGAGCTGCCAGCCCCTGCTGAGCCTCCCCTGCAGCACAGCAAGAGGCAGAGATGCTCTCTGGGGTGGGAATGCCAGGCACCAGCAGCCAGCTAAGGGCTGCCTTCCCTCATTTCTGGCCTTTATCCACCGCCCACATGAGAGAACATTAAGAGCTGTTGCATCCTTAATCTCCGTGCCCACAGCAAGACTTGAGAGAGTGAAGTGTGGAGTTCCCTCTGTCCTGCCCTCATTTTCCTCACCCCCACAAGCTTGCAGGAAGCTGTTGGGTTTGGTTACTCATTCATGGAGGTCAGGACTAGGTCTGGGTTTTTTTTTTTCCCTTTGTGTTTAGGAAACAGTTTACAAACTGTTTTGAGCACGGGGGAGCTGGTGGCATGTGAAAGAGGCTTGTCAGCCTCTTTACTGCTGGACTTGCATTAATTGTCTGCCCTGCCTCCTTTTCTGTAGTCTCTTTCTTGGTTGGCAGCATGAGTATTTGAGTGCTTTCCCCTGCCTGCAACCTTTTTGCCTCCTGATATGAACTCAGCCACCAGGCCACCTTGGGGCTTTATTTTTACTCGAGCCGTTTTGGTTCACGTGGGGAGGTTGGTTTCTTTCCCTCAGCAGTGAGAAGAGTTCTCTGCAGAGGAAGTAAAAGAGTGCCAGGCTGCAGTTGAAACTGGTTAAACACCAAAACCACGCTCCTGGTCTCGCTGGGTTTGAGACGTGACACCCAGCCATGCAGCTCAGCACTGGCTTTTTTTTGCCTGCCAGTTGTGCACCATCCCTGCTTGCACTTCATTTTTGAAGAAATTGTGTTTTAACTTTGAATTGCTGATAAAAACCTTGTCAGCTGCAATTCCTGTGTTAGCAATCCAACCAGAAAATGCTGTTCCACTTTGCCTGGGCTTGTGATGTTCCATGGATGCTCAGTGCTGCTCCACCAGAGCCCGATTCAGCCTGTGCACTCATGTCATGTAGAACCCAAATGATGCTTTCCAACACAACTTGACCTTTTGTCCCTACCCAGAAAGTAAAGACTGAGTTATTTGTAACAGTTTCCAGAAGCTGATGTTTATATTCCTCCCCCCGCCACCTTCTTCTTTTTAGTGGTTTTATTTAACTGTGAAGAACAAGGCAGGGACTGATGTTGCCTGAATGGGAGAGACCCTGGCGTGTTCTCCTCTTGGCAACAGGCATCTGGTGCTAATGTGTGTGGTGGATCAGAGGTGGGAGCCTACAAGGACATCAATGATTTGTGCCTTTGTGAGGGGCTCTGCTCTATCCCCGTGCTCAGAGAGGCTGCGGTGAGGGGAGAGAGACTTTGTGTTCCAACAAGCTTCTCATACCCCAAAACCAAGTACAATCATCCAGAAACCGCCTTTCCCTGTCAGTCACTCTTCCCTCATTTCCTCTCCTGCTGGTGCTGATCAGGCAGGGATTTGTGTGTAACCAAACCCCCTCCTGCTGCTGCACACAAGGCCTTTCTCAGAGCAGTGGGTTTGATGATCCTGGTGCTGCACAGTGGTGTTGGGAGGGAGAGTTTGCACTTGAGATGAGAATGCTGCCAGAATTGGCAGTACTGGTAAAGGAAGTAAAATATCTTAATAGCAGGGTTGGGAGATTTCCCAGAGCAGGGTGAAGGCTGTAGACACTGATTTCTCTTGAGACCTCTTTTTTTGTTGTTAGTCTAACCTTGATCTTTGTCTGAAGTTGGCCCAGGCCAATGTTTCCTGCTGTCTGTTGTAGACTTTTTGAGATTGGCACCTTGTATCCCACAGCCAAACCTCTTAATTCTGCCATGTGGAGTGTTTATTCCTCTTCAGTGTTGAATGAGCCATTTCCAGACAGGCTTTGTATCCACTGTGGAGGTGGGTACTAGGAAAGAAACTTCCTTCCGAAGGATCAGGGAGTGGAACCTGCTGGAGTCTGTGTCATTTCCTCTGTCCTTGGCTCTACTCCTCCTCCCCAGCAGATTTCACTGCTGCATAATTCCAGGTGGAGAGGGAGATGCAGAAGGGTGGGACAGCTACCTGTGGGAGCCTGAGGCACAGCCTGGCTTGGAGCTCCCCGGGTGGGGAGCGTGGCTGGAAGCGTGGGGAGATGCGAAGGTTGCGTGAGATAATGCTGTCATCCTTCTGGAAGGCTCTGTCTCTGCTCAGCCTGTTGTCCAAATGTCTCCTCTCTTGGCCCAGCTCCATCCTAAGCCTTTCAGGGTTTGATCTCTTCAGTCTTTGCCCTTCTTAGTTTCTCACATTATCTCTCTCCTTTGTGCTTTAACCCCACGAATAATCTACTCTGGAGCAGTAAAGAAGGCTGACAACACCCTGAGCTGTCTTAGCAGCTGATCTCTTAGGACCAGAATTCATCACACATTTCTTCGTGTCAGTTTTCTGTCACGGGAAGGTGAACACTGTTTATTCCTGGCAAACAGTGAGAGTGTTTGAGTATAAGCTGCTTTTGGTTGGGGCTGCTTTAGTGCACATGTGGCCTCCCCCTTACCTGCTGGACACAGAAAGCTCTGCCTGGGCTTTCAGTGCTTAACCAGATGCAGCCTTGAAGAGCTGAGCTTGTATCCTAAACGACCTGCAGCACCAGAGCCAATTTGTGAAAAGTTTTGTGTCAGAAGTGAACTTGATATCTCAGCTGAGGACTCTCTGGCGTGTTTGCATGGATTCAGAGAGTTTATGGTCAGCAGGGACCATTAGATCATCTAGTCTGATCTCCTGTATATCACAAGTCCTTAAATTTCACCCTGCTACTCCTGTGTGAAGCCAAATAACTTGTGTTTGGCTAAAGCAGTGCTTCCAGAAAGACATCCAGCCTTGAGAATCCACCCTTTTCCTGGGGAGTTCATTCCAGTGATAATTGCACTGGTTTTGAGATGCTTTTACTTTATTTACAGAGTGAATGTTCCCGGTTTGTTCCCATGCTTTGCTCTTCTGCAAGTATAAAGAGCCCTTAAGTACCACGGAGGCACTTTACACCCAGCAATCCAATCGCCTCCCAGTCTTATTTTGATAACACTGAACAGATTGAGCTGTTGAAATTTTTCACTGCAAGGCATCAGTTCTAGCCTTTGAATCACTTTTATGGCTGTTTTTTTGGATCCTTACCAATTTTTCAGCATCCTTTTAAAAATAAGGGCACTAGAGCTGGATGCAGTATTTCAGTGTCATCCCCTGCGGTGCCGTATTTAGATGTGAATGTACTGTCCAGTCCCTGCTCTGCTTGCACTTCCAAGGGATGTGTTTAATCCTTTTTGCTGGACATTGCATTGGGAATTCAGCCATTGTGGTCCCTAAAGGCTTTGTGGAGAAGCTGCCTCGGGCACGATCTCCTGGAGACTTCATTTTCCATGTGGTGCCAGATGAATAACATGACATTTGATGCTGGAAACCCCCAGATTTTGAAGCTGTTACAATAAACCCTGTGTGAATGTTCTGTAGCCATCGTTACTTACAGCTCCAAATGGGCAGTTTGACAGCAGAATTTCTTTTTGTTGATTAAAACATTGCTAGTGAGTCTCTACCATCCTCTTTTCATCCAGTTCAGCGAGGATCCCTGAAGACCTCTCTTTAAGAGGTTACTGAATCAGTTTATTCGTTTAATGATAATATTTTTTCAAGAATGTTGTGTATTACTAATTCATGGAAACCAAATTTAGATACAAGCTTGGTTGAAAAGGAAGTAACACACGTATAAATATTCTATTTGACCTGCTTTCGTCGAGTTGAAAGTTCTGCGAGTAAATTCGTTATTAAATTATGTTGAATTTATTTAGAAGTCAGATACTTGTTCTGGAGCCAAAGAAGTTACCATAGCTTGATCTTTATGTTACTAAAGCAGATAATTTTCTTCCTTAACATTTTTCCTCTCATCTGCTCCTTGCTGGGATGAAGGAAGAACTCAAAAGTTCACTGCTTGTGCCAGGGGGCTTCTTAAATTTCTTTTTTTCTCTGGCTGGGTTGATGGCTTATAATTCTTATAGCCATGAGATGTGTCCTGGAGCTGCAGCAGTGTGTCAGTGTCTCTTTACCTGTAAATTAATTTCTTTTATGCCTCAAGGCCATGATGCATCAGGGTTCCCTCTCTCTTCCATGCCATAGCAAATTGGATTTTACGTTTGTGCGGTGTCTGATGTTAAGTAGCAGGATTTTCACTGGAATTGCTACAGAAATGAATCCATTTCAGGGTAGGACGTTGCTCTGCTAAGCAGAAACCTGCACTAAACACGTGGCAAGAAGCAGCCAAGGCAAGCCCTGTATCCATTTGTGGTTGCAGGTGGTATATGAAGAGAAGTGATTATAGTAATTAGCCCAGCTGGAATTTGCCCACAGCTCTGTGGGTACCTTGTAAACACTGCAAAAATGCCAGACAATCTCAACAGCCCTTTTGTCTCGTCTCCTTTATGTAGGTAGCCATTTGCACAAAACTCTTTCCACCAGCACTTTGGTGGGGTTACACCTGTAGCAGTAAAAAATCCTCCTGGTATCCTGCCAGTCAAGCCCACTGCAGCATCCTGGGCTTTTCTCTGTATCAGTGTTGGACTGGGTGCTCTGAGAGAGCTGCCTGTGGAAAAAGAGAAATAATCTTAATGTGGTCTATCTAGCCCTTGAGCTGGGAGTGAGAATATGGCACGTTTTGAGTGCCTGGATGTTATTTCACACAGTTCTCAGCAAGGAAGCTGTGCCTGGAAAAGCCTGACTGCCCAAGAAACCCTGAAAATATTTGGGATGAGTGTGGTACGTGTTTTGGAGCAGAGCTGTGTGGCTCTGTGGTCTGTATCCCAACCCCTTGTCACTGAGGAGACCCTCAGACTCAGGAGAACGTCCTGCTGTGCTCCAGGCCCTTCCACTCCAGTGGAGACAGCGCATTTGTTACAGGCAGTTTTGCATCTGGTCTCTTGATTAATGGACTTGTCTTTTGCAGCCTATTTTGACTCTGACACCACTTTCTGCTCCACAGATGCTTTGCTGATGTTGAAGAAAGTTTGCCTCGCTTGATAAAGACCAGATCCTGGAATTTACTTCCAAACCTGAAGTAACAATTTTTAACTTGAAACGCTTTTTCCCCAGGAGTCGCTTCTCCAGAATCTTTCCCTTATTTGGTGCCTCCTTCACAGCTGGGGCTGATGCTCAGGTGCCAAAGCTCTGTGCACTCCCTGCCCGGAGCCAAACGGGTTCAAGTGCAGCAGCGCCACTTCCCAGCCCTGATCATGGCACTCCTTTTCCTGTGTTCTCCAGTGGCATTTCCAGCATTGCTGTGCTGGGGTAGGGGGGACACCATTTTCAGGGTGTTCAGTGCAGTATGTGGAGGTTAAATGTTGCTTTCTTCTCTGCTTGCTGGAGACAAGGCAGACCTTTCCCAACGCTGCCCGAGTGGTTCCGTGTTGCTGTCAGGCCGTGCTCCCCTCGGCCTCGAGGAGATTTGAGCTGGCTGTTCAGCCCCATTGCTATCTCTGCTCTTTTAGCTGCTCCACGAGAAGTTGTTAGTCACTGTTGATTCCTTCCATGGCAACAAATCCAGTTGGGTTGGCTGCGAGGTGTGTGAATGCTCCCCAAGCAGCACTGGGCTGCTTCCTCTGGTGAGGTTGCCTCTTCCCAGGTGGATTTAGTCTGTCTGCACATGCTGACTCATGACAGCTGAAACAGCTGTTTTCAGCTTCAGGCACTACTGTGTGCAGGGACCCCTTCTTCTTCTTGACAGCTGGTTTGTTTTTATAACTAATGCCTTCACTATATGCTCATAACTTCCATATCGGTGATGCCCGCTTTTCAGCTGGAAGGGCCAAAATCCAGTTTTTGACATAGTTTTGTTGTTGTATAAGCTTTTCTTGATGGGCTTTTCCCAAGTGAGCAACTGGGACGATCCAAATTTGGTTTCCTGTCCCAGGGAGCAGCGTTGACCACAAAGGGCAGCAGTGTCAGTGTGCTGGGAGTCCTGGTCTGGCATCCCGATACTGGCACAAGGACCATTTTTGGAAAACCTTTGAGGGGTCTGTTTTTGGGCTGCACAATCAGTGAGAAGAAGGCAGTAAGTTTTTGCAGGTCTTGTGGTAGCACTGTTAGGATGGTGAGTGTGCTGACAATGCTTTTGGGAAATGTTCCTCTCTAGCATGTCAGTGCAGAGCAGCAGGTGACAGAAACTTCCTCCTGTGTGCCAGGCCACTGATGGAGGTCACTGTGTGAGAAGCTGAGTTTGATGGGAGGAGCTGGGAGGGCTCCCAGAGGCTGAGGGACAGGTGAGTCAGTAGGGAAACAGTCATCCAGAGAAAAGCCCAGTCAAAGCAGCCCCATGGCCTTAGCATGAACCCGAAGATGAAAGGTCCAAAGTTGAGTGATGAGCTCATCAAAACCTCGAGGCTGTGAGAGAAAAAGTGGTGAAAGAAGCGTGAGGTGCCTGCTTGAGATGCCACAGTGCTGGGGCACAGGGCTCTGCCTGGGCTTGCTGGGGCTGTGATTTAAGTTGGCAAGAGGCATGGAACATGCTTCATTCCTAGAGGCAGGTATCACATTTCCTTAAAAACAATTATAAGTAAGCACATATCTCTGTCCCAGTTCTGTACTGGTTGCTGGGGAGTGTGACTGGTGAATCCTTGGAATTGCGAGTGAAAAAGTTGAGTGTGGAAGTTGCTCTGAGAAAATGGGGGTGAAGCCAATGTCCTTTTAAGCCCTCCTGGAGCTGTGTCTGCAGACACACTCTGGGCATGTCCCTGCTGGGTGTCACTTTCCATTCAAGGTGGGGAATTTTGGTTTTCCCCTGCTGCCAGTGAAGTGTGGGGATTGCAGAGCCCTTCTGGGGCCATGGGTGAATGTGGGCCTTGGAGGAAAATTTCTGCCCCAATTTCTTCTTTCCCAGACCTGCAGCCTGCCCATGAGTGTTGCTGTCCAATAGAGATGGGTCAGGCCACGAGTTCCTTCTCTTTTCCATATTTCTCCTAGCAGGATGCAGAGCATGGACCCCCTCCTCCAGCTCTTGCACAGGGTCTCGCTGTGGGGCAGACACTGCCCACCACCCCACCAAGGCTCTCACACAGAGCTGGGGGCTGTGATTCCTTAGATTCCTTAGGCTGTGTCTGTGATTTCAGCCAGAGCTGGTCACAAACCAGCTTTTTGTCTCTGCAAGCTGTTGCCAAAAAAAAAAGGACCTGTTAAAGGCTTCAAGCTCTCAATTACAATAGTGTCCTTAGGTGAAGAATCAGCTATATCCAAACTTCACTGGAAGAATGAATAAGGGCTTTGCTGTGCTGTCCCAGTATTCCCCAGTCTTTTCTGGGTTCCATCTGCAGAGTTAATAAAGTGGTGGCAAATCAAGTTGAGTTCTAGTGGAAAGGGCTCTTTAGGGCAGCAGTAAAATAGTGAGTAAGCAAGAACCCCTTGCTGCAGGGGCCAGTTTAATTGGTCTGGCTTGTTTTATGAGACAGGTTTTATGTTTAAACTCGCACATGGCCCAGGAGCGACTCTGCAGCAGGGCATCATTCTCCTGCATGGATCCTCCGGGAACACAGCCGGGTTAATTACACCTCACTGAAGGTGCAGAGCAGCTGGCATCAGTCATGGCTTGAACCCAGGGGCTCAGCAAATGGGGGAGGGAGGTGGCACCAGAGCTGGGATGCCAGTGACAACTGTCCCCTGCAGCCAGGCCTGGCAGAGAGCTCGGGAGGCACTGCTCAGTGCCTGCCCTGCATCCTCTGGCGTGTGCCCAGCTCTTGGCTGGGCACTGCCACAGCCCTGCCAGGTAACCTTATCCTCCCCCTGTGAGTGGAAGTGGGGGAGTTGAAGCTGTAAAAGCCCTGGGTGGATTGGAGCAGTGTGGTGGTGCTCTGGGTCGCTCCTGGTCAGCGTCTCCGCAGCACTCGGAGCCTGGCTTTTCTCAGCGCGCTGAGGCTGTGCAGGCACAGGCAAGAGAGGAAAACCTCCTGCTCTGGGGAAGGTAAAAGTGAGGCCAGTCCACTCCTGCTGTGACACAGCCACCCCCAGGGCCAGGCTGAGGGAGTGCTCACCCACCCACAGCCATCCTCAGAGCCGTGTAGATAAGGACTGTGAAAGCCCAGAGCTGTGCCAGGCGAGCAGAGGTGGCCTGGAGCAGTAGTGAATAATTATTCAAGTTGGGTTTTGGAGTCAGGGGACCAAAGCAGGGCAGGAAGCTCCCTTCACACCGTGTGCTACAGCCAGCTCCCTTGTGTCCCCTGAGCTCCGTGTCCACAGAATCATGGAATGTTTTGGGTAGGAAGGGACCATCTAGTTCCACCCACCCGTGCCATGGGCAGGGACAGCCTGCACTAGAGCAGATGGCTCAGAGCCCCATCCAACCTGGCCTTGAACACTTCCAGGAATGGGGCAGCCACAGCTTCTCTGGGCAGTTCAGTGGCTGTTCAAAATGCAGGGTCTCAGAGGCTCTGCTGGCACATCTGAGCACTGTCTCTAACACCAGATAAATGAGGGGGTGCAGCATCACCCCAATCCTCTCTTGCTCCTGGAAGCTGCTCCTGGCAGGGCACAAGTGTGAGTGCTGCAGCTGAGCTCTCTGTGCTGGCTGCTCTGCAGAAGAGTGCTGGGGAGGACATCCTGCTCCCTGTCTGCCTTGTCCAGCTGCTGCTCTGCCTCTGGCACAGTCGGGAGCACGGAACAGGCTGCTGCTGGTGGTTGTGGGGTTGTGTTTTTCCATCAGTGGGAATGCTAGTGGGGAATGCTGCCTTTGGATACTCCTTTTCCAGAACCCATTAGGCTGTGCTAAGTTTTGAGTTGATGAGACAAGGGGGAGGAGAGCTTTGCTTAGAGGTGCCTGGGGTGCAGGTATCAGATTAGGGTTCCTGGGGTTCAGGTATTGGATTTGGAGGTGCTTGTGTTGTGTTTGGGGTGCCCAGGGTGTGGGGTTTGGGGCTCCTGGAGCGAAGCAGCGCTGTGCAGGATCACAGGACCCGGCAGAGGGTGCTGTGTCTCCACTGCCTCTCCCAGCTCCGCTTCCAGCTCCAGCTGTTTGGCACTTGCCTCTGCCTCTGTGCATGATGTTTGTAAGAGTTTGGGCATGTCCATTTGGTTCCCATCTCCAGTGCCACCCCCAGCATCCAGGCCAGGTTCTTCTGTCACTGGGGACATTCTTAATTCACAGGAAATAGGAGAGAGTTTAATTGTTTTCTCCTCTCTCTCTTTTTTTTTTCCCTTTTTTTTTTTTTTCCCATGCAGCTGAACAAAAGGTTCATCCTCAGTTTTCTCCATGCCCATGGGAAGCTGTTTACCAGGATTGGGTAAGTGTGCAGGATGTTTATTTTATTTTCCTACATTACAAGTCTTTTTGGAATTTAATATTGTTAGCAACTAAGCTGTGTTTGGAGCTGAGGGCACAGGGTGTGAATTCTTGCAGGCCTGGCCTCCTGGTTCTTATTCTCCTTACCCGCCCTCCAATCCACACTGGTTGGAGCTTGGGCTTTTTCCTTTCCCCCACCTCAAAGCCCATTCCAGCCCATGCACCAGGACCCTCTGGCAGAAACTGAGCTCAGATGGTTCACACACACAGGAGGGACTAGAGGCTGTTTTCTCTCTATCCCATCACCTAACTGTGCTCCCTCCCCTTCAATTTCTGTGTTTAACCCCCTGTCTTCCATTGCCCTCACCCAGGGCAAAGGTTGCTCCTGGGGCTCTCAGTGGCTGCTGCTATTGAGGATCACAAAGTCATCGAGGCAGATCCATGTGGTGGCTGAAAGCTGCCATCCAGATAGTGGCAAAACAAGCCTTGCCCTTCATGTCCTCGCTGCCATTTCAGTGAAAGCCCCATGGCTGGGAGCTGCCCTGGCTGTGGGGACTGGTTTGTACAAAGTGCCCTTGGCAGTGGCTGTCAGAAATGGATTTCAAGTAATTGAACAGCTCCCCTTGAAGCAAAGCAAACCTGATCCCGGCCTGGGCTGAGATCCCAGCCCAGGGAACATCCTTATGACCCCAAGGGCAGAGTTCAGCCTCAGGGCTGATGGGCTTCCCATGGAGCTGCCTCTGCTCCAGGTCCAGACTGGCCCTCGCTGTGTGGGATCAGCTGGTGAGGAGGGACACTCTGCCAGTGGTGGTCTCAGCTTCAGCCTGCCAGTGCCTCAGAAGCAGCCAGAGTTTCCTGAGCTCTGTTGGCTCCTTCATTCTCCTGTGGAACTGCTGGCTACAGGGCTGAGAGGCCTTTTCCTCTATCTTTTCTGGGGTAAAGGGAGCGTGGGTGCAAAGTGACAGCTTGTCCCTGCTGGGAACAGCTTAGATCCTGCCACACAGCAGCACCTCAGCATTTTCTGTGTCCAGTGCTTACAGGAATGACCACTCAGGGAACTTTGGACCCTTCACAAAAACCAGGAAAGCAGGAGCTGGCGATTTGTTGGAGATCCAAGTGTCTGAGGGTCACTGCTGATCTCTCCCTGAGTCACAAGGCATTGATTACCCACCCATGGGCCACCAGGCTGGCCTGCAGCAAGGAGACAGAGCTGCAGGAAAAGAGGAGAACTGCCAGAGCCCACGGAAGGTTTGGGAAGTGCGGGGTCTGTGCTGGAGGACAGAGCATCCGGGGAGCTGCTGGTCCCAGCGCTGTGGGGCCACGCTCGCGGTCGAGCTCCGGTTGAACGGATGCCAGCAGGGGATTAATGGGGATGTAGCAGAGATCAGTTGCACATTTGGCTCCTGAGACTTTTGTGAAATTAAGATGCAGCGTTTCAGGCAGTTGCTTCCCAGGACAGTCATTTAGAAAACCCAAGTATGTTTAATGGTACAGTATGCCCTGAAGTACTTAGAAGGGAACTAGAAAGTAATACCATGACACAGGAAGAGAAAATCGTCCAGCCCTGCTTAACAGCTTCCGTGCTTAAAATAGGTAAAAGGTGAGGAATAGCCAAGTCCTTTTTGGGCGGGATCTTTGGTGATTTATCTGGAAAAAATACGGAAAAGATGATGTTGTCCTAATTGGGCTCTTGCTCCTAAAACCACAGGTAAGCAATTTATTAAAAACTTCCACTTGGCTCCTGACCTGCTGGTTCTGAGCTCAGTGGGGTTACTGCATACTGTTCCAGATGTGCTGTGGTATCAAAGCACAGGTGGTGGAGCTGAGGAAGCCCTCACTCCTTCTTGTTGTTATTCCATGGCAGTAATCTTCATCTCCTCAGTAACAGCCCATCCTGCAAAGGGCTCCTCCATCCCCAGAGTGCTGTCTGCCTTAGGAGGATGTTGCTGGATACACTGGATGTGGTCTGAGATTTCTCAAAATTAGGAAGTCTTTAGAAGCAATCAGTTTGCTCTAATTCTCTGGCTGTGCCCCAAATCCAGGGAAGCAGTGCATTTGTAGTGACAGGGCTGCTCCATTCCGCAAAGCTACAAGGTACAAGGAGACTATTTGTTCCCCCCTCCATGTTTTTGGGAAGATAACAGAGACTTTGAACTGCTCCAGCAAACAGTGCCCAGGGAGAGAGTACCCTCCTGGTAGGCAGACCTGGGTGATGAAAAGCACCCATGAAATACGGCTAAGAGTAAAGCCATTTCTGTCTTTAAAAATCAAGCTGTCACTGTCCTGAATTCTGTTGGGGAAGCCCAGCAGAATTGCCCATGTGGGTTACCAGAAGTGGCTCATTAATCCAGCCTGTGGTGATATCACAAGATCTGAATCTCCTGGGGGGAAGATAGAGGAAATTGCTATGGAGGCCCCTGAGGTTGTCTGCCCCAGCTCCAGATGCCTCACCCTCTGTGGGTTTTGGCTCCCTCACTCCCATGAGGGCACTTAATAATGTCACTGATAACTGACAGTGTGGGCACTTTTCTGTGAGGTTTCCAGTCTGCTGTGTCTGGCTGTGGCTTTTTCTAGTGTAGGAACGAGAATCAACACAGCAAACTCTGCAGAGGAGGCAGTGGGACAGGAGGACCTTCCCCCTCAGTAGTTCCCAAGGTTTTGGGCAGCTTCTTGGTTACAAAATTATCTTCATGGGATACCGGGTTGTGGGATACTGTTGTGGGCAACCACACCTCAGTCATTTTTGGGGTTTGACCGTGCTCTTTACAATAATTTCAATTTTTCACCCTGCTTCAGCTGGGAGGTTGCTGAGGATCCAGCAGCTTTGATAAGTGACCTCAGCTAATTCCCTCAGCAATGAAGAGCAGGATGAAGGTGTCAGATTTCCATGGGTGCTTGTGAGTGGTGTTGAAAGCTCACCCCATCCCCAGCCGTGGCCCCGCAGCCGCGGGCTGCTGTGTCCTGACGCGCGACAGCGGCGCTGCGGCTGCGGGGACCCGCTCCAGCTTTGACACTGTCAGCAGCTCCACGAGTCAGAGAGTCCCTGTCCTGTGGGGCTCGAAGTGATGAAGTTCAGGGGCTCAATCACAGTGCCGGGGAGTGTGTAGCCTGGGGGAGACAGGGCTCGGTGCCACGGGATCCGATGTTGCAGCGAGGAGTTCTGGAGGAAGCACGCTTTGGCCAGCATTCAATGCACTGGAATTGCCACATCCGCAATGTGGCACCAGTGTGTGCATTTTGCTGCAGCCTTGGGAGTCCCATGGGCTGCTCCTGGTCCAAGTGAGCTGCTGGCCCCTTGGCATCTCTCCCAGATTGGTAGAAGTCAGTAGAAAAAAATGGTTGGTCAGAAATGACTCATAAAGGCCGTGTTTTTCTGCCAAAAGAATGCTGCCTGTCGTTCACAGAGCAATCCCTCACTGCCCTCTCTAAGGAAGCAGCCTGCACCTTCATTCTCCACAGCTTCTGGCTGGGAGACAGCACCCCAGGGATTCCCCCTTCCCCAGGAGATGTCAGACGGGCTGAGCCATGCCCACCTCCCACCCCACATCTCAGGGCACAGCCTGCTCTCTACAGCCTCTCTCTCTGTCTGCAGGATGGAGACTTTCCCTGCGGTGGCTGAGGAGGTCCTGAGGGAGTTCCAGGTGCTGCTGCAGCACAGCCCCCCTCCCATCGGAAGCACCCGCATGCTCCAGCTCGTGGCCATCAACATGTTTGCAGTGTACAACTCCCAGCCCAAAGGTACCACGTGCTGCTGGAGGGGAAACTGGACGGGGATCAGCCACTCCCCGTGCGGAGAAGGGTGGGGGACACACCAGATGGGGAGGTGGGAGTGGTGGTTGGATGCCTGTGGGTGTCAACACAAAGGGAAGAGGACCTTGGCTGGGCCTTTGGAGCTGGCTGTGGTGTCTGAGGAGTGAGGAGGTATCGCATCCCCCCGGAGCCTGAGTCACCAGCACGGGAGGAGGACGCTGCTCTATGGCTCTGCCTTCCCAGTGTTTAAGCTGGGCCCTGCTCAGTGCCTGTGCTGGCACCAGAAGGGCTGGGACAGTGTCAGGGGCCTGAGCTGTTGGCTGTGGCTGCCTGTGTCCATGCAGGTGGGTGGGGGATGTGATGCCACTCTCTGAAACACTGATTTGGAGCCTGTGCCCCATGTTAATGCAGAGAACAATGCAGATCCAGTGTTAATTACTCTCCCCCCTCTCACTTCATCCACCCAGCAGCCTGGCTGGTCTCTACTATTGACAAGTTTAATGTGCTGGGTAACAGAGATGCCACCAAACCAGAGCCTCTTCACTGAGTTCAAAATGATGCTTCCAGGGATTGTATTTTTCCCTGTGTCCCCTCCAACACGCACCTGGCAGCAGGTACCCAGGTCTGCCTGAGCCATGAGTTTGGGAACAGGGATGAGGCTGCTCTCCCTGGGTGGGAGGAAGCAGCATTTCACATCCTGATACCTTGGGATTTAGATCCCAAAGATGAAGGTCTCCAGCTGATGGATTTCAGCTACGGCCAGCAAGTGGGCAATCAGGCTGAGCCCCAGAGAGCTGCTGCTGGAAGATCCCTCCCTTGTAAGCTGGTTGGCCACTGGTCAGGCTGGTGGTCAGTGGCCAAGGTCAGCTGATGGAGCAAACTGGTACTGGCTGGAGGGCTGGGAAGTGGCTCCTGTGTGCTGTGCCGGCCTTGCAGGCACTCTCCTCTCCTGGAGGGAGCTATCAGTCCCACTGGTGAGGCAGCCATGCCCTCCTGCCCGCCAGATGCCAGCCAGCAATAGCATGTTTATCTTTGAGCTGCAAAGTACTTTGTGATTATAAGCAAATGCCTCTGCGTGACAGTAATTATTGTATTCATAATATTAATAATACCCCTGGTAGGTGAATTAGTAGCGGTGTCTGTGCCACAGACAGGAGAGGGTGGGAAGGAGAGGATGAGATTTATCTGGGATGGATGGCAAACCCCCTTGGCAGAGCTGGAAGCAATCCCAGCTTTCAAACCGCTGGGCTGTGCTCGTCCATCCATAGCTGAGTTGTGGATGTGTGTGAGTGACAGAGGGAGTGCTTTTTATCTCATGAAAAATAAGTATTCTCAGAGTTTTCTGCCTCCTGTGTGGGTAGCTGCCAGCTGCTCCCATCTTTTGGATCTCTGGAGAAAGGAAACCTGTTTGTGCAGGCCGGGGCCCGCGGGCTGCGTGCGGAGCAGGTGGCAGTGCTCATGGAATGCCTGCAGGTCGGATGGCACCACGGCTGCCATGTGATGCCAAGGGCCCTTCAGGGATTTCCCTGAGGGCTCTTTGCTCTGGTGACCCTGAAACATTGCTGAGAGTGTTGTTGGCAAAGCAAACCCTGCTGTCAGCGCAAATGCCCCGGTGGTCTCAGAGCGCTCGTACGCCGAGTGCTGGCACAGCACAGGTTGGGCTCGCTGCCCACGCTGCCATGCTGGGAAGAGCTGGGTGCAGATGGAAATCAAAAGCAGAGCAGCAAAGGGTCTGGAGTTTAGAAGGAAGGCAGGAATGTTGGAATGGTTACCGAGTGCCCTGCGTGGAGCAGGGGTGCTGGCTCGCTCCCCGGTGTGTGGGCTGCTGTGGGCAGAGGCCCTGCGGGAGCAGGCGGCAGGAACGCTGTCGGGAAGGTGCGGGTTTCCATTTCCCAGCACATGAGTCACCTCCCTGTGCTGCAGCAGCAGGGGCAGCAGCGGGAGCCAGGGGGCCGAGCCGCCCCTGTGGGCCTGTGGGAGGCTGGCGGGACGCGGGGAGCAGTCCCACCCTCCTGCATCCCAAATTGCCAGGAAGCGTTGCTGGGGAGCCGGCTGGAGTCAGAGCTTGGCTGTGTCCACTCCACAGAGCTGGATCTAACTTTGCAGTTGGACCAAACAGCCTCTGGAGATCTCCTCCTACTGAAATGCTCCTGCAAATCTGGGAGCAGAGCGTGGCTGTGTCCTTCCCATCACACAGGCTTGACACTCAGCTTGCAGTAGCAGGAGGAGATCCGTGGGCTTGGGGCTGGGAGGGAGATCTGAGCCTCTTTCCCCTGCTCTTTGGGGTTGTTCTCTTCAGGGATAGCTGCTCCCTCCCTTCCCTGCTGTATTCCCAGGTCTCTGGAGCCCCAGCTACGCCTGAGAAGTTTGTAAATGTGCTTGTTGCTCCATGGCTGTAACAAATCCTTGGTGCTGAGATACAGTGGTGCTGGCAGTCGTGATGTGGTGTCAGTGGCATAACAGTCACAATGTGGGGAATTCTATTAAATAATTAACCCCTGAATAAGAGCTTTTAAGTAGAGTCAGGTATTAAGAAAAAGGAAAGTTAACAATTAAATGCTGTGTTAAGCACCTGTCTTCCCTCTTACTTACACCAAACACAATCCTGCCCCATCTCAGCCTCAGTTTCTCCCATTTTTGGATTATGCTTGGTCTGTCCCAGACCTTCAGTGAAGCAGTGGGCAGCACAGGAGGTTGGGACTCATTCATGATAATTTATATCTGCTGCTCTTTGCTTTTTTACTCCTATTCTTTCGCTGTGGTGTGGGTTGGCTGTGACCTCTCAGGGGTGCCCCTGTCCTGGCACGTGTCCCCCTATGGGATTTGTGACATGTCCTCTGTGTCTCTGCTCCCAGCCACTGCCACTTTGTCATAAACCAACCAACCGCAAGGTCACCATGTGCTCTTCTGACAGGATGACTTTTTCTGTGCTGTGTTTAAACTGGTTTCAAAACCAGCCAGCTGTGAGCAGCACGTGGCATTTCACATCCTCCTCCCACGCAGGTCACTGCTGTGGTTACCTGAACCCTGCAGTGGGTGCCAGGGCTCAGGTAGGCACCACCAGGGCTCTGTGGCCTGTGCCCAGTGCAGCTGAGCTTGCCTCTCCCCAGAGATAGCACCAGGCACGCTGGAGCTGGTCTCAGCTGCCTGTGCAGCCGGGCAGCACTGGGAAGATCCTGGGAGATGAATTGGGTCTGTTGTTTTCTCTGACACAGGAAGCCAAAGAATTCCCACATGAAGTGCATCCCCTGCTGTTCAGCATCAAACAGTGTGTTCCTGCTTTGTCCTGGGAGAAATGCAGCCAGTGAGGGTCCCGCTGACCCGGCTGCCTCCTCCTGTCAGGAGCACTTCAGGTGTGAAAAAGCTTCTTGCAGACCTCAAACCCACGGGGCAAGGAGCGCCAACCCAAGGCAGGGAGGCAGAGAGAGGTGGCCACTCTACATGGCAGAGACTTGCTGGTGCTTTCCAGGATGGGGCATAAGTGGCTAAACAGTGTTTTGGGCCATCCTGGGCTCTGGCTGGGACGGGACCGTAGTGGGGTGGCCCGTTTTAACAGTTTGGTAGCCATCTGCACAACCAACTCACAGAGAAGTTTGGATCCCTTTATCCTGACCACAAACACTCCAAGAATTTTAATTTTTTTTTAATTCTGTAATTTGGAGGAATAAAACTCTGGTTTCTGAAAAGACTAATTGAAGCCGTGCTTGCGGCAGGGGCATCTCGGTGAGTGGAGAGAGAGAAACCCCCTCCCAGCCCATCTGTGCCCAATTTACTCCGATCTGGCCTCACTGAGGCTTTTTTCTTTCTCTCTCTCTTTAATAATTTGTTTTATAATTCCTGGAATCAAACCCATCTCAGACACACTGTTTTATTTTACTGTATTATTGGATTATACTTCCTATAAATCACTGGATGTTATTCATAGGCCACCACCAGAATAACTTCCCCTCTCCCCCCCCCCTCGATGGTCCTGCATTCCAAACAAGCACACACCAAGGTGGGGGTGCAGCAGCACGGGGCACCCTAGAGACACTTCCCGGAAATCCCAGCAAATTTGCCTGGCTGCGGGTGTGAAGCATCAGGCTGCAGCACCTGGATGCCTTCTGGCACTCTGGGCCGGTCGCACTGTGCCGTGTGGAGGTTGTTAGGAGGTCGGGGTTAGGTGGAAGTGGAGAGGGGAGGGGGCTGCCATATGTGCATCCTCAGCACATGTAGGGAATGAAGTTGCATCCCCCAGGGCCGAGCAGAGTCAGGGCACAGAGGCACAAGGAAGGTCTGGCCAAGTGCGTTGCTTTAGCTGAGGATTGGGAAAGTGGAAGAGCAGAGGAAAGTGACAGTTTGGGCAGGGTGACCCGTGCATCTGCTCTGCCAAGGGCAGTGGGCGAGGAGGAAAACCAGCTAGCCCTGGCAGAGGAACTGTGCTGATGCAGGTTGTGAGGCAGGGCCAGGCTGGGATTTGCTCTGCAGACCCTGGCTCTGTTTTCTTGAGCTGATGATCCATGGCTGGATTCTCTGTTCACGGTGGTGTCAGCTGGGAAACCTTGAAGGCTCGTGCAGAAAGGGAGGTTTCACAGCAGCAGCTTCAGAGCAGTATCTGTGGCTTTTGTCACACCACTGTCCTCAGGCCAGGGCTGAGCAGGTCCGTGCTGCAGGGGTTGGAGAGACTGCCTGGCTCAGAGAGGAGCTGCTGTCACACAGCACGTGGCCCTGCTTGCTCCTTGAACACTGACACCAGCTTGGGACGTGGATCTTGCCCAAGTCTTGATACACACAAGGAAAGATGTGTAGGTCAGTGCAAATCCCCTGCAGCGCTTAAGCAGGTACGGGACTTCCTGTTTTCATTGGAGAGGACAGCTCAGAGCCCTGAGATGAGGCTGTGCTGTGGTAACCAGCAGCTGGCTCCGCTGCCATCCCGCCCTTCTCGCAGCCCTGGGCTGGACACAGCAGGTCTTGCTTTGCTGACCACACCTGCTCAGGCTTGCAGCCTGAACCCTTAAAATATCCCTGGAGATGATGCAGAGGCTGGTGGTGTCTGCCCTCAGCAGAGCCTCAGCTCTGACCATTGCCACGAGCTCATTTCTGCCACTTGGACCCAGCTCTGCTCAAAGAGCTGACTGCAGCATCAGAAGAGGCTCAGAGGAAGCACCTTCTGATCACCTGTGGCAGCCTCATCTCGATGTCTTCTGATGAAGCTCTAACCACATCTTACATGTTGGAGCTGACAAAAGGTGAAGACAGTCAAATGCAAGAGAGTCCAATGCATTTGCCTGAGTTTAAAAATAGCAATGCTGTGGGTAACTGCCTTGGTTTGGTGGAGTTTTAAAACTAGACACAAAAGAAAGCTTAATAAACCTCAGGCTGTAGATAGCAGCAGAAGCAACTTGATCTTTCCCTGTCTGGGGAGCAGAACTGAGTCCTTTTCTCTTAATTCCCCTCTTCGTGCGGTAAATACAGACTTCAGCTGTGGGCTGTGACACCTTTGGGCTAAACCACCAGGAGGCTGATGAAGATGTCACACTGCTGGGCTGTGTCTGGGGGTTGCTAAGTATCTGCAGCCTGTGCTCCATTGAGAGCAGAGCCTGAGGTCCCTCCACCTGCCTGGGGGACTCGGTTTGTAGTGCAAAGCCCACTTGATGCAGGGAGGCTGGAGTTGAGCAATTTGACATCTGGCTTTCTCTGGGTGCTGGGGCTTTGGTTGATGTACAGCAATTGTGGGCTGAGGTGTGTGCACTGAAATCTCCAGCTGCACCTGGCAGTCGCTGTGTGACTGTCCCTCTGGGACTGGGCAGTGCTGCCTTTAGCAGGGTGGTGTTAAGACATAACACTTCTCAAGGCTTTAAGTTTGGAGGAACTGGATGTTTAATTTATCCTTTCCCTCCTTTCACATTGCTGCTTGTATTTGCTTTGCATTTGACTGGTAATCAGGAGAGGAAACCCAGAGGAGGGCTGGGTGATTCTGGTGTCCATCCTTGCCCGTGCTGCCTGCCTTGCACAGGGGCTCCTGGCTGGAGCAAAGGGCTTTTACACTGAACCTGCTGTTTAGTGATATCTGCAACTCCCTGTGTCCAGACACAGCCCAGACCTTGAGATGTGTGAGCAGGAGGAAGGGTTGAAGTGGTGCAGGGAGTGATACCTGCATTGCTCATCTCAGGAGCCACACAACTTCCCGTGCTGAGCCTCCTAAGGGACACGTACGTGTCCAGAGATGGCAGCTGACCCTCCAGGGTTTCTCCCCTGAGCCACCGGGAGTGTTGGAGGTTGGCACAGTTGCTGGGAACTGTCGGCGCCTTTCCCTTCAGGGAAGGAAGCTGTCTCGGACTTGAGACACATCAGTAAAGTTCAGGTAAAATAATTCTGGCCCAGACGTGTCTTCAGAGTCCTGCTCTCGGGCTCTTGAGGCTGGTGGCAGCAATGTTTAGACCAAAGTCTTCCTTTGCTTATTCCCCTCTGTTTCCTGTTTAAAAGGCAGATTGTCACATATTTGGGGATTTATTTACCGTAATTGGAGTTATTTTCCTGGCTGCTGGCTTCTGCCCTCTGATGCAAGACTCCTTAGTGAAATGTGTGTCCAGAAAGCCATGTGACTTTTTTTCCCCTTGCCACAAGTGCCAGCAGGAGATGCAATAATCAACGCGCTGCAGGGAATTTCCACTGGCAGTTCAGGTTTCTGAAATCTAGACGTTGGCTTGGGAGGCAAAAGATTGGGCAGGGCTTTGTGGCAGGGAAGGGAAAGGTTTCCAGCAAAATTGAGTGTTTGCTGGTGTGTCAGACTCTCCACTCCTGCCCTCCAGCTCAAGTGCAGCAAAGTCCCCATCGAGTGGTGTTGGATGAGCTTGCTGGGGGCTTCTGCCTGGTCTGCCTGTCACACAAGCACATCCTTACATTTGTCCTTGAAGCTGTTCCACAAGGTGATACCAGGATCTCATTTCAGGGCAACAAATTGAGGGGAAATGATTTGTAAACACAAAGCCTGAGTCTGTTTTAGAGCCAAGCTTCAGCAGCCCAAGCAGCAAATCAGGACAGAGTCAGTGACAGGTGAGGTGAGGTTGGAGAGGCTTTGCTGTGGTTCCAAGGCATGGCCAGCTCTGCAAACGCTGAATCCAACCACTATTTAGATGAAGAAGCAGCGTTGCTGTGTAAAATGAAAGGCAGGAAATGGAGCAGTGGCACACTGTGTCCATCTGTCCTGCTGTGGAATGAGAAAGGGGGTGCTGAGGCAGCTGTCCCAGGCCTCTGCATCTCCCCAGCTTTGGTGGTGGAGAAGGTGGGGTGCCAGGGAGTCAGAGTGAGGTGCACCAGGTGCAGCAGCTTTGGTGAAGCTTTAGATGTTTGCAGCGTGACAGGAAGTCCTTTTGCTTTTAAAGAGATATTTCTGATTCTTTAATGTGCCTTGCACCTTTGATTTCCTCACGCTTTTAAGTCAATTACTGTATTTCTGTTTAATTCTTTGAGAGAACACTGTATAATTAGACTAAGTATGCTGCTTTGTGAAGTTGTGAAACTCTTGATTGAGCTTGCGGGGCTGTTTTATAACCTTCCAGGTGTAGGCAAGGAGGGCAGGTTTGGGTGCAGCCTGCCAGCTTGGTGAGAGTAGTTCCTTGCCAGGGGCTGCCCCACGGGCTCATCCCCTGCCAGCTCCATCCTGCCTTCCTCTTTTCATGGGCTGCAGTCACTCTGGGAATCCTGTGCCTGGTGCTGGGGGGGCTTGTTGGGATCTCTTCTTGCCTCAATGTTGAGATCAGGAACGGCAGCACAGCCAAGGCTGTGCTTGTACTCTTGTGTGTATCTGAGGAATTGAACAGGTTTAGGGGTGGAGAACTTTTATTTTCCCTAATTGGGCTGTGTGTGCTATGCAGCACAGAGCTGGCTGTGCCTGTGCTAAGTGACAGGAGGAAGGTGTGACCTTGAGGTGTCACCCTGGCTGTGTGATGCTCACTCCAGCTTCACTGAGCAGGACAGTTTAACCCCGGCTGAGTGACAGCCCTGAAGATCCATGGGCCATCCCTAATGGAAAGGTCAACTTTAATGCTGGTCATTGTGGCAGGTGATGGCCATGGTGGCCTTAGGGCTGGCTGGTAGGTGACACACAGAGGGCACAAGTGATTTGTCTGCCCCCGAGACTCTCAGGTCCCACCCCAGAGAAGCAGACAGGAGCGTGTTGCTGTGGAATGGGAAGGAGATACCCCATGGGGATGGGTTTGGCTGTGGAGTTTCTCCATTCCCCCTTCTCCCATCCCTCCTGGGATCATCTGGCCCCCTGACCCAGGCTCAGTGAACTCCCGGCGCTTCTCCGCTGGCCCCGGGGCGTCTTGCGAAAGCAGCGCCTGCTCTGCGGGTGATGGCACGGGGATGGAGAAGGAGGCTCCGGCTGCCAAAGGCGCGTTGGGAACAGCATAAACCCTTCAGCCCGAGGAGCCAAGGGCTGACAACCCTCGTGCCTGGTGCTGGGAGCGGAGCTGGTCCCGCCCGGGGGGCCCCAAGCGCGCTCGGGGCCGTGGCGGAGAGCGGCCAAAGGCGGCCACATGGGCCCGGGTGGTTCTGGAAGCAGGCGCGGCGGAAGTGATGCTCCCAGAGCCATCTGCACGGGGAGCGGGAGACGCGCCCCAGCTGGTGCGAGGCCCTGGCAGCCCCGGGAGCTGCCGTCTGCTGGGCTTTACTGCTGTCTACGTTGAAACACGGCTCGGGAAAGGACGGGAGGGGGGTCGGTGGCACGGTGCCAGTCCCGGTTCTCCTGGCCTTCTCGTTCCTTTCTCCTCCTCCTCCTCCTCCCTGCTCCCTCCAATGCTTTAAAGTCACATTTCCAGGCCAGACATAGAATTAATCTCTGGGCACTTCACATTGCTGGCAGCGCAAAGCAGGATGTGGGATCTTTTTTTCTCTCTCTCTGCGTCTTGGCTGACTTTTTTACCTCTCGAAGAATTTGGAAGGGCCGTGAGATTCCCCCCACCCCCCCTCGCCTCAGTGCCGTGCAGTTTTTCAGCACGCTGATCACCCTGCTGTGGCTTCACCCTAATAGATTTCATATGCTGACACAGTTGACATCAGTACCAAACTATTTTACATGTGATCTGGTGTATTTCCTGAGGAAATCTGCAAGATATTTATTAAGAACTAATAAAATAAACCTCTCCATGAGCTTTTAGGTAGTTTTCAATTTTTCATGTCTCTCTCGTTTCCTCTTATCAATGAGTTTCTATTTTCTCCCTCCTCTCTGACCATTGCAGAAGGAAACAAAAATAAATGTTTTAAACCGTTCCTGAATGGACACTGGGAATATTTCTGTAGTGATGTATTAGCAAAGTCGTATTTTTAGGGCTGTATTGTCAAGACTAAAAATATCCCGCTGCATGCATCCTTTTTATAGGGCTTTGTGTGTGTGTGTGTGTGTGTGTGTGTGTGCTGAGCGTTGTACAAGTTTGCACCAATGTGCAAAGGTCTTTGTACTACTGCAGCGTTGCCTCCCCATCACAGCTGGACTCCATTAGGCCTTGGAAATTAGTGTAATCCTGGTTAAGAAAGGGAAAAAAAAAATTAAAAAAAAAAATTAATCAATCTCGCAGAGCCGCGTTTCCCCAGCTGAGCCAGGATACCTGCGTGGCAGCCGCGCTCCAAAGGGCTCCAGCAGCCGGGGTTTTGCCATGGCTTTCCTGCCACGGAGGGTGTTCCCTGATGGAGAGCAGCGGCTCTGCTCTCCCTGCTTCCCCTGGAGCAGCCGGGCTCAGGCAGGACGGGCCGTGGGCTGCAGTCACCCAGTGGGTTCTGCTCAGTTGTCACAGCTGGGAAGCCTCTGGGGCTGTGCTGTGCTGGCAGCAGGGAGCAGGCTGGATGCTTCGCGTTCTCAGAGGGATTTTCTGCCTTTCTGCCATTTGTGTCTCCTTCAATTAAGTGCGATTGGAACAGAGAGAACCAAAGGTGGGCGCCGGGCTGCGAAGCCGCCTCCCCTCTGTGCTGGTTGCGGGGGGACCTCTGTGCCGCGCTGGGGGGCGGCTCTGCTTCTCCGTCACGTGTGATTGATGCAGCCCTTTCCAAACACCATTTCCCCTCCGGCTGGCGTCCGTGGATCCCGGCGTGGCGCTGTGGCCGTCACTCCTGTCCCCAGCAGCAGCCTTGCGTCACGGGTGGTGGGAGCAGCGGCTGACGGGGGCCCTGACGGCCGGGCCAGCGCCGTGCGCATGGTACACGCTCTGCGCTCCCCCTCCATCCTCTCCGTGTGCTCGCGGGCTCCTCGCCGTAGCTTTCCTGTCTGCTGCTGTCTGGAGAGCCACAGCCTCTCTGCTTCCTGTAGAGCAGTTCAGCAAAAGCAGTAATTAGGGCCCGTAAAAATTTATTTTATTAGCGAGAAGTGTTGGTGGGTAATTGGCCATAATTTGAACCCAGCCAGATTGGAGATTAATAAAAAAAATTTCATATATATATATATATGTATATATATACACATATTAAAAAAAAAAACCAAACCACAGAGAGATCTTTTTACCAGAAACACCAGGGCTATGAGCTGGAAACCCTTCCTGAGACGGGTGGGACAGGACGGGCTGGCGGCTGCAGAGAGGGCGGCCAGCAGCGAGCGCCCGTGCTGTACCCGTCCTTGAGGGTGTTTGACACTGGCATGGGAAGAAAGGAAACCTTGTTTTCCAAGAACTCTGTTCTTTCTCAGCTTGATAAGCATTTAAAATAAAAGCTGCACAATTGGAATTGGCAGAGCATCCTCATTCTTTTGTCTGTCTGTTTATTTTTTTCCCCTCATCCCTCGACATGTGTGCTACAGCCCAGGGTTACTACACCCCGTGGAACCACAGGCCTGGAACTCTGCAGGCGCGCGCTGAGCTCTGCCCACCCCCAGCCTGGCTCTTTGAAGCCTGGCAGAGCAACAGAGATCCAGCCCCGACCCTGGCAGCCTCCTGATGGCCAGGGCACTGAAATCTTTGACAAAACATGAGTTCTCAGCCCCTTTCAGCTCCCTCTTCGCTCGCAGGACAGCAAACCCAGGGCTGTGGCTGGAGCTGGAGCACTGGTTTTGGAACCGGGCTGTGACTGCGCTATATGGACCCGATGGCTTTGGTATTTATAGGCTTGGTTGGAGCAGCTTGAGCGTGGCCAACGGAGCGGGAGCGGCTTGAGGGCCGACGCTCATCCCGACGGAAAGCGATTGGAGAACTCCCCGCTCCGGGAGGACGGAAGAGCCAAGCCCCTCTGCACTCATGTCACGCGCGGTTACTGCTGGTTGAATCACACCAGGGAGTTACTTCAGGCTACCAGCCCTGGTTGTTGCTTTGGTGTAAGTTACTCGGGGCGTTCCTTCAGGTCCGTAGTGCTTATTTTTTGCTTGGCAGCCTCGGGGCTGGGACCTGGTGTAGCCGTTTCCCAAGGAATATTTTTGGTTTGAAAACTGAAGGTCAGCAGTTCGCAAGGGCTGCGCTTGGAGCCAACTCTGTGGTTCGCCTTGTGCCACCGGGCCAGCAGCACTTGAAATCCTGATCAATTGATCTGCAACAATATGAAACCACAAAGGGTGACTGCCAGTTAAAACTCCCTGTCTCGCCCCATTTTCCCCACCCAAAGTGTCTTTCTGCCCATATCCCCTTTCTTGCCGCCTGCCTCCCTCCCTCCCTTTCGGCTGTGTATTGGAGTTTTTGTCTATCTTTTTCCATCTCTCTGTCTCTTTTCATAACAGTTTTTAATAATGTTTTAGTTAGTTCCAGCCTTTTCCCTCAATGGATCCCATTGGAAAATACATTTGAAAGGAAACAGTTATACACTTCCCTTCCTTTGAAACTCTGTTGGCACCTTTTCCAGTGCAGTAAACCATACAACATGGATTTTCAAAGTTTCCAAACACAGACATGCTGGCGTTAAATTTATGAAAAAATATTTTATTCGGCTGTATAGTAACTATGAGTCTCCGAGCTGCTGGTCACAGTGAAATCGAAGCTCGCTTTGGAACTGCAACAGGTTTTCAAATCTCTGCAGGAAACGGTGCTGGAGCCCACAGCTCCCTCGTGTCCTCCTGCCAGGAGACACAGCAGCAAACAAAAGGGGTGCTGGAGCAAGGCAAGCCCACCAACCCCCAGCACAGCCTTTCCTTCTGTATGGCCATGCTGGGAATGCTGCAGCAGCAGTAGCTGCAGGGGATATCACAGTTGTGCCAATCCTATCTCAAATCACGGGGGAAAAGAGGAATTTGACATAGAAGTGTGATGTCTTACGCTTGTTAATGAATGTGGGGGGTTCAGGCTCTTCAGTTCCTGAGTGCCAGGAGTGTGGCGGGGGCTCCGTCGCCTGTGTGAGCCCCCACGTGCGTTGGGACCCGAGGCTCCATGTGAGTTGGAGCACTGAGATCGTATTTTCTAACAGGGGCTCGGATGTTAAACTTCCTGGAATGGTTTCTCTGCGTGCTGCGGGTTTGTGCCTGTGGTCGTGGCCCTTTCCCGCAGGGAATCGCTCGCTCAGCACCTGAGAACCTCCCTTTGTGTGGCACTGCTTGGAGCTGAATTTTTTCCAAATTTCTACAGAAGACCACAACCCCCATTCACCACCAGAGGTCTGGTGGGTGAGTCTGGCTGTATCCTCGTGAGGAGCATTTTGAGGGGTTGTTTCCAAACAGAGAGAGCCTCAAAGGCTGTGCCCAGTGGCACTTGAGGTGTGATATAAGGCACACAAAGCCTCCTGTGATAGACAAGATGATGTCAGAACAAAGAGATTCCAGGCTCAATTTTCCTGTTGTCCTTTTGCTTGTAAGTATTTCTTTCCATTCTCATGAGAGTTTTCCAGAGAAGCCACTGATTAAGCATTATCTTCGTGCTTGGTGCCACATGGAGTGCAGGAAAAGCTACAAGATTCAGGTCCAAATAATTGGATGGTGTAAATTCACTGGTGTGTGCTCAGAGCTTGGGTTTGGGTGCCTTTTTTCATGGTACCTCTAACAGGTACTAATGGGGAACTGGGTCTAAAAGAAACACCTTGACTGCCCACCTTGAGATGCTGGAGATGGAGTTCTAAAAACACAATCCTTCAGGAGGTGCCTTTGATCCTACTCAAAGCAGAGTTGCCCAGTGTCTGCAAATTCCATCCCCTTTGTGTCACCAGCCAGCCAACAAGTGAGGGCCACAAAAATATTTCAGCACATGCATTGGGTGGAGTTAAAGGGACTTCTGGTTCTCCCTGAAAGTTCAGCACCAAGGTGAAGAATGGAATCAAGTTCTCCAACTTAATCCCCCCCAAACCATGACCTTGTCCTGCAGCCCTGAGCCTCACTGAACACATTTCAGCACATCAGAACACTCTGCAGGAGGGTCTCTGCTGCCTGTTAATTTTCTGTGTTGACTGAAAATGGTACCTTGAGGGGAGAAAAAGCGATGTGTCGTTAGGACAGCTTTATGGTGAGTAAGTGTGATGGAGTTGACTTGAAGCTGCAGAGATGCCTCCAAGTCTGGTGTTCTGGGAGATTTTTGCAAGTGTAATTTCCATAGTTTTCAGAAAAGCGAGCTCCCCTGTGGAACCAGGCTGACCTCATCTGGGATCCTTGGCTGGCATATAAATCTGGATGCACCACACAAAATTCCATGCTGCAGCAGGAATGCTGCATGTGTGGGGCTGGGATCCTCTGGGGAGAGCACTCACTGATGGTGCCAGCAGAGGAGTAAAGGGGCTGGAGAAGGGGCTGCTGTGCTCTGCCTCACTCGGTGCTGCTTCAGCCCCCTTTCCCACCTGCTTTTCCCTCTCCAGTGCCTCACCTGGCTTGGTTTATTCCTCTGTCCAAGAAGGTGAACCAGCTGCTGCTTTGGTTGGAGTGGCATGAGAGATCTGTCTGAGCACCCAGATTTCCATAGGGCTCCCACCTTGGCAAAGCAGGATAGAGGTGGCAGAAGGCACACCCAGACCCCTCTGCTGTCCCCTGCCAAACTTCTGGTTCCTTCTCCAAGTGTGAAGGTGCTAGGGATTTTGCTGAAATGGTCAAAGAATTTTTAACTTGAGAACAATATATTCTCCCTAACCTCATTCTGGCAAATGGCTGAACCTTTGTAGTTGAAATTTCCCCAATAAATTTAGCTCGAAGAAAGCTTTTGGCATGAAGGATTGCAGCCTAAATGGTTAAAGTTTGGCAATGGTCTTAGGAACTGAAACCAAGCTCTAATAATGGAAATTGTTAGGTAAGAATCACTGCAGGCAGAGTGGCTGAGCTGTGCCCCCCTTGGTGGGGTGTCCTGGGGCTGGAGGTGCCACTGCCATCGGCCAGGGAGGCTGGAGGGACCAAGTAGGGCTGGAGTGGGAGGTGAGGAGGCAGTTCAGGCTCACAAGTGTTTGGTGAAGATTTCCTGGGATTTCCTGCTTCCCAAGACCTGTGAGGAGGACATGGATTTCACTTCATGTGTTGGCATTTGCTTTGCAAACCGCCACACTGGGCCCTCAGGAAGCCGTAAGAAGATGAGCAGCAAAGGAGGGAATGTGCTGAAATGGAAGCTCCACACTTTGCTGTCCCTGCCCCATCAAAGGCTCCTTCCTCTGGAATGCTCCTGTGTGCAGGCACTTGCTCTCATGAGCTTTAACTGCAGGCTCAAAGTGCTCACCCAGATTCACACCCAAGGAAGTCAGTTCCAGGCTGTCTGCTCAGGTTCTGCTGTCAAGGACATGCCCACCCCCAGCAAGAGCCTGTGGGGTGCAAAATGCTGCCTGTTACTTGCTGCTGTTTTCTGTCCTGGTAAAACTTCCCTCAGGGCTGGATGAAATCTCTTGGGAAGCCCTGTTCACACCTCCTCCCTGTTGTAAATAACATCTGACACAGTTATGGCTGAGCACTCTCAGCTCCTGGGGGGATGCTGGTAGCAACACTGTGCTGCTGTATAACCCAGCCGGGCTCCCCAGCTCCTCACTGACTCTTTTGGTGAGGTTCATAGCTCTGGCATCTTCAAAAAGAGCTGACAGATCTGTGCAGACAGAGGATAGCCCATCAGGGGTTCTCTTTTTTCATTCTGCATTATTGCAATGCCCCTAAAACCCTTTTCCATATCTATCATCCATGACTTTTCTTCTTGCATGCAATATTCCCTGTTTCATCTGAATGCCCTGCTCGCCTTTGGGCCTTTTTGCCTTTGCAGCATCTTCAGTCACATCCTGCTTGTGCATTTTGTGGCAAATATTCCCTGCACAGGAAGAGACAGCTGGTGCCAGGCTGGTCTGGAGCTATAGATATGCTGATGAGCCGGCGTGCCAGCTTGAAGGGACACGCTTCCTTATGAGCCAGCCAGGAGATACATACATTTGGATTTGCCAGCCTTTTAGCTGCCAGACCGGTCAAATTCACGTTGCTGTCAGTTGTTGGCAGCAGAACCTGTGGCTCTGGGGAATCTGCAGTGAAGACTTTGCTGTGCCTGTGTCAGAAGTGCCAGCGTCAGCTCCCGTGCTCAGAGCAGCTCCGGTGAGGGCAGTGCTGAGAAATGAGAATTCCTCTGGCAGTTCTCCAGGTGTGCCAGCACGGATGAGCCTGGAGGTGCCTTTGCTCCAGCTGTGATGGTCGGGGACTGGCGTGTCTCAGTGCAAATGTGACTAGGGACAAGTGGGATGGATGTGCCTCCCCAGGCAGGGGGAGTGTTCCTGACTCTGTATGGGCTGTTCCACATCCCAAACTGACTCCCACAGCCTCCCTGGGGTCAGGGGGCAGAGCAGGATCCTGGCCTTGCCGGCTGGGTCAAGCACCCCAAGCGTGTAGGGAGAGCTCTAAAGTGCTGCTTAGTGCAAGTGGAAATGGCTTCAATCTGTGTTTTGACTGATGGGTCTTTTCAGGAAATTTCTGAGAATAACATTTCTAAAAATGGCTGCTTCTTTCCACTGATATTTCCTGGAAAAGGCTGTAGTTAATTTTAAACCACTATCCTTTTCCCTTTTCAAGTGGAAATGGCTTTGTGCTTGTCCTCAAGGCTAATGTCATTCTTTCTGACCTAGCCCAGGTTGTGTGGTGGGGAGGGACATTGTGCCACTGCCATTGCCTCCTCTTGCAGGTCCTGTTGGTCTTCCAGAGCTGCAGAAATTGGGGTGTTGAGGATACTCTGTTCATGTGTCTGATTTCCCTGTGGAAATTAATAACTTCTTATTTAGTATTATTAATAGTCACTTCACAATGGTGTTTTTTGTCGTTGACTCCTAGCCAGCCCCGAGTACACAAGAAAGCTGTCCCTAAAATCATTCCCTAAAGCTTTGTTCATCAGGGGCAGGAAGGATATACTGAGCTGGTTATCGCACCCCAGGTGCAAGGATCCAGCCCTGCCTGGGCTTAGGGACAGTCAGAGCCAGAGAAAGCTCCTGGATCAGCCAAAGGGAGCTGGCAGCACAGAGCTGTCCGGGGCAGGCATCCCCTCCGTGTTGGGCAGAGCATGGCTTCCCCTGTGGCTCCTGGGCAGGCTCTCTGCTTCAGGTGGGAATATGTCATTAATTTTTATACCTTCCCCTGTAAACCATCGACCGTTTTTATGATGTCATGAGGGATTCCTTAATTTTGCAGCTGCTTCCTGGTTACGTCAGAGAAGAGCCTCCCGTCCTAGAGCCCAGTGCTGCAGTCCAGGATGGCTGGAAACAAATGAAGTGTTGAATATCTAATGGCTTCCACAGGGAGAGCTGCTCCATCCTCCCCAGGCCCCCGGCATTCCTCACCTCCTAGGCCTCCCTCCTTCCCTCCCTCGGACAAGGCAGGGTTGCAGAGGGAGCTGCTGGCTCCTGGGCGGCCCCAGCTGCTCTGGGAACATGTGCAGAGAGTTCCCCGGTGCTGCTGCTGCCACCGAGACCCTCCCAGGACCTTCTGCCTCTCCATGGGGAGACATCAGTACAGGGAGGTGGATTGGGGGCATCCAGGTTATTTCTAAAATCCAGAGGTTGCTTTGGGAGGGCTCCCAAAGTGCGGGGATCCTGTGTGCTGCAGGTGGGGATGCTGGAGGGGCTGGGGCTGCCATCCTGGTTCCTCAGAGTCTGGGACCATCCCTCCAGGAAAGCTGCCCATCATTCCCAGGGTATCAGCCAGGGCTGAGCAGTGCCTCCAGGTTCCCAGGCTGTCTCTGGGGGGCAGATGAGTGCGTGTGTGACTCGCCAGTTCCCAGAGCTGGGAGTGCCAGTGACTCACAGGTCCCCTGTGACGGGGTGTCAGGGAAATGCCCCACAGCTCTGAGCATCCCCCTCACTTTGGCTGCTTTATATTCCCGTGGTTGTGTTCGGTCTCCACCAGCCTGGGCCAGCAGCAGGGCTCTCCTCACCCATTTCCTGCAGACAGCCCCACCCCGGGGGGCTGCCCTGTAGCCGTGCCAGGGCTGTGTCTGGTGGGCAGTGACTCATGGGGAAAGCTGTGTCTGAGCCGTGAGGGAGCAAAGGAATTGCCTTCAGGTGGTGTCAGCTCCGAGGTGAGCAGCCCTGGTCTGTTCCCCTCAGGGCAGCAGCCAGCTGGTGAATCAGTTGTCTGTGCCTCCAGAGTTGATTTGCTGACACATCAGCTGGGTGCCTTCACCCCCAGCCCTGTGCTCACCGAGCTCCTGCAGCTCCCGTGTCCCCTGGCCAGCCCATTATGTCATCCTTGGGATAGTGTCCATAGAACTGTTCGTTCTTTTGAGTGCCTTCCCGTACAGTCCTTCACCCTGTCACCAGGAAAGGTGGCTTCAGCTGTTGTTCCCTGGGAGCAGAGCACATCCTTGCTGCTCTGCCAGCGCTGGGATCACCTGCTGCCAGCTCTGTTCCAGGCTTCCCAGCCTGGAACCACAGCTCAGGTGAGGACGGACAGGCCAGCATGGAGACTGTCCCACTGGAGCCCTCCTGACCCTTGGCTGGAGCAGTCTGGTTGCTTCAATCAAAGGAATCTGATCTCCTTTGAGATTTGTTGGCTGGGATTGTTTTAACTGTGGAAGGTTCAGCATTTCTCCTTGTGTTTTGTTAGCTGGGATGGGTGGATGGAGGAGCATGTCCACGGCTTGTTTGTAATTTTGGGGATTGCTGGGGCTCCTTTCCACCCAAACTGGGGGCACACTCAGAGCAGAACAGCTGGGAGCCCTCACTCCCTGCCCCATCCCTGTGAGCAGCCCACGTGTGCTGTGCTCGCTGTGCCCCGATTGTCTCCCGCAGGATTTCCTTCGGCACATGGCACTGGAGCAGCCACGAGAAGCTTCCTCCAGCAAATCCCTCTCCTCGTGGGCGGCTGCCCCTTGCTCTTTTCCCATTCCCATTTCCTGTGGTTGGTTGTGTTGCCCTAATAAAGGTTTGGCACTGGTGTTTTGCACACCCTAGTGGGAGAGGGGATGTGTTTATCACTTTTCCTGGAGATTATCTGTTTAAGCACTCTCTGACAGTTACAATAACAAGGGCAGCGCGTTGTGTTTCCCAGCAAAAGGACACTCGCTGCTGAAAGATGTATAGCACTAATTAGAAATACATAACATCCGGCCACATGGCAGCCTTCTCCCGGCCGCTCCATTTCCTGAGCTCAGACGATTTTGACGACAGTTGGTTTATGTTTTCCATGAATGTAATGTTCTCAGAGAAACACAAATTTCTCCCCGCTACAAAAGTCCCCTTTTTCTCTCTGCCTCTCAGCCTCTCCCCTGTGGAACAGGTAGATTTATGGCTGCAGGAGTCCTGGGTCGGGCTCTGCTGCAGGCTGGGTGAGAGCAGAGCTCTCAGACTCTGGGAGAACCCAGGTAGGAGCTTGCAGAGGGCGCTGCAGCTGCTGATCCACCCAGCTCCCTGCAATCGCTGCAGGAAACTGCCTCCTGGTAAGAAAACAGCGCTCTCTGTGCAGCCCAGACCTCAGCTGGAAAAAACCCCTCTTTCCTACAAACAGAGACGCAGGAGGACTCCTCTTCTTGATCTTCAGAAAAAAACCCCGTTGCTGGTTCCCAGTTGCAGTCCAAGCTGTTGTTGCAGTCTGATGCTCATCAGCTCCCATTTTTTCCATCCCATCCCTCTCCCTGTCTTGCCTTTGAGCTCTGCTTCAGAGCAGATCGCCTGGGTGCCAGTTGGAGGAGTCTGGGTCCAATCCCCAGCTCACAGCAAGCAGCAGTCACTCGTACAGGGACATTCGTACAGAGGTCCCCACCTGCTGGATGGGAGCAGGGCAGTTGCTCTGCTGCCTGTAACACAGGTGAAGGGAGGTAGGAAGATGGAGCATGCTCAGAGAGGTGAAATCTTAGCAGGTTTTAACTGTTGAAATGAATTCCTACTGAGTATGAAAAAACTGCTGTCTTTCAGATGTTTATAGCTTGGCCAAGTGTGGACGGATTTCTAGTAGGACAGGAAAACTCTCTGTTAAAAAGGTTATTCTTCAGCAAAATCTCAGATCCTTGTTCCAGGATTTGCAGTTGCTAGATCAGCTCAAGGAAAAAGCTATGTTTTTTTACAAATGGGGCTAAGCCACTATCTTGTTTCCTAGCTTCATTCTCACAAGTGGCTGAGCTGTTTAGGCTGAAGAGTTCCAGGAGAATTCAGGCTGAGGCAGGCACCTAGCATGGAAACTTCAGCAAAGTCCAGTCAGCTAGAAAAAGGCTCTGACAAGTGGCAGGTGCAAATCAGTCATTTCAAAGTGTTTGGTGACACTTGTGCTTTAAAATGCTCTGCCTGCTCCTTTCTAGCCCCATGCAGCATTCCACGGACTGGAGTTTTGCTGATGTTGATGTGGGGCTACAAATGGTCAAGAAACAGCTCCAGCCTAAGGAAGGTCCTCAATTGAGGCTTTTTAGGCCCCCTCAGCTCCCTGCCGTGGCTGCAGCGTGGCTCCAGGGGCTGTGTGTTGGTACAGCAACACAGGCAAGGGTGTGAATTTACCCTGAGTCAGTCTTGGCTCTGACCTTAGCTTGTGGTTTAACAAGCAGTTATTGAGGCAGCAGTGCCAGCTTTGCCCAGCCAGCTCTGCACCCACGCAGCACCTCTGAAGGCAGTGGCACAGCTGAGAGGTGACATTTGTGAGCCCACTGAGCTGTGTGATGGTGTTCACAGGGTGGCTGCGCAGGTGACAGCTGAGAGGTGACGTGACAGGAGCTGTTTATCCAGGGCTGGCATTAACAGGGACGTTTGCTGGGATACCAGGGGAGAAAGGTGGAGGAGAAATGCGTTGTGGTTGGTGGTGTTGGATGATTTCCTGTGGAGTGTCACTGCTGTGGCTGCTGGTGGCACAGAGGAGCCACAGCTCCAACTATCTCAGAGCTTGTAACCTCGTGGCCCCTTCCTTTGTTTGTGATTTCTTTCCACAGTTGCCTGACACCTCCATGGTGTGCCCCAGCTGCACAGTGTGAATTAGGAGGGTTATCTGATTACAGCCCCATTTGGGGTTTCAGGGGAGGAAGTGGAGTGGATTTGTGGCAGCTTTAGCTGTTGGGATGCCATTGATGCCACTTGAAGCCTCTGTCACTGAGCTTCTGGTGACAGCCTGCAGGGGTAGGATGCAGGGTTGCTGCTGGACCTGGCACTCATTCTGCTTCTCCTGCACCCACTGTGGATCTGGGCAAGTAGATCTGGGAATTACAGAGTTTGCCCTGACTTGAACAGTCAGGATCTCTCTGTCTGCTCTTGTTGGTCTGTGGCAGCTGGTATTTCCATTTTTCCTAGTGCTTTGCAACTGTGGGGACAGAAGTGACCTAAGTGTCACCCCATCCTCCAAAAACATCTCTTTTCCAATAAGTTTGTGTCTTACTGTGCATTACCAGCAGCACAGACCATTGCTCAGCTCAGAAGTAATGATGCCCTGTGGGCTCCAGAGCAGATTTGTTGCTCCAACCCTCATTTCAGCATATTTTCTACAAAGTGTTTTCCTCTTAGTGCCAGGCTAGACTCAGACACTGAGTGGGTGCAGAGAGTTGGTTTCCTTATTGCCCATCACTCAAGACATTTTGCAGGTTTCTGTTTGAACACCCCAAGTGCTTTTCCCTTTGACTGTAGCCTCACCTTGTCTGTCTCCTGTGGCAGGGGTAGCCTGGGGTTTGTCACCACAGCCTCTGTTAGCCTGGGCCACTGGCTTCTAGCTCCCTGCTCGGGGCAAGCCAAAGCTCCCAGCCTCCCAAGGAAAGTGGTGAAAAGGCACAAAGAGAAAGTTTCTTCTGATTTATGGCACTTTCCCTCTTTTGTCCTACAATTCAGCTCCTAAGAGGCTTTGCTGGTGCATGTTGAGGGGTCTTGGACAAGCACCCACCTGGATGTTTGTCTTTCTCTGCTGGAGGAGCCTCCTGGGAATGAGGCTGATGAGCTCATCCGGTGAATGAACTTTCAGGACTGGGGGAGTTTTGTGCATTTTATGAGTTTAATGATGAGCTGACAACACCCATGGTAGCTGAGCTGGAACTGTGTGACAGCAGCCCTTAAGTGTGGGTGTCCTAATGCTGTTATTTGCACAGTGGGCAGCTTTTGCTCAGGGCTGAGCATTGTTGGGGTGCATCAGAGCACCGTGGCTTTATGAGCTGGTGGGCACACGATTTGTGTTTGCAGCAGCAAAAGATGTTTGATGGACAGCTGGCCCTGCCACAGCTCATGTGCAGGAAACTTTTACTGTATTTTGGTAAATGTTGTGGGGAACTTGTAGCCTGCAGCTACTGGTGGCTGTGGGAAGGGCTGAGACCAAGCCTGGCCACAGCCACCACAGAGCACTGGTCCAGCTTCTGAAGCCAGTCTCTGAAATGCACCCTGAAATATGGGATACTCATCACCTTCACTATCACAAACACTTTTAAGCTTTGTCTGTTTTGGAGGGGGTCAGGATGTAGCTTTTGCACCAGCTCAGTTTGGGGGTCACTGTGGGTCTGGTCTGAGCGCAGTGCCTGCGGTCCCAGGGGCTGCCCACTCAAAGTGTGGGGATCCATGCTGAAATGCCCAGAGATTTTCACCACCCAGGGGAGTTGCCAGACTCAGGTGTGGCAGCTGGACCACCGTGGTCTTGTTGTGTGTCCATTTAAGACAAGAAGTGAAGACAGCGCAGCATCTCACCCGAGTGCAGGAGGAGGGAGCACGGGGAAGACAACTGTAATTTCTTGGACTGGACTGTGGCCAGAGCACTGGGACTAACACTCTTAATTGTGGGAAAGGCTTCATGAAAGAGATTTACTGTCCCAGAGTGGTCACATCTTTAGTTTTATGTTTCCTCCAAAAGCTGACAGCCCCTGCAGTACAGCACTTCCTACCATTGCTCTGCAGCACCGGCTCAGCTCTGGCTCTGTGAGCAAAGCACCCTCATTCAGCCACCAAGTACCACACTGGGTGTCACACTGGGTTACCCTCCACACTGTCTGCTGAACTCATTGACAGCAATAAGAAATGTGTCAATCCACCCTTCAGATGTCCCTCCTTATTTTTCCTGCATTTTCTTGATGCATTCTTGTCTTTTTTTGGATGTTTTTAACCTCCCACCCCACTCCTCTGAAATGATCTATCTTTAAAACCCCAGTTTATTCTGTGCACCTCAGGTGTTTTGCTAGCCCCAGCTTAACCATGGTCTCGGTGTCTTGCTCTAATCCTCTTGCTGTTTGCTCAAAATCCCTGCTCTGCCACATCTGGGCAGTTCAGCTCCCAACACCTCCGTGCTGACGTGCAGCTGCTGCTGATGTCTCCAGCAGAGGTGCCTGGGAGCTGGGGGACTCTGGGGGGCTCTCCCTCCCTATCTCAGCCCTGGGGCTTCATTCACCCATTCAGAGTCAGTACCTGTGAGTTTGTAAAAATCCTCTGCCTGGCTTGGGGCAGCTGTTCTCAGGGTGGAAGCTCTGATCCTGCAGTAAGCCAGCAAGGAGCATCCTGCACAGAGCAAACGGTGCTGATGGGTAGGAACCCAGTAAATGTGTGGGCTCTTCCCAGCCAGCCACTCCCCCACATCCTGAGAGGATGTGAGTGGGGAATAGAGTGAGTTGGGAGGGCAGAGGCTGCTCTTAAGGCTTAAACCTCTTCTGGGAGCTCTGGGGCAGGCTGGCATGTCCCACAGCACTCCTGGCCTCCCCAGCCTAAGCCATGCCTGGCTCCAGGCAGTTCCCTCGAGCCAGTTCCCCGCTGCTCTCAGCAGCCTCAGAAGTGGTTTCTGGCTGGGTGTAGATGTGCCGGGGGGATTTGCTCTCTTTCCGAGCCGGCTTGTTTGGAAGAGCTGTGGTTGTGTGGCATCTCCTTAAATAACAGTTCCAATTAAGCTCTCTTGACAAGCTGTTTTGTGACTGCAAAACTAATGGGAGGAGCCCCTTCCTCAGCTGCTGAGGTTAAAACTCCAGTAGGGACAGAGATCAAACATGCAGCTAATTACCCTTTTAACACTTAAACATACCCTCTCCTCAGGGGAAGGCATCAGCCCCGAGCAGCAGCTTCTGTGCTGGGAGCCCTGAGTGCCAGCCTGGTTCTGGCTGGCTCAGCACACGCCATGGGGTTGGGCATGGTGTGGGCAGGGTGGCTGCAGCCTCTTCCCACTCCAGAGCAGCTGCTCACCACCTTTTTCCTCCTTACATGGAACAATTATGTCTGGGGCAGGTGTAAATAAGGGAATTGCTCACCCCTGCCCCTCGTGGGATGCAGAAAGGGAGGCTGTGAAGGTGAAGCTGGATGGAGCATCTGACCCAAACCCTGTCTGTCTCCTAGAGTGCATCTCTGAGGATTGCCGCTCCGTCATCCAGGAACAGGCCACGGCCCTGGGGCTCTCCATGTTTGCACTCCTGGTGAGGAGGTGCACCAACCTGCTGAGGGAATGTGTGCCAGGTAAGGGCTTAGCAGCAGGATCCATGCAGGAGCTCACGAGGCAGCCTGGTGGGGCTCAGGCCTTCATTCCCTGCTGGTTTTTACATCACTTCCCCTCTCCTGGGACCTTAGGATTCTCCCCCAGCATCCCAAGCTCTGCCCAGGTTATAGCTAGATCTGCTGCAGGAAAGCCCCTGATGTGTGCAGACAGAAATGTTTGGAGGAAAGGGATAGACTGAGGCCGTGCTTTCTGCCAGCAACTGAGAAAGTTCCCAAAACTGGGACCTGGGAATCCTATCTCTGTGATTGGTGTAGTGGTACCCTGCTGCCCTCAATAAAAGGGATCACAAACACCCTGGCTTGCCTTCTGGGCCAGTCCCTGTAGGGAGAACAGATCTGTCTTTGTGCTTGCTGTGGGTTGTGGCTGTTCCCTTGTGTGTCCAAGGCTGGGATGTTGGGATCTGTGTCATACTTTCCCAGTCCCTGCCTGAGCCTGGCTGTGGTGAGCTGCCTCAGCTCTCACATCTTGTATTTGCAGTTCAGCCACAAGAGATGGAGCCACAGGAGGATGAGGAGGACGACATCAAGGTCTCTGCCCTGCCCCAGGACCTGAAGGAGCTGCTCCCCAGTGTGAAGGTCTGGTCAGACTGGATGCTTGGCCACCCGGACACCTGGAATCCTCCTCCAACGTCTCTTGAGCTCCCCAAACAGTATGTGCACCCTCTGGTTTCTGCTCCCTCCCTGAGCTCCTCGTGCCACCCTTCCCCCCTTGCTCATGCTTTACTGCTGGCTGTGGCACCGTGACCTGAGCACCCAAGCAAGGCCCACTGCCCAGGGAAGGATGGGAATTTGTCACCCTTGGTGACACAGTGACCTCTTCATTGATGTGTGAGTGGGGCTGGAGGGTGGCTGCCCTATGTTTCCATGTGTTAGGAGATGGCTTATGAGGGGGATTTTTATTTTCTGCTTAGGATGTACATCTGGTTTTGTTGGGATACCTTTCCTGGCCCAACCAGCTGGACAGGCAATGCCTTCCTCTGGACCAGGGGGAACTCCATTTCCAGCATAGGTGTTTTGTTACCTTTTTTTTGTCTGAGTCAGGCCAACTTTGGTTGGGCTGAGCTAGCCTGGAGCAGCTTGCCCATTCCTGGAGCTCCAAAAGTCACCTCCCCTCTGCTTCAAAAACCGCTTCTCCCTACCCTGCAACACACAAAAGGGTTAATTTTCTAAACTGGCTGATTTCAGCCCATTAGTCCATAATGCGGACTAGGCAATTTGCATATTTTTGGACAGAAAATTGAGCGAAGGGGCCAAGTATGGAGTATGCGAAACAGCGTCTGAGCATGCTCCGTAGCTGCTTTCCCGCAGGATTTTCCATCTGCCTCCGGTACTCCGGATCCAGAGCCTGAAATCACGTCTTATTGTTAATCCAAGGGAGCCAGAACCCAGGGTGATGGGAAGGCGCATTAAGAGTAATCCAGCAAAGTGGCTTAACCATTAATGGGTCCCCGCTCCGTGCGTCAGGTCCAGTCCTGCTCTCCTGGTTTATTGCCTCTTGCTCCAGTTCTTTTTCATTTGGCTGAGGAAATGGAAATCTCACACAGGAAGTTCTGGGCCTCATTTTGTGGAGATGGAGTCTGTTTTCTGTTTGTCGGCTGCTCGGTGTGGGACCGCTGCCTGCTCATGTGAACTGCTGCCCATCTTTGGGCAGGAACTCAAACTGGGATCCGTCACGTGAGCCTGGCTGCACCAATCCCCCCTTCCCCTGCGCAGGGAGCCGCCGAGCCCTTGGCCACGGGCAGCCTCGAGATGGAATTTCTGATCGGGTTCACGCAGCCAGCGCTCGGCGCCTGCCCTGGGACGAGCTGCTCCCCCTCCTGTGGGGCACAGGGCCGTGTGCCCCCGGGGTGACGGAGCAGGTGTGGGCTCCTGCTGTCCCCTTGGGCTGGGAGAAGGTGGTGGTGGTGGTGGCAGCCCATCCCAGGGCTCTTGGGGGAGCGGTGGGCATAGACTGGGGGCTCGGCTCTACGAGATGCCGAAGTGTTCAGTGGAGGAACGAGTGTCTCTGTCTTGCTTGGCCTCTCCATGGAGGGTAGCTGAGCAGCCCCTCTTGTCCCACTGTGCCCATCCTGCCCCATGTTGGCTCCCAGCTCCTCCACCCTGGTGCTCTTTTGCTCACATAGAGAATCTGCCTTAGCCACGCTGCTCTTCCAGCCCAGACCTCTTGTGTGGATGGGTGTTGGTGGTCCAGGACTCTGGGACAGCAGTGGCTGAGCTTCCACAGAGATGCAGGTAGTGATGAACAGCAGGGAACCAGCTCTGCTCTTGGGCATGACCTGGGATTTGGAACATTTGCCCTGGGGATAGGAAAAGAAAAGGAGAGCGCTGGGTTAGTGTTTCAGCTCTCTATTGACACAAGCCTGCTGCCTGCCCTGAGGCTCTTCAGGAACAGGTAGAGCCACCGAGTCCAGGGGTTTAGATAGGAACAGCTTCAAAGAAGTTGAGAAGTAAAACATGGGTCAGAGCAGCAGGCGTGGTGGAGTAAGCCAAGGTTTATGGGCAGGGTGAGCTCAGGAGCAGGGAGAGCACGTGAGGAGCAAGTGCAGATGCCAAGTTACAGAGCTGAGTGAGGGGCCTGTGCCGTGTCACACATGCTCCTGCTGCTGGGATGTGCTGTGAGATCCCACCACTGCCAGCAGAGAAGCTGGTTGGATACCCTTAAACCACTCTCCTTGCCTCTTGTGATGGCATGGGCACAGAAAAAGGATGTAGACATCCCCTGAAGCCCAGCAGTGCCCTGCAGAGATGCCATGAACATGCTAAAGCTTCTGGAAAAAACAGGCCTCATACCCACCTGGAAGCCCACTCAGAGCCCAGAGCTCGCATCAAAGTGCAGCTCATCCCGGGCCAGAACGCTGGGCTGGGCTCGTGGCCAGCAGGGCAGCTTGGCAGGACTCGGCTGGAGCTTTGGGCCAGCGCTGTGTGTCCCAAGGCCTGTCTTGCCATGTTTGCAATCGTTCCTTCTTCATATGGGAGAGAGCTGGGGGACTTTGAGAACGTCTAAACTCAGCCCAGCTGTGGCAGTTGGTTTATTGCTTTCAGCTGGTACTTGAACCCGGGTCCTGGTCTTGGAGTCTTTCCCAGGTTTAATCCCCGGAGCTTTCTCTGCAGCTGTATGACACTGCGCTGACCCCGAATGAGGATAGGAAAATAGAAACGGTGCCAAGCCAGAGTCTCTTTTTCATTTGGAGTCTGGCTGTCTGCCCATGACCAGGGTTACATAATGGGAAACATAGCTGGGGCTCTGGAGAGCCCGCGTTTCACCACGCTGCCCAGACCTTCGCGTTCTGATGCTATATATCTTCCTAATTGTAGCTCAGATGCATTTATCACACTGCTGGATTTGAGTCCTTACAATAAAAAAAAAAAAGCAACAAAACCAACCCCACACCAAATTCCTCAGCTCGCTGCTTTCCCCCTTGGACAGAGGCGGAGGGAAAGGTGTGAGAGGTGAGCGCTGCCGAAAGCCAGCAGATGGATGTGAGCCATGCGGGAGTGGGCTCCATGGAGTGGGATGAGAGGTTCAGGAGGCTGTGTCTTCAGGGTCCTCTTTCTTGGTGGGAGCTTGGGAATGAACCCTGGTTGCTGGCAGGCATCCTCTCCCCACCTGGGGGCTCAGCAGTCTTGAATTCAACCCAAGCGAGAAGCTCCATCTTTCCCCAAATCCACAGTTCTTGGTCTGGTGCACTCCTCCAGCTCCTGGCCACACTGCATGGTCATCACAGCTCAGGGGACACCCTGGAACAGCTTTTCAGTTGTTGGACTTCCTAACAACCTCTCTGTGTGTATTTGAGAGGTGAAAGGTGTCCTTCCTATTTTGGAAGAGGTGCTCAGTGAGCTTTCCATGACTCTTTCCTCATGTCTTTCCAGAATAGGAGCTAAACTTAACCTTGGACATCTCTGCTTCAGTGCCTTGGGAATTGTGTGTCTGAACCAGGTGTTGCCAGGTCTTCTAGCAGCAAGCAGCTGTCACTTTGGTATCTTAAAATTAATTTCTGTCTTCATGTTTCATGGCAGACCTTGTGTCGAGTTCTCTGCAGGTGGTTGTTTAAGGCAATTGGAGAAGCATCTTTCAGACCAAATGTCCCCAGCAGTGAATTGCAGAGATTGGGGTGTAAAAGCAGGGATTCTGGGCAAAAGGGAGCAGGATAGATCCCCTAAGGCAAAAACGTTGGCAGCAGATGGGTCAAAAGGTGCATGTCCAAGGAAGCTGCTGTATAAGTGACTCCATCCCCTTTTGGGACATGTGGCTGGGAAGAAGGTGAAGAGGGCTGCACAGAGCTGCTCCTTGCCACAATTAATCCATTGCTAAATGAAGCACAAGGACTGATGGGGAAGCCACTGGCTAGACAGACGCTGCTGCAGAGCTGACCCTGGCGAATCCATGCTCCTTCCACGTGGGGCCAAGGGCCTCTCAGTTTGTGGAGACTGTCTGCAAGCATTTAAAAATGGTTAATTTAAACCAAGTCTTAAATTAAATCCAAAAGCTGTGAGCACATTCTAGAGCTTACCTTCCCAGAGAGATGTGCCAGATCGCTCTCATCACATTGCTCTTGCAGAGAAGTGTCACTGAGATGGCAGCTCCCACTGGGAGGGATGGACAGAGTCTTGCACAGGGGTGCCAAGATATTGCTGGAGTTTGCTGGAGACTAAATGGAAAATCCCTTTTGCAGATCCCATCCTCAGTAATGCTGGCCACCAGAGTTTCCCTATCGAGACATCAAAGCCAGGGTTCAGAGGTGTCTCAGTAGTGTAAACCTGGCTGAGATTGGAGATAAAGTCGACCAAAGGAGAAGCCAAAAGTCTCTGTGGAGAAGGGGGCTGTGGCAAAGCAGAGGCTGGCTGGGAGGAGACTGCACCTCTCCTGGGTAAAGAGCGTCCCTCCAGCTCCAAAGGTGGGTTCCTGGGAGAGGAATGGGTTTATGGATGCCTGGCTGGCCAGAGGGACCGTGTGCAGGGCAGAGTGGGGGAAATCACTGATGCAGAGGGGTTGTGACCTCCTCATCCTGCTGTGTCTGAGCCCAGACCAAGGTTGGTGAAGGCCTTTCGGGAAGAGCTCCCATGGCCAACCCTTTTTACTCCTTGCAAAGGAGCTGCTTTTAGTTGAGCTTCCCATGGTGCAGGAGAGAGGAAGGGCATGAGGAGGATGCAGAGCAGCTCATCCTGCGGGCACCGGGAGCCGGCGGTGCCGGTGGCTGGCCCCGAGGTGTTTGCCATCTGCCCGGCAGCGCGGCTCGGCAGCGCCTGGGAACACAATGCAGGGCTTCTTCTGCTCCGTGCTTTCCGGGTTTGTGCTGCAGCTGTGCAGTTTGGATGTTAGTGTTTAAACAAGCTGGTATTACACAGGAAATGGCCACCTCCACAGGCCCCCGCAGGCTTGTAACATGGGGTCATTGTGCTTGATATTAATCACCAGGCAGCCCGCGCCCCCGGTGAGGATGGCGGCTCACGCCAGAGCCCCATACGGGGATTCAGCGAGCATCAGCCTCGCCCTGGCATCCTCTGCCCTCCCCACACTTTGCCGTGTGCCTTTTGCCTTGTGGTGATGCCCATCCGGGCATGATCTCTGCCAGGAGCCGTCCCCAGCCTCGCCGGGGCAGCGCTCGGCCCCAGGGCTGCGGTCCAGCTCGCTGCGCACTTGCGCGGCTCTCGCCGCTGCCTGGCCGGGCCGTGTCCGTCGGCGTTGCAGCTGGGCTGCGCTCACACTGACAGCTACATTAAACCTGGAATCCTGAGGCAATAAAAAAGAAATTAACTCTTATTTTTTTTTCCTGTCCTAGTGGAATAAGCAAATGTAAATGTGTCTGTGGGGAAGTGAATGAACCCCCGTTCCGAGGAAAGACCTCGCGCTCACCCCCTTCTCGCTTCCTCGGTTAAAAGCTCTGGGAGTCTCGTCCCTGTACCTGGGAGCTGCGTGCCTGGGCTCAGTGTCAGTAATTCGGGCCCTCCCTCCACAGAGGGACATTGAAGCCATGGCACTGTGTGTGCACAGAGCTTCCAGGCACCTGGAGCTGCCTGGGCTCTGCGCAGAGGCTCCGGCACTGCCGCGCTGCGGGTGACACAAGCCAGAAATGCCTGGGAGTGGCCGTGAGGTGGTCCTGGGCAAGGGCACTGGGGAGAAGGAGGCTGACAGGGCTCACAGGTGTTTTGTGACCTTCCAGGGCAAGTGCATGTCGCAGCAGGAGATTCCCAGGTGTCAGTGTGAGCTGTTTGTCCGTGCTGGCGTTGCCAGCAGCAGCAGCTGGTGAATGATCTCGGTGGTGGCAGTGATGGGAGATGCGCTGCAGAGGAGGAGCTGCACCTGAGGGGGTGGCAGAAAATGGTCAGAGCTGATCTCTGCAGTGCTGCCTCTGCCATCACAGGAGAAAACCAGGGAAAAATGCCAACACTACTTCTTTCTTGGCTTTCCAAGGCTCTGCAGGGTGCTGCTGGGGTAGCAGTGCAATGAGAGCTGGCTACCCAGGGAGCCAGCACAGTCTGAGGTTTGACTGAAGTGAGCTCAGGGTGGGAATCTGTCACATCCAGGGCAGATGGGAGATGTGGCAAGGCACTGTCAGGCTGTAGGTGAGGGATGAGGTGACAGGGGCTGCTCTCACACTCAGGAGTGGTGAGGGGTGCCCTGCCTGGCAATGCTGCCCGAGGGGAGAGGAAAGGGAACTGCTGGGCTGAGTGCCTGCAACAAGAGCATTAGCAGTGCCAGCTCAGTGACTGTTCCTGTGGCATTTTTCTGCCTTTTAATGCCAAGCCCTGTGGAGGGAGGTGCTCCCTGTACTTTATCTGTGCTGATACCCCTGCCACCATCACCCTGGCCCTGCTGTGAATCCCAGTCCAGCCCAGCATCCTGCTGCTGCCCTCTGCCTCCCTCTCACCTTGACTGTCATCAGCATCCCCTGCCTGCAGCTCTGGTTTTTAGGAATATGGGTAAGCTCTCTGCAGTGTTTCTTTCCCCTCTCCTCCACCACGGCCCCATGCACCTGGCTGTCCCAGCCCTCTGAAAATATCCCCTACATCCCTGCCTGTCCCCAACACCCCAGTGCTCTCATTCCCTGGCAGTTTTGGGCACTTTTCCCATTCCCTTCCCTGCTGATGCCTCTGCACCTCCTTCATCCCAGCGAGCCCTCGTGGCCATGGGGCCCCAGCAGTGCTATGTGACCGGCCTCAGGCAGCTGAGCCCAGTTGCCAGCAGGGCACTGGGGGAGGCTGAGCCTCCCAAGCCCTGTGCATCTCCCATGGGCAGAGCTCGCCTTGGAGGTGGCCCAGAGCAGCCCTATCACATCCGGTGCTTGTCTCTGCAGCCTGGGCCGGAGGATAAACTATCAGGGCTGTGGGGCAGTGGATCATTCCTCTTATTATTTTCTTCTTTTGCAGATAGGGGTCGTGGAAAGTTCAGTTCCTTTTAACCCTCGCAGCTCTGTTTATTTTCCAGCTGGTAGCACAAACGCAGCGTTTCCCATTACATCACAAAGGGCCTCGGACAGATCCCTCCGAAAAACGTGTTGCAACTGTTTATTTTTTTCCATATTTAAACATTTCTGACAGCCAGACCTGGCTGAGCCAAGCGATGGAGCTTTGTGAATGAACCCAGCTCCTGGTGTCTGTGACCAGAGGGTTTTGAAGGACCTCTTCTCCTTTTCTCCCCTGTAGGATGTGGGCTAGGGCTGGCTCAGGGACGTGGGTGACTCTGCATTACATGTGTGCTGATTATGTGCTGGGCTTTGATTAATGGCTCCTCATTCTGCCTGGCTCCCAGGACGCTCTTGAAAACAAGATGTTTCATTTCAGTGTGCTTTCCTGGTACATTGATTCCCGTAAATAACCGAGTGCAGACTCTGTCCACCTGGAGCAGTTCAAAGAGCAGGGGGCCTCCCTCCAGCCCTGGGCTGCGCCGGTCACTGCTGCACCCCTGGTGATGCTGGATTCCCTGTGCTTTTCTCCAGAGGTGTGGGCTGGAGGAACAGCCTACCAGAAGCACATCAGCCCCAGTTTCCCCTATTTCCTACTTAAATCCCAGTTTACATCCTAAAAAAAACCCCAGTTGGAGTGTTTGTAGAAACAGGAGGGAGAAGTGCGGTGTGAGGCAGCCTGGTCAGCTGTAGTACCCCCATACTTGTTGCTTGTTTCCCTGCTTTCTCCACACTGGCTCTCCCTGGGGTGCTGGGCCCTCCCTGGGTTGTGCTCACCCATGGGGATGTGTGATGGGAATGTGTGGAAAGCGGTCCAGGGCTCCTGTGTTTACACCCTGGACACCACTGCCACAATGGGAACGTGAGACATGGCAGAGGCAGCTTTGCAGGTCACTCGTGAGAGGTGAAACCCATGGGCAGAAGCAAAACATGGCTGGGGTTTAACTGTGAAAATCCCTGTGCTGCAGAGTGTGGCTGCAGCACGTGGTCACAGCAGGTAAGAGCTGCATGAAGGAGAGGATGCTCCGGGCTGGGCTGGAGCCCTCCAAGAGCCCCTTCAGCTGCGACAGCTTCGCTCTGTCCTTTAGAACCGAGTAACAAACATCCATGGAAGGAGCCGAGTTCCTGCCGGCTCCGCACGGGGCTGGGGGAGCGGGCAGAGGTGGGCAGAGCAGCAGGAAGGGCGACATCCCTGCAGCTGTCCCCATCCGTGGGGACGGTGTCCGGGGTCAGCGCTGGCGGGCGAGGGTCACGGTCCCTGCCGGGGTCGGTGCCAGCGCAGCTGCGCCGGGGCTGTCCCGTGGGGCAGGGCAGCAGCGGTGCCTGCCTCGCCTCACCTCTCTGGTATTCGCTGCAGCATTGCAGGCAACTCCCAACGCATTCCAGCCCTGAATTGCTCACGTCTCTCCTCGTTCTCCCAGGGTCTCAGTAGATGTGTGGGCGACGCTGGCTGACTTCTGTAACATACTGACCACAGTGAATCAGTCGGAGGTGCCCTTGTACAAGGACCCAGATGACGACCTTGCCCTGCTTAGCCTGGAAGAGGATCGGCTGCTCTCGGGCTTCGTTCCCCTGCTGGTCGCCCCCCAGGAGCCCTGCTACGTGGAGAGGACCTCGGACAAGGTCAGCAGTAGGCCAAACATCCCCCCTCGATTCCTTCAGACTTTTATTCTTGGGAAGTTTTCTGTGCAAACGGAACACGATTAAGTCATTGAGAAGGGTGTTAAGGGAAAATATCGACCTTTCAGCCGCTGACATCCAGCTCTGTGTCATGAAAACCCCTCTCGACTTCCTCTGGTGTGTGTGTGCTCGCTGGCATGTTGTATATACGATCATTTCCTCACTTGTTTAAATAGTGCAGCTTGTGTTGGCAGAGCTCTCGGTGCACTCCAAATGGTTTGCATCATGCTTAAAGCACCCTCCCCCTCCCCCCGGCCACAAAACTCTGCCTTAGGAAGGCAGCCAGGACTTTTTTCCTTCTCTAAAGAGGAGAGTGATAAATAGGTGACTAGAGAGAAGCAGACACCATGTGTTAACGTACAAAAGGCTTTTAGGAATATGAAGCATTCCCCACTGCCCGCTCTCTATTTTCCTTTCTTTGCTCTAGGAGCCCATTCTAGGCTGAACTTTCCTTTGGCTGTTTGTTTTTAGAATAATGAAATCAGTTCCCTTGTTGATGTGGGGTTTTGGGTCTGCTCTCTGCCACCACCTGGCCAGAGGGGATCTGGGGGCTTCACTTGGAGAACGTGTCTGAACCTGGTGGGGGATGGAGGAGGCACAATGGCATTTGTTTTGCACGCCCTTGGAGGCACGACAGGATGAGAGTGGCTCTTAACAGTTTCCTGCTTGGAGGTAGAACTGCAGCTCCAAAAACGTGGCTCATCTGGGAAGCTGCAGTGTCCCCTCCCTGAGGGGTTGATGCTCCAGGAGGAGAAGTGGGGATGCAGAGCAGGTTTCTGTGGAGAGCCTGCGTGTGACATTGGCAAGGTGCCTTTCCCCGTGCCACTTCTTCTTCATGACATTGTCCTGAAATGACGGTGAGAAATTCAGGACCTTTCTCACTGAGGGACCCAAAGGTACAAATTTCTGTTTCACTTCTCTGTCTGCCCCAATCTGTGCTCACAGCACTGCCTGCGGCACAGGAGCACAAGCTCCCACTAAAACCAGGAGCCCTCTCGGTTTGGGGAAGCAGCTTAGTCCAGGAAGTGTCTGTGGAAGCATGAATTTTCAAGGCTCTATTTGACAGGGTTAAAATAAGAAACATGCAGTTGCCATTGCTGCCCTAAGGTTTGCCCAGCATGTGTGGTGGCCTCACGGGGATTCTGCTGAGGACAATCCAAGTGTCCCTATGCAGAGATCCTTTCCCCAGCAGCCACAAACCAGAGCCCCCAGCAGGCAGGTGAGGTGGCTGAGCAGCTCTGGTGCCCTGTAACACGTGGGAGGGGGTCGGTATTCCCTGAACTCTGCCTCCTCTAACCACACACCAGTTTATTTGGAGTGCCATCTACCTGCCCTGCCAGGCACTTGCACTCATCTTTGTGTCTGTCCTGTAGCTACACCTGAGCTACTGAGCTCCCTTGGGTTCTGGTGCTTGGTAAAGAAGCTGCACAGCTCCACAGGTAGGAGTTGGTGCCCTCAGCTCAGCACCAGCCACACAGGAATTCAGGAATATCAGGCATGATGTTATCTCAGTTCTGCTGAAAAAGAAGGAGGCTTTTTCTCAGAGGGAAGCAGCCAGGTCTGGCTGTGCCTGTACCCCTTTATTTCTTTCTGACCAGTGTTTTTATTAATGGTCAGACAGGTGAAACAGCAGGTGTGTGTGTTCACCGTGCAGGATGAAGGGAAGGACAGTGAGTTAGAAAAGAGAGTTCAACAGCCTGATTTCCAAGAAGGGCCTGGATGTACTGGGGCTTTTTAGTCTATAGGAAATTCAAGGAAACAGCAGAGAGGAGAACAAGCTGTCCTCCAGCTCCATGCTGAAGGCACAGGAAGGAATGGGCAGAAATTGTAGCAAAATAGATTAAGACAAAACTTCAGGAAATGTTTCATACCTTTGGGTAGTTCAGCACTTGAGAGCAGCCTCCTTAGTGAGTCTACAGGAACTCTTCAGTCTTGGAGATTTTAAAAGCAGGCTGAGTGACTCTCTCAGCTACAACTTGGGTTGAGGTCAACACCTTGGAATAGAAGGCAAAGTGACCTCTTTGGATGAGCCTACCTCATTTTCTGCAATTTGGAAACACTCTAGAAAGAGACTGGAGTGGCACCTGCGTCAATACAGTCAAGTGACTACCCTGTTCCACAAATGTTATCCCTCTGCAGCATTAACAAAGGAATTATTGGACTCTGCAGGAGTGGGGTGTTGCAGAAGGCACTACAGAGCCAGCCAGGACTGAGAGGCACAAACCCACATGGCAGTGACTGTGAGCAAGATACAAAAAGGCACTTTCTAGCAAAGAATCCCCCAACCCAACTTAAACTTGTGTGCCATCTCCACTCCACCATCTGCTCCTTGCCCTCCCTGAAGTGTGCAGAGCCCAGGTGAACCCAACACCTCGGCAGTTCATCAGTTCAAGGCCAGCTTGGGCAGGGCTGGGAGCAGCCTGCTCTAGTGGAAGGTGTCCCTGTCCATGGCTGGGGGTTGGAACTGGATGGTCTTTAAGATCCATTCCAGCCCAAACTATCCTGGGCCTATGGGATGCATCTCTGGGCTGTTTGCAGTGGAAGGGTGCATGTCTGTGCTGAGCATGGTGGCATTTTGGGATCTGTGTCCCTGAGCCTCCAGCAGGCGATGGCAGCGGAGCAACTCTCTCTGGCACTGATTTTTTTTCCCATACTGATTTTTCATTGCTTTTTAGCAGGAGTTATTTTTTGCACCAAATTTCTTTCTGTTGTGTTCTCAGTCTTGGCCCAGTTTTCAGCCCAAATTCTTTGCTGGAGAGGGAATGAGAATGTACTGCTCTTTATATGGCACAATATGAATGTCTTGTGGGTTCTGGTGTGCCAGAGTGACTCTGGGTCCCTTTTCTACCACTTGCAGGGCTAGGAAGAAGCAGTTGGCTTTTACTACAAGGATATCTCACCTTGCTTGCTGATGCTCCAAATCCTTACCCCATTCTTTTACCCTCTAGCTTCTAAATTAATTTGTAACGTTTCAGAGGAAAAGAACCTGTTGAAAGGCAGAACTGGAGGGAATTTGGCTTAAAATGGTGTTGGGTTCTTTGCTCTACCAAGAGGGTGGTTGTTTTGTAAGCTGTATAGGACAAACACTGTGCTTCCCACTCCTTTTTGTTCTCCACGTCCCATTTAGCAGATGGAGTGCAGAATTCAGCCAGAGTTTCTCAGTAAGTTTTTGAGCATTTGGCCTGGCTCTTATTTTGAGTGAAAACGTTCTGACTCCGTTCACTGCCACGAAGCCGCGCGTTCGAATTCCTGCTGGAGCCAGTGGGACACTTAGAGCTTCCCATCGTCTCTTGCACTGTCATTGGAGCTGTAACCAACAAAAGCTGGCTCTGGGGTGAGCAGAACTCGCTGTTGTTTTCCTGGGTGTGTGTGTTGGGCACATCTCCACTGCAGCTTGTGTGATGGAACACCACTGACCGTACCAGTCAGCAGCAAAGTATGCAGCCTGGTGCCTGAGCTGTCAGCTGTGTCTGCAGCCTGTGCAGCCCAAGGAGACACTGCCAGGACCTCCCTCACCCAGCCTTGGACCCAAGACAAGAGCAGGGAGCAGAAACCTGGCTGAATTAAGGTCGTGAAGGGGGAAGGTGGCAACTGTGGAGTCATGGTGCTGGTAATGGAAAACACTTGGGTCATGTTGAGGTTAAAGAGAGTCCTGGTGATGGTGCGTGGGTGCAGCCCTGGGAACCTGGGGCACGTCCTGGATTCCTCAGCTCTCGCTGGATGCTGTTGTCTCGGGAGCATCCTGCTCTGCAGTGACCCCATGGAGCTCGTGGCAAAGCTGGAAGAGGGCTGCAGATATCCCTGATGTGGAGCAGAGCAGGGAGGTTCTCCTCTCTGCATGGGTCGCCCACTTCCCTGCAAGCTCTTCACGGGCTCAGCGTGTGCATCCCCCAGGCCTGTGCCTGCAGCACACCCTGTGCCACATGCCCCAGCCATGGGCAGATGTGGAGGAGAAAGTGTTAATGTCCCTTCCCACAATAAACCTCTCTGCATGGGGGGTCCTGAAACCTGAGCCTGTCTCTCCTCCCCCAGCCCTGACACACGTTAATAAAAGGTTTTTAAACGCCAATAAAAAGGCAGCAGCCCCAGCTCACCAGGTCCGGGGCCCAGGGTCCTTGGGAAGGCACTTCACAAATGTGTTTTTTGCATTTTCAGGCTTTTGGCTGGTGAATAAGATTGAGGAGAAATACTCCTTCCCCTGATAACAATACAGTGAGACGCAGGATCAGCAGTGTGTGGATTAAAACCAGACGGTGCATGATTAATACATGTGCTTATAGGGCCAGTCACCGTGGTTCCCTCCTCTCAAACAGAAAGGCACTTTTTTCCCTTTCCCTCATGTGCATGCTCATGTGTGGAGTGGACTGTCTCAGATACTCACCACTCAACTGGTCTCAACCCTGTCTCACCTCACCAGGCAAATGAAAGCCCTAAAACGCGAGGCTCTGAAAATTAATTAGCAATATTTTACTGCCAGACCTACAAGCTGGGTATTGAGTGGCTCCTCCAGCTCCAGGGTGGCCAGTGAGCTTCCCACACTTGGTGCTGTTCCTTGTTTCACTCACCTGTCAGTGCAGATAGCCTAAATCCCAAGCTTTATTCTCCTTAGAAATCCCAAATCTCCTTCCTCTGCACTGTCCAGCCCAGGTGGATAGTTCAAATGGGACCCTCTCTCTAGTTGCCCCAACACAGATTGGCAGTAGCCTTTGGATTAGTTGTTCAGGAGCTAATTATTATTGAGACTTGGGCTAAAATTAGTCCTGTCTTGTTACTCACTTCACTTATTTACGGTATTTCAGTCTTCCTAAGACTCTCAGAGATCTCTTGGCAGAGTGTAGTCACGTCTGATGCTTCTTGGAAAGGGAGCCCCAGGTTTAAAAGCCCAGGAGGAGTAGCTGTTGGAGTGACTGGGCTGTCATGCCTCTCAACACCAGGCTTTTTGTCCTTTCTGAGACCTAATGACTGCTGGAATGCCAGGGATTAAATCCATCTTGGATCTAATGGCCACACTACAGTGATTTTGGGAGGACTTTTTGCAAGGCATCAGAGAAAAGGTAGCAAGACCAAGGCTCTGAGAGCACAAACTCTTTGTAAGCAGAGAGAAAACCCCAGTGAGCAAATGTAACTGTTTTCTCAGCATCCTTTCCATATTCCCATTCCATAGCCTTGGAGCATCTCCCTCCAGCTGGCAGGCAAATGCTCTCAGCCCATGAGAGAGAGAGAGAGCTTCCAGCTTGGAGTTTGCTCCAGAGAGGAAAAGGGAAACTGTGAGCAGGGATCGGAGCCCCAAGTAGGAGAGTCCAGTGAGGAGTCATCCTTGAAAAACTCCTTCCATTCCTGCCTGCCTCGGTTTCCAAACAAGCCGTGAAAGATCCCTGCCCCAGGCAGCCCTGCTCGGAGCGGGGACTTGGCAGGAGCTGGCAGCCCCGAGGCGGCAGAGTAAGAGATGTTTACATTTTCTGACCAGTATCTGAACTCCATCCCAGCCTCGACCTTCCCTTTCATGTGGTGCCTTTGGATTGTAAAAGGCAATTAAACTAAATTATGGGCCATGTTGGAAGATGATGTCATGGGGTGATGGAGGAGAGCTGGATTTTATGCCACCGTGAAGGTGGCGTGGGGAACATCACCTGCTTTGAGCTCCTCAGCTGTCCTTGGCATCACCTTGAACCACGAGTGCCAGGGGCTGTGTGGGCACTGTGAGAGCCTCTCTCTGCCTTTGCCAGGTGCCTTGAGCACAGTGGGAAGTGCCAGGCTCAGTCCACGTGCCCAGGTCTGGGTGGCAGAGGAGGCAGTGCTGGTGTCTGCCCTGCTGTTTTAAATGCAGCAGTGTAGCAGTGGGCACAAGTCCTGTCCAGTGACTGCTGAAACATCTCCTAAGGTTGTGCAGGGCATCTTCCAGAGAGGAATCCTGCTCAGTTATCATTTGGCCTCAGTTTTCACTCACTTTCTAAGCTAAGAGAGTTCTGAGGATATTCTTAAAATTGAGTTTCTGCAGCTGAAGGTAAAGGAAACCAATGGCAAACAAGCACTAGCACGACACAAGGACGCTGAATCCAGCACTGGAGAAATCTGCAATGTGGAATAATAGTTCAGCCTCTTGAAGGGGGGGTGGGTTAAAAAGAGAAAAAAAAAAATAAAATACAAACTGCAATAAATCTAGTGAGTGGAATCTGCGGGAAATGATCCCATCTGGAAAACTCCAGTGCTGGTGCTGCTGAAGGCTTAAGGAGCGATGCAGATTGCAAAAAGCAAAGCCTGCAGTCTGAGGATGACAGGCTGCTTAATTGATGTCCATTGCAACTGGTACTCTGCCAGTTTATGTTGGCCAGCTGCCAGCGTGCTGTAATTTTGGGGCCAGGTGTGAAGTGTTTCTGTTCCATCTTGTTCCCAAGCACCTACAGAAGCCTCACACATCTCACTCGAGGCTGCAGCCCTGTAGGAAACAGCTGTACAGGTATAGGTGAAAGGAAATGTCACAGCTGGGCTGGGAGCCCTCCCCTGTGCCTTGCCCAGGGCTGTGTTTGGGGCGCCACCCCCTCCCCTCCGCCCCCACACTGGCTTTGGGGAGGTGGTCACTGTCACAGGCACACCTGCCTGTCTGTCAGCAAGGTGCTTTGAACCTCAGGGAGCTTCTGGGAAGAATGTGCAGGTCAGAAACCCTCTCTTCAAAGAGGAGCCCACGGTGGTGTGCGTCAGTTCTGGGAATGGGGAATCCAGCCCAGGAGAACCCAGGACGCTGGCAAGCTGGGGAAGCTGTGGCCATCTCCACTGGTTTTCTCTCTCTCATGAAACCACAAGAAAATTTCCAACAGCAGGTCTTGTAGAAAGCACAAACCCTTGATTCTGGAAGGCTGAGAACCCTTCACAATCCTCAGCAAATTGTCACCAGACCCCATTTCAGTTGCTGTTAAAAACATGCATTATTTCCTGGCTAAATTTGCTTTGTCTCAGTTTCCAATAATTGAATTTTGCCATAGGTTTGGAAGTTGTGGGTTGCTGCTCTGATATGTAAATGTGTCCCAAGTCCCCCCAGTTGCCATCCTGTTTTTTATAAGCTGAATAGATGGAGTGAGAGGCAGGACAGTGTTGGGTGTGGTTTGGATCCCCCGAGCTGCTCTCCTGGTGTGTTTGAGCTGGCACTGTCCACGCTCCACCTGCTGCTCCTCAGGAGGAGGTGACACTGTGCTGTCCCTCTCTCCTCTGTACCCATGGACACTCCCAGTGTCCTGCAGCCTTTGCTCCTTCCTGCAGGCACAGCTGGGCATTAACTGTGTTAAACAGCACAGGGTTTGTTCCTAAGTAAGTGACTGAGCAGTTGCAAGTTTTTGCCTGTTACTGAGCTGCTCTCTTGAAAGCCAGGGAGGGTTTGAGCCGGTGTCTAATCTCTTGGCTTTATCAGGAGAGTTTTTCTTTGTCCAGGTCACTGAACCTATTGTTAAGCAGCATAAGCCCAAGCAGGCTTCCCTGCGGCCCCGCCAGCACTGCCCTCCTGTTTACGCTGACATTTTAAGACCTCTGCTGACCAGATTTTAATCCAGGCCGTATCCTGTGCACTGCAGTCTCTAGGGCATAGCAGCTTTTCACGTCCTCTCGCCCCGGCTGTGCCGAGCGCTCGGGGCTGCTGACGCACAGCCGTGGCATCGGGCTGAGAAACAGCGCTGGAGGCAGCAGGAGTTCAAAGCCCTGCAGCCCCTTTGCCACAGGCAAGCGTGAACAGGTCCTGCTGTAGCCCTGGGCAGGCAGGGTGGTGAGGAGGAGCAGATCTGCCCCCCTGTGCAGAGCTGGGGTCCTGCTGCTTTGGCCGGTCCCAGGGGTGAGGCTGCGTGTGGGAGCTGCAGTCGCACTGTGAGGTCAGGAACCACCTGCCAACGTCTTACGATCCAATTCCACATGTTCCCTTCAGCCCTCCTGTCAGGGAGAGGCAGAGTGGCTTTGTGGTCTGGGCACAGCTTGCAGGGAAGTAGAAGATGCTGCCTTCCAGGCAGCCCCATCTCCTGCGGGGAGAGGCAGGGAGGAGAGAACCAGCAGCTGGTGGAAAGAACTTTCCCTGTCCCTGAAATGCCTCTTTCCTGGCATGGGGAGGGAAGGAGCACTACCACAGTGCGTGGGGAGTTTTCTCAAGTGTCTTGTGATGTTTCCATGCCTTCCTCCCCAGCTTTGGATGCACCTCTGCCTCTCCTCCAGGCTCATCTTGGACGGGGTGCTTCAACCACAGTGTGAGCTCCAAGTGAATCAGGGTGTGAGCTGTGCACGTGCCCCAGCACGTGTCGGGTCTTCAGCCAGCCCTGTACAGCTTGGCTCTGCTGTCAGCTAAAGGCTCTTTTAAAGTGTTTTCTGGAAGTGAGATGGGATCATCAGCTTGAGGCAGAGACTGACAGGATAAATCAGCCTTGTCCCATGCCTGGGGTTGGATCTTTCCGAGTGGATCAGATGGCGCTCACTGTCCAACGTCCTCGCTTGTGTCGTGGTCAGGGCAGGTTTGTGTAATGAGATGGGAAACTCACTTGTGTTTAGTCCTTTTGTCCTAAAACCTGCTTCCAGGGGTTCAGCACAGATTCTTGGTAAACGGGAAATGTCCTATTCAAGAAACTTGCTGACTGTGTGTTCCTGGAGTTGGGAATAGTGGAGTGACCTAGGAAAAGAGAGTCAGACCACGTGCAGCATCTCCTTGGAGCACCCTTCACTTCCTTGGGATTCTGCAGTGGGAAATGGCCTTGTTCCTGCTGCTTCAGCACCCAAATAGCACAAAATCTGCCACCTCTTGGCAGGACATCAGGCTCAGAGAGCGCACAGCTCTGGCTGTGCAGAGGTATTGCCATGGCTTTAGTGTACTTGGAATGACATATCAGAGCCCAGACCTCGTGGAATTTGCTGATTAGTCTATAAGTGTATTGAAAGGCCTCATTAAAACACCATTAATGCTGGATCCCCTCCCAATGAGCCATCTCTTATTGCTACCCAGAGAAACTCTGAGGAAATGGAAAGCCTGCTCTGGCTGGCTGAGCTGTCCCTGGGCATGAAGCGTGGCCTGAGACAATCTTTGTTCTGCTCAGGTGCTTTGGATCACATGAGAGGTCCCTGGGACTCAGGATTGCATCTTTGCCTCGCACTTTGCCAGATGGATACGCTGCCACCACTCAGACTCTTCTTTCTGGTACTAAACTCAATCCTTGACCTGACTCTTGGTCTCTGCCCATGGCTCAGCTTTGGAGGGACCCTCTTCTATATTTTGTCTTTGCCCAGCTGAAATGCTTAAATCCCATCTGAGGGCGAGGGAGGCCGTGGTATCCACCAAGGCAGCTATGGGAAGGACCTCAGGAAACCCGAAAAAAGACCCAATTAATAACTCCTCATTGTTATCCTGAATAAGAAAGATCCACGTCCTGCAGAGCTTGCCAAAGAAGTGGACGGGGTGGAATGCAGGGAGTGGTCAGCCCAAATAACAGATGGGGATCTACTCTGTCTCTATGGGAGACGGAAGGTGACCTCTGTCATTGAGCTTGGAGTCTGCTCCCCACGTTTCTGCTCCCAGCTGGAGCTTGTGTTGTTTCTGTGGATGCCAAATCCGTTTGCCAGCGCTGGGCTGGGGCTGGGTGAGGTTGGAGAGCCCAGCTCCTGTGGCAGGACAGAGCTGTCACCATCAGTGCCCTCCTGCTGTCACATCCCAAACCCAGGAGAGAGAAGACACCACCATAATCTTATTTATTGGTTGTATTTTTTTTTTTTTCTTTCTCAAAGTCATTGAAGTCAAAGCGCTTCCCAGGCATTAATGAACATATCTCCACAACACGTTGTGACAGAAGGAAAAGCAATTTCCTTCTTAGGGATTGGCAACAGAGGTACACAGGGCTGAGGGACTGAGCTGGTCCCACAGGAAGCCTTGGCTTCAGATTGAGAACAAACCCCTGATACCCAGGATTTCAGGCCAGTGCCTCAGCCCCAGGCACCCGTGTCCCTTAGGAAGATGAGGGGGTACTAAGGGAAGGTTCATTGGGAAGCATTAAAATTCTTCCCAAACACAGACCCCACATGAGCAGCTTGACTGCTGCTGGCCTGGCTGTGTCTGTGGTGGGACATGAAAAATGCTGGATATTTAATCCAGCACATAATTTAATCGCATTTTTCCCCATAACATATTTGCATATATTTCCTTAAACATAAGGTAAAAGCCATAATTTATTTAAATTAACAGAATTTGCCTTAACATTTTACATACCAGCATTTTACATAAAGCATTTTCTCCACCATATGTAACAAATATTTGTCTATATGTTTATATATTATGAATAGTGACAACTGTAGTTCTTATTTGTAGCCATTTCGTTGATTTATTTTTTTAAACTTTCCCAAAACTTCATTGTACTTGGAATAGGTAGATGCACATATAAACACAAGCTCTCAGTATGAAGACAAATGTGTTTTCTGAGGAGTTACTGCCTGCCTGCTCTGTGAACAGCAGAACAGATTTACATTCTGGTTCCGTATTTATCTTAAGCATAAACGATGTGATGTTTATTACAGCAGCCATTATTAGGGAAGGAAGGAGATTTATGTCCATGCATAGAAAAAGATGGAGTTTGCTACATCCTTCCACTTCACCTGATACCTGTTCCACGCACGATTCCCAGGAAAAGTGGGCCTGGAGCAGCTCCCCAGGGTGTGGCAGGGACGTGCCTGTCACTGTGCATTTCTGGGGCTGATACAGCCACCTCCCAGCTGTCGGTGACGTGCCACATGTCTGGTGCTGAGGTCACTTCTGAGGATCATTTTTGCGCTCTTAAGTCACCCAGATGCTTCTCGAACTTGCACCCATTGCCAGTTTTTATTATTAGCTCCCTCTAGTACCAGTAGCTTTTTTTAGTTCTAATGAGCGAAGATTTAATCAGCAGTGATCTGAGCTTTGCAGAAGCCTTGTGGATGAAATGCTCTCGTCAGTCCAGGCCGTGGGAGCTGAATTCGCTCAGCACTTGCCTGTTTCCACAACTACAACTTCTATTTAGACAGGAGCATAGTCACCAATTTCCCTGTGGCTTGAGTTAGTGACTGTCCTGATGTGGGGAAGGAGAAATCCTCCAGGTCTGCACATTTGGGGAGTATGGAATACCTGCTAAACACGCCTTTCTCCCTGGGAAGCTCTGGAATCTCTGACCCTGTGGAGGTAGCAAAGGCCTCACCACAGCCACACTCTGCTCCACAGCATCCTCTCCTTTCCAGGATAAAATCCATCACTTTGGAGAATGGTTTATTTAAGTGAGTTGTTTGGGGTTTTTTTTATGTGGGGATTTTTTTGTGTAAAATGAAACATCTTGGTGTAGTGAAGTGTGAGGACAGGAGAGAATTTGCTGGAAATTCGGAGAGACTTAGCATGCTTGTGCTAATGGGACATAATTTCCACCCTGCCATGTCTCTGCTCATACAGACTGAGGGGCATGGGCTGTTCCTCCTCGTGATGAAATCCTGGAAGCCTGGTTTACATGGCTCCAGGGCAGCCTGGTGAGGAAGAGGAAGCCTTGGCAGCCTGTTACCCCTCAGAGATGCCCCATCCTGTCTTGGGCAGTGCCACCCCTCACTGCTGGCACCTCCCTCCTCCTGGAGCTTGTTCCCTCGGGCGGAATTCCCACTTCTCAGCTCTTCCCAGATTTCACCTTGGTTTCCCCCTTTTTAATAGGAATGTTTGGCCTCTTGCACTCAGGCTCGGGGAGGAGCAGCTTGTTTCTGTAGCTGGCTTGGTGCCAGATGTCATCACTTCAGGCAGTGCCACGCTGCACATCTTCAGCAGTTTGAAATGGAGAGACAGAGAAAGACAGATAAGATCAGCAGCTTTAGGTGATGGCATTGTTTCAAATAAACCATGCATGACCCAAAGCTTCCACTTCAAATGGGGAATGAAATTGCTTCATCCTTTGACAGCTTGCTCCATGAAAGAAATTTATCTTCACTTAATTGCTTTAGATCCCAAGAGGCTGTGTATAGTAATTTCTAGGAGATAATTATATCAAATTAAAAAAAATATGTGACTATCCAACTGCTGAGCATGAATGCAGTGGCCAGAGAGCAGGGAGGGAAGAGGCACCAGAGCTGAGCCTTGCTCACAGATACCTCTCCTTATGGTCCCCAGGCACTTGGAGAGCACAGGAGAGTCTGCCTGCAAGGCATTGTGAGCTTGGAGCTGGGAATTCTGCTCTCCCAGAGCACCTTCAGGAGCAGGGAAGCAAAGGGGCATGGCAGGGATGGGTGTCACCCATGCCTTGTCCCTTGTGGACAGAACACCTCGCCAGGAGAGCTTGGCAGTGCCTCCATCCGGTTCGTTCTCCCGTGTGGATGTACAGTGGAGCTGAGGAGCAAGAAAGCTTGTTGATTTAAAAACATGTATATTTAGAAGCAGAGTGTAAACTTCCTGCCCAGGCTGGGATTGGATTCTTGACTATGTTTGAGTTTCCAGTTTTCATTTCCTTTGCCCTCATACTTAACATTGTGTATCTCCCAGAGTGTGCCCCAGACTAATCTCTCTCTAACCCTCCCTTGCCCCGCATTTTTCTGCCATTATTTGTACATCAGTTCCAACTCTTCCAGGAAGCAGCCTATCTCCTGATTGTCACTCCATGCCACAGCTTAGCCTGGGCTCCTGCAGGTCTCCTGTGTCCCTCTGGAAGTGACCTCAGAGCCGGGCCAGCAGCAGGGACAGAACTGCTGCCAGTTGCCATCCTCAGAGAAAGATGGGCTCTTGGCACAGGGTTTAAAATCCTGAAGGGACATTCATTCCTCTTGTTAGCTCATGGGAAAGTCACTGACCAGTCCCAGCAGGGCTGAATCCATCCTCTAAGTCTTCTCTTTCTCTCCTTCACATCAGGCTTCACGCCCTCCCTGACTGCTCCTTGTAACAGCTCCTGCCCTGCCGTTGCCTTTACAGCCCATATCCTGGGGACAAAGAGAAAGTTGTTCCCCCCAGGGCTGTGACAATTTTTTGTGTGTGATCCTGCGTGGGCTTTGAAAGGGTTGACAACAATCCTGAGCCAGAACTGAGCTCCTCCCCAGCCCTGTGATGTGCAGGCTGGTTTTTGAAGTGCGGTGCTGCTTCAGCTGTTCCCAGGAAGTCTGCAGGGGAACCGTGTTTGTATTAACGAGGTAAAGTCCCCGTGTGTTTCTGGAGGGGATCTGCTCAATGGGCTCTTTGATGTCATCTCAGTTTTTGGACTTTCATCAAATAAATCTAAAAAAGAAATGTTTTGGCTTAGCCCAGAACATTTGCACCTGAGCAAGATGACCTGTGGCTGTGCTGGTGTCTAAGGGAGAAATCCATGGCCACCAGTAGAGCTGTGGCCTGGAGCAGGGAGATGGAGGCTGCTGCTCCCAAAAGCTGCCTGGGTTGTCTCTAGCAGTGGGAGAGTTGTCACATGTAAAAAAGCTCCTCAAAGCACTCCTCAAACACAGCACTGTCCCCCCATGCTGATCTAGGTGCTGCTCGTGGTTAATTTTATACCACCTTGGGTGCAGACAAAACTGGGTAGTTCAGGCCATTTGTGCCATGCTGAACAGCCTCTGCCATCTCCCTGTGGTTCTAGAGCCCTGAGAAATGTTGTGTTGGGATGACTGCCCCTAAATATCCTCAGATCTCATGTGTTGTCTCCTAGTTCAGACCTCACAGTGCTGCCATGAGGTTTATATTGAATCATGGGAGTGTTCAGTTGCAGGGGGGTTGGAACCACACGATCTTTAAGGTCACTTCCAACCCAAACCATTCTGAGATTCTTGGTCCTGGCTGCCCGAGCCCAGTTCCCTGACAGGTCACACATCCTGATCTTAAACTTGTTAACTTTTTTATTTTTGTATGAGATGTCCTGACATCAGAATGGGTAGCAGATGTCCTTGGCACATCAGAATGGGTGGCAGCTTTCACTTCTCTCCCTGACAGCCTCTGCAGTGCAAATAGCCCTTGTCCCTTTGTGTCCTCGTTCTGGGGATGGCAGAAACTGGCAGAAGAGCATTTAAGAAATGGAGTATCCAAGGAGCTCATCTGGCTGGAAGCTGCTGCTCACAGCAAAGTCAACGTTTTTGTTTCAGAGGCCACGTGTGAATGAGTTAATGATGATCCCAGATGGCTTCAGACTTTGCCTCTTGCCACCCCTTCCTGTTCCCCCAGGATCTCAGATGGTGGCGGGAGATGAAGTAAAATTCTAGAGTTTATTGTAAAGTTCATCCCTCTCCCTAAATCGTGCTGGAACTTGTGTGTGCTGTGTTGGCAGCTTCAAGGGGATGCTACCTGGTAATTAATTAGTTGTCAAGAGACAGCCCAGAGCTTCCAAGTCTTTATATTCTTGCTAATAGAAATTGCTCTGATTACATTTTCCCCCTTGGCTGGAGGGATGAGGAGCAGGATGGTCCACGGGCAGCTGGAGCACGCCTGCCTGGCCTTTGTTGGGACTCCTCTGAACGTGCTAGCACATGCTTCCATGAGCACAAACCCTCAGGGAGCCCACTCCTGAGCCAAGGCTTTGCCAGCCTGTTCCTCTCATGTTTCTCATCACAGACTTCCCCTGCCTTTGCAGGTGAGCCCTGCCACAATTTCCCTTCAGCTGCTCCTCAGGGTCTTCCCTTGGCATCACCGTTCCCTTCCCCTGCCCAGACAGAGATGCTTTGCATGTGCTTTTAGAGTCTTTCTTCTGGGCTAAGCTTAGAGAAAAATTCAGTGTCTACAGAGGTTCCTTTCCTGGTGTTTTCCCTCAGCCTCACTTCTGTTTCCATTTTTATCTCCATGTTTCTGCAGTTAGTTGTCAGCAGATGATTTAGGTTTTTACCTGCAGAGTGTGGTCAGGGAGCGAGAGGTGCCTGGATTTTGGGCTCAGCCAAGCAGGGCACTGGTGCTAAGCTGGGTTACCTTACCCAGTAGCTTGTTAAAGAATCATTTGCAATTTTTGTGCACTAGTTCATGTTTTTTCCATCTTTTTTGCAGATTCTCTGCTAACAGCTGACAGTTCCCCTTCTCCTCCTGTCTGGACAGTGTCTGAGTGTCTCCCAGCAGCCTGACACCTTGAGCAGGCTCAAAATTAGAATATTAGGAGCTGAACTCCATCATTCATCCTTAAGCTTCTCTGGTCAGCACCACCACCTTGGGGGCAGCAGTGCACGACACCCCAGCTCTTTGGGAGGTGTCACTCCTCACTCTGCAGCAGGTCACAGTCATTTTCCATTTCAGTGATGTGCCCAAAATCCAACCTTCCCGTGGCTCCGGGGAGCAGCTGCCTGGGCTGGGCACTCAGGAGGGAAGCAGCCCAGCCCAGGGGTGCTGCAGCAGCTCCTTGGAGCCTGCCTGATCCCAGGAAGCTTGACTGAATCCCCGATCCCGGCCGGGGATGCAGCGTGGCTGTGCCGGATGCTCTCACGCCTGCCGGGGCCGTGCCTTCCCTTCCCACCCCCGGGGAGCCCCGCGAGGAGCCGGGCTCTGACCCACCTGCCACGGCCGCCTTTGCAGACATATGGGCCCTTGTCTTTGTGTTTGGTTTAGTGTGGGAGGGCTCCACGCTCAACTCCTGGAGCTTTTAAGCTATTGTTAGTGCCGAGCCAGCAGCCGTGGCAATTTTACAGGCATGGCCCCATCCCTAACAAAGGCAATTAGGATGCTATTCTGTTGGAGCTTTGGGGATGAGAGGTTTGTAGTGTCTGGAAGGAGCAGTCTGGAAAGGGCATAATCTAATGCAGAAGATGAAGACAAAGGCATTTTGGAGGCAGGATGTGGGGGAAAAAAGGGGCATGAGATGCTCAGAGGGCAGAGCTGCTGCAGGATTGGGGGCGCAGGAGCCCAGCAGCTTGGGGTGAAAGGGTGGAGTGAGCACAAGAGCAGCAGAAATGCAGCTCTGGGCAGGTACAGGGAGGTGTTTCTATGGAGGTGGGGTGAAGGGGGAAGGGCTGGGGGGAAGGGGAAAAGTTTGGTGCCCTGTCCTTGGGCAGGAAATGGTGGTTATGGTGAGAAAAGTGTGGGGTGGAAAAAGCCCCAAGGTGCGACAAGCACTAGAGTGTGACCCTGCAGAGCAGTGAGCAAAGGAGATGGAGGTGACAGCTGGGGCAGGAGTGTCACAGGGCTGTGGAGTGATCTTGGAGGTGGCACAGGAGGGCTGGGGGAGCAGGAGAGGGTCACAAGGGCCACCAGCACCATGTGGTTCGGTGCGATTCACCCAGGGCAAGTCAGGAGGCCGTTCCCAGTCACAGGGCTCGAGTTGCATTTCTTGCTGCTGGCTCCTTCCTCGCTTGGCTTTTCCAGCATCTGATCTGAGTGTTTGTTTGCTTCCAGTGATTTCAGTTGTTTTCTATTTTAGCTCCTGACCCCGAGTGCCTGGGCTGGGGCAGGCAGGCACCGTTTGAAAGCCGCCACTTGGCGGCAATAACTGTTCGAGCCGCGGAGCAGCACCCATCTAACCCCTCTTTTCACACACTCGGAGCTTCCCAAACATTAACCTTTGGATTAAAATTTTCCATGCTTGGTCTCTCCCCAGATGTGATGTCTGAGCTTTGGTTTGGGTTCATGTTTTTCCTGTTTGCTGGATTCGTATTATGGGAGAATGAAAGAAATACTTTTCCCATTTACAAAAAAAAAAAAAAAAATTATAGTCTTCATTTATTGGGGTTTTTTTATCATTCGGGGATTCACCAAAAATGAAGTTTGAAGCCAAAAACAATTAGGTTGGCTGCAGCAGGCTGTTGTCACAGCACTCAGGGAAGTGCCAGAGCTCCAGGTGTGTGGCACTGTGGGTACCACCAGCACAGCCCGCACAGCCCACTCCAGGTACGTGCAGGCACTGCCAGCAGAGCCAGGAGAGCCTTGCTGTGAGTCAGCCTGAGTAACTCCAGATCTGGAAGAGGGCGTCTGGCTTTTTGTTTTTGAGAAAAGAGGAAAAAAAAAGTTGTTTTTCAGGCTCCACATGCAGGCTGCCGATGCGCTGGGGTGAGTCAGGCACAGGGCTCATCACTGCACCGTTCCCAATCCCCTGCTCCCTGTGCAGCTCCTGGCAGGGCCAGGGGATGCCCTGCACTCACCCCGGGGTGGCAGAGCTGTGGCTCAGCTCCTGCCCCTGTGCAGCGTGGCTGTCACTGCCCTCCTTTGCAGGACAACCTGCCTCATTTCATCTGATATCACCAAGGAGCTGCACTGTTCCTTGTCCTGAAGCCAAACACTCAGATCCCACTCTTGACACCTTCTTGTCCACCTTGGACAATGCTCTGTGTTTCCCTGGGTTGATTGTTTTTTATTTTTTGCTGGCTGTTGCACCCCTCCTTTGTGCTCCAAGTCTGCTCACTGCTCATCGGGTGGGGACCTGTGCTGCTCACACCAGCGCTTGTAATGTCTGGCCTGCAGCTCTGCCAGAGGCCAGAATTGGCTCTCAGTGCACGGCTGGATCGCCAGGACGGTGTTAGATGGAGGGTGGAGTGAGCGAATACCCCTCTCTTCCTACTGTGCTTTCAGGAAATGTCTCTAATGCAGCTGTAAGTGTGAATGAAGTCAAAAGGATGGATCGGTGCCCCCACTCCAGCCTACCCCACTTGTCGGGACCCATCCAGAGTCCCCACCCTATTGTTCTGCTTCAGCTCCTCCGTTTCGGGGCAGGGGCCCTGCTCTGCACTCAGCATCCCACTCCCGAGAGGAGGAGCTCTCCTGAAAACAAAGACACAGCGAATAGTTTTCCTTTCCCCACCAAGCCAACGTTCCAATTCCTCCTTCCCTTCCCTAGGTGTGTTTGCAGCTCTTGGCCCAGCTGGAAGCGAGCAACTGCAAGACTCAGGCCATTAATCATTTGCCAGAAGAGCTGAGTATTGGGTATAAGTAGCAGAGCTGTGCTTGCTGCTTCCTTAAAGCAGAGCAGGATCCTCACGGGCCAGAGCTCACGGCCAGTGCCGAAAGTTAACCTCTGGCAGGCTGAGGGAGCATGTCCTGCTTGGAGCAGCCCCTCCTGGAAGAGGACATGGGCTCTCAGGCACAAGAACGTCATCGGGAGTCCCCTAAGTGGCAGCATTTCACTGTAAAGCAAAATAGAGCATTTGTCCGTCCCTGAAGTGGCTGCTGGAAATGGTGTGAGCCGCTTCCCGCCCTGCCCCGAGCTGGGAGCGTGCTGCCAGCGCGGTTCTTGTGGCAGGGGGGGAAATGCCAGTGTTGGTAATACCTCTGGGGCTGTGGTGTCGCTGCCAGCCAAGCTGTGGTAGCATTTTTCTGGTGTTATTCCATTGCCTGCTGTATCCCCACCCTCTGTTTTCAAGGGAATTCAACGCTGGCCCCGACAGAGCAGCCGGCAGTCGGAGGAGCTCCTCCCTGCACGTGGCAGCCCCACAAGCTGCCCTTTCACCAGGGCTTTGTTAGTTCAAAGCAAAGCTGCTTCTCTTTCCACTTCCAAAACTGAGGAGAGGCAGAGTGCCCTGAGCTTCCCAGCAGCATCCAGGGCTGGTGAGGCGTGCAAGCAGCACTGGGGCAGCTCGGCACTGACGTTGCTCCGTCTGGCTTCTGGTTTGTGGAGCAGAGGTTTCTCATCCCATGGCTCTGACTCAGGTATCTGTTTCCTCTGATGTGGGCAGCCAGCACTGGAGATTTTGCCCTGGGCACACTGTTGCTTTGTGTCCCCCAAGGGGTGGTGGGAGCTGTGGGAGAGCTCCCAGAGCGCTGCCACAGGGGCCGGTGCTGTGCATCCCTGAGATGGGAAAAGCAGTGTTGCAGGAGCAGCATCTCTTGTGCTCTGAAGTTCCCCTAAAATTGGTGGGGTGAGCATCCAGGTTGTGTCCTAGACTAAAAAGTCTGAAGGAAATTAAATGTACACACAACTTGACTCAAGTCAGTGCTTAAACTTTAACTCAGATTTTGGGCTGCTGCTGGGTGTCAGCTCAAGGACCCTCAGCTCTCTGCTCCCCATCCAGCTCCATGGAACAGCAACAGCAAATTCCTTTGGCACTGGATGCTTAGGAAGGATCTTTTATGGTATTTATTTGGCTGCATTTTCCTGGCCAAACGGCCTTGCCTGAATTCAATACCATTGTGCCACTGGCAATAACCACTCTGACCAGTTTACCTAGAGAGGGATCCCAGTTCAGCAGGTTGGGATTATCACCCGCTGAGAATTGCTGGTGTTTGAGGAAGTGAAAACCCCCGTGGGAGGCTGTGAGCAGTGGCCAGGTGGGAGCTGTGCTGCTTTAGGAGGTTTTAGTGGTTCTCATTAAAACAGTCTCCTGTAGACTCAGTTTCCTAAAAGAAGAGGAGAAAATTCCAAAAGCTTTCATCCCAGTTCAAGTATCCACCAGGGCAGGGAGCTGTGGAAGTTACGGTGGGATCTCAGATGACATTCTCTGGAAAGAAAACTTAATAGAGTGCAAGCATGAAATGCTCAGGCCAGAGCAGCTGTGCCCTTTGCAAGGGCTTGGCCAGTGCCTGCACCTCTCCCTCTTCTGTACTGGGTAAGGAAAGGCAGAGAGGGGGAAATCAAGGGTCTGCTGGAGGAGCCCCTCCACTTTGGAATCCTTTGGCACCTCCATGAGATATTTAAATGACAGACAGACATATAGGGATCTGTAAATAGTCATTTGGTGCCAACTAAACCACAAAGAAGATACAGCATTTGTGGTCCAAGGAAGTTTAAATATTTGTGGTCAAACTTAAAATTCGACATAAAACTCTCATCTGCGATGGAAGGCGGCCAGGAACTGCATGGAGAATGTATAAGCTGTGTAAACTCACAGAAATGGCTTCCCAGCCAGCTCTGCCAGCACCAGGCAGAATATTCCAGCTCTTGCCTCTCTGCCTGAAGCAGAGGTGACACTGGAAGGGCAAGAGGTGGATGGTGCAGGCTGGGCAGGTGGGGGCTGTCAGGGTGAGTTCTGGTTTGCACCTTTTTTATGCTATTTTTAACTGTAGATTGCCACCCCTGCCCCCCTGTTCCTGTGTTGTCATGCTATTCCTTCCAGCACCCAACTTCCCACTGTCACAGCACTCTGTGACACTGGTGCTTTGTCCTGTGGGACAGGAATCTCTGAGTTACTCTGTGAGTGAAATCGTGGGCCAGTTTCTCGTTGTCTCCATGTGGAAGTCCTCGGAAAAAAGTTTGTGCTGGTGGTGAATCTTCAGGGTTTCCTCCTTGTGAGCCCCCAGCAGGGTCAGCTCCCTCCTGCCACTCCTCCAGAGACACATTCTGGATCAGGGAGGGTGCCAGATAACCCCAGCACTGTCCCCACAGCATGGGCAGCCTGGACTGGGCTCCTGCCCTTTTTTTTCCTCCACATATCCTACAGAAAGGGCTCTTTCTCAGGGCACTGTCGCAAGAGTGTCCTGAGATTTGCAATGGAGATGTTGGATTGAACATTCATCAGCTGCATTTCCCAAATTCCAGGAGAGACAGATCCCAGTCCTGGCACAGCAACACAGTCTCTGGTCACCAGTGTGGCCCCACGAGCAGATGCACCCAAAAAACACCCGGGGTGGAGAAGTGTGGGGGTGGCCCTGCCGTGTCCCCAGCTCCAGCGTCCTCTGGAGTGGTGGCCTCAGAGGAAGGGCAGCGTGTGGCCGCTGAGAGCAGAGCACTCGCCTTTCCCTTACTAAGCAATCCTCCCTTCCTCCACCAAAGAGCCTGCTAACCACTTTCTTATCTGTCTGAACTCTGCAAAACAATCTCTGGCAAGGCAGGCATCCTCCGAAATGGCAGAGGAAATAAATTCTCCCAGTCCCCGAAAAGGAAAAGACTGGAGGCTCCTGCGGCAGGGAGAGCAGCCCATGCCCTGTGGAAGCTGTCAGCGGTGCCATGTTGGCTTTGCTGAGGTTAAGGAGCTTGCCTTCCTCCTTCCCCAGCCTGGGACCACGGGTTAGGGGCAGGATTTCAGGGATTTGTCTTCCCCGGTTTGTGTTCCAGTAGGATTTGCAAGGAGGGAGCAGAGCAGGCTCCTTTGGACTTGGCTTTACTCTGTGGCCTGACTTTTTTTCTTTCCTTCTTTCCTTGGGAAGTTTGGGGATGTGCTGGGAGCTGGGGCACAGGAAGACACTGAGGTGGCTGTGACAGGGAGTCCCTGTGTGTGACTCACTGTTTCTCCAGGAGTCATCTGCCTCTTTCACAGCTGTGATTTTTCAGCCCCTTGTTCACATGACAGACAATTCAAATACGTGGTCCTGTGCTCAAGGCTTCACCTTGAAGAGCAGAAATGCCCTGGATATGTCACTGCTGTGGGGATCAGCACATGTGGCCATGGTGGGTGGAAGCAAATTCTTGAGTGAAAAATCCTACAAAAATTCCTGCAGTGTCTTACTGGAGGCACCATTTTGCCCTGTGGAGGAGCCCACAGCCCTTGCTGAGCTGTTGGCAGCAATGCCTGAGGACACGAGGAGAATCAGACACTCACAAACCAGATGAAACATCCCCGTTACTCATTGGAAACTTCCTGCATCCCGTCACCTTCTCTGGGACTGCTCTAGTGGGGGTAAAATTAAACAAGCTGTAGAGCCACCTCCTGCCTACGAGGTGTCAGATGCAGCCTGGAGCCAACTGCTCCGTACTGCAAATGCTGCTGCTCCCTGGATCTGACAATGAAGCTCTTTAGCACATTTAACAGGTGAGTAAGACATTAGGGCAAGTCTTTCCAAGCATCAGCCAAGGCCAAAAGCTTGGTTTGGAATCCAGCAGGAACTTTCCTCTCCTGGCTGTGTAGCTCCAGGGAAGCAGTTGGTCCCAGGCTGGGCTGTGTCAGCTCTCCAGGCCATCCTGGGCACAGGAGCTTTAGGTGGATCTGGAGGATGGTTTTTCATCTGGAACATCTGCTTTGGCTTTGGTGTTGACTCTTCCACAAAATTAACTAAAGGTTCCTGCAGACCCTCAGAGGTATTTTGGCTCCAAGCCCCAGAGTTGCTCACAGCTTCCCCCGTGTCACTGAGTCTCACGCTGATGTCCTGCAGCTGCCAGCAGTGACAGGTACCAGAACCTTGCAGGAATCTGTGCAGGCTACTCAGGGCTTCTTCTGGTCTCTGACCCCAGAAATTGGGTGACTCAGCTCAGATGCATCACTTTGCACCTTTGTGTCACCCATGTGTATTCTGTGCATCACTGCACTGGATGAGGCAAGCCCAGCAAACCCTGGTGATGGTGGGCAGCTGGCTCCCTTCCCGTGCTGCTTTCCAGCTTTAGGGGCCAGTCCTGGCTGAGCTGTGTGGCCTTTAAATCTGGAAACACGGAGGTGTTTGCCAGGCCAAAGCACATCTGCTGTGATGACTCGTCTGAGACTGTGTGCCCCAGTGCAGAGGCTGGAGCTGTGCCTGTGTGAGGCTCAGGATGCTGGGAGAGAGTTTAGGATAAGACATGGCCACACTTTCTCTTTGGAGAGTGGTTCTCCAGCTGTGGCCACGGGGGAGAGCAACTGGAATGGTTCTTCTGGACTTCTCTGTCTTCCTTGGGTGTTTCTCTTGCTCCTCTCTGTGATGGAGCATCTGGCATGGATGTGGCAGATCCTTTCCCCAGATGTGCTCTCTGGTTGGTGCAGAGGATCCAGCAGTGAGATCCATCCAAGCCAGAGGTGCCTGGGTTTGGTCCCTACTGCAGCCACAGTTGCTCTCTGGGGTCGCACACAGCGTTGCAGGGAACCACGTCCACCGAGCCTGCTTGTGGGATTAGTTGAAATTAAAAGTTTCTCTGAGAGACCTGTGGCTGCAGGCAGCTCTCAGCTGCCAAAACCAGGGTTACACCCAGCTGTGAGTGCCCAGCTGGGACGGACACCTTGGTCCTCCCTACCCAGGTGGCCAAACCCCTCCAAGCTGTATTTGGGGCTGGGCAGAGCAAGGGGCTTCCAGAGCAGTTGGGCTGTGAGGAGTCCAGGGTTGAACCCAGCCCAGCTTCTGTGCAAGCCTGTGAGATTAAAAACCAGAAGGGATGAGACCAAACGAGACACTTTCCTCCATGCTCCTCGTCCAAGCTGGCTCCCCGGGGATGGGAGGAGGCAGCCCAGGGCACAGGGAGGCATTGAGCCATAGCCTGCCTGGATGTTTTGCAGGGTCAGTGCAAACGTTTTGGCTGGGCAGTGCAGTCACTGTGTGGTTTAGATTGTTTGGGACTCACTTGGTCTCAGCATCGTTCAGCTACTTCAGCTAAGACATGTTTAAAATGATGTGGCAAAAACAGTGTTATCCCCACGCTGGATCGTGCTGGAGCTTGGCTCTGAGTCCCGGTCCTATCCCGTTCCCATCTCTGAATCTGGGATGGGATCTCTCCATGCTATGACTCAAACTTCTCATGTCCTTTTCCCCTTCTGAATCCAGCTGTCAGGATGTGCTGGTGTCTCCCCCTCGCACACAGGAATGCAGAGCCGGCAATGGCAGCCCGTCCTGCGAGCAATCATTTCTCCAGAGCTGCTGCCTCCTGTTTCCTTGTGGAGTTTCAGGTTTTGCCGAGGGAGAAGCTGCCAGGATCCCTCCACACACCTCCAGCAGCAGTGTGGCATTGCCAGAGGTTGCCATGGGCGTGGGGCAGCCCTCTCCAGCCCGTGTTCCCCCCGGGATGTGGCAGGTCCCAGCGGCTGAGCAGGGCTCCCCTGGCCAGCTGGCTGGGCTGCCAGAGGCTCTTTGGACTAGCTGAAGGAATCTGCATTCCTGCCTCCCAGTTGTTTGCTCTTTAGGACGCTGTGTAAAATTAACAAGTTGTAAAAGTTGATTGAAGGCGGCGGAGGGTGTGACAGCGATTTTGGGAGCTGCGGGAGAGCCGCGTGCGGAGCAGCGGGGCCGGCCGGGGGCAGAGGCGCAGCTCCCCCGGCTCCAGGCGCTCCTGTGACCCAAAGCGAGAGCCGGGCTGGTTTCTGGTGGTGTCACCCTGCCAGCACCAGGTGCAGGTGTCCCCTCAGGCACAGAGCTCACAGCTCTCAGAGCTCCCCATAAATCTCCTGGAGGACATGTGGTGATGTGGTGTGGGAGTCCTCAGCCCTCCACAGTGCTCGGGGAAGCTTTTTCTTTCTGCCTGTTTTATCAGTGGGGTGGAAATACAGCTGAGACCATAGAGGGTCTCAGCTTTATTAGATCTGGGAACCCCTGGTTAGACTGGGGAGCCCTGCTCACCACTGGCAGGAGGTGACACTCGTGTGGTGCTGGCACTGCAGAGTGGCTTTGAAAACACAACAGCTGGTACAGTTAATGCGCAGCCCAGTGGGTCTCAACAGGCAGTTAGTGTGTGTTAATGTGTGTCCCGCTGTGTCTTACTCAATGATCAGTATGTTAATGTGTGACCCATGAATTAGCAGTTGGCTAATGAGCCTCTGCATCATGGCCAAGCAGCCGCCAGCCCCCAGTGGGTGGCTGGTGCTGGAGCTGGTGGTGAGCGTGTCTGATGGAGCAGGAGATTGGAAACATCTCCCCTCCAGCCCCGATGAGATCAGGCTGGCAATCAGGGCTGCTGCAGCCGAAGCCACCTCAGTCCCACGCCTGGTCCCCAGCCACGTGTCCCCAAGAGGCACCACGGTGGCGAGGGGCTCGGCGGTGGCTCTGGGGAACTGAGCCCGGGTCATGGCCAGGGGCACCAGACCACTTCAGCAATTCTCGGTTTCGGTTTTCCTTTGCGAGCGGCTGCGTTCGTGTCAGGCCTATTTTCATACCCAGCAGTGACTCGGAGCCAGGCTTTCGGTTCCTGCTGTCACACTGCACAGAGGGGGAAGGGCTCTATTCCCTGCTGGGGCTGAGGTGTCTGCTGCCACATCACCAGCTCCATCCCCACAGTGTCATTTCATACTGCCATTCCTTGGGGAAGGTCGGGCACGGCTCCTGGTGTCCCCACCACGCTCCGCTGGCGTTGCCACGTGCACCAGCGAGCGCCTTCGCGGCCATCCTGGTTATCCTGGCTCTGCTGCTCGCATTTCCACTCAGAAACAGGAAGTTTCTGACCAAAGCAGGTTGCTCGGCGGCACGCAAGGTCCCTCTCTGCCGATCAAGAGAGACCTGGGTGCCAGTCACGGGTCACTTCTTTCCCAGCCTGGCTGCCGGGGCTCTGCCGCGTCGTCCCCGAGCAGGGCTGCACGTGATGGGGATGTGCAGAGCATTTGCTCCTTCCCTGTTTTTCATTCATGTGGGCTGGAAAAATGTGTTCATGAGACGAGTTGCTGTGGCATTATGTCATGGGCCTTTGGTTGGGCTCTTTTCCCCCCAGCAGATGAGCTGGATTTAAGCATGTGCTCTGTTGGCTTGGCAGGAAATCTGGTGTTTCCTACTGGTTCCTTCTTCAGGGGAGGAAGGAATGATCCCACCTGCCCTTGTCCCCAGCCCCAGCCAAGGGTGAAGGGAGCTCTTCTGCATTTTGTCCGATCATTCCTGATCCAAGAGGCTCAGATTTAAGCTTTTGTGGAGCAATGGCTGCACTGCAGCTGTGTCAGCACTCAGCCCCTCCTGAAAATGTCATGGATGTGGCTTTTATTTCTAGAGGTGTCTTCAGAATTCCCCCTGGAATGGGGTCAGGATGTGGCACCCATCTCTTCCCAGAACAGGCAGTTCCCGCATCCCTTTCCCCGCTGCTTCTGTTCTTGGCCACATCCTGGCACCCCCTGGCACGTGGCTGCTGGTGGTGGGCACTCTGCTTGCCCAGCATCCAGGACACAGCAGAGCTGCAGATACCCAGACTGGAAAATCCCTGGGCAGAAGTTACCCCATGTGAGTCAGGCTGGGTCTCCGTGGCATTAGCCCGTGGAGCTGGGGGTGAAGCCAGTGGTGAGGTTTCCACCACTTCCCTCAGCTGCAGCCTGGAGCTCTCAGGAGCTCTCAGGAGGAATGTTTCCCATGACAGCTATTCCAGCTTCGCTCGTGTTCTCTTTCCTGTGGACTTTCCCCTGCACACAATCGTTCCTAAAGGAGAGCCAGGAGGATGGGAATGTTCCTGTGGTGACACTTGAAGGGATTGCTCCTGGCTGGATGTCCCAAGCAGCAAAAGGCTGTCCTGGGAAAGAGGGTCCCCTGCAGCTCCTGGAACGGCTGAGCTGGTGTCACCTTGTCCTTTGCTCACCTCGGTCCCATAGGACACATTTTATAGGTGCAGAATCAGTGGTTATGAATCTGTTGGTCCTCAAAATAATAATTTTTGTGATTCTCTGCTCACACCACCTCCCTGCAGCAGCAGCTGCCTTTGTGGGGAGGACAGGGCTCCTCCTCCCATGCAGGTCCAGGGGGACACAGGATTTCAGGGGAACACCTTCAAACAGAGGCAACCCCAGCTGTGGGTGCACAAGGGTGCCTCCAGCAGTAGCCAGGGTGGGAGGTTGGGGGTCAGAGGAGGGTCAGGTTTTTGACACGCACAGCAGCGACACAGTGGTTAAAATTAGCCCACAGAGAGGAAACTGGCAGTGCTGTGGAAGAGCAGAAGTTTCCTCTCCCAACAGCCTGGTGAAGTGGGGCCAGTGCCACTGCCAGCCCTGGCTCACTGAGGCACGGCCCCATCGGGGACAAGCTGATGTCCACCGCACCAGGACCGGGCCTGGCATCACATGAGGTGTGTCCCTGGCTGGGAGGCAGCTGGGCCTCTCCCCAGCTTCAGAATCCCAATCCTGGGAGCCTGCAGAAACCCTTTTGGGATGGGGGTCTCTGAGACTGCTTTGGTCTACGAGCACAGCAAACCCAGGGTGGTTTGGGGGCAGGAGAAACTCGGGCATCAACACAGACTTCGTGTCCATAGTACGGAGCACTTTAAATCTCGTTTGCTGACTTTCTCCCTATAAATCTGCAGCTCTCTGGGGGTGACACCGGTCAGCAGGAAGCACCAGGGGAGAGCTGTGCAGGTGCAGAACCCTCCTGCAAGGGGACAAGGGCTGAGCCAAGGCCAGGCGTGGCGGAGGTGGCGGCCGAGGCTGTGCCGCGCGGGACAGGGCTGGGGAGGCACCGGGCTCTCGTGCTCTGGAAACTCCATTTGAGAGCCTCATAAATTGGATAATTACCCAAGCTATTGAGTTTCCTTCAGGCCAGATCCGTCCCAGCCTCCCCAAAGGGGCTCCCCAGTTGGTCTGTGAGATGGGCCCGTGGGATGGGGTTGGGCTGGAGGTGAGGAGGGGCTCAGGTTTTCTCAAATGCCCCCACCCTCTCACTCTCACACCTGCATCCCTCCACAGCTTTTAGGGGGGAAATCCAGCAACGAAGCCAAAATGAAACAGAGGGATAGGCCACATCATTGATCTCTCATGGTTCAGCAGGATTTTCCCCCGTTTGCTGGGGCTGGGCAGGGAGGGGGCTGGCCGTGCCCAGTGAGTCCTGCAGCCCTGGAGTGCTCAGAGGAGGCAGGACAGGATCAGTGCTGAATGTCCTGACTTTGCCTCCTTTTCCCTGGAGACTACAAAGCAAGGCAAACCCCTTCCACCCATGTTGAGAAGAGTGGCACCCCTCACATCCCAGTGGTGCTGCCTGCATCCCGCTGGGCCTTCAATCCCAAACATTTCCCCCTGCTCGTTACTCATCCACTCCCCTTTGCACTGACTTTGTTTTCCTTTCCCTCTCCCCAACCCCCTCGTCCTCACCCCGTAGGTTATTGCAGCCGACTGCAAGAGGGTCACAGTTCTGAAGTATTTCCTGGAAGCCCTTTGTGGACAAGAAGAGCCTTTGCTGGCATTCAAGGGTGGAAAATATGTGTCAGTGGCACCCGTCCCAGACGCCATGGGAAAGGAAATGGGAAGCCAAGAGGGAAAACAACTGGAAGATCAGGTACCGTGCGGGAAGAGCGCGCCTCAGTGAAGGAAGAATCACCCCTGTGGGGCCCAGCCTCTGCCTGCCCTGCAGCTCCCGCTATTTATAGTTGGCCTAGCTGCGTGTGCATTTTATGGGGGGAGGCAGGGGGGGGCAAATGGTGCACAGCCCTTGTCTCCTGAGTGTGCTTCGCTCGTGCCCTTTCCTGCCAGCCCAGCCCGCCTGCCTCTATCTCACACGCCGCTATGAGTTCCAGATGCTGCTTTTTTCGTACCCAGGGTGGGGGGAGCTTTAATAACGTGCAGCACCACAGCCCCACGAGAGGAGGTGGGCGAGGGGGTGTCAGGGTTCAGCTTCAGGATCAAGTTTATAGCCGTGGAGCTCGTTGTGGCGGAGGCCTGAGCTCCAGCCTCCAGCACACGTACAGGAAGAGCTGACATTGGCGCCCCGTCCCTCCCCTGCCTCTCACATCCTGATGTGATTAAGGAATTCAACTCTTGTTTTTCTGCCCTTGCTTGTTCCTGTAGGCCTTGCTTCACTCCAGGCTCCGTGTGTGTGTTTAAGGGCCCTGCCAGCTGCTCTGCAGGTTGACTCCTTTCTTCTGTTTAATCTTGCAGTTGGAAAGGCCAGGGAAACAGGAGAGAGGAGCAGAGGCGTTGGGAACGGGAAGCTGGGTGGCCTGGTGCTGCCCAGGCTCCCTCTGGCTCCCCTCCCTGTGCTGGGTCCGGGCATTCAGAGCCAGAGGATATCAGGATATCACCCTGATCAGGGACAGCACCTTGTCTCTGTCCCATGGGAACTGAAAGTCAGAAAGTTCAGAGAAGCCCAGAGCAATGCTGTACTCAGCACCCTCCTTGTCCCAGCTGAGCAGGGGACAGCAAATCCCCAGGGAAGAATTGTCTCTGTAAGGTGGGAGACCTGGATCTTTGTCCTGTTCTGGAGAAGGTGCTGGAGGTTTTCAAGCTGGCATGGGGGAATGTTTAGGTTCTTCCCAGTGTGATGCCATGGTCTTGTTCTCCAGAAGGCTCCTTTTGTTGGCTCAGTCCCTCCAGTTCCTGCTGTGAACAAGCACAGTACCAGGGCAGCTCCCTCCTGCCCCGTCCCCACAGCCTCTGCTCAGCTGTGGGAATCCATGAGCTTGTTGTGCAACCCTGGAGCTTCCCTCTTGGGCTCTGCTCTCAAGGGAGCTTGCAGCTCACCAGAGTGACCACCACCACTGTGGGGCAAGCAGGTCCTGACCCCCCCAGCAGATCTGCATCCGACAGAGGCTTTTCCCTGAGGCCCTGGTGTGACCCTCTCCCTCTGGCAGTATCCCCCATCCCCTGTGGTCCAGGCTGTCCCAGCAGAGGGAAGTGAGCCTGAGGGCTCCCATCTTCCTCGTTCCCATGACTAAAAGGTTACAAGGAGAGAAGAGAAGGTGGTTCTGTGGCCTGGGTGAAATGATTGAGTGCACGACTGTGCAGCCCTGGGGTTGTTCTAAATTAAGACCACAAATCCCTTCTGTTGACACGTGTCATGGCAGCCTGCACAGGGCAGGGAGTGTAGCCCTGCTCTTACCCCTCTGTGGGGATCCACCTCCTGCAGCCCTCCAGGGGCTCAGAGCAGGATTTTCTGGCCAGGTGCCATCTGGGAACTCTACCCAGCCCCATCACAACCCTTGGATTTTGTGCAGAGAGGGGAGGATGTGTGATGGCATGGCTTGGGAAGGCCACCCATGACCAGTGGGGAGCAAGGTTGGCTGCATGAGATGAGGGGTCTGCATGCAGCAGTGGAGAGCTGGGCTCCTGGGCAGCACATAGGGGACACCTGAGGAACAGGGACTTATGGGCTCCCCTCTGGGTGTGGAATGACTGAGGAGAGCAGCGAAACTTGGGCAGAACATGGTTGTGAGTGATGCCCAATTAGACACCAGCCATCACCTCCCACCCTCCTGCATCCCAGAGATTTGGGCACATGGGGAAAGGCCAGTGTGGCCTCCATCTAAGGTAGGAACAGCATGGATCCTTCTGGGGTCTCCAGTTCAGGCAGTGCAGGCATACTGGGAATGGTCTGCAGAACTGGTGGGGAACCCCAGGGAAGGGTCTCTAGGAGAGGAAGAAAATGCAGTATGGTCCAGACATGCTGGTGTGGGCAGGAGGCTGGAGAACCAGGAATCCTTTAGTTCAGCAAAGACAAGGTTCCTGGACAGCAGAAGCATGGCAAAGCCTGGCTAGAAGGTGGAAGTGTTAACAGAGGAAGTCGTTAGATGTTGAAATGGGTGACCCTGAGATGCTCCATCACATGGAGCTTTAAAATCAAGATTTTGAATGTCTCCTTCTGAAACATCTGTTCCAGACCAGATGGGATTTTTGGGGTGGGTGCAGGGATCTCTCTGGCCTACTCAGAGATCAAAATGGAGAAGGGCACCTGAGTTTGTGGATCTGAGGTTCCTGCCAGGATGAGCAGCCCATGTGCCCTGTGGGATGAGGCAGCAGTGTTAGAGCAGTCTTGTACTGCCCTGGTGCAAGGAGGTGGGAGGAAGCAGCCTGAACAGAGATGTGCAGCCTGAACAGCCAGGCAAAGCAGAAAGACAGGGAAGTACCATGATTTCACAGAACTGGAGGCTATAAAACATCAGTGACTCACCCAAGGCTGTGGGAAGAGTTTTCCAAGGTGAGGAAGAGGGTGTGATTTTAGAACAGAGCATAAAGCTGGGCTGCCCCTGCCCAGCCTGGTCACTGCCTTTCCTGCCCATTACCTCCTGTCTCACCTTGTCATTTCCTGAATGTTTACTATTTATTTGGCTTCTTTTGGATGTTTAGAAATAGTCACCCATGAGCAAGGGGTGATGGACTGCCTGACAGGGATTTGTCTGCTGGAAAAGGAAAAGCAGAACGAGAATTACCCCTGCCACCAGCACCCCGTACAGTGACTGCCCTCTTTGTTTTTCTCTCTTTCTGCATTTCCTGGAAGAAGGAGGATGATGTGAGGATTGAGGCCTTTGAAGATGACTCTGAGACTGAAGGCAGCGGAGGAGAGATGGACATCAAGGAGCTCAGAGCCAAAAAACAAGCTCTGGCCAGGAAAGTCGCTGAGCAGCAGCGCCGTCAAGACAAGATTCAGGTAGGATGGGCTGATCCCATCTTGCTGTGCCAGTGGTGCACAGCTGTTTTCCTACCTTGCTTCAATGGGATCTCCCATGGCACATTAACCTTCCTGGGTGTAATGCCATGTGAAACCTGACAGCAAACAGCTTTGGCCCTTTGGAAGGTTCAAATCTGTGTTGCTGTCCCCACCCTGGGTAAGATCTGCCTTCCTAGGCCTTGAAATGAAGGTTTTGGGGGCCCTCCCTGTGGAGCTGCCAGCACACCCAGGAGTGGCAGGGCAGTGCTGGCTGTAGTGCTGTGTGTGCCAGGCAGTGAGCTGTGCCCCCAGCCACAGCAGAGGCTCTGTGACAGTGAGATTTGGTGAGAAATCAGCCTTCCTGTGCAACGGGGCACAGGCAGACAAGGGAGAGGGTGGGACGTGAACGGCAGAGTTCATGCAGGAGCCAGCGGCGGAAAAATAGTCTGCGAAAGGCTGCTGCAGCCAGCACGTTGCCATCGTTATGGGGACAAACAGACGGGATGCAGGTGATCCTGGCCTGGCCCTGGCCTGATGAGAGCGTGTTTCCCAGTGGGAGCTGGTGAAGTAAACTGGTTGGACTGGGAGCAAACGCCTGGCGATGCACCCTGTTGCTTTAAGAGCAATCTCACATGCATGGATGGCTGTTGGCTGCCTCCTCGCTCGCAACCCCTCTTCCTCCAGCCTTGCGGCCCAGATGAGGATTTCTCAGCAGAGGAAAAATTCTCCCTGGCTCCCCTCCCCCTCACCTCCGCCCTCTCTAATGCCCAGGGCCCTTCACTTCCATAATTCTTCATTTTCCAGCCTTGAACGTAAGCCAGACACATCTGTCTGGCCATATGCGTGAACTCTGCAGTGTGTGCCGAGGTGGTTGTAAAACAGGGCTGCTGAAGGCCCTACTGGGAGAGCCTGCACATGTGTACCCTCGGGCTACTGGCGCCGGGCCCAGAACCACTGCGCTTCGCTTTTCCAAACCCACCCCAACCTTTTCAGATTTCGCCTTTTTATTCTTTTTTTTTTTTTTTTTTTTTTTCCCCCTTTTTTGTTTTTTCATTTGAATTCAGAGCAATCCATATCAAGGCGAAGGTAGAAGTTTGTGTGCTGGGAGGGAGGGGCCGCCCCCACCAGCGAGTCCATTATTGTTGGCAGGTACCTGGGTCACGTTAATGTGAGGAGGAAGAAAGCAGCAAGGAAAGGAGTGAGAGATTGGAAAGATGGGCTGTAAATTAAAGCGGCCTGAAGCCTTCCAGCCTCCCATGGTTGTTAAGCGGGAGGTGTAAGTAAATTCCCCACTTCCCACTGCCTTGTACAGACACAGCAAACAGGAACCGCACATGTTCGGGGAGGGCAGCGCGCAGCAGATCCCGGCGAGCGGCGCAGCTGCAGCGGGGCCCCCCGGGACGGCCGCTGCCCATTCTGCGGGGAGAGTGGGGGCTGCTTGATGTTGTCAGGGGCTTTCTCCCCCCGGCCTGCTCCTCCCTTCCTCCCCGGCCGTGCTGGGGCCGATGCTCGAAGGCAGAGAGAGGTCAAAATGAGGGTGTGGGCAGCTTCAGGGGCTGCACAGCTGAGAGCTGAGGTGCACTTGGAGTCTGAAGGCGCGGGGTGGAGGAGAAGCCCTTGGGGCTTCAGTAAAGTCATCCAGGCCATAGCTGGCTGGGAATGGCCTGGAGCAGAACATATGTGCTTGCCCCAGTCCTCTCCCTGCCCGGGTACTGGCCATGCAGCTGGAGCAGCGGAGGAGCTCGGGTGGAAAATGAGGCCAGGTTGGAGCCAGCTCAGCATCCACCCCCTCTGCTTTCCCTCTTAACCTGTGATCCTTGACCTTTCTGCTCTTCCCAACAGATTTAGTGTTTCATGGGAGCTGGAGACCTTTTCCCTTCCTTGTTACAACCTCTCATTCACTGCCCACCTAGGGAACATCAGCTGCTCTCCAAGTCACCCTTTCATTTTTCTGGGGACAAGCCACAGCTCCTTGTGAGTCCAGCAGATGTGGCTCCTATCTCAGCACACAGGACTCAGCCCCCCACAGGCAGTGGGGACTTGGGTGCAGGTGCTGTAGCTGCCTCCTGTGGAATCTGTGATGGTGTGTGCAGTCCCCCAGGGTGCTGGACAATCCTTCATCTCTTGGCTGTGTGGTTTCTTTCTGTGCCCAAGGAGAGCACAGTGTCACGGCCTCACCTGGGATGTGCAGAGTTGTACTTCTCATGGATAAAGTTGCTGCCTTCTCCCCTGCAGGTTTTCCTGCCTTTCCCCAGTCTCTGGCAGCCCAGCTGTGCTGCTGATTGACACCTTGAGGGGGATTTCAGCCTCACTGCTCTCCTTAGGTCCCTGTCCCCGTCCTGGCTGTGTGCAGGACTGTGGCTTGAGCTGCTGGGGAAGCACAGGTCCAGGCAGGACAAATGGTAAACAGGGTGGCCCTCAGCCAACACCAGCTTTAGAGGGAACTCAGCTCCATTCCCCTACACAAGCACAGACCCCAAAACCATTACTTTGAGAGGAAAGATAGAAAAGAGCAGGGTCAGGTCTCTTGTGTCCCTAGGCAGCTTTAGATGCAAAGCAGCTCCCTGGTTCCATTGCCAGCCTGCCACTTCCCTCACCACATTCCCACGCTGGGACAGAGCTGGTGACAGCTGGTGACAGCAGGGATGCATCAGGACGAGGTGGAAGAGCAGGCACATCCCTGGGTGCTGCTCAGGTGTTCAGAGGGAGGAGAGGCCAGGCAGGCAGGTGGACAAGAAGAGGTGGCAGCTGTCCTCAGACAGGACTTGTCCCCAACCCACAGCATGTCCTGCTGCTTGGCCAGCCCTTGGTCCATGCTGTTCAGCGTCCCCTGTCCTTTGTGCAGCCGCTGCGCGCTGGGAGCGGTCGAGTTTCCTGACCGGTTGAAAACATCCCACCTGAAACATAACAGGCTCTTCCTCTGGATGCTGCTATTGTTTTGCTCAGCATTACAGAAGCAGCTCAACCGGGGCGGCCAATTATGACATGTCTTCCCAAAATAGCCACTCTCCTGTCCCTTCTGAGCCCACGGAACGGCCGCCCCCTTAAGATGCAGCCGCTCCTTTGTGGCGGTAGCGTGAGTAAGTGGCTAAATTTAGCCGTGTCCCATTCACGCTCTCCCTCCCCGCAGGAACAATGCCGCGGGCGCACACGAGCAGCACCTGCCTGGGAGCGGGTCCTGCTGCCTGCGGAAGGCGCACACCCACCCACGGCGGCTCCGCCACGGCGGCGGCCCCGGTGTGCTACCAGCCACGGGGCACGTTTACTCCCGAGGAAGACGCTGGGGACGAGCCTTGGGAGGAGGAAGCCCTGGAGCAGAGAGGCTTGGAGGAGGCATTGTTCTCGGCCCTGGAAAATCCGATCCCCGCGGAGCGCGCGGGGCTGGAAGGGGCAGCGGCGCCGGCTTTGGCCGCGGCTGGGGAGCGGGTGGTGGCAGGAGAGAGGTGGTGGCAGGATGGTGGTGGCCCTTCCGTCCTGCCTGTGCGGCGTGACCCCGTGTGACCTGTCGCTTTTCTCTCCGGCCTCTCGGCCGTCCTGGCACCGCTGGCAGAGGAATTCTGGGGTCCGTATGCGGAGCTCCAGGGTCCGTGTGGAGCCTTCTCCTTTTCTGTGCTAGTGGTGGAGACCCTCAGTTCGCTCCCCTGTCACTCTGCACGAAGTCCTGGCTTTTGGGGGACCCGTCCCCTGCCCACGCTGGATGCTCTCACCCTGGCATTGACTTCCGGGGAATTCCCCAGGTGATCCCAGCTGATGGATGAGCTGGGAATTTGGGAGTGCTGTGTGCAGGAGTGTGTGATCTCAGTGCTGCCACCAGCTGGGGCAGCCGGGGGAGCCACCTCCGGCTCCGGCCCCGCTCCTGGGAGCAGCGGGATGGGCAGGGGGCTGCGGACACCGCAGCCTTGGGGGTGCAGGAGGCGAAGGGGTGGAGCTGGCAGCCCAGGAGAGGGCAAGGAGCCCCTGGTCTCAGAGTCCACTGCCACATCCAGCACTGTGGGGTCACCCTGCCACTGAGTTGAGCCAAACCGAGCCTATTTGTTTAACCCAAATAAGCCAAAGCTAAAATCCTGCTGTCCCAAAACACTTGGGCCAGGGCGAGGCTTTACCTCTGCTCTTCTGTCCACCCTGCGCTCCCCAGGGTGGTTCCCAAAGCCCACCTCCCAGCAGTACACACAGGCCACCGTCTCCCTGTCCTTGTTTTAGGGACACTGGGGCACGCTGGGACCAGCAGCTCACTTCTGGCAGCCCTAAAAGCACAGAAGCTGAGTCCCAAACATGGGCATCCCGATCCACACCCGCACGCTCCCCTTCCTCCCTGCGGGACCGTGCCCCGGGACCGGCAGAAGGGTTAAGGCAGAACTGGCCTCCCCGGTTCTGCCGCACATGGGCTCCCTTTCATCTCTGGCGTGGGGCCAGCCAGCGTCCGCATGAATCACAGGCCACTCCTCTCTCCCCCAAACCCCTTGGCCGGAGGCTTCTGCAGCCTTTTACTCACACAAACAAAAATAAATCTCGCTGCCGGCCTCTGAACTCTGCAAAGGCGAGTTTCCCTCTGGCTCCCCGAGCGGCCCGGAGCTGTGCGCGGGGACTTGGCACGCTCCCCGCCGACCTCGCTCTTTCACTCCCGGCGCATCCTGTGTCCTTCTCTCACCGGGCGGCCCGGCGAGCGGAATGGGACGTGACGGCCGTCACAGGCGTTGCTGGCGGCTGCCAGGAACCGGCCGGGTACAGCCCCCGAGGGCCGCCGGGGCAAATGCCACACACGAGGGTGCTGCCATCGTCACCGCCCTGTCCCCGGCCGGAGGGGCAGGTGAGCGTCCTGCTGACACTGCTCAGGTCACCTGCACGGGCTGGGCTGAGTCACAGGCTCGGGAACCGTATTGGGGTGCAGGCGGGGGTCCCCTCCTGCCACCAGCTCTTGTTCACATAGGACTGTTGCTGTTCGGTGGAGACTGCGTGGTTTCACCCCCACTTCCTGTAACTTCAGGGCCATTGACCTCTTTGGCTGCCACACAAGGGACTTGCCACTCTCTGAGTCTCTGCACTGGTCGATGGGGCCCCTCGTCTGTCTCCCCAAGGCAGGTGGAGCAGGGTCCTGTGCCTCCCAGGGACAAGCAGCTCCTACCACACCCCAAAACCCTGTGGAGATGCCCCACCTGCTGTTCTGCTTGTGGTGAGGAGGCAGCAGCAGCTCCATGCTGGGGTTGGTTCCAGACTGTCCCTGACTCCTGTGCCACCAGTGAGTGCCAGGGCAGAGCAGAGGCAGGGATGGCATTTAGCATGTGGCTGGTACAGAGCTGCAGCCTGGGGACACTGGTGCATCCTCTGTGTGATGGGAAAGGCTTGTCCTCCCGCTGGCATGCAGCAGACAGGACCTGGCATGCTCCCTGCTCTGCCTTCCAACCCCTCAGGGTTTGTGGGAGCCACATCCCCAGGACTGGCATTGCCAGAAGGAGGGTGGGAGGCACGTGGTGAGGTTCTGGTTGCTGCCTTGCCTGGAGACACTTGTGGGAGGTGGCAGCATCAAGCCGCCTTGATTTAAAGCCAGATGACAACACTTGGAAATGAATTAAAAACCACTTCTTTCCATGGCCACTGCTGGCCCATGCAGCTCGTTGTTCCAGGACGCCTCCGAGGGTTTGGCATGACTGAGGGAGGGTTGGGATCCTCACTGTGGGCAGGGGGAGCTCCCCATACCATTGGGCAGGACAGGGTTGGTGGTCACCACACGTGCCCAGGGCACATCTGGTGGGTCTGAGCCCAGTCTCAGAAGGGTTTGCATGGTGGATGTGTTCCACAGCAGCTCTGCTGTGCTCCACGGGTGACCAGTTCCTATTAGAGGCAACAAACATCAGTGAGTCCAGGGAAGCTATTTTTAAGGAGAGGAAGCACTAGAATAGCATCCTGAGTTTTTTAAGCCTGTGGCTTACTAAGGAGCCCAAGTCCTTCGAGAGCCTCGAAAGTCATACGTGAGCTCTGGGGTCCCGTTTTAGCAACTGGAGTTGGCCAGAGCTCCAGGTGCAACCCAGAGGGCAGCCAGCAGACCCTCCCCCTGTGAGTGTGAGCACCTCTGGTCTCTGTGGGTGTGAAGGGCTCGACCAAGGACAGTACTGTGAGTTTTCAGGGCTGGAACCCACCTGGTTTCCCAGCTGGATGGAGTCGGAAAAGGCAAGGCATGTGCAGGAGGTGGTAGGACAGTGATGGAGATATTCAGCCAAGGATCCCTGCCCCATAGACCTCTGGCTGCCTGCTTGGGGTCCCCGTGTTAGGAGGCTGTTGGCAGGACTTAGGCATCCCAAACTGGTTTGTTTTGTCTGTTGTCACCTTGACCTGTTTCCATGTGAAGCCCCAGAGCCCCTGTCCTTGCTCCCCCTTGGCACCGGTGCAGATGATCTTGGCAACTGCCAGTCCCAAAAATAAGGCAATTCCCAAAATATCTCCTTTTTCAAGGCTGGTTCCATTTCTCCCAAAGCCTGGACAGGGCTGTTTTTCCAGGAGAATGTTTTCTTGGAGGCTTTTGCCATCCTGCTCACATGTGTACGGAGGGCCTGCAAGAGCTGATGTTTGGGGTGTGCAGGTGGGATGGATGCAGCCTCCTCCTAGTCCCCTTCACATGGATCTGTACGTGCCAGCCAGGCTTATCTTCTGCACTCAGGGTCCATGGATTGTAGGATTGACATCCTCCTTACTCACCATGTGTCTTTCCTTCTCCTCTAGGCCGTGCTGAAAGACCAGAGCCAAATGAGGCAGATGGAGCTGGAGATCAGGCCTGTCTTTCTGGTCCCGGACACCAATGGTTTCATCGATCACCTAGGCAGTTTGGTCACGCTGCTGGACTGCAGGAAGTTCATCCTGGTGGTGCCCCTCATCGGTGAGTAGGGCCAGTGCTGTGCTGAGGGCTTTCCCTCTCCCCTGGTGTGGTCTGTCCCTCCAGTCTGGCTGCCTCTCTCCGTGCCCCACATGCCCGCAGTGCCTGTGTGGTCTGGAGCTGGTCAGCTCGTGCCGTGGGACTAGACTTCATCCTGCTCTGTCTCATCCCAGTCGTTGTTGGCATTCCTTCAGCCCCTGTCACCCTGCTCCCTCCCTGCCAGCCTTCTGCCCACAGCACTCAGCAAACTTCTCCTGGTGCATTTGGGGGTGCCAGGGGCTGGGAGAAAGAAGATGGGTGTTAAATGGGATTTGGAGGGAATTTCAAAGGGAGCAAGGAGGAGGAATTGTTAAACAATCCAGGCAGATAGCTTATCCCAGCTGAGCTGGGGCTTAGGCAGGCTGAGCAAATGGCCGGCCTGTGTCCCAGTGTCTCAGAGCTGCTCAAGCCCAGCCCTTCTTTTTATCCTTATAAAGCTCGCAGTTAAACAGCAAGCTGGTTCCCGTTATTGGTAAACACTCACCCTGGCAGATAACGGCTGTGCTGCTGGGTGGTCTCCCAGGGTGGCGGCAGCGTTTGGTTCCATGCCTTTGCTCTGATTGTTTGATCACGCTCCGGGCTGGAGGTGCTGTTCCTCCGGCCAGTGGCACTCTGGCGCCTGGCACGTCCCAGTGCCAGCCTGGCACTCACAGGGTCCCCAAGGACAGCAGGAGAGTGTGGGGCAGGAGTGGGGCTGAGCATTGCAGAGCCCACATCCCATCCACAGCTCCAGGAGGCCGGGGACCAGCTGGGTCCTGTGGGTATCTCCAGTGGCCAGGAAGTGAGGTGGCACAGGTGCACCCTTTGAGGGGGAGAGGGGGGCAGGTGCTGCCCTCTGAGCCATTGTGGGGGTTCCTTCTCAACTCCTGGTGTCCAGCAGACAGCTCTGCCTGTCCCAGAGTCAGCATCCAGCTGCTGCCCATCCCCAGCTCAGGAGGGATTCCTGGGGCTGGGGATGGCACCCCTGGGTGGGGAGAGCAGGGCTGGATGCCCGCCCAGCTCAGCACAGGAGTTGTTCCAAGTTGCTCCGTGGCTTGGCACTGCAGAAGCCAAGGGAAGGCAGTCAGCAGCACCAGCAGAGCCTGGGAAGCCCTGGGGGCTGTGGGGCATGTTAACACCTGGGAGAGCTGGGACCTGCCCTGGAGCCATGGCTTTGCGTCCTGGTGCACTCCGGTGGTTGCTGGGAGGTTTCTCCATTAAACCCCAGCCAGGAGCAGCAGGAGAGATGAAAACTGTGGTCCTCTCCCTGTCCAAGATGCTGCTGCCTTCAACCTGCAAAAGGAGCCTGGCCTCCCCTGCCACAGGCACTTTCAGTGCCCTCCTGTCCTGGCCTTGTCATACGGGGACAGAGTAACTCATGTCCCACTGCTGCCACAAGCCTCCCAGAAGCACCCCAAAGCCAGCAACTCCCTGTCCATGCACGGGTTGGTCACATTCCCCCTGTCCCCCAGGACAGCCATCAGTATGGGCAGGAGGAAGCCATCCCTAGGGCCTGTGGCTGCTGGGGACAGAGGCCTTGGTGCCATGTCCCGTGGGCAGACTGGAGAGAGGCACAGTGTCCTTCCCCCGGCACCTCTCCCCTGCTCTTCCCAGGGATGCAGCAAGGGGTTAAGCACTTGGCTTCTTGTTGGGTTTGTTTCTCTTGCTCTTTAACCTGCTCTGTGCTCCTTGAGCCTGACCCCGCCATGGAGAAGCCAGGCCTGGTGCAGAAGCACAAACAAGCCTCCCCTTTGAAGCCTGTTTAGCTTGGAAGCAGGAAGGCGGATTTCGGGAGGGAATACCAGCTTTTCCTGTTTGATGTTCCGTTCTTGCACGGCTCCCCCCACCCCGGGCCCAGCCATGCATTGTGTGGAAATGGCAGCATCAGGTCGGTAGCAAGAAGAGTCTCCAGCCAGGGAAGAGCAAAGCAGCTCCACGCAGATTTAATTGGAATACCCAGACAGTGAGTGCCAGTCTCACCATGGAACAGAGCGATCACGCAGGCTCCCCGGGCAGTGATTCACAGCACTGGGGAGAGGCCTCAGACCCCGAGCTCTCTCCCCGAACCCCCCAAGGAATGCATAGTTCCCACTTGAACTCAGGACTTGGCTCCAAGCTCGGAAACAATCTTCAGAAATGAAGCCATGGCTCAAACACACACACACACACACACACACACACACACACACACACACAGAGCGCGCGGAGGCTCCCTCGCGCACACGTGCACACCAGCTCCGTGCACACGCAGCCCCGTGCACCAGCACAACCAGGGGACACTTGTTTGCACATCTGGATGCACATTTGTGTGCCCAGCCCTGGTGCCAGCTGTGAGGCCGGGCATACAAGGGTGTGTCCAGATGTGCTCACGAGCCTCATTTCTCGCGCACACAGAGCAGCTCTTCAGTAGCCCCGGCACCCAAGGGCCGGTCCCTGCTGGAGCTCTGGGGTCCCTTGGGCTCATCAGGCTGGAGCAGCTGGAATTCCCAACCACTTGGCAGCAGTACAAGAGGTTCCAGTCAAGGTGAACAGGCTGGGAATCCACCTGGATTCCAAGCTCATCTCGAGGCAGGACAGATGCGCAAAGCCAGATGGCTGAGGTGTTGAAAGGAGCGTGTTCCTTGCCAGGAGCACGGGGTGGTGGCTTCAAGTGGGAAAACAGGCCTGGGATTTGTGTGGGAAATAGTGCCAGGGTGGGAACTGCCTGCTTCCTGTTCCCATGTGCAGCCCTGCAGTCAGACAGTGCAGAGCCAGGCAGTGCCACAGGGGCAGGAGGCACAGTGCCACCGGCCATCGCTGTGCTCGGAGATAGAGGAGCAGGATGCAGGAGTTCAGGGTTTCCTGACACCCCCGGGCACGGACATGACACAGGAGTGTGGGGTGGGAGGCACAGCGATGCTCCCCAGTGTTTGGCAGAGCAGAACCAGTTGCCCCCACCAGTTCATTGTGGGGGTGAGGTGCCTGCGCTCTCGGGGCCGAGCCAGGTGACCCACGGAGGTGGAAGGCAGGAAAGCTTTTCCAGACCCGCAGCCAAGTCCAGGAGCACAGGGACACTGCAGCAGCTGAACCCAGATTTCCTGAGCCAGCTCCCAGTGCCCCGGCCCTGAGGCCTTGGCAACTTGCGTGCTCCAGCAGCAGGTCACGGGAGCACCTTGTCCCATAGTAACTGTACCTCCTCTTCCTGTTTGAAGTGATAAACGAGCTGGATGGCCTGGCCAAGGGCCCAGAGATGGAGCACCGGGCTGCAGGCTATGCCCGCCAAGTGCAGGAGAGAGCCAGGAAGTCCATCGAGTTCCTGGAGGAGAGATTTGAGAGCCGGGACAACTGTTTGAGGGCTCTGACCAGCCGAGGCAACGAGCTGGAGTCCATCTCCTTCCGCAGTGAAGACACCACTGGCCAGCAGGTAAGGGGCATCCTGGGCTCTTTGCCACCACCTCCTCGGGGAAAACCAGGGACCCTGAGCTCTGGGCAGGGGTTGGCTCTGTGCCCCCACTTTGCAGGTGGCTGAGCAGGCCCTCGTGTCTCAGCTTGGGGCAGCCCTGCTCTCGCTGAGCTCTGCTGGGGCGTCTCGAGGCTGTGCCACAGTCAGGGTCGGGGGGAGTGTAAAGTTTTCCCTGCCAGGGGTAACCTTGCCCTTTCTTTTCCAGGGAAACAACGATGACCTGATTCTGTCCTGCTGCCTCCACTATTGTAATGACAAGGCCAAGGATTTCATGCCCTCCAACAAAGGTGGGACATCCTCACATCCTCTTTGTCCCTTCTCTCTCGTATTCCACGGTCTCCTCCCATTTCTCTTTCATGGCCCTTGGATCTCTTCCCTCCTGCATTTTGCCTCTTTCAACACCAAGGTGCCACCTCCTGCCTCCGGTCAGCCCCAGGCTGGGGCCCTCCCACCTCATTGCCAAATGTCACCTCACGGCACCTTGAGGATGCCCCGGCCTGTGACAAACCCACCATAAACATCCACAGAGCCATTTTTGTGGTGACAGAGGGCCAGAAAATGCCTCCTCCCCACAACCCCTGATGCCTTCTGTCCAGGATTCTTTTTCCCCTGGATTCCTGGTTGGCACCAGCCATGTGTGCTGGGACCAGACAGCCTCCAGGCCGTTGCCAGGGCGGCAGGGATGGGAATCGCATCAGCAGCTGCCCAAGAAATCAACCCGCATTTGTCAGCACGAATTCTTAGCAGCTTAACTTGTCAGATTCACAGAGAAACCGTCACCAAATGTTTATGTGCAAATGATGCTGAATTTTGAAATCATGTGGATTATGGGGAATGGGGCCTGACAAGCTGACAGCCTCTGGTTTGTAACAAGGAGGCGCGTCACCGGCTCGGGGCAGAGGATGTTTATTGTTACACATTTCTTAAAGTGTCCGCGCAAAACCTCCCGGTCCCACTTGAGGCAGCTCTCAGTCCCTGGCCTGCCTTCCCACTGAGCCCTAATTCCCTTCCTTCCAGCACAGGGTGCTCGCCCTCCATCCCCAGCCCCGACACCGTGACCATAGCCCACGTTCCTGGCCACCCTCCCCTTCCCCTCGTCCTGCTGCTCCCTGCGCAGCCAATCTGGGCCCATGTTGGGCTCCCATAAACTCTGTTTTTTCCATTCCCGTCCTGGCTCGGAGGCACTGTGTTTCCTGTGCTCATAGGAACAGTACTCTGGTCACAGGACCCAGCTGCTTACACATACCCCATATGCTTCCCCTGCCTCGCACACACGTAAGCGTGGCTCCCACATCCCAGCCCGGCGCGTTGCGTGCGGGGCAGCTCATCCATCTGGGGGCAAGATCCCTTCTCTTCTTTCTCAGGCATCAACTCTCAGTGTCTGTCTGAGCCCCAGCCAGAAATGCTTCGGTGTCAATGGCGACTCCAAAAAAGCTCCGCAAAAAATAAGGGGTGGCTTTAGATCTTATAATGAGATCAACAGAATAATAGCACCAGCTTCCTGCTGGAGCCAGGGTCGCAGGCCGTCTTCCTGGCCTGAGTCAGGCAGGGACCTCCTCTTCCCAGCCTCTGGCCAGTCCACCAGCCCCATGGGCAGTGGGCAGCGATGACAAATCATCCGTGGGCAGCGCAGAGAGGGGAGCAGATGGACTTTGGGGTCAAGGCCCACCAGGAAGCTTGGCAAGGAGCAGGAAGCTGGGAGCTGGGAGCTGAGGGAGGGTAGGGGAACACACCGTGGGATGTGTGGAAGGCCTGGGGCAGGTCTGAGCTTCACTGTGCTCTGTGTGTGTGTCTCGTTGCAGACGATCCCATCCGTTTGCTCAGGGAAGTGGTTTTGCTGACGGACGACCGGAACCTGCGAGTGAAAGCTCTGACCCGCAACGTGCCGGTGCGGGACATCCCCACCTTCCTCAAGTGGGCTCAGGAGGGCTGAGGGGACCAAGCGGGGCCCAGGGCCCCTGAGCGAGTCACGCAGCCCCTGACGGTGGGAGCCCGGCTCCAGCGGCAGCCTCGCCGCGCCGCCACCGCCGCCAGCCCACCACGAACAATAAACGCCACGTCTTCAACCCACCCCAGAATGGCCGTGCTGCGAAGGGCCCCCCGAGGGCAGACCAGCCGGGAAGGTCATTGCTGTGGATGGTTCACGTGGAGGCTGGGCTGTTGAGGGTCCCGCCAGCCTTTGGGCAGTGCCAGCACGGAGCTGGAGAGCCCCGCTGGCGAGGGAAGCTTTGGGTGAGCCCTGTGCTGGATCACCACCAGCCTTTTGCTTGGTTTGCTTGGGTGCAGAGAGCTCGAGTCACGCCTTGGTGGCTCCTTGGGTTTGTAGGCTGCGTAGGGCGGAGATCGGGGACACGCCAGCACAGACTTTGGGATTGCTTAGTCCAGCCTGTGCCCCTTGGAGAGACCGTGGACTTTAAGGGCAGGTTTCCCTCTGCCCCAGCCTGTTTGTCCTGCATGGCCAGACAGCCCCATGTCCCCATGCCCTTCCCCACCGTGTGCTGCCCCATGCAGGAGTGCTGCTTGCAGAGGGGTTTCTTCTCTCCGTGGTGCAGGGTTTGCTTGTTGAGTTTCATTTTTTCAGTGTAGGTTAGTTTTCAGGTGTGTGCCCTTGCCTGCTTTGCTGGGGGAGGCTTTGAACAACCCCACAGCTGCTTTGTCCTGATCCTCTGCCCACCCCAGCCATTACTTGCCCCTCCCCTTCTCCCCCAAACCCCTTAGTCCTACCCTGCTACCTTTAGGCATGCTTTTGACCTAAGTGTGAGGCTAACAAAATTCTCCAAGGACCCCAGGACCAGCTGTCCCACGGGTACTTTGTGTCTTCACATTGCCACAGTCCCCTCTTCCATGTGGGATCTGGCTTCTGCCTATGGCTGCAGTCAGAGAGAACCACAGAAACGCTCAGCCCCAGTGTTTGCCTAGCTGAGAGGGTCCATGGGTGGAGCCATTGCCTCGTCCCTGGGTCATTTTGCACTTGGATTTGGGGTTGGGGTGCTGCTAAGCCTTCCACACCCCACGTTGTCCCATCACCAAGTGTCCCATCCCCAGTGACACACCAGACACAGAAGCTAAGAGGGAGCATTAACCCCTGAACCAGAACCCCTGGAGCTCTGTCAAGTCCCAGTCCCATGAGCTGAGGGTGGGAGCAACCACCCAAGGCCACCCCTGGTCCCCGCTGGGGCGCCGCGGCCGTGGGAGGGAAGTGTCAGAGGTGGTGGAGGAAGCAGCAGGACAGAGCCCAGCGTTTTCCTTTCCTGTGTGGGTGGCTCGGAGCCGGTGTCTGCATCAGGAAGCGCAGTTACCCCCGTGCCAGCTGCCCAGCCCCACAGCCAGGGCCAGCAGCAGGGTCAGAGCCTCGGCAGCACGATGGACACGGGGCTGTGCTGGATAACCCGTGCCAGGGCAGTGCCCAGCCTGCAGCACCGGGCACAGGGGCTGTGCTGCAGGGCCCACAGAGACTTTGGGGTGCCCACGGCTGCTGTGGGGCACACGGAGCCATTGGCACAGCACCCACGCCCCGGTTCCTTGGCCACAGCCGTGCTGGCTGCCAGCTTTGCAGAGACTTCGCCTTCTCCTCCGTGCCGGGTGTGTTTCAGTGTTTGTTTTCTTACGGTGCTGCCCCAGCGCTGCTTTCCGAGGCCCTTCCCGAGGTACCAGAGGGGCCTGCAGTTCTGCCAGACGTGTCACAGGCTCAGCCATGGGACAGTTTTGGTGCCACCAGACCAGCTGGCACAACGGCAAGCAGAGCTTGAGCGCCTGGGGCCATCCCTGCCAGGCTGCTGGGAGCCCTTGTCTTGGGGCAGCGCCCACCTTTGGGTTGTTAATTTGGTTTTAATAATTTTTAGTATTAAACATGTGTCAGTGCAGCGTGGTGTGTCATTTGCTGTCAGTGCACGAGTTGCTGCTGAGGTTGGGGTGGGGGACACCAGGGGGGGACAGCAGTGGGACATGTAAGGATGACAGCAGCTCTGTCCCACCTGCATCTGCTGCTGCCCCCCAGCTGAAGGGGTCTGGGCAAACCAGGTGCACAACAAAACCCTTTGGGTCCCCTCCCTGCAGCTCTGCACCCACAGATGCCCCCCGGGGGCTCAGCATCAGCCCTGCACCAGCCAGGCCCTTCCACAGAGAAGAACGCGAAGCCAGGCGTGTTAATGTCACTTTATTGCTCATTCCGTTTCGACTATAGAAAAAAAAAGGGCGAGAAGCCCGTGTACAAATTGGACGTGATACAGGGGGGGCCGGGGCCCCGCTGGGCGCTGCCAGCTGTGCTTCGGGTGCTGCCACCGCCGCCAGTCACCCCACGGCAGCTCCGGGGGACACCGCCGGCCCTGGGGGACCGGGACAGCCCCGGGGTGCTCGGGGGGCAGCTGGGCAGGAGCGGCCAGCTCAGGCTAAGGCACAGTGGCTGCGAGGCCGGGGGCAGTCGCTGCTGGCGGCCGCCCGGAGCCTCGTGTGCAAAGGAGAGGAGGGGGCTCAGGATGGGGGAGAAGCTTCACATTAGCCCCAACGGAGGGGTCAGGGCACGGGCCGGGGGGGTCCAGGCTGGGGGGACTTTGCCCACACCGAGCAGAAGGTGGGAGGGGGTGCGGCGGTGGCAGAAGGTGCCCGAGGGGAACTCGGCCCCAGGTCACCTGCACCCCCTGGGATCTGCCCCACAGCCCCCTCCCGCAGCCCCTGCCCACCTCCCGTAGCTGACAAACCAGAGACCGCTTTGTCTTTGTCGTGGACCCCCCGGCCCGGCCCGGCCGCGCTGGAGACGGGCGTCTTTGGCAAAAAATAAAAAAATAAAAAATGAATCAAGGCCGAGTGGCCGCCCGAGGGCGAATCCGCCGGGTCCGGGGGCTGGCCCGGGTGCCCCGGGCATCCCTGATGGCGAAGCAGGGCCCAAGGGCTCAGTCTGGGACAGGCCCTGCCCCACCTCCCAAAAACACGGGGAGCAGCCGACTGAGCCCCTGCGCTCGGGAAGGGAGGTCAGTGCTTGTTCCGGGGCGAGGAGCATCGCTATCGCCCGGCCTCCCCAGCACGGACGTGACCGCCGCTCCCCGTCCCTTGCCCGCCGCTCAGACCCCACCGTCCCCCTCGCTCAGTCCGTCCCCGAGCCCCCGGCGCGGCCCGGGGGGTGCCCGGGCACAGACCCCGAGCCCAGCGCCGGCCGCTCCCGCTCGGCACCGGCCGCGACGGACGCGCTACTCACGGCCCGCGGCGGTCGGGGAGGCACAGTCCGGGTCCCGTGGCGGCCAAGCCGAGCGCCGGCGGGTCCCACCGCGGGGCCGGAGCCCGGGGGCAGCCCTGAGGTAAGGAGCGGGCTCATGTCCTCCAAAGCCTCGGGGCGCAGCCCGGCCTCACAGCTTGTGCGTCGCTGCCGCCCGGTGCCGCGGTCCCGGCACCCCCCCACGGCAAGGGGCGGACGTGCCGCGGGGTCAGTCCCTGATTTATCGGCTTCTCCCGGGCAGGCCGGGCCGCTGCTCGAGGGACACGCCGTCCGTCCATCCCGGAGCAGCTCTCATGGGACCTTCGCTACGAGCGAGTTCTCCGGGACCGTCGGCAGCGCCAGGGGACGAGCACCCACCACCTCTCGCCCCCCCCCAGCTCCACACGGGGCAGCGAGGGGAGCCCAGCGGCCCCCCCGGCCCCCCGGCCAGGCCGGTGCTAGGGGGGCGAGTATCGCTCTATGGTCCGGGCGGCCTCGGTGTGGAGGTGCGGAGCCTGCGCCAGCACCTCGGCCGCCTTGTCCTGACTCAGCCCCAGGTGCTCAGCCGTGAACTTGGCCAGGGGGTAGAGGCTCTCCATGGCCTTGGGGTCGCTGAGGAAGTGCGAGGTGTGGGAGAGCAGCTCGGCCGCCTTCTCCTGCTTGAGCCCCAGCTGGTCGGCGGTGAGTCGGGCCATGGCATAGACGCTGTCGGGGAAGTCCAGCTTGGCTTTGCCGTCGGGGCCGGCCGTGTGCATCTTCATGTGGCTGATGAGGTTGCGCTGCTGGGCGAACTTCCCGCCGCACACCTGGCACTCGTAGGGCTTCTCGCCCGAGTGGATGCGCATGTGCTCGGTCAGGCGGTACTGGCGGGTGAAGCGCATCCCGCAGGCGTCGCAGGCGAAGGGCTTCAGGCCGAGGTGGCTGCGCATGTGGCGGGTCATGGTGCCGCGTTGCGTGAACTTCTTGCCGCAGATGGTGCAGGGGTAGGGGCGCGTCAGCCAGTGCGTCTTCTCGTGCTGCCGCAGAGTGGCCGGGTCCTTGTAGGACTTGTCGCAGGAGGAGCAGCGGTAAGGCCGCAAGATGTCACCCAGCCCTGGGCCACCTTTGTCCAGGAAGGGCACGGCCTGCTCGGCCGCCGCCTTGTGATAGAGCTCCTCTTCGTTGTGGGCCTCCACGTGGGCGTTGAGCTGCTCGGAGCTGGGGAAGCCCTTGCCGCAGGGGATGCAGACGTACAGGTTGTCACCCAGGCTCTCCGGCTCGTAGCCCAGGTGGTTGCAGTAGCGGTCCAGCGCGTCGCCGGGCGAGGGCCCCTCGCTGCTGCCCGTCTCCTCGCTCGTGCTGTTATCGGGCTCCAGGTCGTTGCTCTCCACGCTGGGGTAGCGGGGCTGCGGCGCCGCGGGCGGCGATTCGGCCTTCTCCTCCCGCTCCAGCTCCTTCTCCGCCTCCCCCTCGTCCAGGTAGGGGCCCAGGGGCTCGTGCTTCATCCAGCGGTACATCAGCTCCCGCCCATCAGCTCGGGGCAGCGGGGGCTCGGCGCAGGGCGGCGTGCTGCGGAAGGGGTCGGGGGCGTGGGGATGCCCCCCCGGCTCACCGCCCGGCGGGGAGTCCTTGTAGGCAGCGACGTGGCTGCCCAGGAGGCCGGCGCTGACGGGGGGACTGTCGTGCCGTGGGGGCAGCGAGGGCTCGCGGGGCTCGCTGGGCAGCAGGCGGTCGGTGGGCAGGAGCTGGGCAGAGGGGCCGGTGGGGCTCTTCTTGGAGAGGTCGAGGCCGCAGGGCGGCGAGCAGTGGCGCTCGGGCGGGCACAGCCCGTGGGGGTGCAGCGGGGCTCCCTGGGCGGCCGAGGCGTACAGCTCCCCGCACTGCGTGTTGAGCGGCGCCGCCGGCTCCACGGGCGGCAGGTCCACGGGCCGCGGTGTCCCCGAGTAGCAAGCCTGGATGACCGGCGTGGCGGCCCGCAGCCCGCGGCCCAGCTTGTAGGGCGCGTAGCCCCCGCGCAGGTGGCAGTACTTGCCGCTGCGCTTCAGCTTCTTCTTGCAAAGGGCCACCAAGCCGGGGATCTGGAGGTAGCTGGCGGCAGCCAGCACAGCACCCAGGCTCTGCTCGCTGCCCGGCTCGCACTCGGCCAGGCGGCCGGTGTAGATGAAGTCGAGGATGAGGCGGAAGATGCCGGGGCTCACCATCTCATGGTCCAGGTTGAGCAGGTTGTCGTGGACCACCAGCGACTTGAGGTAGGCGCTGCTGGCGGCCAGGATGTTCTTGTGCGCTCGGAAAAGCGCGTTCTGCACCACGATGATCACGTCGCACAGGAAGCCCTTGGTGCGCTGCGTGTTCAGCTGCAGCAGCAGCTGCCGCGAGTGGCTCGGCACCTCCATGGCGTCCAGCATCCCGCTCCTCGCCCGCCGCCCTGCAACACACCGGCCGCCCCGTCAGTGCCGTGCCCGGCCCCACATGGCCACCGCAACGCGCGGGGGGCTCGACGTGCGCGCCCGGGGCTTCACCCGCGCGTGGGTGGGGGGCGTGGGGGGGTCGGGTCTCAGCCCCACGCACCTCCGCGTCCCGGCCGCTCTGCGCGCCCGCCCGCCCGGTGCCACCGCTTATATGGGGGCTCGTTTCTCGGCGGCTCGGGGGGGCGGGAGGGGGGCGAAAACCCCCGGAGGGTTTTGGAGAAAGTGACATCACCCGCCGCCGCCGCCAGTGCCGCGCCCCGACCCCGCCAGCCCCGGGATCCCGCGACCCCGCGCCCACCTGCCGGGGGAGCGCGGGGGGGGACACCCCGACCCGGTGCCCGCCCGCCGATCCCCGCCGCTGTCCCGCTCCCCGCCGCGCCTCCCCGCTTCTTATGCGCCGCGGTCCCGGGAGGCGGCCGGCCGGACCCCCCGGGCGCCCCCCGCCCCCGTTTCCTCTCCCCCCCTCGAGGTGAGCGGGGGAACGATTGGGGGTGTGGGGGGGAGCGGGACCTCCCCTCCCGCCTCCGTTCCGGTGCCGGTGCCCCCCGCCCAGGTGCGTAAAGCCAAGCGCCCGCGGAGCTGCTTTTTCGGCTGATTTCCCCCGTACTTCGGGGTGTTCTCCCCCTCCTTTTACCTGGGCGTCCGGTGGCCTCCGCCAGCCAGCTGAGGTCTCGGTGAACTCTCATGGCTCAGCCCCGGGGGGGCCGCCGCCGGTTGCTGCTCCCCTCCACCCTCCTCTTCCTCTGCTGCTTCTCTTCCTCCATACCCCGCGCTCCCGGCCGGTCCTACGGAACGGGAGGAGGAGGAAGAGGAGGAGGTGGCTGTGGAAGAAGCAGCAGCGGTTCCTCGGGGTTCCCGACGCCGCCAGCTCGGAGGTGAAACCCGGGCTGCGAACTCCCCCTGACCCCGGCCTGAACTCCGAGCAGCGCCGCTGGCTGTTAAAGGGACGGCGGGAGGTTTTCCTCCTCCCATCCCCGGGCGGGGCACTGACAAGCCGGGCCCCCCCCCCCCTCCTTTACACACCCCTCCCTCCCCATCCCGGTCTCCTCCTCCTCCTCCCAGCCCGGTTTTTCCCTCCTCTCGATCTTCTCCCGCCGCGCCCCGACCGCCCCCTCGGGGGTCTCTCTCCTTGGGCCGTCGCTCTTTGCCCGGGGACACCGCGGGTGGGGCCGGCAGCCCCAAAGAGGGGGGGTCCCGGGGTGTCCCCGGGCAAAGGGCGATGTGTCCCCCCCGTCGGTACCGCTCGTAGGGCGCCATCTAGCGGTTCCCGGTGCGCTGCACCCCGCCCGTTACCGGCGGCCGCTCCTCCCCGCGCAGGTGGGACCCGACGGGGCGGACGGTGCTGGGGAACTATAAAGTCGAGGGGTTTTGCTTGCCGCCCCACCCTAGGGATGGATGCTGATACACAGAGAGGGGTGGCACCCATCGGCTGGGGAGGCTGGAGCGGGTGGTGTCATTTTGGGGTGCAGAGGGTGGAACATCGTGTCCGATGAGTGGAGATGATGGGGGAAAGGGCTCTGGGAAGCAGGGAGGGAAGGCAGACGGCCCTAATGTGCTGGTGAGGGGGGAGAGCAGAAAGCGGGAGGGGCGCGCAGCGCTGGAGCCCAGATGTGCGGTGGCGGTGGCTCGGGGTGGGCTGGGGGCTTGCGGTGGTTTGGGATGAGGAGGAGGGGGAGGCAGAGCCACGTTTTCCTCGGCTTCATCCCTCCAGCCGTGCCTGAAAAGGCTGCTGGGCTAGGGGTGCAGCATGGGGTACCCCCCTTGGCGCGGGGGGAGCCGCCTCTCGCTTCACACTTTCACTTCTCCTTTCTCACAGCCGCAGCCTCTTGCACAACCTTCTGGTACAGCAAAGCATCGTGATGGGCTTCCCCAGGCCGGCTGCTAATCCTGGGGTGTCCCGCTGGCACCCCCTGACCGGAGCAGGGCACCCCGAGCAGTGGCCATCCCTCCCACTTGGGCTCTTGGGGTTTCACCCCATAACCCTGGTCCCCTGGCGAATGGGAGCCAATGTGGGGTCCCTGGTGCCTGGGATAGCGTTTGGCCAGCCCTGATTTTGGGACAAAAAAGGGTGGCTGCTGGCAGGGAGGGTGCAGGCTGGTGGCAGTCGTTGCCCTCACAGCTCAGCATCACTCACCTGGAACTCATCCTCAGATTCCCTTCAGATTCAGCGTGTCCCGGTTCACTCTGTCCTTGGGACCGGTACAGAGTGTCACTGCCCGTGGGGACCCTGCAGTGGGCTCATCCCAGGCACCGGCTCAGAAATCCCCCTCCCTGCTCCCCATGCTGGGCTCTTGCCCACAGGAAGCGCTGCGATCCTGGGAGCGGGACGTGGGCGACCCTCGTTAGAGCCGCGGTTTAATCCCAGCTCCCCGGGCACTAATTTCTCCCCCCTCTCCCTTTTTTTTTTTTTTTTTTTTTGTTCCCCTCTTCAATTAACGGCTGGAAGTGTTTCAGGTTCTGGCAGCGAGCTCTGGACGTCGCTGTGAGCGATGGCTCCCGCGGGCTCCGTCCCGGTAATTTATGGGGCTGAGCTTCATGAATCACGGCAGCGAGCGGCTCCCAGACAGCTGCATCCCCTGGGGCCGGCCGGGACCCCGGGCTGCCCCAGCTACCTGCTGAGTGACGCCGAGCCCCGGGGGCAGCGGCCGAGGGAGGGAATGGAAAAACCCTTCACCTTTTCCACCCTCCTTTGCAGCTCCTCTCCCATTCGCGGCCTCTCCTAGGAGCAGAGGGGCGGATCGGTGCCCGCGGGGGTTTGGGGCAGGTGGAGGGGGGGTTTCTTGCACGAGTATCCCCCGTCCTGTCCTGCTCAGCCTTCTGGAGGGATCCTAACACAGCAGCCCGACCCAGCCTTCTGCACACAGAGCTCTCAAAAGCTGCCGGGTCTCCCCAGGGAGCGGCAGCCGATGTGCAGCTCCGAGGGACGGGGACGGTCGGGATGCAGCACCGCAAGAAGAGCCAGCGCCGGCGACCGGCAGCGCGCAGCGAAAGGGGCATTTTCGCCTCAATGTGCTGAGCAGATTGGAACCAGCTCTGGTTAAGTCATTGGCTCTGTTGGGAGGTCTGAGCTGGAGCGTTTCCCGCCTGTGCCCCCTCCCCACGATCAATCAAAGTTGCAGCAAATTAGCCCAGATGCTGGGAGATTCGGTTCAAATCCAGCTGTGGTTTGGATCGCGTTCGCATGCCTGGCTTCATGTGGGACCTGGGCTTTTGGACAGGATACAGCCCCCCGGTCTCTGCAGGGCCCTGTTTCCCAGCGCAGCCTCTCCCCAAAGCCCACACACATGTCTTCGATTACGGCGCGTTGGCCAGCGGGGCCGCATCCGGCAGCGCCAGGAGCCTGCAGCCCCCGCTGGCAGCTCGCACTGCACTTCCCCGGCGGTGCTGGGGTACAGCGGCCCCGAAACTGCGGCCCCCGTGTGTGTGCAGGGGGATGTGTGTCCTCTCCAGCCGGGCTGGACTAAAGCTGTGAAGCTCATGACGGTGCTGAGCTGTTCCAGGCTGGGCAGGGATCACCTCTGCGTCTCCTGAGCTGCTCCAGTGCCAAGCCCTGCCTGCTGCAAAGCAAGGCTGGGGGCAGCCACGGGACCCTGCCAAGCTCTCCCAGGGTGCCCCCTATCATGAGAGGATCTCTGAAAGGCAACGGGAAGGGCAGAGCTTCTGTGGCACAGCACAGGCCCAGCCAGGGTGGCTCTATCTGCTCTGCTGTCTGGGTGGCATTGCTGAGGTGGACAATGGCAATCATTCCCTGTGGGGTGATGCTCAGGGGGCTGGGAGGGGCCCTGCTCTGTGGACCAATGCTTGATGGGGCACTGGGACCCCTTTCTTGCGGGGCGACGCTGAGAGGGTTTTTTGCAGAATGATACTTGGTCACACAAGGGCACCTATCCCTGCAAGGTGATATTTAATGGAGAAGAACAGCCCTTCCTGCTGGAAGGATATCCAGGTGCACAAGAGAGAGCATCAAGAGCTGAGATTGGAAGAGACCTCAGGAAGTCATCACCCAACCCTGCTCCAGCAGGGCCACCCAGGGCTGGCTGCACAAGACCTTGCCCAGGTGGTTTTGGCCGTCTCAAAGGACAGTGACTCCAGCACCTCCCTGGAGGGGCTGCCCCTGCCAGCGCTCCCCTCCCAGTCTAAAAGTTCTCCCTGATGGTCAGAGGAAGCCGTGGGACTCAGTCTGTGCCACCTGCCCCTGCTCCTGGCACTGGGGACCATGGAACTGAGTCTGGTTCTGTCAGCTCCCTCCCTTCAGGGATGTGAATGCACTGATAGGTCCCTGGAGCCTTCTCTCCTCCAGCCAGACCCAGCTCTCTGCCTCTCCTCATCAGAGACATGCTCCAGTCCTTTCCTTCTCAGGAGCAGGGCTTTTGCCCTTGTTGAACGGTGGGGCAGTGGGACACATTCTTTATGGGGGATGTTTGGGAAGGGCACCCATCCCTGTGAGGTGAAGCTTTGTGGAGCAAAGGGACCCCTTCCTTGTGGGATGATGCCTGGTGGGGTGACAGGACCAGTCCTCTGCAGGGAGATGAGGATACTGTCCCTGGGGGTCTAAGTCTGGTGAGATGATGGGGCCCCTTTCCTTATGGGTGATGCTTCTTAGGGACCGTGGGACCCCTTATTGAGGCAATTTTCAGTCAAACAAGGGCACCCATCCCTGCCAGGTGTTTCCTGGGCAGTGGGACCCCTTCCTCGTGGGATGACACTCGATGGAGTGATGGAACTCCTCTGCAGGCAGGTGATGATCTCATCCCTGTGGGTTGGTGCTTGGTGAAACCATGGGACCCTTTCCCTTATGGGTGATGCTTCATGGGGCAGTGGGACCCCATCTTTGTGGGGCAGCTCTCAGGACAAGGCACCCATCCCTGTCAGGTGGTGTTTCCTGGGGCAGTGGGAGCCCTCTCCTGTGGAGCCACGATGGCACAATGAGACCTCATTCCCTCAGGTGGGGCGGTACCACCCCTTCCTCCTTCAATCCCCCTCATCGACCACCCCCTTCCTACCCACCACCTTCCCAAACCCTTCAGACGACCTCCCCCTCCCCACCCACATCACCAGGCGCTCTCTCCCCCCTCCCGCCACCGGGACACGGCTGGTGGGAAGCCCACGAGATGGCAGCAACGGGCCGCGCTCCGGGATGCGACACCCCCTCCTCGGGGGCCGCGACCCCCCCACTCCCCGTCCCGCTCCCCCGACGCGCATTCGGGGGACCGGGAGGTGGAGTGGGGGGGTCGCGGCCCCCGGAGGAACGGCGGAGCTGCGCAGCCGGTTGCGGGTGGGCCGGCCCCAGTTGCTGACTAATCCCGGGGCTGAGTCACGGTTGCGGCGGGGAGCGCTGCGGCAGCGATTCCCCCCCTCCCCTTCCCGAACCGGAGAGCCCCGACGGGGCGAGCGCCGGTGCTGCGTGGGGAAAAAAAAAAGAGGGGGAGAGGAAGGGCACACCCCCATCTAGCGAGGGGTGGGTAAGGCGTTTTGGGGAGTTCTAGGGGGGTGGCAGCACCTTGAGCGGGGTGGTTGGTGGAGGATGGGGAGGTGCTGGTGGGGTTGCGAGGGGTTAATTCCCTGAGCGGCTCTGCAGGTATTTGGGGGTGTGAGGGGTAAGGGAGTGGGGGGGTCGTGGCTTGAGGCCCCCGTAGCAGCGTGTGGCCTTGCAGCAGCGTGCGGCCTTGCGCAGCGGCGGATACTGGCGGGCGCGGATGCTGCTGTCAATGACAACGCCGCTGTTGCTGTGGTTACCGGTGTGATGCTTCGCCAGAGCAGAGTGAGGTCAGACGGCTCCAGCAGGAACGGGGGGGATGCATGGATGGATGGACGGATGGACAAGTGCATAAAGAGGGAAAGGATGCTCCCAAATCCCCCTGGATATGACTCTAGGCCCACCTTGGGGGGTGCTGGCACTTGGGAAAGAGCGAGGGGCCAAAATTAATTCACCCATGAAGCCTCAACCTGTTCCTGTAGCACTGACAGTTTTTTGGGGACCCAACCCTGGTGGGAGGGAGGGCCAGACCCCATTGTGGGGCTGGAGGGGTCAGGCAGCACGGTGCTGCAATGGGTTACTCACCCTATGTATTCTAAACGTGCCCCCCACCACCGCTTTGTGCTGTCCCATTACCCTACAGCGCATTGGAGTGGCCCCCATGGGCGCTTGTGACACTGCAAGAACGGGGGGGTCTTATGAGGGGCCATGTGGGAGGTGCTGCTCAGGACATTGCTGTGGGTGCGGGCTGCAGGTGGGCAGGGGGCACCCCCAGGCTGGTGCCCAGGTGTGGGGACCCCTGTGCAACTCCTTCCAGGGACGGGGGGCTCAGACAGCCCCAAATCCGCAGCCCCATGGTGATGCCACGAGGCCAGGATGGGGCCACGTTCTGTCCTAGAGGGGTGGTCAGGGGCGATGGGCACCCCGGGTTCCCGTGGGTGCCTGGATGGACACCTTGTGTCTGGGGCAGGGGGTGCCCCACCCCGCCCTCCCAGGGTGACGGGACCCTCCGTTTGTATCTCAGCGGGTGCACGGCCCCTGGGTCTGGGAGCAGGTGGAGAAGGGATGTGGGGTACTGGGTGCTGCTCCACTGCACCCCTCGAGCAGCCAGGGAACGGAGCGGGGAGGCTCTGGAGGGATCGGGGGTGGGGGGCCGGTGTCCTGTTGCAGCCCGGACCCCCTGCCCGGCTCCAGGCCGCTGTCCTCCCCCCGCGCCGATATAAATAGTAGCGTCTTCCCGTTCCCTAAATTTCCTCGCTGACGTAGCGCTCACGTCATTGTGTAGGTTGATGCTTTTCTATGAATGAGCCGAGATCCCCGTTACTACGAGCCCGATCCTATAAAAGCCCCGCGCGCTGCGGACAGCGCAGCACCGACACCGGCGCCGGCCCCGCCGGGAGCCGCGGGGCCCCTGCCCGGCCCGGCAGCCGCGGGGCCTGCAGGAGGTAAGGCACCGGCTGGCTTGGCCCCCAGGTAAGCGGGGACGGAGCCCGGTGCGGGGGCGGGAGGGGGCAGCGGAGCCCCGCGGCACCGAGCGCTGCACCTGCCGGCCCCGGGGCGGGGGTGAGGCGGAGCGGAGGGCAGCGGGGGCCGGGGCGGGGGGGAGCTCTGCGGCGGGCGGGGGCGGTGCGGTGCCGCCTGGCGCAGCCCCACGTGCGGGCCGGGCGGCGGGGGCGGCGGGGCCGGGCGGCGGCGCCGGCGGGGGCGGTGCGCGGGGGCGGGCGCTGAGCCCGGGGCCGCCCCGGGGGGGCGCACGGCGGGGACCGGCCGCCCGCACCTTGCAGGGGTTGGGGTGGGGGGGGCGGGGAGAGGTGCGGAAGCGCATCCGCGTGTGGGGCTGTGCGTGTGTGTCCCGCTCTGCGGTGACACTGGCGCCCGCTGTCGTCCCCCCCTCTCCGAGCCTCCCCGCAGCCACCCCCGACGGGACCCCCCCAGCCCCATCCCGCGGTGCCGCCGTGCCAGGCACTCTCCACCGCCACCTCCCTCGGGTTTCCCCGCAGCCCCGTGTCCCCAGCCCGGGTGCTGCCGGCTCCGCAGAACCCGGCCGGGGGGGGTCGATCGCCTTCACCCCGCTGCGTCTAAAGAGCGCGGAGACCCCGTTGAGGAGAGCCCGAGTCAGAGCGTCGGCACCTTGGCTCTAGACTGCTTACTGCTGCGTAGGGACAGGACAGTAACAGTCTACAGTCATGGCTACTGAAGCATGACCCACCGCCGGCACCGGCCCCGGCCCAGCACCGGCCCCGGCCCCGCCGCAGCGCCGGGGGGGCGGGCGCTGTCCGTGGTGCTGAGCCGTCGGGGAGCGCGCCCCGACGGGGGCGGGGGGAAAGGCGGGAAGGGGCGGGGATGGGGGGGGTGTCCCGGTGCCCGCCTGACCCCGCTCTCTCTTTCCCCCCCCGCAGACACCGACCCCCCCACGGCGGAAGCCCCCCCCCGCCTTCCCGCTGCAGCCCAGGTAGGGGGGGACCCCCGGCGGGGCGGACACGCGTGGGAGGGCGGGGGGCGGGCAGGGGGGGTGGGCGGATGCTACCGATGCTGCCGATCCTACCGACACTCCCCCCTCCCAAGCACCGGGAGTCCCCCCCGCGCCGCCGGTGGGGGTCGGGCGCGCTCGCTGCGGTGGCGGGGACGCCTCCTCGCCGTCTCCAAGGCACCGGCTGCCCCCTCCCAATCCGCCCTCCCGCCCCCCCTCCCCTACTCCGACGCCGCCCGGGCGACCGTGGCTTTAGATTGTTACTGTGCCGCTGGGGGGGTAACAGTCTACAGCCATGGTCGCCGGGACAGGCGGACTCGCACCGCGGGCAGCACCGGCTCCCCCCACTCGCCCACCCCCGGGGGTCCCGAGGCGGCGGAGGCGGGGGTCCCGTCGGGGGCGGCCCGCCTCCCGGGGCAGTAGGAGCTCACATGCAGGATGCAGCTCACCGCACATCAACTCTTACTGTTCGGGGGGGCGGGCGCCGAGCGGCTCTCCCTCGGGCGGCGGGAACGATGGAGACCCCCTCCTCGGACCCCCCATCCTGACCCCCGCCCCGCAGCCCCTCACCTGCCTTCCTGGCGGGGACCCGGAGCCCCTCGGGGACCGTCCCTGCCGGACTCGTCCCGCCGCATCTGTCCGCTCGGCACTCGGGGTCCCGTGCCCCCCGTCCCGTGTCCCCCCGCCCCGCCGCCGCTGCGCGGGGGCACCGCGGGCCGTTCGCGGAGCGGGGCTGGCGGCGGGACCGGCGCGGCGGGGACTGAGCGCGGCCCGCGGGGCCGGGGCGGGGGCGGCCGGGGGCGGTCGCAGGTTGCACAACCCGCCCGGCGCGGCCAGGAGATTCCTGAGAGGCGAAGTCAGAGCGGCCCGGCCTGCCCCGGCAGCGGGCACCGGGCCTTCGGCAGCCGGCGGCGACCGGTGCTGGCCGGGCAGGGCTCCTGGCGGGGGGCCCCGGGGACTCGCAGCCCCGGAGATGGAGAGAGGGGGCTGGAAGGGCCATAGTGACCACACAGATCCCGGAGGGGAGGGAGCTACCAAATCCCATGGGGACAGCGGGCATGCAGGGTCAGGCCCAAGTGGGTGAGGGCGGCAGGAGGAACAGGGAGAGCCCCTGAACAAGAGCCTTCAGTCCTGGGACCCTGCAGCACAGGGCTTCTGTGGGTGTCCCACCTAGACTGAATAGGGGTCATGCAGGGTCCCCTCCCCACACTCTCCCTCTCCAAAACAGCCCCATTAGGATCCCTCACCCATCCATATGGTCATGCATGTAACAGCTCTGTCCTCACCCAGACAGGCATGGCCACCACCAGGTCACCAGGGGCCAGCAGGGCCACAGTGGGACACGGGAGCCATAGGCAGAGAAGGATCAGAGCTAACAGGTCCCTGTTGTGCCCTGCCATGTCTCTTGCTTGTTCTCTTTGACTCCTGCTTTTCCCATTGCTGCATTGGTGACGGGCCAGGCCCCTCACATCTCCAGGACGAGGATTTTCGGGCAGTTCCAACAGTGCTCAGGTAAAACCACAGCTATATCCAGCACATCCTTGCTGAAACGTTGCCACTGCCATAAAACCCACTCTCCATACCCTGGGAAACACCACCTTGTTTGCACCCCATCAACAGCACCACAGGGAGATCCAGGTCATGGTGACATCAGTGTCCCTTCCAGGGTACCCCTGGGTGAGGGGACATGTCCGGCGGGCAGCGCTGTGGCCCGTTGGACCCCACGCTCCAGCCCAGGAATGTTCCAGCTGCAATGCTGTTTTGAAGGCCAAGTCTCTCCCGCTGACACCCTGGAATCAGTTTTTCTTCCAGAGTCCTTAAAAATATCCTGGATTCCTGACACTGGGACTTGTCTTCCAATGGTGTTTCCAAGCTGCTGGGCCTGGGGCCAGCCGTCAGCGCCGGGGGACAGAGGCCGTCCAGCTCCTGTGCTCCTCCTCAGCACGGAGATCGCGGCGGTGCTGGGAAGGAATGTGGTGCCAAGGAGGATCACAGCCCCTGCCACAGCTTCTTCCATGGTGGAATGGTGCTCAGCAGGGCACAGGCATGGCACAAACGCTGCCTTACCTCGGCAACACACCCAGCAGCTTCGGAGCGTGTCCCCATGCGTGGCCAGGAGGGTGGGAAGGGTCTTTCTGGGACCACCAAGCCATGAACCTGCAGAGCCTGGCAGCTGAGGACTGGGGTGGACACTGCCTGCAGCAAAGGTCCCAAGGGACTCTCCCAGATGGGATTTCCCTGTGCATCCCTGGGAAAGCACGTGGCCCCAGAAAACTTCTAGACAAAACCTGTCACCCTCTCCTGGCTTTGCCAAGTGGCATCCTGGCACCACAGGAATTTAGGGTGGGCCCAGGGGGGCTGAGCCAGCAAAGCTGGTGGGGGCGGCAGGAAGAGATGCTGCTGTTGTCCCCCCAAAGGCCAGGCAGGTGCCCACTGGCCCCACACACTGTTGCTGCCATCTGACAGCTCTTGGAGAAACGGCCTTTTGTGATTCAGCCGTGTTTATCCCAGCCTGCAGCCCGGCCCAGCGTGGGTTTCCATGGAAAACTTCCATCCAAAACAAGGAAAGAGAAGGAGCTACAGCAGGAGTGACTCAGCCACAACTGGAAGCTTCTGCAAGTGAAGCAGGGAAGGGGGGGCTGTTCCCAAAGGCTTGGTCCTGCTCCAGCAGTGGGGCCCAGGGATGGTCCCGGCTGTCCCCTGCCTGTGCCACTGCCATCTCGCAGGCAGGAGCGTGGCAGGTTTGGGGGAAGCCATCACCCTCCCGGAGTGCCCTCTCCCCACGCCTGTGGCAGGTCCCACCAGTGGGGACAGAGGAGGAAGAGCGCGAGATGAGTAAGGCTCAAACCCTGGCACAAACTGCCCCTGATGCCAGGCTTGGTGGGACGTTGCTTTTCCAGCACTGCCCACAGGAACCTCACCCGTGCCTGGTGTGCCCCAAGTGGGTGGGTGGCAGGGTGGGCAGCGGCAGTGACCTCGAGGTGGCAGTGGCACAGGAAGAAGGGGTGTAGGAAGCTGGGGAGAGGTGGGAAAACAGGCGGGAGTTTGCAGGGAAGCGGCAGCACTGGCAGTGTCTCTGCTCATGCCGGGCTCCTCCTGCCCTCCCTGGGACACTGGGAGAGGGCAGGGGGCTCTGCTCACCCAGGGCAGGGGAACAAAGCTCTGCCTGGCCGAGCCCTGGCCTCCACGCCTGCAGCAGGCTCCTCACAAGCAGGGCCACAGCAAAGGTCCTTCCTGCCCCTGAGGTCACACAGGTGGCTCCAGTGGCTGCATTGGGGTATGGAAAGGCACGTCTGGGGACAAAGGTGACATCCCCCCTGCCAAAACAGCCCGGCTCCCGGGCTGCTGGTAACACTGGTGATTGTCCCCAGGGCCCTCTTGTCCCAGGCAAGTGGCACAGCTGCCACACAGATCTCGGGCTCACTTCATCACCCCCGTTCAGCAACAGCAACTGGCCACGCTGTTCTGGGGGGAAAACCGACTCCCCTGGGCCGGGTGATGTAAAAGGGAACTCCCCAGCATCAGGCTGAGTGAGGGGTGGGAGGACATCAGCCAGTCTTGTCTCCAGGCTCACCTCTGCGGGCAGCCAAGGACTGTGGCCGCATCCCAAGAACAGACCTGGATCTGCAAGAGAGGAAGGGCCAGCCCGAGGGCATCCCGCCAGCAGAAAGGAGGGAGAGGGCAGGATTCCCATGGCAAACCCCTCTGTCCGCTGTGGACACGCCGTGAGAGCCGCGGGAGCCGCTTCCCTCCTCCCACCACAGCGGGACCAAGCAGGACCTCCCTCCGCTGCTCACACAGGCACCTCCTGCTGACAAAGGTCGCGTTTATCCGTTTTTATTAATTTATTTAAACCGGTACAGCAGATACCCGGCAGGAGCCATCTTCATGCAGACCCCGGGAAAGGGGCAGGTACTGCAGTACCCCAGTTCAGGTCACCCATCCCTCCCGGCCCCACCCGAGCGAGCCGCCCGCAGAGCCGGGACCGTGCTGCTCACTCACCGCACCCTAGGGCTTCTTCTTCCCTTTCCTTCCCTCTTCCCAGGAGCTGCCAGTGCCTCCCTGTGCCCGGGAGCTGCCGGGGGCCGCAGTGCGGGCGGGCGGGCCATGGCTGCGGTGCCTCCCCCGCGCCGGGACCGCACCGCGGATGATCAAACAGCTACCGGGGGCTGCCCGGCCGCGGGGGAAGAGCGGAGACAAAGGCTCCGGTGCGTTGTCACAGCTGTGTTCGGCCACAGCTGCAGCCGGGCATGCAAACCCCAAAAAAGCCAGCCTCTGGTGCCCCCGATGCGGTCACCAAGGGGTGCAGACACCCCACGCCCCCGCAGCAGATGTGACACAGCCCACGTGGAGTGGCACGGACGGCCAGCACTGCCAGAGCCCCCCCAGCCCCACAGGGCAACAGCAGCGTGGGGCTGGGCTGCAGGGAAACAGCCACAACCTCCTGCCACCATCACCAACCTGCTGCAAACCAGGGGGAAAAACCTGATGGGGCTGAGAACTGCTCACTCCTGCTGGGCTGGTTTAACCCACGGCAGCTCCCAGGCCTGCTCCCAGCTCAGAGAACACGGGAAGAGTTCACAGAGCTGACACTGCACTGCCCTGCTGCTCAAGCACGGGGAAAATTCACATTTTTCACCCCATTTCCCTCTTTTACCAACTCTACAGCCCCAAGGAAAGCTGTGGTTAGAGAAGCTCTGCTAGCACTCCTCTCCTGAGACTGGTGCCCAGTGCTGAGGTGGGCAGAAGCTGGGCAGGACACCTGCAACTGTTACAGCAATAAAGATTCTCGTGTGCTTCTGGATAATACAGAGCCACAAACAGTGACAAGTTTCTCTTGTTCATGGAGGCACTTTGTGCAAGGAAGATCCAACACATGCATGCCGAGCCAGCAGACATTTCATTCCTGAAACAAACATCCTTGGCACTGCCAAGGATGAGAGGGTTTTCCAGGCCCAGACCAGCTGGAAGTTTGGCTTAACAGATATTAAAAACCACTAATCTTTGGGGTGTAAAACTGCAGGAGCTCTGTGCCCTGCAGACACTTGCTGTGGTTGAGCTGAGGGACTCTCATTTTCAGCAGGTGTTTGAGCTTGAAAGCACCTTGCACACAGAGCAGTGTCACCCTCCTGCCCTCAACCCCCTCACTGTCACACCCCCACAATTGTGTTATGTGTCATACCTGCTATATACATAACTTTATATACATATATATTTTATACTGATGTATACAACAAAGCTGAAAAAAAGAGAGATAAAAAAACATTTAGCCTGGCCTGGGTGGACACTGAAGAGCAGAATATGCAGAGAGCTGTTCTCTGGTCCCTCTGGATGCATGGAAACAGTGATGCTTCACAGGATGGGCGCACATGGCTCACCACAGTCCTTTATTATTACAGAGCCTGATCTCAAACCTCCCCAGTCCCTGGCTGCTCGGGCTGGCCCTGCCCGGGGCAGAAGCATTCCAAGAACTCCAGGTAGGCTTTTTTCTGCGCCGGAGCCACGGGGATGAAGTGTCCCCCGGGGTGCGTGAGGACCACGGGCTCCACGAAGCACCGGGCCAGCTCCCTGCTGAGGGCTGCTGCGATAACGGCGTCGGTGTCGCCCACGACGTGCAGCGTGGGGAGGGCGATGGGCTCCCGGTAGAAGTGTCCGTGTGCCGGGGAGCGGCTGGCGAACCCGGCCACCAGCACGGCGAAGGTGACCGGGAAGCGCGGGTCGCCGCGGGCCCGCAGGGCGCACACCATGGCGGCCAGCGCCGCGCCCTGGCTGAAGCCCAGCAGCCCGTCGAAGGGCCCGTGCTCCGCCAGCGCCGCCGCCACGGTGGACAGAGACTCGTCCAGCCCCACCGGAGCCGCAGCTGCTTCGCCCGCCTCGAACGTGCCGGGCCCGGAGAACCACCAGCCGCGGGGGGGGTCGTCCCCGTCGGGGTCGTCCTCAGCGCCGGCGGGCAACGGGTGAGGCGCGTCGATGATCAGCAGCTCTGCGCGGCCGCGCAGGGCCTTGCGGAGCGCACCGGTGCGCTGGCGGAGGCGGCGGGCGCTCTGCCGGTAACCGTGCAGGGCCAGCAGCCGCAGCGGCCGCGCCTCAGCCATGGCCGCGCCCCCGGAGCGCCACTTCCGCCTTCCCGCCGAAACGCTGCGCGCTGATTGGCCGGAGAGAGGAGGGCGAGCGGAGCGCCCTCGCGGAGGTGACGCGCGCCCCCTGGCGGCGGGAGGTCCCCGGCGGGTGAGGAGGGGGCAGCCCGGGCGGGACGCGACCCCCGGGGCGATGGCGGGGGCCGGGACAGGGCAGCAGCACGGCCTGGTCTTGCAAGGAGCAACTCCCCACGGACAGCCGGGCTCGGTCCTTGCGGGCAGTGGTGTCGCCGATGTACGGGGTGCGACCCCATCCATTCCGGCGATGGCAGAGGGGGTCCCGGGGGTGCTCACCCTGGCGGGAGCCACCAGCGGTGCCCCCGCCGCTGCCCGTGCCAGGTCCCAGAGCGCGGCAGCTGCGGGCGACACTCACGGGGCTGCGGGGTCCCCGGTGCTCGGCTGCTCCCCAGCCTCGGGCGGGGCGGGGGGCGCGGCTGGCTTGCCCTGCAGGGAGAGGCAGGGTCAGGGATGTCCCAGCCCCAGCCGGAGCTGCGATGAGCCAGCCCGTGCTCAACGTGCGGGCAGTGCGGAGGGAACCCCCCCGTTCCCGGGGAGCCGCGGGGCTCGGCAGGCGCTCACCCCGAGCAGGGCTGGGGGGGATCCGCGTGTCCCTCCCCCGGGCCGGGCTGGCGCTGTCCCCGTTACTGCTCGATGGCAGCGACACCACGGGGTGGCGCTTTGGGTACGCGGCACCGGGCACCGAGCGGCAGCCGGTGCTCAGCCCTTCCCGGGGCTCTCACCCGCCCGACGGACCGAGCGGGGACTCGGTGACACCCACCCCGCTGCCCACCTGTGCCGGCCGCCCGCCGCGCGGGGGCTGTGTGCCACCGTGGTTCACCGTCCACGGCCCCAGGGACTGGCTGGCATAGAAGTCCATGGGATAAGGCTGCTGCCACTCGATGTCCTGGAGAGCCACCGCAGCCTGCGGAGAGGACCGGGGATGAGTCCCCGAGCGGCGCCCACGGAGGAGGAGCTGGTGGTGCTGGGAGAGGTCCCAGCATCCAGCTTGGTGTGCTGAGGAGGGCACTGCTGGGGCAAAGCTCCAGGCACTGGGAATCCCACAGGTTTCACAAAAGACTGGATATCCCAGCAGCATGCCTGGACTATGTACAGAGCACACAGATGGAGAGAGGAGGGGACACTATCTGACGCAGTGACATCCCCAAGCCTGATCTGATGCATCACCCCAAGCCAGGACTGTCCCCCCAAAATGGAAAGGGGTGCTCACCTCATAGGGTGTCAGCAGTGGCTTGCTGAAGGCTTCTCCCCAGTCGATGGAGAGCCGGGGACAGGCCACCTGCACCCACCTGGAAGGGAAATGTCACAATGGGGATGAGCGTTTTGGGAAGAACAAGCCACAGTGAAGTCCCTCAGCAGAACCCCAGAAGGTCCTTACTGTGCCAGCGCCACCCTGCTAAGGACAGCCATGCCCCTTCCCTGCACAGTGACAGATGTGCCAGGGACAGCTTCAAGCAGGAATTCCACAGGGATGGGACACCCTGAGGCTGGAGGGGGGTCAGCAGCACTCACACATCCACCTCTGGGAAGAGCTTTAACTTGCTGGGGAAGATCTCAGACAGCAGCACCCGCACATAGGGCCGGCCCAGGGCACGGAGACGCAATTCCAGGTGCTGCAGGGGAAAAAGGCACCCAGCAGGGTTAGGGTTCCCCAGCCCACAGCCCCTTCCTGGCCATGAGACCCTCTGTGGGTCCCAGTTCTGCCCCACAGCCCCATCCCCTTGGAAGTCATAGGCCAGACTGTGGCCATAGCTCTGGCTTGTGCCCAGCTCTCCCCAGCACGTGCCTCAGCCTAATGAAGTAATTACTGCTCAATGACAACAATCTGTTCTCGTTAGCGGCTGCCTGCCCTGGGACACCCGCCTGTCATGGGCTGGCTGCAGCCACAGCCTTCAGGAGGAGGAGAGGGGCCAGAGATGTCCTTGTCCTGCAGAGCTGGCACTAATCACCCCCTGCCCCGTGCCTGTGTCCTGCCCACTGTGAAAGAGCAGCTGCTGGGACCTTGCTGCCCTGCTCTGCCCCCTGGTCCCTGCACTGCCTCAAACCTCACCTGTGGCTACCCCAGAATTTCTGGGTGTGAGCACGACCACCACACTCAGAGGGCAGCATTCTGCTGTCCTGCTCCCCTCACCCAGCCAGGGTGCAGAAAGCACCAGCACAGCAGCTGAGCAGGGATGCTGAACCTGATCGGAAGTTCATCCAATTAAAACAAACCCAGCCAATTAATTGCCGAGCTGCCTGGGCGGAGGGGGGTTCTCCGAGACTGGCCAGCTCTCCCCAGGAACGGGTTTAATGAGTCCTTGTCCAGCCTCCCTCATCTGCTGCTAATTGCCCACGCAGACCAGGGCAGTGGCCACTGATGGGCCACCAGCAGTGCCACATCCACCCTCACCCTGGCAGCGAGGACAGCGATGGTGCCATCGCTCATCAGTGCTTCCCCCCACCCAACAGCAGCACCTGCTGCCCAGTAGGGACAGTGGGGACAAGGCTGGTACCTGTAGGATGCTGGGGGAGCCCTGACGTCCCAGCGTGCCCAGGATGAGTCCCCAGCAGCGGGCACTGGTGGCAGTGCGGATGGCGTCCTGCCGGGCACGGTGCATGCGCTCGTGGCTGTAGTGCTCCTGCGAGAACACTTTGCTGTAGGGATCGTACCTGCAAAGCACAGCCAGGCTCACACGTGCTCCATCACCTACCCTCCTCCCAGTGATGCCCGTCCCTCATTAGCACTAATTGCCTCCCACAGCATCTGTCCTCCTGGCTGATGTTGGACCCAGCCAGTTCCTTAAGGATAGGGACAAGTGTCCCACCACAGCACCCCAACACCCAGCACAGCCTCGGCTCCGTTCTCGGCTTCACACTCAGCTCCCCCCCACCCTGGCTCATCAATTATAAAGAATTCTTTGATTTGTTGCTTTGTTTGACGAGGAGAATTTTAATCAAATCCCACTCGGGTTTCGGCAGCTTCACCAGTGCCATAAACCTGACGTGCGCCTCCCGCTCGTAACAAACGACCTACTAGGAAATTCAGATTCCACCAAATGGGCCCAGCCTTTCACTCCTGATATTTCATCTGCTTTCAGCGGCCTCATCATCGCGCTTTATGGCCTCTGCCTGCAGCAGCCGGGCTTTAATGGCTGCACCTCCACGAGCTTTCACAGGTACTTGTCAAAATGTTTATATTCAGCCGGAGTAAATGGCTGATGTTCATCTCCCCCAAAGCACCTCCTCACCCACCCCATGGCCTCTCACCTGCCCCTGCCTGCTACCTGCCCAGCCCTGGGGTGTTCCTGGGGTGCACACGGGGACAGATGGGGTGCTCCCCGCCATGGGATTGGAGTGGGTGTCTGTACCTGTATGCAGGTATCCCTGGGTTGGCAATCATGATGGACTCCAGGTGGAAGCGCCCATCGCCCAAATACCTGCCGAGAGGGGAGGAAGAGCTATGGCACTGGGAAACAGCAGCAAGCACCCCATCCACGTGTCCACTGTTTCCCCAAACTGCAGGACACTGGAGATACCAGGAATCCAAGCTCCAGTGCTGAGACCCAGGGGCAGCAGGCACAGCCAGGGCTCCCTGGCACGGCAGGGTTGGAGAGGCAGCCATGCTCAGAGCAAGGAGGGGTGCTCACACCAGCACAGGGTGGCTGGGAGCTGCTCCATCTCAATGGCTGGTTCTAGACGTTGCTGCTTCCATTTCTAATCGGATTTCCAGTCAGCAATTACATTTCAAAGCCTTTCATTCAGCTGCCCTAATGGAGTGAGGGCTTGGAAAATGAATTCAGACGTAAAACTTGACTAGATTTTGCCCTTAATTGGAGAATGACATTTTGGGAGATCAAAGCTAATTTGTCTGCAAAAGTTAGCCCCAGAGACGGTGCAAAGAAGAAAATAATAACGCAGGGAGGACGCAGGTAAGGCCGAGTGCACCTGCGCGGGTTGGTACCGCACTGCCGCTCCTCTGCCAGCTGAAAGGACCCACTGTCAGCAGTGCAGTGCCAGCCTGGCTGCCCCTGCCTGCTCCTGATGTCCTTGGAGAGACGGAAAGTGGCTCAGGATGAATCCAGAGCTCCCACTGACTCCATGCCCAGCAATCTGGAGCCCAGCTCCCTGCCTGGCTGTGCCTGGAAAGGCACCATTGCTGTTGGGCAAGAAGGAGCTCAGCAGGGCCCAAACCCACACCTGGGCTCCCCGGCTCCCCCCAAGGGTGGGGTCCTTGTATTTATTTATTCTGCAGCACACTGTATTCACAGTACATTAAGCATTTCCATTACCTAAAATAATTAGGTGATAGGAAGCGAAGTGCTCCCTCTAATTTGCTGTCCTTAAATAAAATTAATGTTGCTGTGATGTTGGGCCCCGGCCATTTGTCTTTTCCAATTATCCACCCGCCCTTCCATCTATTATCTATTCTGATATACGACTCAATTATTTCCTCTGTGCTACAAGCACACGCCACTTAAAGCAGCGTGAGGAGCTGAAGGGGGCCCATCCCAGCCTGTGGGTGTTCCTCATCATCCCCCAAAATTGCACAAAACCAGGTAAGGGGTGTAGGGGGGATGGGAAGTCTGGGCCAGGCAGGAGGGTGGTGAAGGACCCTGGGTACTTACACAATGGCATCCGTGTCCTGAGCAAGCCGGGGTGACGTACAGCCCAGGATCTCTCCTGGGGACAGCGGCTTACACTGGGGCACACACACCTTGTACTGGGAACGCAGCTCCTGTGACACTGCCTGTGGGAGATGTGGGGTCAGCAGGGACAGGCCATGGCACAAAGGGTGGCTGAGGACCCTTGGGGACACCGCAGTCGTGGCAGTCGCAGCTGTTGTGACCCAGTGGGGGAGAATCAGCCTGCTCGGGGTGGCACCAGGAACAGCCCCGCACAGCCGGGATGCTCAGCGAGGCTCAACAAACGTATCAATTAAAAGACAAGGGAAAAGGCTTAACGCTTGGATAGCCCCGTGTTTAGATAGACACGGCTCAAGAGGCCCATTCATCTCCTCCCGCCCTGCCCAGCCGGCCGTTCAGGGCCAGACAGACAGACCCGCCGGAGCTTCCCCGGCCGCTGCCGGCACTGCATCAAAATGCCAAGTGCTCCACCGCCTGCCCTGACATTTCCAGAGCAGCTCCCGGGGGAGCTGGGGAGGGGTGCCGCCATGAAACATTGATCAGAGTTATTATAAAGTACTTGATCAACATTATGGCAGCGGCACGTTACTGCAGCGACTCGTCAGAGGGGAACCAGCTCCACCAGCACGCCAGGGCAGCCGCTCCCAGCGCAAGGTGCGATGGGGAAGGGCTGAGCCAGAGGAAAACTCAGGAGGAGACAAAAGCCAGGGATTTCCGTCTCACCTGCACCGTGGAGACGAACTGGATGGTGCTGACCAGGGCCAGGGAGGTGCCTGCTGTGAAGTTGAAGCGAATGGTCTCAAGAAAATGGGACGCATCGATCTTTATGTCCACGAACACATAGAGCATCTTCAGCCCCTGTGTGGAGTCGATGGGAACTGGTGATGGGAAGAGACAGGGTCTGAGTGTGGGCTACACCAGGGGCTGCAGTGAGCCCCAAGCTGTTGCTGCCTGCAGCTGGGGAATAAAGCATGTTGGTGAGGCTCCCTGTGCCCCAAACTGCCCTGGCACAGGCAGGGTGGGCTGTGCCACCCCTCTCTGGTGCTGGCACCCAGGGCAGGGGGTACAGATGTGAGCCACGGAGAGCACCCGCTCGTTTCTCTCCAGATAATGGCAGCCTGGGGAATCAATGAACACAAATCTAATTACCCCTGGTGCTAAGAAGCCTTTGTCACCACGATTAAGTGAATAATTAAAGTACACAGAGTCCACATCGATCTGCAGCTCAGCGTTCACTTCCCATTTTGGTGCTCTTCCCTGATCACAATTAAGTGCAAATTACTCCCTCCTGTGGGGCACGTGGGGCTGGGAAGGAGCGGGAAGCATCTGTGTGCCTCACCACTGGCCACCCAGGTGACAGGACCACCGTGGACAGTTCAAAAGGAGCCCAGCATCCTCACAGCAGCCCGTGGGTAACCCAGGATGCCCTGTGACCCACCCAACCCAGAGCAGGCAAGGGCAACAAGGCCACAGGCAGCAGATGGCAGCTGGGCTGGTGACAGTCAGCCTGGCAGTGCCTGCCTGTCCCTGCAGGGAGCAGCTCCAGCTGATGTGACTCCCATTCCCTGGAGCAGCCTGATGGATACGGCTCCTTCCTCCCCTTCCTGCTGTTCATTCATGAGCAGCAGGCTACAAACCAGGAGTTTTATACTCCCTGTTCCAGTGGTGCCCATAACCCTCCCTCCATAACAAAGCACCTAGCACACATATTTATCACCACGAATGCTCACACTGACGTGGCTTTCAGGACAGAGTTCTCAACTGGGGAGTCAGTATTTCATACAGAGCCCGATGCAATTCTTCAAACCCGTTTATAGGACCCCATAAACGTCCAGGAGGGCTGCCAGGTGCTGGGAGCGTGGCGGCAGCAGGGATGCACACACCTCCTATTCACTATGGCAATTCTGCAGATCCACCTTAAAACCCTGAGCGTCTTATTGTTATTTTTGGGCTGATTCCATCCTGGGTGGACTTCAAAGTTAGCAGCATCTGGGACAGCAGCGCAGTTTCCATGGCAACTGGATCCAGAGTACTGTCCGCCTGGGGAGCACACAGCCTCCTCCTCCCTTCCCCGCCCAGCCTGCACTGTACCCGCAAAGCCGCCTTTCCTGGCCCCGGGGTGAGCGGGACCCCCAGGCCCTTGCTCTCCTCTGCCATCATTCCCTTCCTCATCACTCCACAGAGGCCAGGTGAGGGGCAAGAGCAGCCTCATCCCTGCTGGCAGCTCCTGGGCCAGTGGGGTCCTGCCAAGCCATGGCCTTGCTGCTCTGCTCTTGGGGACAACAAGGCTGGATCCGTGCGCTGCTGCAGCAGCCGAGCAGGATGAGCACGCCTTGCTGCGCCCAAAATCCTGCCTGTGAGCAGCCATCCAGCCAGCCTGGCCCCATCCAAAGCCAGCAGCTGAAGCTGGAGATCAGAAAGCCCTCTGGGAAGGGATTAGCCTTTGGCACTAAGTCTCCGAGCTGGCGTCGAGAGGGGTGTGGAGTTGCTCGGTGTGGCACGGTGGCAGCGGCATAGCCTCCACAGTGTGCACCCACCCACCCACACGGCCACCCCAGCAGCACCCCGGGACTCAGTGGCACCTACTTAGGCAACTGTGGCCGTAGTGCACCAGGAAGTCAGCGCCCAGGGCCCGGGCCGTGTAGTCGTCCACGCAGCAGGCGCCGTAGGTCACGTCACCCATCACCACCGCCTCTGCACCCGTGAATCTGTGGGAAGGCACAGCACTGAGGGTCACGGCTGCGTCACCACAGCCCAGGCTCTGCCCCCCAGCCTCGTGGCGTGTCACTATGCGGGGACCCCGCGCTGCCACCGAGCCACGCGCTGAAGAGGACAAGCACTGGCTACTCTCCGAGATGTCAACATGATTAAGCTGGAGAGCGGTAATCCGCCTCTTCAATTGGGTAAAGCTGTTTGCAATTCAGCGGATTATCCACTCATCAAACAATACGCTGCCAGATTCCTAATGCTCCAGCAGGGAGAGCAGCAGAGGGAGACCCGGCACAGCGTGGTGCCACTGCTTCCACCAGACAGCCCTGGGCACTGGAGTCACCAGGATGGGCAGAAGAGGTGCCCTGGAATCCCCTGCAGTGCCAGCCAAGCCATCATCATCCCATACCTGGGCACTGTGTGAGCCGGTGAATCTGATCTGCACCTGGCTGTGCCACCCCTGCATGCCGGTTTGGCCAAGCTGGGTGACCTCCAGAAGAGCTGGTGCTTGAGTGGCACTTAGCGAGGGAATGCATCAAACCACCACTGGTGCTGTCCCCTACCCTCAGTGCTTCAGTCCAAACCCACCTGGCACCTGCCAGCCTGTGGGTGAAGGGGCACACACCAGCACCGAGCAGCAAAGCCAGGACTCTGGCATGATTTAGAGGCACCACCTTTGTGGGTATTTATTGCACCATTTTGGGGGATTATTAGCTTGGCTGCCTTCCCAGGGAGCTGCCGCAGCAGGATGAGAGCAGGTATTGCCATGACAAAGCCCCGTGCCTGGAGGGGCTGCTTAAACCAGATGCTAATTCCTTATTTACTTGAGGCCCGCTGTAGCTCGGTGCCAGCGGGGTCCCCCCTGCTGCTGGCACAGGGGACCAGGGAAGGAGGAGGCCCTGGCACAGCGTCACCCCCTGCAGCACCCATGGCTGGCTGGGGGCCAGGGTCCCGCGCCCCCCACAAGCGCCAGGCAGGGAACGTTACGTCGGCGGCAAGAATAGAAATGGTGGGCAGAGCTGGGCAGATGGCAGAAGGTGGAGAAATGGCGGAGCGTGCTGAATATTAACAGCTCCGGCCCATCCGCCAGCGCCCGGGGAGGGGGACAGGGGAGCTGCAGCACCCCCGAGGAGGGGACACAGCCATCCTCACCTCCCCAGTCCTGCCTGGGCAGCTCCCACTCCACAAGGGTTGGGGATGCAGCTGGAGAGCATCAGAAGATGGGGCGGATCCTGCCAGCACCCAAATCCTGCGATTCCTCACAGCCAGTGTGGCCTGGATGCGAGGATGGCTCCTCCACTGCCCACGTGGCCACACTATGGGGCTGGGGGCTACCAGTGAAGGTTCGAGAAGGCTCGTCCCACCCTTCCGAGCCCCCAGCCCCCTCCTCTAATGAGAGGTGATGAGATGAACATGAATCAGACTCCACACATCTCAGCAAAAGTGGAAAATTATTCAGCTCCTTAAGATTCAGGATGGGGAGGTCTGACTCAGAGCGGCAGCCAGCGCCGCTTAATTTTTTATAGATTAAAATGTATGCAAATTGGCCCAAACCCCAGAGAAAGTCCCTGGGGGTGAAGAGCAAGAAAGTGAAATAGCAACGGTGGAAGGAGGAGGGCAGGAGTGCCCGTGGCCCTGTGGGGCTGCAGCTGGGCAGGGAGAGGCGGCTGAGCCACGGGCAAGATTCCTCCTCTGGCTTCAGGGAGTGGAGTCACAGGTGAGCAAAGAGGCCACGGGATGGTGCCTGGTGAGGAGGGAACCCAACGGTGCTGGCAAGGCCAGGAGCCTGGTGGTGCTGCAGGAGGGGCTCCAGGACGGCATGGACCGGGATCACCCGCTCCGGCTGGGCTGGACAATCCAGTGGAGCCGTAATCATCTCCCGAGACAAATCAAAGGCAAGCGCCAGGGCCTCCCCTTGATGTTTTAATCAGTTCGGTGTCGCCAGAGTCTTTCATCAAACTACAGAGGAAGGAAATGTCAATTAGCAGCCACCTGCCTCCGATGTGGGCTGGGGAGCTGCTTGCCAGCCAGCCCAGACCAGGACGCAGGCAAGGGGCAGCCACGGCAGCGTTCTTGTGTTTTGTGTCCCTGGAAGTTGTCACAGTCACGGATGGGTCCCAGCAGCGTGCTGGCAGTGGTGACAGGGATGTCCCCACCCAGTGCTGAGACGCTCCTTACAGCTGGGAGCTCATGAATATTGAACACATGGGGAGGTTATTCATCTTTTACGTCCTGCAAACCCCGGCTCATTCTGAAAAACCGCCTGGCCTTAGCATTTTTCTCATCTCCCCCTAATTCATTATCTGCTCCTTTAAACAGATGGCTCCCAAAATCCCATTTATAAAGCCCCATGCTCAGCACTGGCAGGATGTGCTCCAGGGTGGGCCAGGTCCCAGTCCCAATCCCAGCTGGGACCCCCAGGCCCTCCCAGCTCTGCTCCCCAGCGCAGGATGGAGGCAGCAGCCCCAGTTTTGGGGCTGAAAACACGGGGTCAGAGACATGCACACATGGGGCCTGCATGTCTCCAAGCATGGGGTAACCAGTCCCTGTCACCTGAGCACAGGCACTTGGTTGGAGCAGCCCTGATTTATCCCAGCCCCTCGAAAAATGAATGAGAGCATTTGCTGCTGGCAGGAGCGCGAGGTCCCTTGGCAGTGTGTGAATGATACAGTGCTGGTCCTCAAGCCATGAGGCAGAGCTGCTCTCCCCAGCAGGGACGAGTCCTCAGCCCCTGTGTGTCCACCAGCCCTTGGTGGGGAGGGGATTGAGGGGACTGGGCTGAGAGTGGCCAGGACCCCTGTGCTATGGGAGGATGGAGACAACACTGGGATGATGCCAGGGTGCCTGCATGCTGTGCTGGGAACAGGGACATGGTGCAGCCTGCCCCTTGCCTCACAGCCACCTGCCTCACCTGCATGTGGCCCTTCAAATACCCCACAAGCACCACATGATCACCCCACAAACTCCACACCCACTGCCTGCCCTGTGCCCAAGCCCAGCCTGTCCCAGGACACCCGTGGGTGCTGCTGTCCTGGGCTGTGGGGGCTGAGCCCAGCCCTGGTCGGGAACAGTGCACTTAATTAGCGGAGAAGCCCATCACCAAGCCCCATTACCAGACTCCCAACTTCATTAGCACAGGAAGGCTGCATGTAATAAAAATAATGAGTTTGCTATTTTATTGCAATTGGTGCTGGAAGAGCCCAGCTGCAGCTGGGCAGTGATGGGACCTCACAGAGCTTCTGCAAGTGGGGCACTGTGGGGAGAGGTGGGTGTCCCCACATCCCCCCAGGAGGAACCATCTCCAGCTGGGTCCCCTCCCCTGAGGGCACTTTCTACTCTGTCCTCACTATAGGTGGCAGGGTAAACACCTCTCAAGGGGCACGTCCCAGGGCACCCCAGCTTTGCTGGTCCTGCAGCAGCAGAAAAACTGCTGCACAAAAAGACAAACCAAGGGCCAGTGCACGTTGGTTGTAAAGCCACCATGACCATCCTGTGTCTGGATGGTGCCTGTCCCCTGTTCACAATGGTCACATCACAGAGATCTGTGGGACACAAGGAGGTGGCATGGGGCACCTGGTGGTGAGCACCACACCTGTGCTGGCACATCCCAGCCCTGGAAGGTGACAGCCCTATAGACCCCACGCATTCCCCCAGCCAAATCCCCCTGGCACAGCCACCACCCGGGTAGAAGGTTTTGAACATCTCCAATGAAGTGAGAACTTCATTCCTCCTAATGATGCTGTTGTGTGGTTAATGACAGTGATTAAATTCCCCTGCACAGTGTGCACCCGCTGCCAGCGCCTCCAGGTTGTGCGTGAAAGGACGAGGGAAGAAAGGAAGGCAGCGCTGGCCGGCAGAGCCACGGCACTGTGCACCTGAGACCACATCCTGATCTGTGTCAGTGTCCCAGGGTGGCCTTTTGGGACCCCCTGGTGATGCTGCCAGCTTCATCACAGCATTCAGTAGCACACTGCTCAGTGCCACATGGCAGACCTGCCTGGCCAAGGGACCTGGTGCCTGCTGGAACTGGGAACCTGCTGGGCACACCAGCCATGGCACCGGGGACTGTGGGGCACACCAGCCATCAGGGCCTGTTTTGTGCCAGCCACAGTGGGGCATTTCAAGCTCTGCCACAGCTGTTGGGTTGTGCACACAGATGTTTAACTCCTTATTGCTCAACCAGGACTCAATGTCACTCCAAGAAGTCCCCACATGCTCCTGAGTCACCAGGATAAGACCAGGATGGTCTGCACCCCTCCAGCACCGCCTCTCATGGATCTTCAAAAGCCATTGGGAGTGGGGAGGTGTTTAAAGCTGCAGCAGGGCAGCCTGTGTGGGCATCAGGACACTCCTGTGCCCCTCTGCCACTGCCCATCCTCGCCACCAAGCCCTGGCTGATTAGCAGGAGCCTCTCACCCCGGCGTGGCACAGGAAGACAGAGGGATTAGCAGCTGTGAAGCCTGACAGCCGACTTTATTAACACGGAATCAAAAGCCCAGCTGAGAGCCCAGCTGATCCGTCTGCTCCAGCCCCGCCAGGGAGGGGAGCGGGGGTCCGCTCCTGGCTGCACAGCCCCCAGCTGCAAGCTGGTGGCACAGGGGGACACGACTGCCACCTCCCCGGCACGACAGCGGGTGGGCTGGGGGGCTGCCCCTCCCTGAGTTGTGGTCCGAGCTCCCCCCACGCGGCTCTCCACACTGCCACCCCCCAGCACGAGTTCCCCTCTGCCGAATGACATCAGCCATGACAAATGGAGCCAATTTGGAAGGTGCCGCGGGAGCGTCGTGATGTGGCACCGGCAGCGGGCAGACCCCGGCCCCACCGCCCCCTCCGCAGCCCGGCCGCTTGCCCCGGCACATCTTTGACAATGACAAACCTATTAACCGTAATTAACTGGCCTCACACTGGTCAATGCTCCGAGACTGCTCTTGATTTCAAAAGCTCCAGGCTAAGAACCCCACCGGCCTTTCCAGCGGTGGCTGCGATGCTTCGGCTACATCTTCATCCCTGCAGCCCCTCGGGGCTTGGCAAGCGCCAGTGCCATGCTGGGAAGCTCAGACAGGCCCCACCTGGCCACCCCCTCCCCTCTTTACTCCACGGAGCTCCCCGGGGGCCTGCTCACTCCCACATGGCAGTGAGGGACGTGGTGACACTGCCATCCCACTGCACGGGGACAGACAGACGCACAGCAAGCACCGTGTCCTCTTGGAGCCGGCTGTGATGCGGGGGAGTGAGCCACATCCCCGCTCTCGGCTCTCCCCAGCACCATCAGGCCACGGCACAAATATTCTATTAAAAGGCAGCTCCAGCAGAAAGGATAAATATTCCGTCTGAGTGGCAGCTGACACGGCTCCAGTTCAACTGAAACACACAGGGGTGGCCACTGTCACCCCAGGGCACCAGCCCCGGGCATGGCTCTGCAGCCAGCAGCAGAGAATGCAAACTCCCACCAGCAAGGACGAGGCAGGAGGCTGTAGGCATGGGCTGGGGAAAGGGGCTGCTCACTGAGCAGTGCCCCCCGGGGGCACACAGGTATTCCTGTCACGCTCAGCCCTCACATCCTCTCTGTCACCAGGAGGAAGGGGACACTAGCGCAGGGCTGATGGCACCACAAATGGCACCACAAGCCGCTGTCCCCAGCCTGGCCACGGCAGCCAGAGCACACAGCTGCAGCCATTCCTGTCACGTCGGAGGCTCATCCGGCCCCAGCACTGGGTGAGGAGGGCCAGCAGGAGCGGGCGGCGAGCTGCGATTCCACATTAATGCTGGCGATGAATATTAATAGCAGGAAGAGGCAGAAACTAACGAGGCCACCTGCCGATTCACACCTCACCTCCAGCAACGTAACCAGGTCCCCAATGTGTCCCCAAGTGTGTCCCCAAAAGAGCAGACCCAGGGCTGGGCTCACTCCTGCCCACAGCCACAATCCTCTGGCTGGCAGTGCTGCTCACAGCCACGTCCCCAGGCAGGGGCACGGATGGCACCCAGTGCTCCCAGTAAGGGAGTGGCCGTGGCATGTCTCCAGGTGGTACACGGCGGCAGTCAGGGAAGGATACGGCCCTCCTACTCGGCCTTGAAACCATCTCACATCCGAACACCATCCCATCAATGCCACCACATCCCCTCCCTTGGTTGGGCACCTCCACCCATGCAGCACCCCTCACCAGCCCTGTGGAGCACCCCCAGCAAAGAGGGTGAGGCCAGCAAGGATGCCAGCACCCCAGAATCCATGGGCACCCTGGCATTCAGCACCCTGGAATCCACCATCCACCGGGAATCGGGGCTTAAGGTTTCATTCAGATAAAAGAGCCCCTTAATCCGCTGCCTTTGAAGTCGGAGACATGAAAGCGGCTGGGTGCCAAAGCTGGAGAGGAGGCAGCTCCACTTAAAGGGACAAACCCACGCGTTGCTGCCCACGCTCACACCCATCCCCTGCCCTCCCCGCCCGTCCCCTGCCCGCTCCCACCTTCCCACCGAGTGTGGGGCTGCCGCGATCCCCGCAGGGGAGGCGATGGCAGAGCAGGGACAAAGCCCACGGGCACGGCTGCCTTCCCACCCAGCACAGCAGCGGCAGCTCGCCTCGGCTCGGCGGGGAGGCGAGGCTGCTGGCCTCGGCAAGGCAGCTGCTAATGAGTGCCACGACCCCGATGGCAGGCGAGGCACGAAGTGCTATTAGCGCTAATTCATTGTGCTAAGAGAGGGGCTGCGGTGGGTGGGGAGGAAGGAAGAGGCTCTCAGCAGGAAAGAGATCATGGCCAATTTCTGCAAGGTGCCTGCATCCACTGTCACTGCACTGCCCAGCTCCTCTCTCCAGTGCCTCAGCCTCGCCTCTCAAGCGGCACAGGAAAATCAAGAGAGGAGCCGTGGCCAAGGGGTCACCCAGCAGGAGTGACCCTTTCCACGCCATCACCGTGGCCTCAAGCCTCCCCAGGCACAGCGAGGCTGCCCCTGCGCATCCCGGTGCTGGGCAGGATGAGGGGAGAGGAGGATGGGTCTGTGCCGCAGCGGTGGCTCCGCTGCTGGCCCTCCCCTGGCCGCGCTGTCCTGGTGAGCGTGCGGGCACAGGGCTGGCAGCAGTCGCTTGTTGACATGGCTGCTCCCGGCTCCAGCACCCCCCTGGGGCCCTGGCATGCTGAGCCTGTCAGCAGCTCCTAGCACAGAGCAGAGGGGAGGAGAAGCCAAGCAGCGAGGGCTGGGCTGGCACCGTGCCGGTCCCTGTCCCCAGGGCTGGCAGCAGGTCCCTGTGACCTGCCTCAGGGCTGTGCCCAGCCAGGTTGTGGCCCCACAAAGGCAGCCATGGCACCCTCTCATCCATAGCCCTGGGCCTCATCCTGCCCAGTGGCCAACCCATCCCCAGCAACAGCCCCCATGCCCTCGGCAGCCCCAGACCCGCAGGGAAGCAGGGAAAGGCCACGGTCTTACCGCTCAATGATGTCAGCGATTGTGCAGGCAAACATGAGGAGCCCCTCTGGCATCTGCAGGGCCACTGGGAAGAGAAACAGCCACGGGGTTAGGAGGGACTGGAAGGGACATCCTGAAGTGGGGACCAGCTCAAGCTGCAGCCACGAACCATCCTCCCCAAACTAGCCAGGTGTTGGCCAAAAGTCTGGGTGGCTCTGGCAGCTCGGGGGCAGACTGTCCTGCCTTGGGCCATATCCACTCTCTCTGTGCACACACCTCATCCCTCTCTGAACCCGCTGACACTGCTGGTCTGTCCTGCTTCCCGCAGTAATGACTTCCAGATTTTAATTATGTGCTGCACAGCAAAAGGTACTTTCTTCTGTTTATTTTAAACCTGTTCCTAATAATGTAAACGTGTGCCCCTGGTTCTCCTGGTACAAGAAAGAGCGAATAATTATCCCCTGTTCAGCCTCTCCACAACATTCACAATTCTACATCCCTATCATATCCCCCTTCGTTCACCTCTTTTCCAGCTAAAGGATCTAAATCTATTTAATCTCTCCTTATACAGAAGCTGCTCCAAACCCTTGATCATCTTTCACTGCCCTTCTCCACACCCCCCTCCCAGCTTCTCTCTCCATTTCAGGAGGGTGGCCAGCAACAGCCGCAGCATTGTGCCTTGCAGGAATTTATTCAACAACAAATTATGTTTCCTCATTTGTTCCCTCCTCACAGCTCAGAACAATCCCTCCTCCTTCAAAGGCCAGAGGACTGGCCAGTGCCTGGGGTCCAGCCAGGAGCCCCCCCATGGGGTGGTGGGGAGGAATAGAGACCATGATGGAAGAAGTGAATGGAGGAGGCCCCATTAATCCCATTGTTGTTTCACCTCCCAATCCCACTAAGATATCCCAGCTTCCATGCTATCTATCCAAACACTCTCTCCAGATTCCCCTCCATCCCTGTGCTGCCAGGCCCAGCCTGCTGGCCAGTGTGGAGCTGTGAAGAGTCTCAAATCAGGCTGATCCCACCCTGTTCCAACTTGCAGGGCCCAAGGAAAGTTGCACGTGCTCTGCCAGCGCTTGCCTGACCTGGCAGGGACGAGGGCTCCATGTCCCAGCATCCCCCAGCCCATTTGAGACCCTTTTGGCCCACTTGGGGCTGCCCTCCACCCCAGATCTGCAAACAGGGGGGTGCCAGGAGGCAGCTGGGTCGCTCTCCACCATCACAGCACAATGGAGAAAGGGGGTGCTCCCCAACCCCCCCAAACCCCCCAGCAGGCAGGGCACAGGCAGGGCTGGCTGCAGCCCTGTGGGAGGCTGCGTTCCCCCAGCAACGAGCCCCTGGCTGCTCTGTGCACACGCGGATTTTTAAATCCCAGCACGGCTGGCTGGCTGATGGGCTCCGCTCCCAGCTCGGAAGCCTAAATCCCAGCCGCATATTTACATTTAATTAGGAGGTGCCAAGCAGCAAAACACAGCGAGGAAAGCCAGAGCAGCACGGCTGGGCGGCCTCGCCGTGTCCTGCTGGGGACACGTCCAGCCCTGACTCCCACAGCACAGCCGGGATGGGCTGGACAGCCCCACACCCTCCAGGCACCGCAGCCAGCAGCAGCTCAGCTTCCAGAACATCCCCCGTGACACCCGCCAGCCCTGCCAGCTCGGTGGCAGCAGGCAGAGACATTCCCAGGTGGATACAAAGCATTTCAAATGTGACTCTGCCACACAGCCCCACGAGCAGCCCCTGTCTGCACGTGAAGTCGGGCTGGGGACGCTGGTGACAGCCGGGGATGGAGGGGGAGGCTCCGTGTCCTGCTCCCCGTAGTTGATCACATATTGCTCAGTGGGATGCACAGGCTGTGCAGGGAAAGCCCTGGCACCACTCCTGAAGCCTCCACAATCATCCCCCGCTCCTCTGGGGCGACACAGCCCTCTGAGGAAGGTTCAGACCCGAGAGCAGCACGGCCCAGCTCCCTGCCAGCCCTCCCCTGTGCCCGGTGTTGGGGGGCTCCCCCTTCCCGGCCCCAGCAGTGTGTCAGGAAAGTGCAGGGAGAGAGAAGAGAGGCAAAAGGAGCACAGCAGGGACCTGGCCGGCATCCCAGACACATCTCCAGGCTGACAGGTCCGCGCAGCTCAACCTGTCCTGTCCAATGTGATTATAATCCAGAGATACAGATCTATTAACCTCCCTCGAGAGGAGGAGAGCTCCCCAAGACAGGGCCTAAATACACCGGGGGCACAGCAGCAGCTCGGCCCCACCCCTGCCCCACGGGGGTCCCACGGGGAGGGGGCTCAGCAGCACAAACCAGCCCCAAAGCCGCTCATCCCCCGGCTCAGCGCTCACCCCTCCTGGCCTGAGCCTGCCGGATCCGCCAGATGGTCTTGGGGATCTCGAAGTTGTAGTTGGGGGGCAGGGCCTCCACCGCCTCCCGCAGCTCCGCGTTCCCGAGGATCTCCGGGGGGATCTGCTGGGCCACGAGTCGTGCTCGGGCTGTGGGACAAAGGGGGGACCCAAGGAGCCGTCAGGGAGCAGCACCCCAGGGACCACCAGCAGCCTTGGCTGGCTGTGCTCAAACCCCTCGGGACAAGCAGGGAAAAGGAGTGGGGTCCTGCCCTTCACGCTGGCGCTTTTTGGGGAAACAAAAGCGGCTTTTTTAGCCCAGAAAGCACCGCAGTAACTGTGAAACCCTGTGAGCGCAGCTGGCTGTCCCCACACCCAGGGGACAGCCCCGCAGGGCTCATCGGCCAGCACCCCGGCGACATCCTAGCGCACCCCTGTTCCCCCAGCAAGGGGATCCCGTTATCCCACCGGGAAAAAGCCGCCCAGCGCCGGGTTACCCATCCCCGGGAGCCTCATCCTGAAGCCGCCCCCCGACAGCAGCCGCCCCCCTACATCTCGGCGATGCCAGAGTGCAGCGGGGGAGTGACAGCAGGGGGATTATTCACTATTTCCAGCCCAACACCGGCACTCACGAGCCACCAAACCCTCCCCGCACGGCCCACGGGACAACCGACAAAGGGCCAGCTGGGCCGGGCCGGCGGCGGGGGTGGCCGGCACGGTGGCGGAGCCACCTCCCGCCACCGGCCCGGCCTCCCCCGTCGAGGCAACCAAAACAGCGCCCGGTAGCGGCACCGGGAGCCCCGCGCTGAGCCGGTCCCAGCCCACCTTTGGCGGGCACCGGGGCCGCGCTCCCGAGCCGCACGGGGGCCGCCATGGCTGTGGCGCACGTGGAGGCGGGAAGACAGCACTAAGCGATCCCCGCGCAAGGCCGGAGCAGTCGCCGGCCGAGAGATCGAGCTCGGGAGCGCACCTGCGGGCCCCGACGGGACGGGCGGTGCGGCGGGGACCAAGCGCTCTCGCCACGGTCCCGGCGGGACACTGGGAGTGCAGTGCGATGTGACAAGCGCTGTGATGGCGGGGATGTCCGCCCTGTATGTCGGGGACGTGGTCCCGCCGTATCCCTCGCGGTGCTGACAGCTCCAGGGTTAATTGTCCTAACGTTAACACAGGGACGGGGCGGGGGCACCGGGGACGTTGTCATGGTAACGAGTCCGTGTGTGTGTCCCCCACGCCGGTGTCGTGGGGCAGAAGCCACGTCACTACGAAGCATGGGGCAAGAGGGACCCGAGGACAATGGGGGCATCCTGGAGACAATGGGGTTCCCGATGGTGCCATACGGACAGCAGTGCTCCCGGGAACGGGATGTAACGGGATATAACGGGACCCTCTTGGACCACTGGGGACAGCAGCGTTCCCGTTGGGATAACGGGACCCGTTGTGGGACAGAGGGAAGGAGGCAAGAGGGACCCTCGAGAGGCAGGAGAGACAGTCCGGGGTCCTCCAGGGGACGATAGAAGACCGAGGAGGCAGCGGAGATCCCCCGAGGAAAGCGGCGATCCCGGCGGGGCAGTGCGGACAGCTGGGTCCCCGGTGGGATAACGGGACCCCCTGTGGTGCACAGGGGAGGAGGCGAGAGGGACCCTCCGGAGGCAGGAGGGACTGACTGGGGACAGCGGGGACAGCTCGGGGGCAGTGGGGTGCCGGGATCGCGGCGGAGAGTGCGGGGACGGCAGGAACCGGGAGACAAAGGGAACAGCAGGAACCGGGAGGCAGAGGGGACAGCAGAGCCTCCGGTGGGGTATCCGTGACCCCGGTGGGGCAGAAGGGACCCGGTGGAGCCGAGGGGACGAGAAGGGACGGAGAGCACCGTAGGCGGCGGCTGGGACCGTGCCGGGGCGGCGGGGACAGCACGGACAGCGGATCGGACGGCGGCATCTCGGCAGAACACGGCGACACGGCGGGCAGAGGGGACGATAAGGGGCCGAGGGGACGGCGTGTCCCCGGGGAGCGGCAGGGACGGGGCTGGGCAGGCGGGACAGCGGGGACAGCCGTGACCACGGCAGGCACGGGGCGGCGCGGCGGAGCCTCGGTGCGATAACGGGGCACCGTGTGCACACGACGGCAGAGGCGACAACGATGGGCCGGGAGTGACAGTCGGTCTCGGGAGGACCGCAGAGCCCCGGAGGGGCGGCGCTGGGCCATACCCCCCGGTGGGGCGGAGGGAGGGCGGCGGCGCGGGGAACGGGAGCAGCGGCACTTTCACGAACTGTCCACGGGAGGCGGGAGAGGCGGCGGCGGCGGTGGAAGGGGGGGCCCGGGGGGGGGCTCGCCCAGCCCAGCCCGGCCCGGCCCTGCCCGCCCCGTCGCTGCCCCGCCCCGCCCTGCCCAGCCCTGCCCGCCGCTGCAGGCAGCGCGGCACCGGCACCGGGCACCCCTTTATAGGCTCTGCCCGAGGGGGTGGGGGGCGGCGGCGGCCCCAGCCCCGAGGGGGCGGCTCCCCCCTAAAAGCCGGCGGCGGGACGCGCGGCGGGCAGAGGCGCGGCCGGCGCTCCCCGGTGATCCGGGGCCGGCGCTCCCCGGTGCCGCTGCGGCTCGGCCCGCCATGCCCCCGCGGGGGCCGCTCGCCCGGGCTCCGGCTCCTCGTTCCCGGTACAGCAGCAGCAGCCGCCGCCGCCGCTACCGCTCGCCGCCGCCGCGCCCGAGGCTCTGAGCGCCGCCGCCGCCGCCGCCGGGAGACCGCGCCCGCCCCGGCTCCAAGATGCTCCGCCAAGGTGAGCACCGCACCGGGAGGGCACCGGGTGCCGCGGGCATCGGGGGCAGCAGGGCCGGCCCCGAAGTTTGTCTCCCCGCCGAAGTTGGGGCCGCGCCGCCGGGCGCCCCCCGCCGCCGCCGCGTTACCGGCGCCACCACCGAGGCTCGGGCACCCCCCGGGGAGCGGCACCGGAGGGAGCGCAGCGCGGCGGGGAGGCGGCAGACCGGGAGGAGCGAAGGGAGGCAGGGCGAGCGGCGGGTCCCGCAGGACCGGGGACGCGGCGGGTCCCGGAGGCACCGGAGTACGGCGGGTCCCGGAGGCACCGGGGCTGCGGCGGGCGCGGGGGGGGGGTTGGTGCTCTTCCCTCAGGACGAGGGAACGGGCAGCGGGGCTCACCGGGGAGCGCGGGGGGT